>NW_026606094.1:74222500-74827500 GCF_029834395.1 Sorex fumeus | reverse complement strand
AACTAGCTGCCATACTGTCTGCCATAGAGGCAGGAGGTGCATGTGGGTAGGGGGCAAGAGGGAAACAGGGGACATTTTCCCCTGAGGTTCCGGTAGTCTGTCAGCTAGCCTGTCATGCCCACAAACTGCCTCTGGCGCCATATAAGCTCATTAACAACCACAATCTAGAGTCTCACAAATAAATCTCTCAGAAAAGAGCAACACAAAAGCAACATGCTATACAGATGGATCCAAAGTCACCATCCAGTTTTTAAAAAAGAATTTAATTAACCTCAGCTATATCACCATATTTAAAATTTTAGAATTCCCAGAGGGACATTTTATTCTCTGCACCACTGATGTACCAAGGGTAGCACACCCCACTTGATGGGGTGTAAAGTAGATAGCAACCAATCTCAGGGAGAAAAAAAAATTTTTTATAACTACACAAGTCTCAACCTGTAACAACATCTTATACAAGGGCTCCAGATTGAGATACAATAATCTTCACACACTTTCCTCTAAGAAAACTTTTTGGGATCATTTTTAGTGAATTGTTCATAAGCAATATAAAATAAATTATTTAGAATCTGCTTTTGGGGCAGGCTTGGGTGGTGATGGGAAAATTTGAAATAACAGCGGTGGAATATTTAATGTAATAAATTATTGTGAACAACTTTATAAAAATAAAATAAAACAGCAAGATAGGCATCTAATGAATTCTGTTGTTGCTATTGAATATTTCTTAAGATTCAAGTGCCCTAAGTCCCCAGAAGTGACCTCTCTCAGTCACAATAAACCCTCCACATAATTGTTGGAGAAATTAAGAGGGACCATCCCCTGGACATTTAAATATGAACAAAACTATATGAAGTAAATCAGAAAGAGAAGACAAATACTTAATGATTCCACCCATTGGTGGAACATAAAAAAATAAAGCAGGAGATCAGACAAAACCAAACCTATCTGTGGCATTGGGTTCAGGGCCCAGGACTGAGATTGTCACGGGGGTGAGGAGAGAGTAAGGGCCCAAAGGACAAAGGTACCCAACAGACAATGACGAGGAATCCCAGTACTGCAGTGACGGGTATAGTACAACAAACTTCTTTTGAAGAGGAGCCGAAAAGCAGTCCTGACACACAGGAGACAAAAACCACACTACCTTGGAGCTGAAACGATAGAACAGTGGGTAGGGCATTTGCCTTGCACGCAACTGACCCGGGTTCGATTCCCAGCATCCCATATGGTCCCCTGCACACCTTCAGGAGTAATTCCTGAGTGCAAAGCCAGGAGGTAACCCCTATGCATCGTCGGGTGTGACCCAAAAAAGAAAAAAATAAATAAATAAAGGAAACCATGCTACCTGACATCAAAATACAGGAGATACAGGAGCACATACAGACACTGGCATGAAAACAGCACACCAAGAAGCTGAAAGAGTAAATGAACAATGGAGCTGAAAGGGTCTGGGTGTATGCTGAGGACCCCAGGTGGGCACCATTCGGCTTTCAGACCACAGCCTGGAGCTCCCGTAAGACCACTCAGCTGGGGACACAAACACAAAAGAAAAGAATAAGTGAACAGCGGGACTCAATTTGGTCCTCCAAGCCGCCCCCCCCCCCTCGCCCCCGAGGAGTGCAGAGCTAGAAGAAAGCCCAAAGAAGACGAAGAAAGCATGAAGAAGATGAAGAAAGCATGAAGAAGACGAAGAAAGCATGAAGAAGATGAAGAAAGAATAAAGGAGGAGGAAGAAGAGGTGGAGGAGAAGGAGGAGGAAGGGGAAGGTGAGAGGGGAGGAGGAGAAAGAGGAAGGGGAGGAGAAGGAAAAGAGGAAGAGGAAGAAGAATTATCAACCCCATGTGATATAAAATATATACATATATATTATAATGTATGAGACTAATATCCAAGGTGAGGATAAACAGGGGCCAGGAGGACAGGTCAATGGTTGGAAGCTTACACAAGAGTGTGTAGGGGGTGAAGGGCACAGGTAAAGGGATATACCTGGTAACCTTTCATTATCTGTATTGCAACCCATAAGGGCCAAAAGGAAAGAGAGGGGAGGGGGGCTATAGCAATAGTACAGCAGGTAGGGCATTTGCCTTGCATACAGCTGACCCGGTTTCGATTCCCAGCATTCCCTATGGTCCCTCGAGCACCAAGAGGAGTAATTCCTGAGTGCAAAGCCAGGAGTAACCCCTGTGCATCGCCAGGTATGACCCAAAAAGAAAAAAAAAAGAGAGAGAGAGAGAGAAAGAGAAAGAGAAGAAAAGTGCCTGCCATAGTGTCAGGCAGTGGGACAGTGGGCATGGGGGCAGGGGAACTAGGACCATTGGTGATGGGAAAAGCACACTGGTGAACAGATGGGTAATAGAACATTCACAGTCATGGTCACGGTCCTCCCGTTCTTCATCGATTTGCTCAAGCAGGCCCAGTAACGTCTCCATCATGAGACTTGTTGTTACTGTGTTTGGCATATTTAATACGTCATGGGTAGCTTGCCAGGCTTTGCCATGTGGCGAGATACTCTCGGTAGCTTGCTGGGCTCTCCGAGAGGGGTGGAGGAATCAAACTCCAGTCGGTCATGTTGGCTGCGTGCAAGGCAAACGCCCTACCCGCTGTGCTATCACTCCAGCCCAATAGAATATTATATGACTGAAATCCAATCATAAATAACTTCGCAAATGTATATATCACTGTGATTCAATTAAAAAAATAAATGGGAAAAAAAGAAATACAGGACACATAGCAAGTGGAAAAACAGTTAAGACTCAACTCCATGTTTTATTGTTTTGAAGTGGGACGTGGGGCACTCCCTGTGACACAGAGGCCACCCAGGCCAGTGGTTCAGAGCAGGGCCCAAGGGCAGCCACCAGGTCTGTACCCAGCAGGACAGGGGCTCAGACGGGGTTTTAGCTTCCCAGCCCCAAGAAAAACAAAGTTTAATGTGTTTTACATCAGAAAAAAAAAAAGAAAAAGGAAAAACTCATTTCTTACCTGAGACAAAGTAGACACAGAGCTTCCTAGAATGCAGCACAGCCAAATGAAGCAATTCAGTACCTCTGGGGAAAGGGGAACAGTTTTAGGTTAATCTTAGTTTTGGAGGTAACAAAAAACTATGCAAAACCATTTAAAGAAACTTTGAACTGCAAGACATCATGAGGAAACAGTTCACTAGATAACATCCTAAAATGAAAGATAAACGTCATCTGAAACAATGTGACCATCCTGGAGAGTCTGCCTGTCAGGCAGAAGCCAATGGGACTTCCCTGGAGAGTGAGTCCGGGAGCCTCTGGCACTCTGCTAGCACCCTCTGTGACCCCTGATTTTTGACTAATGAATCTGTAAGGCAGTCTCCTGCCCCCGCGCCTGGCTGTCCTTGCCGGGGCCCGTTGGAGGGGAGCGGGTTGAACTTTCCTCCCTGCCCCGACCAGGGCTCCGGCAGCCGAAGACCTCCAGGACCAGCCACCACCATGCTGAGACCACTCTCCGCACACATGAAGGTACTGGCAGAGAGACAAAGCCACGCGGGTTCCGGGGCCGAGATCTCCAAGCCTACTCGGATTTGGGCTGAGCATCCTCCACCCACATCCCCCAAATTCCAGTAGGCGGGGGGTCACACCCACCACCTGGCCCCCTGGCGCCGTGTAATCCCATCAGCAGCCAAGACTCAGAGACTATAAAAACCAGCTCCAGGAACCGCACGGCTGCATTCGCGGCCGCGCGACATCTTATTATGACATCTTATTATCTCATTCCTACTTTGGACAAACTGGCAGGCTACCGAATTTAGCCTGTCCACACGGCAGAGTCTGGCAAACTCCTCGTGGCGTACCCAATATGCCAAATACCACTAAAAAGCGTTGAATATAATCTCAGGGCTAGGATGAAGGAGACGTTACTGGGGCCTGCTCGAGGCAATCGACGAATAACAGGATGATTTGTGATTGATTGTAAATCTGTAAACTTTGACAAATATGCAAATATCTGCACCTGATTTTCTCTATGGGAAACAAAAGCTTCCCATTAGATTTTTTTTAGACTTGTAAAAGTGCCAAGTTAGGGTCAAAATGCCACAGAATAACAATCATTAGTAGAAACCACACCATTCATTCATTCCACCTCTGAAACAGGGCCAGGGACAGGGAAAGCTGGCCACACCTGGCTGTGCACAGAGCTTACTCCTGCCTCTGTGCTCAGACACTGAGTTGGGCTTGCGGGACCAGATGTGGTCCAAGGATTGAAGCCAGGTGGACGGTGTGGAGCAAGTCCCTTCAGGCTCTCCGGCCCCTCCAGTGCCTGCTCTGAAATTTTCACAACGCTACCGAAACATTTCATGGTGGGCCATAGTTTCAAGTAGAAATAAAGTGCCACTGTCACGACACTTCCAGGTTCCTCCCAAATGGTCTCCTGAGTAGGACACAGCCTAGAAATCAGACCAGCGACATCTTCAAGGATCACACCCGGGGTGTAGACAAGGACAGGGTGAAATGACTGAGACCAGGAAGAGGCCTGGCCCCAGGGACCAGGCTACCCGAGGTGAACAGGGCTCAGCTCTGAGCCACAGAGTCACACTCGCCAGGAAAAGCCAGAAAGCAGGAAGGTCTCCTGGTTCACATATGTTGCCTACTCATATCTGAAATGCATCAGTAGCCAATCTCTGGGATGGTTGTGTACCATCTCTGGTCCTCTAATACACACTCTGTTGTAAGGAACAACCTCTCAAGTCTGAACGCCAAGAATGAGGTCCTGGGACTGGAGCTATAGCACAGCAGGTAGGGCATTTGCCTCGCACTTGGCCAACCCAGGTTCGATTCCCAGCATCCCATATGGTCCCCGGAGCACCTCCAGGAGTAATACCTGAGTACATGAGTGCATGAGCCAGGAGTAACCCCTGTGCATCACCAGGTGTGACCCAAAAAGCAAAAAAAAAAAAAAGAGATCCTGACATTTGAGCCTTGATATTTATATTATCATTTTATTTTTTGGTTGGTTGGTTTTGGGTCACACCCAGCAATGCTCTGCACTCAAGAATTACTCCTCGAAGTGTATAGGGACCAAATGGAAGACATACGAAGCAGCTGCCCTATCTGCTATACTATTGCTCCAACCTGATCATTTTACTTTGAGTGTTAGATTCTATTTACAAAAGAAGAATTGTAATAGATAATACCTGTAAAACAGTGTTAGAAAGTGTATAAATATTCACCACTCCCTCTATCAGCATAAAATGCAAATATGCATAACTGTCCTGCACTATTACCTACAAAATCCTTTTCAATGGTTCCTGAACTCTGAAACCAACTTCACATCATGCACAGGTAAAAAGCATGATGTGGGGCTGGAGCGATAGCACAGCGGGTAGGGCATTTGCCCTACATGCGACCAACCCAGGTTCGATTCCCAGCATCCCATATGGCCCCCTGAGCACCACCAGGAGTAATTCCTGAGTGCAGAGCCAGGAGCAACCCCTGTGCATTGCCGGGTGTGACCCAAAAAGCAAAAAAAAAAAAAAAAGCATGATGTCAGAGAAAGCGAGTAAAGTGTGGATTCAAACAGGCCTGACTCTCAATCCTGCCTGTGTGACCGTGAGCCCTGAGTGCTGCTTCGTTTCCTGATTTCTAAGTGCAGATCACCTCTGGGACCTGGAGAGATGGTTCAGCAGGTAAGGCACTTGCTTTGTGTGCACCCAACCTGGGTTCCATCACAGCACCATCCTGAGTCCCTACAGAAGCCCTAACCACCACACAGTGGCCCCAAAATCAAAACATGTGATAAATAAATGCATATCACACCTTACAGATGAGATCAACGAGAGATCCCTAGCTCACACTTGTACGACTCTGCAAACTCCAACTTTGCAATAAATATCCAAATTGATCATCATCTCACATAGACAACTGTACAGACAACCAGGACAGCATTTTGTTTGTTTCATTTTGTCTTGGGGCCACACCTGGCAGTGTTCAGGGTTTACTCCTGGCTCTGCACTTAGGGATCACTCTTGGCAAGCTTGGGGGGGCATATGTGATGACAAGGATTGAACCCAGATCGGTGACATGCGAGCCAAGCGCCCTTCCCACTGTACTGGCTCTCGTACCCAGAATAAGCATTTCACATCATTAAAAAATAAAAAAGCAAAACTGGTTTTTAGAACCAAGAATTTTTTCTCCTTTGTAAATCCATCATGTTTAATATATCATCATCTAATATCATCATCTAATTATCCTCAGTTTTAAGCTAGAGTAGCTATTTACCACATGAGATCTGCCTAATTAGCCCTGTGACTATGCATGAATGTCCCATCTGACTTTTAGCGTCCTCGATGCAGCAACGCCTAGAATGAAGCATGCCACTAAAAGGGAATCCACGCCTAGACGCGATGGTTCGCGTCTTCCCAGCAGCACTGTCCTGCATGAGCAGCGCCTGAGGTCAACAGACCACACTGAGCAAACGGAGTGAGCCAAGTCTAGAGCTCAAAGCATTCTCCCCAAGGAAGGCAACAAGAACCCAGAAGGTTGAAAATGGGCGGAGGAAGCAAGAGCTCCCTTTGCTCTTCCACAGTACTAGCTTTTATCTTTTTGCTTGGGGGCCACACTGGCAGTGCTCAGGGCTCACTCCTGGCTCTGCTCTCAGGGGGTCATCCCTTGTCTCCTTATGGGTTGGGGGACCAAACTCACGCTGGCCATATGCAAGACAAGCGCCCTACCTGTTACACTATAGTTCCAGCCGCGACCAATGCATTGTTCAAAATAAACTTCTCTGAAACAAAGATTTTAAAGGGAGAAGACTTACTTCGTGGGGTGAGCTGGCTTCTTTCAAGAAGCCAAGGACACCTTCACCCCAAACCAGTCATTCCTTTTTCATTTTTGAAGGAAAGGGGCTGGGAGAAAGTTCAGGAGTGCAGGGGGCATGTAAGGCATGTGTGAGTTTCATACTGGCACGGCCTGGCCCCCAAGCATGCCCAGCACTACCACTGCTGGGCAAAGCAGCGTGGTCCCACTGGGTCTGAGGTGCCCAAGCACTGAGCATGTCATCCGGCCCAACAGGTGAAATATTGCAGGGGTGGCCCCAGGTCTCCCTCAGCACATCCTGGTGGTGGAGGGAGGCAATAATCAACTGATCAAACAAGCTGTGATGGAAAATTAGTGGTATACACCTATGCCAATAGCAGCGATGCTGCCCTGCCCCTCTGTGTGATCACTCCCATATGCACTCAGAAATCTAGACTTATGGCTTGGGGAGAAGTGCTATAAGGGAATACTTTCTTTGTTTATCTTAATTTTATTGAATCACCATGAGATCATTACAAGCTTTCATGTTTGGTTTACAATCACACAATGATCAAACACCCATCCCTGCACCAGTACACATTCCCCACCACCAATATCTCCACCAGTATACATTCCCCACCACCAATATCCCCGGTATACCCCGCTTTCCAACCCTCCCCCCACCTCCATGGCAGACAATATTCCCCATACTCTCTCTCCACTTTTGGGCATTATGGTTTGCAATACAAACACTGAGAGGTTATCATGTTTGGTCCTTAATCTACTTTCTGCACACATCTCCTCCCGACCAGTTCCTCAAGCCATCATTTTCTTAGTGATCCCTTCTCTATTCCAGCTGCCTTCTCCCCTTTGCTCATGAGGCAGGCGTCCAGTTATGGAGTAATCTACCTGTCCCGTGTATCTACTATCCTTAGGTGTCAGCCTCACGTTATGTTGTTTTATACTCCACAAATGAGTGTAGTCCTTCTATGTCTGTCTCTCTTTCTGACTCATTTCACTTAGCATGATACTCTCCATGTCTATCCATTTATAAGCAAAGTTCATGACTTCATCTCTCCTGACAGCAGCATAGTATTCCATTATGTAGATGTACCAAAGTTTCTTTAACCTGCCATCTGTTCTAGGGCACTTGGGTTGTTTCCAGATTTTGGCTATTGTAAACAGTACCACAATGAACATATAGGTACAGATGTCATTTCTACTGTGGGTTTTTTTTTTTTGCATCCTCGGGATATATTCCAAGAAGTGGTATTGCAGGGTCATATGGAAGCTCAATTTCTAGTTTTTGAAGGACTGTCCATATTGATTTCCAGAAAGGCTGGGCTAGTGGGCATTCTGTAAGGGAATACTTTCTATTTCCTTATTTGGTTACCAATTCTCTAACCTGTGTTTCGCTTTAAGCATCTATCATTGGGCACTGTAGATCTGTACCTATAAAAAGAAGTCCTTAATCACTTTATTGCAAATACAGAAGTATGTAAAAAAGTGCTTAAGGAATGTCTAGGTAATGATACCCTGAAACTATACTGAATTCAAGACTAGCATAGGAATACTATTTTTCTTTGAAGAATCCATAAGTGACATCCTGACAGACTGGCATAATCCAAATAAGGTGAAATGCCAAAACCAGTGAATCATACTTACGAGACAAACTTGCCTACTTCCACCTGCAGGATAGGGCTCTGCAGCTGTACTTCTAGAAGCAGATCTTCAGCATGGGCTCCATCTCCAATTTTCACAGGATGGGGGTTGAAGATTCTTAGATACCCCATAAAGCTACCCACAATGATTTTATCTGCAGAGAGATTTTTTTTAAATAAAAGTTAGAGGAAGAAGCAAACAAGAGAAGCAAAATTTCTTTGAAAACATCTTTCTCGTGTCTAAACGGGAAATCTGAAACAAAAATAATCAAGTCCTATTTCATACACAAAGTTCATTCTACCAAAAGACGTCATTAAGACGAACTTACTTGAATAACATACAGCTTTTCAAAAATAGCTTTATATCACCAATTTTCATAAGCATTACCACAGTACATTTTTTCCTCAATCAAGCAATATTTCCAAAGGACTAATATTATAAACCTGTAAACTGATTTCATCATAGAAAATCAACTCTGCAGCTGGTATTTTTAATAAAAACACTGTATTAGAATTCTGAGGCTGTGATCAACCACGTCTAGTCTGGGTGCAGGCAAGTGGAGGGCAACAGAAGAGTTATGAACTGAATGTGTCCCTCTAAAACAAAAATATGTGATCGTAGCCCCATGCCTGTGCCATTCTTTGAAAACAGAGGTTTAGTTTTGTCTTTTTGGTACTGGGACTACATCTGATGGTGTGTAGGACTTACTCCTGCTCTGTGCTCAGGGATCACTCCTGGCAGGCTCTAGGTACCATCTGGGGTGTTGGGGACTGAACCCAGATCATGAAAGGCAAGCACCCTCTCTACTGCACCATCACGCTACCCTCTACTGTCTTTGAAAGATTAAACAAGTTCGGGCCATAGTGAATGCGGCCAATCCAGGTACCATCCCCGGCATCCCATATGATCCCCCCGAGCACTCCCAGGAGTAATTCCTGAGTGCAGAGCCAGAAGTAACCCCTGAGTATCACTGGGTGTGGCCCAAAAAAGCAAAATAAATAAATATATATATTTAATATTAAACAAGTTAAGGTGAGTCCCAGCTGGTAGATGATGGAACTCTTCCTATGTAAGAAGGGAAAAGAGAGCAGGAGAGAGGGGTGTCAGATAAGGACAGAGACATAGGAGTCAGAGACTACAGTGAAACTCTACAGAAATTCTACAAAAGTCAAATAATGTATAGGGTCACCGGAAGCTGGACATAGTGAATGACTCTAACGGGTCCATAGGTAGCGTGGGCCTGCCAGCCCCTGACCAGGAGAGGACGGAGTTCTCTGGCTGGTGGATTCAAAATTAAAATTGCAAACAAGTGTTCCTCAGGGCACACAATTTTTCTTTACAGGTGTTCTCTCTCTCTCCCTCTCTCCCTCTTCTCTCTCCCTCTCTCCCTCTCTTTCTCCCTCTCTCCCTCTCTCTCTCCCTCTCTCCCTCTCTCTCTCTTCCCTCCCCCATTCTTCTTTCTCTCCTTTCTCATATTTCCAAATCAAAACATTTACTTCAAAACTAATACTAATAATAGCATAAAATACCTTATAAAATTTTTCTGAGTTCTTACAAATAATATTTGCTCGAGCGGGCCCAGTAACGTCTCCATTGGAGACTTTTGTTGTTACTGTGTCTGGCATATCGAATACTCTCGGTAGCTTGCCGGGCTCTCCGAGAGGGGCGGAGGAATCGAACTCGGGTCGGCCATGTTGGCCGCTTGTAAGGCGAACGCCCTACCCGCTGTGCTATCGCTCCAGCCCAAATAATATGAAAATTTTTCCCACTACATATGCCATAGGAACCATAAGCTAACTTCTTAGATGGAAACTTCTCTAGTTTAGCTCACCCACTAGAAACACAGTAGCCAATAACTCATAAGCCTATCCTAACTCACACTGCATATCAAGCAGAACAGTAACAGTGAACGTGAAGGACTAAACCACACCTCTCACAATGGTAAAGCAACGCAAAAGCCCACCAAACTTTCATATTGAAGAGTCTAGCCCAGATGACACCAACAGTATTGTAGTGTTAGACAACCTCTCTGACAAGGAATTCAGAAGGGAGCTACTTGGGATGCTTAGGGAACTAAAAGAAACAATGGAAAGCAATGCCAATAGAAGACAAGAGGATCTGAAGGCAGAAATGAGGAAAATGCAATCGGAAATGTCAGACCTGAAAAATCTCGTAGGCGAATTGAAAAGCTCAGTGGAAGGCCTCAGCAGCAGAGTAAGAGCGGCTGAGAACAGAATCAGTGAGCTCGAAGATGAAGTTCAGAGACTCTCCAGAAAAGAGCAGAAAATGGAAAAGAGACTCACAATTCAGGAACAGATGGCAAGAGAAGATCGTGATGAAGCCAAGAGGGGTAACATAAGAATTATTGGAGTCCCAGAGGGACAGGAAGAAAACCACGATGAAGAAGAAACTGTCAAAGAAATCATTGCTACAACATTTCCAGAGCTGAAGAAAACTTGTGACCACATTCAGGAGGCCCGAAGGGTACCAGCTAGAAGAAATCCGAATAAAAATACCCCAAGACTCATTCTGATCAAAATGACCAAAACCTTAGACAGAGACAAAATTCTGAAAGCAGCAAGATCGTAGAAAGAAATCTCTTACAAAGGAGCATCCTTAAAATTCACAGCTGATTTTTCTGATGAAACCTTCATGGCCCGAAAACAGTGGTGGGACATAGTAAAAAAACTCAATGAAATAAATGCCTCCCCAAAAATACTTTTCCCAGCAAGACTCTCATTCATAATAGAAGGAACAACACACAGTTTCACAGACAAACAACAGCTCAGGAACTTCATAGACTCAAAACCATGGTTACAAGAACAACTAAATGGGCTACTTTAAGGCAAGAAAGGCCCCTCAAATACACCAAATTTTAACAGAACAATGGGACAAAATCCCATAACAATAATCTCTCTCAATGTCAATGGGCTAAACGCACCAATTAAAAGACATAGAGTGGCAGGATGGATTAGAAAATTGAACCCAACATTCTGCTGCCTGCAAGAAACGCATCTCAATAGTCAAAGCAAACACAGACTCAGAGTCAAAGGCTGGAAAACAATCCTACAGGCAAACAGCTCCCATAAAAAAGCTGGGGTAGCCATCCTTATATCAGACCACATCGATTTCAGAGTGAGGAAGGTCATAAGAGACAGTGAAGGCCATTTCTTATTGATCAAAGGATCTGTACAACAGGAAGAACTTACAATAATAAATGTATATGCACCTAATGAGAGACCAGCAAAGTACTTAAAACAACTACTCATAGATTTGGAAAAAGACATCAATAGCAACACAATACTAGTGGGAGACTTCAACACTGCTTTGTCACCTCTTGATAGATCAACCAGACTCAAGCTTAGCAAGGACATACTTCATTTGAGGGAAACAATGGAAGAAAGGGACTTAGTAGATATATACAGGACACTTCATCCACAAAAAGCTGAATACACATTCTTCTCAAGCGTACATGGAACATTCTCCAAGATAGACCACATGCTGAGCCACAAAACATGCCTCCATAAAATTAAGAAGGTAGAGATTGTATCAACAATCTTCTCAGACCATAATGCGCTGAAATTAGAAGTAAATCACACACAAAAACAGAAAACTAAATCAAACACCTGGAAATTAAACAGTGCACTATTGAACAACGAGTGGATTAGACAGGAAATCAAAGAGGAAATCAAAAGATTCCTAGAAACGAATGAAAATGAGAACACGAGTTACCAAAACTTATGGGACACAGCAAAGGCTGTGTTAAGAGGAAAGTTTATAGCTCTACAAGCATTCCTCAGGAAGGAGGAGCGAGCACACATAAGTAACCTAACCTCACAGCTTAAGAGCTTGGAGAAGGACCAAAAAAAGGAGCACAACCCGAACAGGAGAAAGGAAATAATAAAACTCAGAACAGAGATTAATGAGATGGAAACCCAAAAAACAATCCGAAAGATCAATGAAACCAAAAGCTGGTTCTTCGAGAAAATTAACAAGATCGATAAGCCTCTAGCAAAACTCACAAAGAAAGGGAGAGAGAAAACCCTAATAAACCGAATCAGAAATGAAAAGGGGGTCATTACAACAGAAACCACAGAAATTCAGAGGATCCTCAGGGAGTACTTTGAGAAGCTTTATGCCACGGAACATCAAAACCTCGAGGAAATGGATAAATTCCTAGACTCCTACAGACTCCCAAGGCTGAACCAAGAAGACCTGGAATACCTGAACAGACCTATCACCATCAAGGAAATTGAAATGGTAATAAAAAGTCTCCCCAAGCACAAAAGTCCTGGCCCGGATGGATTCACTAGTGAATTCTTCCAAATCTTTAAAGAGGACTTACTCCCGATGCTCTTTAAGCTTTTCCACGAAATTGAAATATCAAAAACACTTCCGAACAGTTTCTACGAAGCAAATATCACACTGATACCAAAAGCAGACAGAGATACCACAAAGAAAGAGAATTACAGGCCGATATCCCTGATGAACACAGATGCAAAGATCCTCAACAAACTACTAGCAAATAGAATCCAACTACTCATCAAGAAGATCATACACCATGACCAAGTAGGATTCATCCCAGGGATGCAAGGATGGTTTAACATTCGGAAATCAATCAACATAATCCACCATATCAACAAAAGAAAAGATAAAAAGCATATGATCATATCAATAGATGCAGAGAAAGCATTTGATAAGATCCAGCACCCCTTTATGATGAAAACCCTAGCCAAAATGGGTATAGAGGGGACCTTCCTCAACATAATTCAAGCCATCTACCACAAGCCTACAGCAAGCATCATCCTCAATGGGGAAAAACTGAGAGCCTTCCCTCTAAGATCAGGGACGAGACAGGGATGCCCACTCTCTCCACTGCTGTTCAATATAGTACTGGAAGTACTTGCAATAGCGATTAGGCAGGAAAAAGATATTAAGGGCATTCAGGTAGGAAAGGAAGAAATCAAGCTCTCACTATTCGCAGATGATATGATACTTTACTTAGAGAACCCAATAACTTCCACCAAAAACTCCTAGAAACAATAGACTCGTATAGTAAAGTTGCAGGCTATAAAATCAATACCCAAAAGTCCATGGCTTTCCTATACGCAAACAGTGAGAGAGAAGAAAGCAACATGAAAAAAACAATCCCATTCACAATTGTGCCCCAGAAAATCAAGTACCTAGGAATCACCTTAACTAAGGAAGTAAAGGACCTGTACAAAGAAAACTACAAAACGCTACTTCAGGAAATAAAAGAGGACATGAGGAAATGGAAAGATATCCCCTGCTCATGGGTCGGGAGACTTAACATTGTCAAAATGGCAATACTGCCGAAAGCATTGTATAAATTCAATGCAATCCCTATAAGGATACCCATGACATTCTTCAAAGAAATGGAGCAAACACCCCTGAAATTTATATGGAACAATAAACCCCCACTAATAGCTAAAGCAATTCTTGGGAAAAAGAAAATGGGAGGAATCAACCTCCCGAACTTCAAACTGTACTACAAAGCAGTAATAATTAAAACAGCATGGTACTGGAACAAAGGCAGAACTGCAGACCAATGGAACAGGGTTGAATACACTGACATCTCCCCTCAATCATATGCTCATCTAATCTTTGATAAAGGTGCAAGTAATGTGAAGTGGAATAAGGAAAGCCACTTTAATAAATTGTGTTGGCATCACTGGACGGCTACATGCAAAAAAATAGGCTCAGAACTCTGCCTAACACCATGTACAAAAGTAAGATCAAAATGGATTAAAGACCTCAACATCAGACCAGAAACCATAAGGTACATTGAAGATAAAGTTGGCAAAACCCTCCATGACATTGAAGCTAATGGTATCTTCAAAGATGCCACGCCACTGGCCGAGCAAGTGAAAACAGAGATAGATAAATGGGACTATCTTAAACTAAGAAGCTTCTGCACCTCCAAAGAAACAGTGACCAAAATACAAAGACAGTCTACAGAATGGGAAAGGATATTCACTGAATACACATCTGACAAGGGGTTGATATCCAGGATATACAAAATACTGGTTAAACTCCACAAGAAGAAAACATCCAACCCCATCCAAAAATGGGGCAATGAAATGAACAGAAACTTTCTCAAAGAAGAAATCCGAATGGCAAAAAAGCACATGAGAAAATGCTCTACATCATTAATCATCAGGGAGATGCAGATCAAAACCACAATGAGATACCATCTCACACCTCAGAGACTGGCCCACATTCAAAAGAACAAAAGCAACCGATGCTGGCGTGGATGTGGCGAGAAAGGGACACTCCTTCACTGTTGGTGGGAATGTCCACTGGTTCAGCCCTTCTGGAAAACAGTATGGACGATTCTCAAAAAATTAGAAATTGAGCTCCCATTTGACCCAGCAATACCACTCCTGGGAATATATCCCAGAGAGGCAAAAATGTATAGTCGAAGTGACATCTGCACTTTGTTGTTCATTGCAGCACTCTTTACAATAGCCAGAAACTGGAAGAAACCTGAATGCCCAAGAACAGATGACTGGTTAAAGAAACTTTGGTACATCTACACAATGGAGTACTATGTAGCTCTTAGAAAAGATGAAGTCATGAAATTTACATACAAGTGGTACAATATGGAAAGTATCATGCTAAGCGAAATGAGTCAGAAAGAGAGGGATAGACATAGAAAGATTGCATTCATCTGGGGGATATAAAGTAACAAAGTATGAGATTAATACCCAAGAATAGCTGAGATCAGCACCAGGAGGATTACTCCATAACTTAGAGGCCAGCCGGGTATCCTAGAGGAAAGGGCTGTCCAGATAGAGAAGGGAGCACCAAATATAGGATGTTTGGAGGATCCTCCCAGGAGGGGAGATGCATGTCGAAAGTAGACTATGGACTGAACATGTTTGCCACTCAATGCCTCTTTTGCAGACCACAACACCCAAAAGGAGAGAGAGAACACAGGGGATTGCCCTGCCACAGAGACAGGGGGGATGGGGGGATGGGGGTGGGAGGGATATTATCCATGGTGGTGGAAAATGGGCACTGGTGGAGGGATGGGTATCTGATCATTGTATAATTGAAACCAAGGCACAAAAAATTGTAAATCTACAACTTTAAAAAAAATAAAATAAAATAAAGGGGAAAAAAAAAAAAAAAAAAGAAAGTAGACTATGGACTGAACATGTTTGCCACTCAATGCCTCTTTTGCAGACCACAACACCCAAAAGGAGAGAGAGAACACAGGGGATTGCCCTGCCACAGAGACAGGGGGGATGGGGGGATGGGGGTGGGAGGGATATTATCTATGGTGGTGGAAAATGGGCACTGGTGGAGGGATGGGTATCTGATCATTGTATAATTGAAACCAAAGCACAAAAAATTGTAAATCTACAACTTTAAAAAAAAATAAAATAAAATAAAGGAAAAAAAAAAGAAATCAAAAAAAAAAAAAAAAAGAAAATTACCTGCAAAACTAGGGCATAATTATGACAGTTCATCAAGTTTTCCAAACTATACATTTTTTGTTAATTTACTTTGTACTGATAGAGGCCCTGTGGCTTATAATACTGTTAAGGTGCATTCCTGTGCACACTTTTAGAGTATGCTTATTATTTGGGTGGGGACACGCCAGGTCACAGTGTTACACAGGGGCCCATGTGGTACAGGGAGAGAGCCTGGGAATTCTGTGGGCAAAGCACCCCTTCCAGTCCTCTGAGCATCTCTCTGGCCCAGCAAAATCTTCCATGCCATCTGGGAAGCCAGTCTCCATCGGGCCGTACAAGCTTACCTTGGCCACTCCCCGTATTGTCCACATCAGCCAAACACAAACAGCCTTGATCAAATTCTTCTTTTTCTCCCAGAATAGTAGACCACCAATCACGGGCTTTAAATAAGGACATTTTTGTTCACTCTAGAAAAGAAAGCATCTGTTGTAATAAAACTCCAATTCACACACACATACACACACACAGAGACACACACCAAAAAAAACTCACACAATGGATTATTACGCTAATTATTAATTTACTTCGGTTTTGGTTTGGTTTGAGATAGCACAGCTGGTAGGGCATTCGCCTTGCACGTAGCTGATCCGGGATCTGGGTTCAATTCCTCTGCCCCACAGCAGAGCCTGGCAAGCTACCCGAGATGTATTCAATATGCCAAACACAGTAACAACAAGGCTCACAATGGAGACATTCGAGCAAATCAATAAATAATGGGAGGACAGTGCTACAGTGGTTTGGTTTGATGGTGCTCAGGGCTTACTCCTTCCTCTGTACTCAGGGATCACTCGAGGTGATACTTGGGGGATACAGTGCTAGAGATCAAATCCACATCAGCAGCTAACAAGGCAAGCGTCCTTCTATCTCTCCAGTGTACTATCTCTCCAGTCCAAATATTATTTCCTTTTGGGGTGGGGGCAGTGCTTTTTGGACCACACTCAGCAGTGCTCAGGAGTTACTTCTGATTCGGTACTCAGGGATCACTCCTGGTGGTGCTGGAGGGACCATATGGGATGCCAGGGATCATTTACCCGTAGGTTGGTTGCATGCAAGCAAGTGCCCTACGCACTGTACTATCTCTCTGGCCCCATCCATGATTCAAATTTTAACAGGGCTACTTAGTACGTAATTCTTTAGCAAAAGTTTGAACTTCCTCTCAGTTTGGTCTCTCTCCCATCACTAAGAAGTTGCAAAGAAATCCGATAGAAGGTGTCAAATGGCTGTCACTGGAATAGGGACATTAGAGACATTCAAAAAAAGCATCCCCGCCCTTCACACACACACACACACACACACACACACACACACACACACACATTCCAGTCACTGAAAGGCACAAGCCTTTGGCACAAAGGCACCCAGGAAGTCCACAACCAACAAGATGAAGGAGAACTGGGTGGGCTGTGGGCACGGCCCTACCACACTTTCTGGCCACCTGCATTAGTTGGGATGGGGGTGTGGGGCGGGCCCTCAGATTTCTCAGCCAGAACAAGGTCAGCATCCACCTACCCCAGAGCATCAAAGCATACGTCCCCCTGGCCTTCTGGGTAACACACCCGAGGGCTCTCGGAGAGTGCGAAGACGTCAAAGAATAAGGGTTTCCTTCCTGCTACTCTAATTGGGACCATGCAGAATGCGCCCAATTCTGCCCATGCCCAAAAGGTAAGCTCTGGGAGGTAGCAGCAAACATTTAATTAGGAAAAACTCAACCGCTGCTCACGGGGGAAATCAGAGGGGAGGCTCCTGAGAGACTCCAGTTACGTGTTCGTCAACCAGTCAATAGATGACTTTAGTTCTTATGTTGTTAAGTTGTTATGTCTTTAGTTCTTTAGTTGTTATGTTGGTTAAAAATATTTTGCAGAAACCACAGCACCCAAAAGGAGAGAACAAAAGGGAGTGCCCTGCGACAGAGGCAGGATGGAATGGGGGATGGGGGGGTGGGAGGGATACTGGGACTGGTAGGGGTGGAGAATGGGCACTGGTGGTGGGAGGGGTACTCGATCATTGTATAACTGAAACCCAAGCACAAAAACTTACATCTCATGGTGTTTCACTAATAAAAAAAATATATTTTGCAGAGCCGGAGAGGTGGCACAGCAATTTAACCGGTCAACCCAGGCTCAATCCCCCACATCCCATATGGTCCCCGCAGCATTGCTGGGAGTGATTCCTGAGTGCAGAACCAGGAGTAAGAAAGCCCTGAGCACCACCAGTGTGACCCCACAAAACACCTAAATAAATAAATAAAAATGCTTTCTTTGTGGCCAGAGAGATAGGACGGGTAGTGCATGTAGACACTGGTGTTGCCCGTGGCCAACCTAACCCAAAATAAAGAGAGTCCATTTCATATGACTTTAACTCACGAACACTGACACCAGCAGCCAGCAGCCAGCAGCCCTCACACTCACCCTGGAACAGTTTGCCTGGTGTGTGCATGTTCTCCACAGCCACACCCGGTGACCTGGAGCTTAGGAATGTGGGGCAGCACCTTAGCAATGTATCTGGGACTGGACTTCAGGGTGGGCACCTCCAACCAGTACGCAGGGTCATGCACAGTGACACGCGCAAACCAGCTGGCAGTTCCACACGGTGCTACTCAGCCCTGCGGTGCCAGGGACCATCAGGACAACCTCCTGGGTGCGAGAGCACCTCCAGACTACACCCTGACATGCCCCAGGCACCACATGGTACTGGGATCAAGCCCAGGTTGGGCACCTGAACCCTGCACTATCTTCCAGGCACTGGAGACTACTTTTGTTTTTTCGTTGTTGTTGTTTTGTTTTGTTTTGTTTTTTCACTGACTTACAAACTTCCATGATTACGTTTCAGTCATACAATGATGGAGTACCCATCCCTCCACCAGCCCATTCTTCACCACGGATGTTCCCAGAATCACTCCCGCCACTCCCACTCCCATTCCTCCCCTGACTCTGGCAGGTACATTCTCTCTCTCCTTTTGGGTGTTATGGTTTGCAATACAGGTACTAAGTGGTCATCATGCCGGGTTCATAGTCTACTTTCATCATGCATCTCCCATCCTGAGCAAGCCCTGGGGACTATTTTAAAAGGAAAGTCACAAATATATAAAAAAAAATCTTTTCTTTCTCTTTTGGTTTTGGTTTCTAGATCACACTCAGCAGTGCTCAATTCTTACTCCTAGCTCTATGCTCAGAGATTACTCCTGGTGGGCTCAGGGGACCACACATGATGCTGGGGATTGAGCCCGGGTCGACCGTGTGCAAGGAAAGCACCCTACCCGTTGTACTATAGCTCCAGCCCCAACATGAAAACAAATTTTTTTAAAGAACAAAGACATACTTCAGGGCAAATGCCACATTAAGCATGGAAAGGACAGTCTGTAGTGCAGGAACTGAGACAAGCAAACAGAATGGCTGTGCCAACAGCTGGGTACCCAAAAGCACTATGAGTATTGATCCACAGTCAAAAATACATTTTTAATTAGAGGACAAATGCACAGAGATGGAGTATATCTGTAAATAACTGTGGCAATCTAATAATCTAACGTTAGATTATTAGATTAGATTATTAGATTGCTACAGTTATTTGCAGATACTCCATCTCTGTGCATTTGCCCTCTTATTAAAAATGAGCAATAGCACAAAAATTTGTAAATCTACAACTGTACCTCATGGTGTTTCACTAATAAAAATCTAAAATAAATAAATAAATAAAAATGAGCGAGAGCACAGTGGTAGGGCATTTGCCTTGCATGCAGCCAGCCCAGCCGAGCAGGGTTCGATTCTTCTGCCCCTCTCGGAGAGCCCAGCAGGCTACTGAGAGTATCGCGCCCCCACGGCAAAGCCTGGCAAGCTACCCGTGACATATTCGATATGCCAAACACAGTAACAAGTCTCACGATGGAGACATTACTGGGCCCGCTCGAGCAAATCGACGAACAACGGGAGGCCAGTGACAGTGACAGTGACTATGGATCAATACTCATAGTGCTTTTGGAACAATGGGAAGACAGTGACAGTGACAGTATCACTACTGTGATTTTGATCCTGTGTAGGGATCTTGTGTGTGTGTGTGTGTTTTATTTTGTTTGGGGGCACACCCAGCAATGTTTAGGGGTTACTTGCAGCTTTGCATTCAGGAATTCTTCTTCAGAGTACTGGGGTACCATCTGGGATGCTGGGGATTGCAAGGCAAATGCCCTACACACGTACTATCTCTCCAACCCCTTCTAGGGTTCTCTTAAAGAAGAATACTTTCTACAGTGGCTGGACTGATAGCACAGCGGATAGGGCGTTTGCCTTGCACAAAGCCAACATGGCCGATCCGAGTTTGATTCTTCCGCCCCTCTCGGAGAGCCCGGCAAGCTGCCGAGAGTATCTCGCCCGCACGGCAGAGCCTGGCAAGCTACCCGTGACATACTCAATATGCCAAACACAGTAACAACAAGTCTCACGATAGAGACGGTACTGGGCCCGCTCGAGCAAATCGATGAACAACGGGAGGACCATGACTGTGACAGTGACTTCCTATGGTGAATTCCTCTTTCCTCCATTTGTCCTTTCTCCATGAAGGACAAAAGCAAATGCCCTTCAATGTGGAAACTTAAACAACTAGTGGACAACAAACTGAACCAAATTCAGTGTTTTTAAAAAATGAAATATAGCAACTAGAATAAATCTCAAGGACATTATGCTAAATGAAGAAGGGGGAACTCAACCCCAAAATGTCACAAATTTTTTTCTACCACATTTCAAAATGACACAACTATGCTGAAAAGAACAGATCAGGACTAGCACGGGTAAAAGACTTAAGGGCTACAAGAACAGATGACTGGTTAAAGAAACTTTGGTACATCTACACAATGGAATATTATGCAGCTGTTAGAAAAGATGAAGTCATAAAATTTGCTTGTAGGCAGATGGACATGGAGAGTATTATGCTAAATGAAATTAGTCAGAGAGGGACAGACATAGAATGACTGCACTCATTAGTGGAATATAAAATAACATAAGATGAGACGAACACCTAAGGACAGAAGAGATAAAAGCCAGGAGGATAGCTCCACAGTTTGGAAGTCTGCCTCATGTGCTGGGGGAAAAGGCAGTTGGGATGGAGAAGGGACCATTAAGTAAATAATAGTTGGAGGGATTGCTCGGGAGGGAAAGTGCATGCTAAAAGTAGAGTAAGGACCAAACATGATGGCCTCTCAGTATCTGTATTGCAAACCATAATGCCCAAAAGTAGAGAGAAAACAGGAAGATGCCTGCCACAGAGGCAGGGAGGTGGGATGGAGTGGGGATGGTGGGAGGGACACTGGGGACATGGGTGGTGGAAAATGAGCAAGGGTGGAGGGATGAGTGCTCAATCATTGTGTGACTGAAATTTAATCATGAAAGTCTGTAACTATCTCACACTGATTCAATAAAAATATAAAAAGACTTAAGGGCTAGTGACTACAAGGAAATTTCTGTGGAATGACTAAAAAGCAATACAATCTAACTTTGGTGGTAGTTTTATGAAAAAAATTTTAGTTCCTTAGAATTATACTCCAAGAAGAAAAAAAGATTATAACTTAAAACAGGTGAACTAAAATAACACCATTAGGCTAACGCAAACGTAATAGTTTTGATCATTGTACTATCATCACTGGGAAACCATTATTTTTCCGACCTTTATGTGAGTATATAATTATTTCAAAATGACAAGTTTAGAGAAACAAATTTAAAACTCCATCCAAAGTCCTCTTTAATATTAAAAAAAAAATAGATAAAGGCAATGATGAAAGGAAAAGGAAAAAAATCTTGGCAGGTGATTTTTTTAATTTTTCTGTTTGTTTTGGTTCGGGGGTCACACCTGGCAATGCTCAGGGCTATGCCAGGTGTGACCCCTACTAGGTCTGTGCTCAGGGATTACTCTTAGCAAGGCTTGGGGGACTATATGGGATGCTGGGGATAAAATCCTAGCTGGCTATATATGCTGGTTGGCCATGTACCCATATGGGGTGCTGGGGATCAAATCCCGGTTGGTCATGTACTGGGCTGGCCATGAATACAACCCTACCTGCCGTACTATACTATCACTCCACACCCCCTTTATTTGAACTTTTAAAAGGTGTAGAGCAAATACTTACTTTATCAATTTTCCAAGAGTTTTTTTCATGGAATCATTGTGAGATAGACCCTTACAAAGCTGTTAATGATTAGGCTTCAGTCATACAGTGTTCCAACACCATCCTTCCACCAGTGCACATTTCCCAGTACCAGTGTCCCCAGGTTCCCTCCCAACCCCAGCCCCCAGCCTGCCTCTATGGCAGGCACTTTTCTTCTCCCTCTGTCTCTGTCTGACTCTTTCTCTCTGTCTCTCTCTTTTGCCTCTCTCTCTCTCTCTCTCTCTCTCTGCTTGTTTTAAACCTATAGCCAACAAAGGGTTCTCCTTTTTAGACCACAGCTACTTTAATTACTTAAACCAACTGACCTTCATATTAATTCTTCCCTTTCTCCTGGAACAACAGCCTACTTATAATAGAGCCTAATTATAAAGTAATACTTAAAGTATTTTTTTTTCAAATTCATTCATTTTCAAATTCAGAAAGACAGAGGCCTTGTCTTTGAGATACTAAAATCAGCAGCTGGTGAGGAGACATACTTATAGAGAGGTCCCTTATAACGCCTGGTTTTGTTTTGTTGTTTTGACTCTCTCTCCCACTCTCGCTCTCGCTCTCTCTGTGTATGTCTCTGAATCTCTCTGTCTCTGTCTCTCTGTCTTTCTCTCTGTGTCTCTCTGTCTCTCTCTCTCTCTCTCTCTCTCTCTCTCTCTCTGTGTGTGTGTGTTTTGTGGCCACACCCAGGGTCCTCAGGGCTTTCTCCTGGCTTTGCATTCAGGAATTACTCCTGGCAGTGCTCAGGGGATCATATGGGATTCTGGGGATTGAAAATAACTTAATAAGTACAAGGCAAAATGCCCTACCCGCTGTACTATTGCTCTGGTTCCAAGCCTGGATTTTCTGAAAAAGAAAAAAAAAATTGTTGCAAAGTCAAAAATATTAGCAGGTTATTTCAAATAACAGAGATTAAATAACTACAAATTGACCTACTTGATTCACTTACTCCTAGATGAAATCTGGGGTGCCCGTCATGGAGATAACAGAGGGTTCAATCTCCAACATTGCAAAGCCTCCTGAACTTCACCAGCTGTGCCCCTGGGGGATTCTGAGCAACAAAAGCACGTGCAAGAGCGATGGTTCCATGAGCTAAGGCTTATCAGGCAACACAGTTCCTGGCACTATACATTCCCCTAAGCACTGCAGAGAGAATCATCGGGTGTGTCCAAAAACCAAAGAAGAAAGAAACAGGTGCAAGGAGGTAGGTCAGGATCACAGGGGTCAGAGGCAGGTCCCTTGTACATGCAAGGGGCCAAGCTGGGCCCTCCACCACTAATACCATACCACCATTAAATCAAGCAGTGCCGCACCCCCAGCCTGCTGGGACAGCCAAGGAATGCCAGGAATGGCCCCAGAATACTGCATGGAAGGTCTCCCAATATTTTTTACTCAAAAAAATGTTTTTTCTGAATGGGGGTCCAGAGTTCAGCAAGGGAGAGTCCAGTGAGTAGGACGCTTGCCAAGAGCTCAATCCCTGGCATTCTGCATGATTCCCAGATCACTTCCAAGAGTGACTCCTGAAGAGTAGGCCCTGAGCACCACCAAGTGTGGCAGCAAAACAAAACAAAACAAAAAAATTAAAAATCAGAATTACGGAACTAACTCAGAGGCCTGGAGCACACGCTGTTCATGCAGGAGGAAACCCAAGAATACACATATATTTAATCTTGTTTCTGGTTCTTTTTCAGTGAGTCTTCTTTCACTTGAAGCACCATGATTTACAACACTGTTGATGACAGGTTCCGTCCATACCATGTTCCAACATCAAACCTGCCACCAAAGTGTCTACCTCCCCCACCACTGTCTCAGGGTCTCGACCACCACCACCCCCCCCACAAATGGCACTGCTGTCACTGTTGCTTTTGTTGTTGTCTGGTTGGTTATTATTCTTGGTGGCCACTCTGGGCAGTTCTTAGGACTTACTCTGTATTCACCGATCACTCCTGTAGTGCTTGGGGAACCATATATGGCACCAGGGATGAACCAAGGCTGGCCATATGCAAAGCAAGTGCCCTAAAACCCTTTACTATCTCTTTGTTCCTTCAGTAATTCTCTTCATGAAAAATAACAACCAAGACTATGCTGAAAAGTAGAAAAGTCACCACCCTCTCCTCGTGCCAGATTTTAGAGTAAAAGTTTTCAGCTTTTCGTCATTGACCAGGATGTCAGTTGTGAAATAGGAAAATAAAAGATAAATAAAAAATAAAAAATACATATATACACATATATGTGCTCAATGACTCAATTAACATTGTTAAAAAGACCAACCTACACAACACACTATCGACTCAATGAAAACCTATCAAAATTCCAATGCCCTTTTTCAAGGACTATAACAACACCACCCACTAATGCAATCCTTAAGAAAGAAAGAAAGAAAGAAAGAAAGAAAGAAAGAAAGAAAGAAAGAAAACTCATGTTCCCTGACTATAAACTAGGCTGTAAAGCTACAATAGCCAAATCAGTGTGGCAATGGGATGAAGGAAGAAAAACTAATGAAATAGAACTATTAAGAGCCAAAATTAAAACTTCAGATATATGGACACTGAACTTATAATTAAAGGAACCAGGAGCATAAAGTGACACCCAAGAATAGCTGAGATAAGTACCAGGAGGTTTACTCCATGGCTTGGAGGCCAGCCGCACATGCTAGGAGGAAAGGCAGCTCAGATAGAGAAGGGAGCACCAAGTAAAGGGTGTTGGGAGGATCCTCCCAGGATGGGAGAAGCATGCTAAAAGTAGACTTTAGACCAAACATGATTGCCACTTAATGCCTCTTCTGCAAACCACAGCACCCAAAATGAGAGAGAGAACAAAAGGGAATGCCCTGCCACAAAGGCAGGGTGGGATGAGGGGATGGAGGTGGGAGGGATACTGGGATTAGTGGTGGTGGAGAATGGGCACTGGTGGAGGGATGGGTACTCGATCATTGTATAACTGAAACCCAAGCACCAAAATTTGTAAGTCTACAATTCTGCCTCATGGTGTTTCACTAATAAAAATTAAAAAAGCATAAAGTGAGAAAACAAAGCTTCTTCAACAAATGTTGCTGGGAAAAGCCATGAAAGAGGAAGCCTTAGTTTCCCTCTGCCAGCTGCTGCAAACAACTTTATTTTAGCTGTCCCCATCATGTATTTTAAACATTCCTGCAAATTCCTGGGTTCTTTCTGAGATGGGGAAGTTTACCATTTCCTAAGACCATAAATTCTTCCCCCGACCTTGAGTTCACAGGAGACTAAGAGATAATAGGGCAATACCTGGGCATATGATGAAATATATAACATAAAAGGTCTTAAATAAATAGACCATCCCTCCAGCATAAGTGGGAATGAGAGATGCTCATCTTAACAACACAGACAGGCCTAAACTGACAAGAGATCTCTGGGAAACTAATGGGAATGCTCTGATACTCTGATAAAGTAACACAAAGACCCAGTTTTCCTATAAAAACCCACAAAATGAGCAATACTACTTAACTCAGTCCTATACTAACCTCCTCCCCTGCTCGGGAGTTTCTCTTCTACTTTCCAACAAACTCTTCCATATACTACTCTGAGTTTAGGCATTACTTTATTACTCAGTATTTTCATCCCTGAAAATACTGAAGAACCTGGAAACTGTAGATAAACACAGAGACCTGCCCTCAACACTCCTGCATCAGCCATGAGCAAAAAAATGCTGAATTTAATTTGCTACCTCACACCACACATGATGGTTAATTCAAAATGGAATAAAGATCATGGAGAATAGATGAGAAATAAATGATAAATAACAAACCCCTATTTATTGTAAATAGCAATGTCATTCATTATTTATTAAAAAATCAGAATTTATTATTTATAAAAACTAAACCAAAAATCATCTCTATCTTCATCTAAAAGTAAAATAAGTAGCTAATATTTAATAACCATTTACCAAATCTCAGGCAGTGTTCTAAGTGATTTGCAATATTCTATGCATAACAGAATTAGAAATCAAAATTGTAGGGGGTTGATGAGATAGTACACCAGGCTGGGCATCTGCTTACATATGGCCAACCAGGATTGATCCCCAGCATCTTATATGGTCCCCTGGGCACCACAGGGGCAGTTCATGAGTACAGAGCCAGGAGTAACTCCTGAGCATCACCAGGTATAACCCCACACACGCCCCAAAATGAAAGAAGTTAGAATTGTAGATCCTATTATTCCAGTATCCCTAAACACAAGTTAAGGCACCTACCCAATTAAAGGTGGAAGTAATACCCAAACCCACATTATCTACTCCAGATTCCAAAAAATGTTCAGTTATCCCACAAAAATATCAAAAGCTGTAGTATCGCTTTGTTAATATTAATCCTCATCCTGACAAATTCAAACTACAGCAATTATGAATTTTACTCATTTAATTCAGTGTTTAAAAAATAAACAGTTGGGGCTGGAGTGATAGCATAGAGGGCAGGGCGTTTGTCTTACATGCAACCGACCCAGGTTCGATTCCCAGCACCCTATATGGTCCCCTAAGCACCACCAGGAGTAATTCCTTAGTGCAGAGCCAGGAGGAATCCCTGAGTATCGCCGGGTGTGACCCAAAAAGCCAAAAATAAATAAATAAATAAATAAATAATAAACAGAAAGCAAGAAGCCTCATTTTCATAGCTGCATACCTATAGTCACAAAAGATTCATTTATACGCTTTATTGGCTATAATTGGTTTATACCCTAGGCTTAAGAAATTCTCTTCTTCGTGTGTCACCTGACGTCAGTTTTCACTTTTGTGCTGACTTCTGGATAGGCTCTCTTCCACACCTACTCATACCAGGGGTTCATGCAGGGTGTAGATGCTGGCAGATTCTACAAGAGAAAGGATATCTGAAGCAGTTCGTGCCATAAGGAACTGGTCCTCCATAGGAGGATTTGCATCTGGAAGCAGATTTGGAATTTCCATCCCTGAAGATGCCATTACTCAGATCTGCAGCTTCACCTTCCTGTCACGAGAAGGCAATGTCTAATTCTGGAAAACGGAAATAAGGCCCCCCACTCCAAGGAAGATGACAAATGGAGGTAAGGTTGGATAAACCCTGTTCTGGAAGACAGTCATGTAAGACTCAGTGTGGGAGCTTTCTGTAGAAGTGGCACCCGGCCAAAGAAAGAGCACAAGACCTCCCCCCAGAAATGTGACCTGATGAGGGTCCCTTACCAGTGTCCCAGCTGTTGGGGGTCAGGAAGAATTAAAATGAGCTAATCCTGGAGGATCGGAGAGACAGAATAGAAGTTAAAGCACTTGCTTGCATGCCACCCACCCAGGCTCAATTCATGGAATCATTACCTAGGCAAAACAGTCTAGGTCTTTTATTTTATTTTGATTTGGGGATCATATCTGACAGTAGGGTTTATTCCTGACAGCGATCAGGGATCACTCCTAGCTGGGCTCAGGGGACACTATGGGGTTCCAGGGATTGAACCCAGGTTGGCTGCATGCAAGGCAAGTGCCCTACCTGCTGTACTCCCTGTATTATCTCTCCGGCCCCAGGGTTTTCTCAAATATAATCCAGGCAAGCAAAAATGCACTCAAAAAAGAATGGGGCATATTACAGAGCAAATAAAAAATGTGGTCATGAAAGAATAGAATGAAAAAGGTCTTCTCGATGGAAAGGGCAAGATGGGCAAAACTAGAATAGGAAGTTGTCATACCTTTCTCTTTTAAGGGTGCCCTCTGATGGGCTATAAACTAGCCCAGCCTCGCTCCTCAGCACCCATGGAATACTGACATGCTCACTGACAGGCCTTAATATCTGTCAACTTAAAACAGCTCACGTGGTGGGAGCCAGAGTGAGGTGATGATATTGTACTGAATAAATGGTAAGCCTGTGACTGGTCACTCAGGCTACCCAGCAGACCCCAAAGTTTGGACATGTCTATAGGTTTGTCTCCTCTGTCTGTCTCAGTCTGCAACTGAGGTCCGCTGGATGGAGCTGAAGGTGCCATTCCAACTGGCATTAGACCCACAGCACTGCATGTGTCCCAGAGCACCCTCAGGAGTGACTCCTGAGCACAGAGCCAGAAACAGCCCCGGAACACAGTAAGGTGCAGCCCAAAATCCTAACTAGATAATCAACAATAAAGTGAGCTAACATTTGAAAATGCTTCGTGCCCCACCCTTGGGGAGTCCTCAGTCAATACCAGCAGTAAGCAATGGGGGGCGCTAGAAGGAGCAGTGAGGGGGATGTTCTGAGTAAGACAGCAGTCACAGATAATAAACTACGCTCTCAACCTCTGCTTTAGAGATTTCAAAAAGATATTTAAATGGCTGATAGAAATTTTCATTAGGGGCTGGAACGATAGCACAGTGGGTAGGGCGTTTGCCTTGCACACAGCCGACCCAGGTTCCATGCTCAGCATCCCATATGGTACCCGGAGCACCACCAGGAGTAATTCCTGAGTGCAGAGCCTGGAGTAACCCCTGAGCATTGCTGGGTGTGACCCAAAAAGAGCAAAACAAAAAAAATTAATTAGCAATATTTATTAGCAACAGCAATATTTATTAGCACATTTTCCCCTTATTAGCAACATTTCACTCCTTCTTGTTAGCAATATTCACCCCTCATGCCTTCAAATTTCCAACTTTGTTGTTGTTGTTGTTGCTGTTGTTTGGGCCACACCCAGCAATGCTCAGGGCTTACTCCTGGTTTTGTCTTCAGTAATCATTCCTGGCGGTGCTTGGAGGGACCATATGGGATGCCAGGGATCACTCACCCAGGTTGGTTGCATGCAAGGTAAAAGCCCTACCCGTTGTAATATCATTCTATACCATCATTTTTTTAATATTTGAAAACTCTTATTCTGAGAGATCAGAATTTCAACTTAAATCAAAGGACTCAGGGTCCTTGACACCCCTCAAAGAGACAGACACAAGCATGAATGAGGTCCCCAGCACCCATGGCCCCTAGCACCACAAGGACAGCCCTCGTGACCCCTGAGAACAGCCAGATACAGTCCTAGTGACCCCCACAGATACCAGCCTCCCTTCGAAATAAGATGTGAAACTTTTAAAATTATTATACACTCTAGACAATGCATTCTTTGCAATGAATATTTTTGCCAAGAAGCTGTGCTATGAACATGTGAGCAGTCCTAATTTAAAGATAATCACGTAGTGTCACAAAAGAAAAAATTCCTTACAGATCTCAAAAATAACTTGTAATGATTTGCAAAATGGTTTTCTTTGTCCGTTCGCTAAAAAAAAAAGGATCAATCTGTTCACCAAAAGACAAAATCTCAGCGATTACTCACGTCACATATTTCTAACAAAGCTTGGCAAGCGGCAGATGAGGACTATAGTTTTCCTCCAACACATCCAAATTGCATATTGCATATTTGTTCTATGAAAGATGTGTATGAGAGACAGAGAGATTGAGAATGAGAGAGAGAGAGAGAGAGAGAGAGAGAGAGAGAACAATGAAAAAAACAAAATCCTGAACTTCCCCCAGGGAACTGGAGCCAAGGGTAGGACCTGAGTGGGGAAGGGGGACCGATAGAATTAGCTAAATTCCTCTGAACTGCTGCGGTCCACAAAGTGAAGTGGGAGCAGAACTAATCCTCCTACAAGAAGGAATTAGGGCCACCCGTCCTCCATCCGCCAGGCAGACCTGTTGAAGCCACAGGAGGATGCTCTGAGCACACGTGACTCTCCGAAAGGAAGCTTTCCCATTCTCACCCTTTCTGGAAAACGTGCGTGCACAACGCTCGCAGTTGCTTCTGCTAGGGGAGTTGTTTTACTCGTTTGTTTACTCTGTTTCGGTTTGGTTGTGAATGCAAACATCCTTCCTAAGAAACCAATCACCTCATCCCCAAAACCATTACAAGGCATCAGTCTTGCCCAGGAAATAAAGCAGAGAAGGGGCATCCGTGCCCCCACTACGCTTAGTTCCAAAGAGGCTTTCTTACCTGGCGTCCCCTTTTCTTAGACTCTTTGCGCGGATTTCCCTCGAAGAACGCCTGCCGGGGTGCCCAGGGGAGCAGGAAAGCAGGATGCAGAGAAAAGAGCTCCGGGGCAAGACCAGAGCCGGAGCGGGGGACGCAGCCCGGCTGCACCGCGCTGCCCCGGGCAATGGGGGGGTCTCTCTCCCTAGGTAGCACCTCTAGCTGCAGAGAGCTGGGGCGATCCCCCTGAGGAGCGCCCCTGCATGGCTTCCCGGTGAGCTCTGGACACGAGCAGGGCAAAGCATTAGTCCCCGGGACGGAACCGGAGCGGCACGGACAACGGCAAGTTCTACAGCTCACAAAGGCGGCGGCGGGCTGGGGCGCAGCAGAAAGGGGACAGCGGCGGCGGAAGGGACTCCTCCCCACACTGCCTAACTCCAAGCCATCTTCGCTCTGTTGTCATAGCACTTTGCAACGAACGCCAGCGCGCAGCTCGCAGCAGCGCGGCCCCGCGGCGCCCGCTGGGGCTTGTAGTCCACGAGTCCTGAGTCCAGGGCCACCTTGCAAATGGAGTCGGGTCTTAGTGGGCGGGGCGGGTGACTTGCCGCGGTCCTACTTTGACGAGAGACTGCAACTCCTTTCCCTGTCTTAGAACAGGCGCCTGGACCGACCATGCCAGCAAGACCCGCTCCCGCGTTGGGGTGGACGCAGGCCGCGCCCGCCTGCTCTAGACAGTCCCTGTCCCTGGGGCTGGCACGGGCGGGGCGGGGCTTGCGGTGAGAGGGGCGGGGCTTGCCGCGGGGATGTCTCTTGAGGGGCGGGGCTTAATGATTAAGGGTGGGGTTTGTTCTTTGTGGGCGGGGCTTCATGCGGGATGCGCGGTTTTGTCGTTGGTGGGCGGGACTTTCCGCTGTTGGGGCGGAACTTGAAGCAAGAGAGGCGGGGATTGCCGCCGTGGGCGGGGTTGCCGTCGTGGGCGGGGCTTCACGCGGGAGTCTCGGGACTTGGTGCTGGTGGGGCGGGGCTTACCGCGGCGGGACAGGGGCTGGAGGCGCGCAGGCCCCTAAGCGACGTCCTTCCTTTCGGATCAGGAGGCGCACAGGCCCGATGGTGACTGAATGACCATGCCGAGGGTGGGCGCTGGGCGAGCGCCAGCGTTTATGAGTTGGTGGCTGGGATGCGGCTGGCCTGGAACATCTTCATCTCACAGAGAAAGGGGTGAAGGGAATCAGCCTCATGGAAATGTTGGGGCATTTGAACGGTGCACATACGTTTATTATTTCCTAGTACCACGCTGCTGCTATAAAATTACTGATACAAATCTGGTCACACGCACTAAATATTCTCGCCGGTGTAATGGGGAAGTGCACAAATGTTCGATTTTTGATAACAAGCCATTCCCAAAGGCGAACTACCCATCAGGGTCATGTCACTTCCTGAAATTCACTAGAGGACGACACCCATCTTCCAGATTATTTCCTTACTGTGCCGAGTGCTTAAAGAATACACTGCGACCCGGGCAGTATGTTGGCCCAGATATAGTGCTATCATATCCGCGGTCATGTATCTATCATGTTCCTAACGATGATGTCATATTAGGTCATGCAATCATATGACAACAGTGTCATCTAAATATCCCTAATATCCTAATATTTAATATCCACTGATAGCATACATCTAAGTATGCCTAACATGCTAATATATATGTGTGTGTGATAGCTACATGATAGCATACCTAGATGTGTGCTATCATATAGCTATAAGATACATATTAGCGTGTTAGGCCCTTTAATTTCCAAAACATCTTAATCCTTTTTGCCTCTAAAAAAAGAAGAAATACAAACTGCAGCGTGAAGTGCTGTCTTCGCAAGTGGGCGAGCCCTGTCCGGGTCGGCGCTCCAGGCCCGCCGCGCCTCCCGCCGCCGCCGCCAGGGGGCGCGCTGGACCCCGCGGCCGGGCTCGGCGCCGAGGCCCGACGCTCGCGCGCGGCGGGGCGTGCGGGGCGGCCTGGCTGAGGGAGGCCGGCGGCTGCGTGTCCCCTGCCGCCGGCCGCGATGTCGTCGGAGCCGGGGCGCCAGGGCTCGCGGCGGCCGCGGGAGCCGCCCGAGCAGGAGCTGCAGCGGCGGCGGGAGCGGAAGCGGCGGCGGCACGACGCGCAGCAGCTGCAGCAGCTCAAGCACCTGGAGTCCTTGTGAGTCGGCCCGGGGCAGGCCGGAGGGCCGGGGCCGGCGCGGGGAGGGCCAGGCCGGCGGCCGTTTGCGGCCTCGTGCGGCGTCGCGGCGGCGGCGGGGCTCGGGGAGGCGGGAGCCGCCAGCCTGGGACCCGGGGGAGGCCGCGGGGCGGCCGAAGCCCCGGGGAAGGAGGGGAGCTGCGAGCGCCGGGCTCGGACCCGGGGCGGCTCCTCCGCACCTGCGGCCGGCTCTGGGGCAGGCGGCGGGACGGTGCGGGCCGGGACTGGGGGCTGGGCCGCTGCCCCACCTGCTCCCCCAGCCCCCCCAGGCAGGCGCCTCCCGGGAGCCGGGGTCGAACCCGGGCGGCTGGGCAGCGCGGTGCCCACGCAAGGGCGAGGATGTGCTGGGACAGTGCAGGGACAGGGTCCGTGCTTGGACAGTGCAGGGGACAGGGTCCGTGCTGAGACAGTGCATGGACAGGGTCCGTGCTGGGACAGTGCAGGGACAGGGTCTGTGCTGGGACAGTGTAGGGACAGGGTCCGTGCTGGGACAGTGCAGGGACAGGGTCCGTGCTGGGACAGTGCAGGGACAGGGTCCGTGCTGGGACAGTGCATGGACAGGGTCTGTGCTGGGACAGTGTAGGGACAGGGTCTGTGAGGACAGTGCAGGGACAGGGTCCGTGCTGGGACAGTGCAGGAGACAGGGTCTGTGAAGTTAGTGCAGGGACAGGGTCTGTGCTGGGATGGTGCCGGACAGGTCCTGTGGCTGCCGTGCGGGAGGCTGATTGATCGTGCATACATTCTGTGCCTCCCGAGCACAGGGCTTGGAAGAAACGCCCACCCAGGCTCTAGCTAGGCCAGACCCCAGCCCTTCTGGAGGAGCAAACTAAAAGTGGATTCGGTTCCCAGCAGAAAGATCCAGTGTTAGCGATTTAAACTTTCAGACTTTAGTGACTTGTCTTGCTTGGAGTGGTTGAGAATATTCTTTGCTGCCTTTTGGGTTTTTTGTTTCATTTTTGGGTCCCACCCAGTGGTGCTCAGGGATTCCTCCTGACTCTTGCTCCATGATCTGTCCTCGTGCTACACAGGGAACCGTTATATGGGGTCATACCAGGGTTCCCCACAATCAGGCCTCTATACTCTCTCCAACCCTATTTCTTTGCTTTTAAACCAAGGTTTTATTTCCAGGGCCACATTTCTGCATAATTTAAGCATGCGGTAATAAGCACTAAGAGCCTGGCTTCAGAAAACGTTTCTTTGCACCAACCTTGCTTCTCCGCGGCCCACTTACTTCCTGCACCTCCCCATAGAGCCTTCCATGAGGAACTTGGAAGCTTTCCTTCTAGGTCTATCCTTATTTCTAAATGATAGTCTGATGTTGGGCTGGAGCGATAGCACAGTGGTAAGGTGTTTGCCCTGCACACAGCCGACATGGCCAACCCGAGTTCAATTCCTCCGCCCCTCTCGGAGAGCCCAGCAAGCTACTGAGAGTATCTTGCCCCCACGGCAAATCCTGGCAAGCTACCCCTGACGTATTCGATATGCCAAACACAGTAAAAACAAGTCTCACGATGGAGACGTTACTGGGCCTGCTCGAACAAATCGATGAACAACGGGAGGATAGTGACAGTCTCATGTTTTCTGGTCTGGTGTGTTTGTGACCAGGGGGGCGGGGGGGACACATTTGCTGGTTCCAGGCCATATCCCCGGCCCTTATTGGTTTCCTGTTTTGTTTTTTTGGCTTAGGGCCACCCATGGTGCTCCTGGTTCTGCGCTCAGGAGACCCTGCAGTGGCAGGGATGGCCAAGGTTGGCCACACAGCAGGGAAGGAAGCACCTTCCCGCCATCCCTTCTCCAGCCAGTGAGAAGGCTTGGCGATTGCAGCTAAGCTTTGCCTATGTCATGGTGAATGAACTTAGTTTTTCCCCTCCAAATTTCCTGTCTTTGCCTATTAGCGCTTCCATTAAATCAGTGGTTCCTGCTAGCGTTACCATTACTTCGGACTTCAAGCCAGAGAATCAATGAGTGTTTCTGCCGGTACGCTCCCTCCTGCCATCTTGAGTGTGAGGGTAGTTTGAGTCTCTGGGATCCAGTGACAATCAGTGACTTTCCCAGAGGACTCACCCTGCTCCCTGCCCAAGGGTGAGAGTAAATAATCATTTGGCTGGGAGCGGGAGAAGGAAAACTCTGGACTCCAGCCCCTTCGTCCACTGCTGACACCTCACTTCCATTCTCCCACCCTCCATCACCTTTCTAGATATATCTATCAGGGGCTGAAGCAGTAGTGCACCGGGTAAGGCACTGGCCTTGCACACAGCCAACCCAAGTTCGCTCCCCAGCATCCCATATGGTCCCTTGAGCACCGCCAGGAGTAATTCCTGAGTGCTGAGCCAGGAGTAACCCCTAAATATCACTTGCTGTGGCCCAAATGGAAAAAACAAAATGCAGAATTATCTTGAAATTATCCCCAGTTCATTCCTCCTCAAGATTCTTTGTGGCTGGGGCCAGAGAGAAATTGTACAGCAGGGAGAGCATTTACCTGGCATACTGCTGACCAGGGTTTGCTCCCCAGACCCCAAAGTTCCCTGAGCAACACCATATCTGATATCTGAACAAAACCTGAACACCATCATGTGTGGACAAAAAAAAAAAAATTTCTTTGTGGCTTTTGATTCCTTTTCTGTCATCTTCAGAGTCTGGGAAAAGGGACTGAAGAAGTTAGTTCTTTGAAATATTGGGGGTTTGGGGTTTTTTGAAAAACTAAAAATATTGTATTTCGGTTTGGGGACCACCGGCGATGCTCAGGGGATCTTCCTGGCTCTGCACTCAGGAATCACTCCTGGCAGGGCTCAGGGGACCATAGGGGGTGTGAGGGGACACACCCCAAGTCAGCTGTGTGCTAGCCCAGTGCCTTCCCCGCGATCTTATTGTGCTGACCCTGGCAAGCCTTTCTTCATGTCTTCTCACATGCTGGTCATTTTGAACTTGACCTTCACACTTTTTTGTTGTTGTATTGTTTTATTAAACTAAGTATCTCTCTGCAGGGCCCTGGCCCGACCACCTCAGGCATTGCCCGGGTCCAGTTCTGTTGTCAGTCCTGTGGGCTGTGAGTCCTTGTGTATCTGACACTTTCCTGGGGCCCACACAGAGTGCTGAGACAGGCTGCGCTTAGCAAAGCCCTACCCGCAGGAACCCGACCTGGGAACTGGAAACAGCATTTGTTCCTTTAAATGGGGACGGGGTGGGAGGTGGGGCCATACCTGGTAGTGCTCAGGAGTGCTACTGGCTGTGCTGGGAATCAAACTAGACTTGGCCGCCTGCGAGACCAAGATCTTGCCCCTTACACTCTCTCCCTGGTTCCCAAGAAACAACGTTTTTTAGTACTTGGCAGAATAACGGTTTCTCTCTCCATGGACGCTTTGGACAATAACTTTTCCTCATCTAAATTTAGTCTTCATATTTCAGAGCAGTTGAAGTATATGATTTAGGCTTTGCAGCTGTAGAGAACGGTGCTCTTCCAACATTTTTGTTTGGTTTGGGTAGGTATTTTATTGGGGGGGTTCATATTTTGCGACCACACCCAGCAATGCTCAGGGGTTGCCCGTGGCTCTGCACTCAGTGATCACTCCTGCCAGGCCCAGGGGACCTTATGGGAGGCATCAAACCCAGGTCAGCCATTTGCAAGGCAAATGTCCTACTCCTGTACTATCACTCCCGCCCCCAACATTTTTTTAATACTGAGAATTAACTACAAAGATTGAGCCAAGGAGACAACTGAAGAACTGGTGTCCCCAAGCATGCGGGAGGACTGTCCCTGGGAGTAGAGGCCCTGCCCACGCCCCAGAGCAGCCCCGATGCCCAGCCCCCACAAAAGGAAAGAATGAACTGCAAAGATAAATGGGATATTTGGGGGCTCTCACTGCGCATACACATACTCCCGGCCCCGGGTGTTGGATCTAATAGTGAATTACCTGTGGAGATCATGACCGTTTTCCTTACCATTCCCACGAGGAAAAGCTATCCAGCACCATCCTGCCCTCGGGGAGACACGGCTTAGGGGGAGAGATACCATCCCTAAACACAGATTCCCCGACGCGTGCTCCCCTCACACGCCTTCCATCTTGGCAGCGGTAGTAACAGACTTTTCAGGAATTTGGATCTCGGTTTGCTGGGCCGTCTGTTGTTGCTGCAACTCCGGCGGCTCCCAGACCAGCTGGTCAGACTCTGGGGCTGAGCCAGTGCTGCCGGCCTCCTCGCATCTCTCCCCGTGGCTGCAGGCGGGCCTCAAGGTGGCAGGATAGGTCCCTGCATCCCCCTGGGAAATGGTTGAAGTCTTGGCTCCAGAAATGCCACAGCCCAAAAGTAAATTCTGCTGAAGCCCAGTTTTGTGCTGGGCAGGACTAAGCTGAGGGTGGATGCGCTATCCTTACTCAGGATGTCCAGAGGTGACGTCCAGGCCCTCACTCTCTCCGCTCTGTCGTCAGCTGTAAGAGAATTGTCCCATGTCCCCGCTCTGCTCTCTGCTGCACTCACCGCTCCATTCTGTTCTCCAGGACAGGGGGCACAGGGTGGGTAGAGTTATGTACAGTGGCCACAGCCCCTGTCTTGCTCTCAGCCAGCCTGCATTTGATCCCCAGCACCCCATATGTTCCCTCAGCCCCATCAGGAGTGATCTCTCAGCACAGAGCCAGGAGTAAGTCCTGAGCACCACCAGGAATGCCTTCCCCAACCCCAGCACACCCCACCCCCAAAAAATAAAAACTGGGAAAGCTGATTTGGGTTGAAAGACAGACCATTCAGTTGGGTCAAGATCTTGACTTCGGGGCGTGTTGGCACTCACGCCTTCTTTTTGTTTTCTCTCTCCTTCCCTTCGTTTTATTCCTTGCCGGAGTTGCAGCAACAAGGGGTCACACACACTTGGATGCAGAACTCACACATTTCATTGTTGCCCGTGTTCCCACTTCTAACTGTGTGCAGAGGCGTGGGGGACAGGTAGAGTGGTCTCAGTTGTCAGTGACAAGATTGCACTAACCAAGGAAGGGAGGGCATCATGGACAGACTCACAGTCTCTTGCCTGCAAGGCGGGTGCTCCAGCGTCTGCGTCCAGTCCTCAGCCCCACCGTCCCCTCCCCTCTCCCCCCCCCCCCCCCCCCCAGAGCTGAGGGCACCAGATCACTGGAAACAGGAGAGAAGTCAGCCCATGCAGCCCATGTATTTATTGTAAAGCAGAGCAAAGCCCACAACAGTGGTATAGAACTAGAGAATGTTTGGCTGAACGTGGCAGGAGGAAGGAAGGAAGGAAGGAAGGAAGGAAGGAAGGAAGGAGGGAGGGAGGGAGGGAGGGAGGGAGGGAGAAAGAAAGAAAGAAAGAAAGAAAGAAAGAAAGAAAGAAAGAAAGAAAGAAAGAAAGAGAAAGAAGGAAAGAAAGAAGGAAACATTGAGTTCTAGGGTAGGGGTGGTGGTTCCAGGGCATCAACCCTGTGGTAGGTAGGTGCAGGTACTCGCCCACCAGAGCCGCACCTCCAGAATAAACATGTAGCCTGTAAAGTCCTGTAGCAATCATGAGCTCCCGCTGGCACGTTTTGGCCCTTTTTTCTGACTAAAAACTCTGTTCCGTTTGGTTGGACTGTACAGACGTATTAGTCTGGCTTGGAGCCGCGTTGGTGTCAGAAGGGCTGCACTCATTTCACTTCCGTTTGTAACTAAAGGCTGGTGTCCTCCTGCACGTAGATAGCCATGGACCAGGAAGTCTGCTCCCTTGGTTTCCTCTGGACCTCTGTCTGGACATGGATTGAGCTCATTGCTCTGACTTCTGGGAAGTTCGTCCACACACTTAAGTGGGGTCTGTCCTCCAGCACCCCACAGGGATCCTGCACCCCAGTTCAGCAAGGTCAGAGAGTCCAGGACCGCGATCTGGCGCCATCCGCAGGCAGGGAGGTGCATTGGGAGCCGCAGGTTAAGGGAGCAGAGACCTGAGACGGTTCACCTCAGCCCCCTCCTCCCCTCACTGTCCCCAGCTCCCACTTGAGTCCCCTCCCCATCATATCTCCTCCCTTGCACCTCTTCAGCATTGAGAGTGAGTCATGCTAAGAACCTGATACCATGAATCACTGGGTCTTTGTACCTCACGTTTTCCTTGCCTTCCCTTCGAAAATAAGTGTTTAATTATTATTTCAGTGACCTGAGGTTGTAGATCTCAGCAAAATGTGGTACAGTTTCAGTCTGATTCTCTGACTGCCAACTGTTGGTCGGACCTCCAGGGTTTCAGATACAGAGCAGTGTTTTGTTTGTTTTGGTTTGGTTTAATTTGGGGGCCACACCCAGCAATACTCGGGGTTTATTCCTGGTTCTGCGCTCAGGAATTACTCCTAGCAGTGCTCAGGGGACCACATGGCGTGCTGAGGATCGAATCTGGGTTGGCCGCGTGCAAGGCAAGTGCCCTACCTCTGTGCCTTCTCTCAGGGCCTAGCAATACCCGTTTTAACCTCAGTAGCTTTTGCTCTTGAGTGTCTTTTGCCCTGTTGCTGATGGATTTCTTTTCCCTTCCTTTCTAGTTATGAGAAGCCTCCTCCGGGCCTCATCAAGGTCAGTATGAAGTCTCTTCTGGGGATCGTCCTCTAGATATTTTTGACTCAGAGCTCAGAAAGGAACAGTTGCACAGGGATTTGAACCACCCTTTCGGACAAGGTTGTTTCTCCCTCCATCCCAAGCCTGTGCCTTTGTAAAGCCACAAGCAGCCCTGCCCTGTTCCCAGGTGCACCACAGCCGTCAGCCCCGCCTCAATGCCTGCCCCCTCCCCCGGCTCTGCCACAGGTTCCTGCTCTCTCCCCGGACTGCTGCCCCTCTCGACACTGGGGACAACAGTGCACTCCTACGCGCCATAGGCCACCTTCCCACCACTGTGTCTGTCTCTGAGAGTGAGTCACAGACAGAGAGAGGGCAAACAGTTTGGTCCCTTTGACAACTTTATATAATATAGATTGGCTTTGGTTTTGGTCTTGGTTTGTGGGGGGGTTGTTTTGTTTTGTTCTTGATTTTTTTGTCTTTGGGCTTAGGATTGACGCTACACCTCGCAACGCTCAGGGCTTACTCCTGTCTCTGCACTCAGGAATGACTCCTGGCAGTGCCCAGAGGACCATATGGGATGCCAGGGATCAAACCTGGGTCAGCTAAGTGCAAGGCAGGCCCCCTACCTGCTGTACTGTCACTCCAGCCCACATAGTTTGAGTTTTTGTGGTTGTTTTGGTTTTGGGCCTCACTCAGTGATGCCCAGGGGTTATTCCTGGCCCTGCACTGAGGGATCACTCCTGGAGGTGCTCGAGGGAATATAATGGGGTGCTGAGTATCAAACCTGGGTGAGCCCCGTGCAAGGCAAGCACCTTACCCACTGTACTATTGCTCCAGCCCCAACTTTTTATATCTGTTTAAGTTTAGGAAATAATTTAAAGTTTAAGAAAGATTGAATGTTATGGAAATTCGCAGAGACTCTGATTGACCACTGTCTGTAGCACTGTCCTCCCGTTGTTCATCAATTTGCTTGAGCGGGCACCAGTAACGTCTCACAACAAATGTGAGACTTGTTACTGTGTTTGGCATATCACATATGTCACAGGTAGCTTGCCAGGCTTTGCTGTACGGGCGAGATACTCTCGGTAGCTTGCCGGGCTCTCCAAGAGGGGCAGAAGAATCGAACCCGGGTGGCCATGTCAGCCTCGTGCAAGGCAAATGCCTTACCTGCTGTGCTAAGATAGGGTAGATTGTAATAAAGTGAAAACGCGTGTTTCATTTAAATCTATTAAATGACAATGGTTTTCTGAACTATAATTTAGCAGTAAGAGGCACTTGATTATCTAGTAGATAGTGGTGAAAATGCCAAAGACTGTATCAAGTATGTAATGTTTTGAACATTTCTTTTTCTTCGGCGGGGGGGAGGGGATGGTGAAGGGCACACCTGGCGATGCTCAGGGGTTACTCCTGGCTCTGCACTCCAGAAATCACCCCTGGTGATGCTAGAGGGACCATATGGGATGCCAGAAATTGAACCTGGGTTGGCTGTGTGCAAGGCAAAAAGACCTACCCAATTTATTATCGCTCCATCCTCCTGAAAATTTCTAGTTGAGCTCTGGATGTTGGCATGAAAAACAAGTGACTGGATAATTTCCCCTCGACATATAAAGGTTAACTGAATTCAGAGGTCTTTTTTCTTAAAGAGCCCTGATATCATTCACAAATATTATTGGAGTGAAAAATGGAGAATTCAAAGACAACTTCATGAATAGCTAACTTAGATGCATCCCTTAGAGAAGTAGTAAATTTTTTTGTTTTGGGGTCACACCCACTGGTGCTCAGGGGACCATGTGGGGTTCTGGAGATCAAACTTGGGTCAGCCACATGCAAGGCAAACGCCCTCCCCTCTGTCCTGTGCTCCATCCTCTAGTGATTAAAGTGTAATCAATCAATGTAAGTAACTTCAGTTGCTTAACCACCTCCTTGGAAAAGACAAGTGGGAAGGTCAGTTTCTTGGGACCTATTTCCCACTCCCCTCAGACTCACTCTGCTCTCTGCCCAAAGTAATTCCAGAGAAGCGGTTTTGATGTTTTCAAGACAAAACAGACACCCCCACAGAGATGGGTATTTTTGTTTCTTGATCAATTAGGGGTTTATCCCTTCCACCCAGGAAAATTTCCCAGCTATTTTTCAACATAAGACTATTCATGCCAAACAGAGACAAAACAATATCAGAATTTCTCTTTTGCGAGAAAAAAAAAATTGAATTCATTTATTTTGTACTGCATACAGATTTAAGAGGTCAGTTCCCAAAGTTGATAGAAACTAGAGTGAACCCCCAAAGAAGAATCATTTGGTGATTGTGTTCTTGGCTTTGAAAAGTATTGTTTTTGTTGTTTCGCATCAGAAGAGATCAGGAGAACTAAGTTTATTTTGTGGGCGGCCACACCCAGCAGTGATTACTCCTGGCAGGCTCAGGGATTGAACCTGGGTCAGCCACATATAAAGCAAAGGCCCTCCCTGCTATACTTAGGCCAGAAGATGGAGTTTTGTGCATGAACCCGGTAAAGGGGCTGAGGAAGGCAGCTTGACTTGCTTTCAGTGTTGAAGGTCTGTCTTAGGCCAGACACACAAAAAGGCCTTGTGATTTGTACTTGGCACAGTCAAGCTCTCAGAGGTTGGGGTTACACATAGAGGTTTGAGTTCAAGGTCTTGCTGATAACAGAGAAATAAGGTCTAATAATTAAGAGTATAGGCACTGATGTCTCACAGACATGGGCCCAGATTGTTGCTTCGCCACTTGGTGGATGTGTCAGGATAGGTTAGGTTTTGTGCTTCTCAAACTGTTTCCTGCTTTGAAAGTTTTCTATTTTTTGTCCATTGTTGACTAATATTGCAAGATGCAAAGTACTTTTTCTTGGTTTTGGGGTTACACCTGGTGACAGTCAGGGGTTGCTCCTGGCTCTGCCCTCAGGAATCAATCCTGGCAGTGCGGGGGCCACCATATGCGATGCTGAGGATAGAACCCTGGTCTGCCACAAGCCAAGCAAAGGCCCTACCTGCTACACTATTGTTCCAGCACAGTACTTCTATTTTTATTAGTACAAGATGAAATAAAAGGAACATACTGCCCCATTATGTTACAGAAGTAGGAATGAAGAATTTTCTCGTAAAAGAGAAATTCTGATATTGCTGATTGACCAAAGCATGTTAGATATACAATACAGTTGTTTATTGGTCAAAGTGTCCTTCACCTTTTCAGCATGGATCAGACCCCACAAGGTCATCTGTTTTGTGACATGTTTTTCTTTTGTTGTTGTTCCCAGAGGAAATCCTGCTTATTTAGTTCTACACTTTGCTTCAATCTAAGAAGAAGACTGACTGGAGCAATAGCACAGCGAGTAGGGCTTTTGCCTTGCACACAGCCCACCTGGGTTGGATTCCTCCGCCCCTCTCAGAGAGCCTGGCAAGCTACTGAGAGTATCCCACCCACACGGCAAAGCCTGGCAAGCTCCCCGTGGCATATTCAATATACCAAAAACAGTCACAAGTTCACTATGGAGATGTTACTGGTGCCCACTTGAGCAAATCCATGAACAACAGAAGGACAGTGCTACGGTGCTACACTTTGCTTCATTCCACAAAACTTCGAAGTTAGCACCATATGTGATCCTAGACTCTTGTGACCCTCATCAGAATTTGGAGCCCAGATGTCTTTGCTGTGTGAATGACACTAAGTAATTTGGCTCTAATAACAGCTGTTTCACTTTTCATGATACAATTATGATACAGTCACAGTGTGTGTGTGAGTGGGAGAGGGGGTATACAGGATGTAATTTGTCTTTCCTCTGGTTCTTGAGAGGGAAATGGAGAATGACATTAGGATCTCCAGCCTATGAATGAGAAAGCCAGACAGTGCTGTGTTCTCAAGCTGGAGGAAGGGGACGCCAGTGCCACTAGCCACCTTATTTATGCGGTTTCCCTTGTTAGGAAGACGAGACAAAGCCGGAAGACTGTATTCCAGATGTGCCAGGCAATGAACACGCCAGGGAGTTCCTGGCTCATGCGCCCACGAAAGGACTGTGGATGCCCCTGGGGAAGGAAGTCAAAGTTATGCAATGTGAGTATGAAAGTGACCGTCCGCTCCCGGTCCCCAGCCACCAGCGAGCACCACTTACTCAGCATGCTCCTTCTCCACTTGCTATCCTCTTGGCGTTGTCTCTGTTTTATGATTAAGGAAGCCACCTTGCGCATTCTGGTAAGTGATTCAGAGGAGCAGGTGGAGTAAAGGACTTCTGCCTCTGAGCGCCATAGCCATGCTGCCACAGCTGCCTTTGGGGCATACGTCTCAGTAATAGTCCTGCAGCAAAAGTGATGGTCCGTACCGGAGGGCAGGTGCCTCTGCACCTGGCCTGTCAGCCACCTGCCACCAGCACAGTGTTGATGCTTGGTCCAAGTGGCCGGCCACAAGCCCTGGACCACAGAGGGTTGGTGTGAGACGGTCACAGCCCCTGTGCACAGCCAGAGCTGCAGCACCTTGATCCGGGCTGCGTGGTCTTTTAAAGACTTTTTGACTGCTCCAGTGTTCTTCATGCCCACGATTGAAAGAGCAGTTTCTAGTTCCTGTCTCCATACCGCCCCAAAGGTGATCATCACTTGAGCTCCTTTAGGAAGGCACTTTGGAACTTGCTTGTTTCGGGTTTTCTCTGGGGGCCACACCCGGCTGTACTCGGGGCTTGCCCCTGACTCTGCACTCAAGGATTACTCCTGGCAGTGCTCGGGGGAACCATATGGGATGCTGGGATTGAACCCAGGTCATCCGCATTGCACAGCAAATGCCATGTATTATTGCTCCAGCCCCTATTTTGAGCATTTATCTCTGTATATGTCTGGGCCTCCTTCAGAGGCCTGTAGAACAGTAATTTCAACCTTTCCTCACCTCTGCCCTGATGCTTGGAAACCACTGCTAGAGAAACAAACACTTTTTTTTTCCTATCCCCAACCCACCTCTTAATACACCCTTCCTCCTCCCCATTTTCCCGAGTAGTTATGCTATAAATAAATCTTTTGTGTTCATTTGACTACAGCTATTTTCAGAGCCTAATCACGCACTGAAGCTGATGCTTCTCTGTGCACGCAGCCAACATATTTTCATTTTCCATGCAGTTCACAATTGTCTTTTTGTCATTTGTCATTTTTGCTTCATTTTCTATGTGCGGCTCATGAATCGGGACCATCAGGCATGTGTGGCACTCTGCACTTCCCCTTTCTGGAGATAGTGGCTTGCATGCAGGCAGAGGTGGCCTGCTTCACCCCCTGGGATTTCCTTACCCTGTATCCCGAGCTGGATCTCTCTTTCCTGGGTCTCGAGGCTTCTTTCAACAGCTCATCTTGGTTGAAGGAAAAACAGAATCTCCAGGGGCTGAGAAATGGATTTGTGGAAGTTAACCAGACTTTATATCTATTTTAAAAAAATCTTTTTTAAAAAATTTTTATTTTTAGGTTTGCTGCACTATAGAATTCACAGTTAAAAATCAGCTTCCTTAAGAAAATTGAAGGAGGCTGGAGTGATAGTACAGTGGATAGAGCATAGGCCTTGCATGACCCTGAGCACCATTGGTGTGACCCAAAAACAAATAAATAGTTTTGAAAATGGGAATCCACTGACTTCTTATGTAAGGCATTGCTGCTGAAAAGGCTAAAGATTCCAAAACTAAACACTGATATGACGTGCTTTTGAGTTTTGGGTTTTGGATTTTTGTTTGGGGACCATACCCAGAGGTGCTCAGGACTTACTCTTGACTCTGTGCTCTAGGAGCACTCCTGTTGGAGCTCAGGGACCCATTTGGGGTTCCCTGGAATCAAATCTGGGCCTGTTTGCAAGATAAGGTGCTGTTTGCAAGATAAGCACCTTACCCACTGGAGTATCTCTCTGGAGTAACATGTTTTATATTACCTTTTTATTTTTTTTTCCTTCTCCTTCCTGGAAGTTTATAGTCATCATATCTCCAGCGTTCTGAAATTCTGAAATTTCCCAAACTGAATTTCCCAAACATTCTATATTGGGTATTATTGTGTTTGCAATTCGCTCATTCAGATAGCGGCCCTGCAGATGAACTTTCTGGCTTCTGATCTTTTCTCTCCTATTTTTACTTTCTGCCTCCAAGACTGTTTCATCCCATATCTTCTAATTCCTCGGTTAAGTTTTTCATTTTGCCTCCACACTTTTCAGTTCCACATGCTCTTTTTTAGTTCTTTTTGGTTTACTCTGTTCCCAGTCTACTGTCACAGCGTGTCAGATTTCTAAGAATTTAATTTTTTTTCTCTGCTATGTGTCTGCAAGTTGATTTTTCTTCTTTCCCCTCCCCATTAATATTTTGTTCATTAGGAGGGTTTCAGATATCTCCTGATCTGTGACTGGCGTGTTACTAATCACCAGTGACATGGATCCTTCTTGATATTTACATATTAATTCATGCATCAAGCATTTCTCTAACTTTGTCATAAGTTACCGAAGCCATAGCATAGCAGATTTATTCTGAACATATTTGCTTTTGAAAATTTGGATTTTATGAAGAATGTCCTTATTATGATCTACCGATTCTTTATCTTGACTGAGTCAAGAACACTGTCTTACAGAAGACATCCTTATCGTTTGCTTTTAGGTTGGCGTTGTAAACGGTATGGTCACCGGACAGGCGACAAAGAGTGTCCTTTCTTTATCAAAGGCAACCAGAAGTTGGAACAGTTCAGAGTAGTAAGTAAAGCCCGGGAGTGTCACTTTGCCTTTACCACAGATAGTGATTCTGTGTGTCTGTGAATCAGGCGTCACCAGTGAGCTGGAGGTTGGCATCTACTACATGTCCAGAAGTCATTTGGTAGAAATGTGTGATGTTAACTGCATGTGTGTTAGATTAATTGTAAATTTAAAATTAACTTCTTATCAAAGTGTTATTTGCCTTGCTAACACTATTTTAGTGAAGCTGACATTGTTATCAGTGATACTTTTAGTTTATATTTTCTAACAAAAAATCAAGTTTCATAACTATCAAAGTTATATACATCTAAGCCTTTGCTAAAGGTTAGCTATCTTTATGTCATAATCTCAAAGTGTGTATATAAATTACATAGTATCCTTTGATAATAGTCGATTAGGTTATCATTTTCTCACTTTCACACAACCTTCTTTATAGACAGTACTTTAAATATTAAGCTTTAATAAGCGGTAAAGGGCTGGAGTGATAATAGAGGGGGTAGGTCTCTTGCCTTTTATTCACCCAATCTGGTTTTGATCCCCAGTACCACATAAGGTCCCCCAAGCCCGCCAGGAGTGATCCCTCAGCGCATAGCCAGGAGTAAGCCCTGATCACAGCCAGGTGTGGTCCCAAAACCAAAATTAATAATAACAATAATAATCTATACAAAATATCCAGAACAAATTATCTCTCAAATACACCCATTTTTGTAACTCATAACATAACTTGGTGTTAAACCTAAGAAAACTTAGACATAATCACATTCTTTTTTTTTCTTTTTCCTTTTTTTTGGGGGGATCACACCTGGTGATGCATAGGGGTTACTCCTGGCTCAGCACTCAGGAATTACAGGGGACCATATGGTATGCTGGGAATCAAACCCAGGTCGGCCATGTGCAAGGCAAACACCCTACCCGCTGTGCTATGGCTCCCATAATCATATTCTTGTAACTCAACCAAATTCTCGGGATTTATCCTAAGCTATAATAGAATATCAATACACACAAATTTTTTTAAATATATAACATAATTCCCAGAATAATTCATATGGGAAAATTGAAATCACAGTAAAACTAGGAAACAGCTTTAATAGCCCACGTATAACAAACTGCTATAATACAGAAATCACACCTTTTAAGGGGTCGTAGAGATGGAACCAGCATCCCATATGGTCCCCCAAACACCAGGAGTCAGAGCTCAGAGCCAGGAGTAGCCACTGAGCACTGCCAAGTGTGACCCAAAAACAAAAATTAAAAAATACTTTTAAAAATTGTGATTTTAAAATGTGTAGTATCATGGGAAGGTGTTCATAAAGACAAGGCAAAAGTAGAGGTATGTATATAATATTATGATAATTTTTCCTGAATTATGAATATTAACTGGGAAAAGCACACTAAAACATTCACATTGTATACTCCTGAGTGTTGAGATAATATATCTTCTCCTTAAACTTGTACTTTTGCAGCAAACATTTTAAAGATCATTTACATACCACAGAATTTATTCTACATCTATTCATATTTTAAGTAATCTAAGTGATTCTAAATGGTGCAAATATTACATGAGTATATTTGCTTTATTTTAACAAAATGAAAACATTACTAAACATTGATTTTCCAAGTCAAATTTTGCCTCTCATCAGAGAAGCTTGGGAGTCAGCCACTCTTGGTGGAGGTATTCCAGACTGCTCTGACATGTTCCTCCGATTTTTGTCAGCTACCCATCAACAGGTCAGGAGAAGGGCCCACGCCATCACTACATTGCAGGCGACACATCCCGGCCCTCGAGCCACAGCTCACACAGGCCTGGCCAGGCTTTTGACCCGCTGAGCCATCTCGTCCTTGTCCTCTACATTATTTTTCTTTCTGCACCTGTAAGTGAGTCATTCTTGCAAGTCATTTCCGACTCACTTAGTTTTCCTAACTCAGCTGTGATCAGACCAGTGATTTGCTTTAATGTCTTATTTCCTCAGAACGGCTATTGAAACTATAGTCTGTCTTTGGGGAACCATTTTTGTAGCCCCCCCTTGCATTTCAGACCATGATGACCCTTCAGGTTTTGAACAGGTTAAATATAAATTACACCAAGCAGGGGAAAAAATGACTTGCTTCAATGAGAGTGGCACTTATATTTAATTTAGCAGGTCTGTGAAGCCTAACTACACCTTCTCTAACTCCAGGCTCATGAAGACCCCATGTATGATATCATCCGAGAGAATAAGAGACATGAGAAGGACATAAGGTGAGGCCTTATGTAACTGTGATGCAGTGTAGGGAAGAGCTGGTCAGTGTTAGAGAGTGTCTTAGATAGTGTCACCTTCAATGCGGAAATATCCAGAGTAACTGCAGAAAAGGCAAGGGAGGGGTCGGGGACAGTGGGGACCCAGAGGCCAGCCATGTTCTTTTTGGCCCAGGGTTTCAGCCCACTGGTAACTGATGTCGTCAGCTCTGACTGTGGTCAGTTCCTTATCTGTAATCGTCTGTGCTTGCAGTTTTGTCAAGTCAACCAAGGTTAAGTGTATATTAAGAAATCCTGAGAGAGACCATATTCACATAAATTCTATTACTGTACATGATGACAATCATTCTGTTTTATCATTATTGATGTTGGCACTCTCTGTCTCATTTATAAATTAAACTTTATCATAGGTTTGAAAAAATAAGAAAAATAGTACAAACAAGGTTCAATTTTATCTGTGGTTCAAGGTATTCACTGAGGGCCTTGGAAAACACTTTGCAGAGACAGATAAGGAGGAACTATTTTTCTTCTCCAGTGTCTTTAAAGATCTGTGTTTTTTGCAAATTCTTTGGCTGATGATAAGGTAATGAACAAAGCAAGAGGTTTTTTATTTTTCTCAAATTGAAGGCATTGAGCTGTAATCATTGAGGTGCGTAGCACTGGTGGTAGGATGTAGGGACGTGCATTAATTACATGTTCTCCTTGTAAGGATGGCAGAAATGTGCAGAAATACTTAGGACAATAAAAGAATACAAAATGGCAAGGACACTAGTTACCGAAAATATACACAGCAATGGACAAGAAAGGAAGAAAACATGCAAAAATTTAAAAGTAGCTCTGTCTTTAATACAGTGGTTGTTTGAGAAATATTTTTGCCCTCACTCCTGTGATCTGAACAAGGTTTCTGTGCTAAGTGAGGTCCCTGTCCACTCTTGCACATTCAGGATACAACAGCTAAAACAGCTCCTGGAGGATTCTACCTCAGATGAAGATTCGAGCAGCAGCAGTTCCTCAGAGGATAAAGAGAAACACAAGAAAAGGAAGAAGAAGGAAAAGCAGAAGAAAAAGAAGAAAGAAAAGAAAAAGAAGAAAAAACGAAAACATAAATCTTCCAAGTCCAACGAGAGCTCCGACTCGGAATGACCAGAACCCGTTCCCCTTGTTGGTCTCAGAGTCAGGGGCTGTGGCCGAGGACACTGGACTGTGGGGTGCGTGGTGCCACTGTGACGCTCACCCTCAGAGAGAGGGGACCCGGCCCTCGTCCCCCACCTTCTCGCCTGGACAGCTCCAGGCAGGAGCCTGCGTCCAGGATCCCCACCCCTTGCTCTTCGCAGGGGTCGGGAGCCCCGTGCAAGGCCTCTGCAGAAGCCCCTCCAGTGCTGCCAGCCTCCCTACTCCGTAGGGGGCTCTGTAACTCCCAGACTGCCAGCCTGATTTCTCTCTGTTGTGAGGACAGTAAAAGCTCATTATTTATTTTTAAAATGCATTGTCTTTTTTTATTTCCCAATGACACGCGCGTATGCTGCAAATTTAAAAGGGGCAGTTAGGCTTCGGGTGAACTGCTTCTCGTCCCGTCTCCCATTTACCCTTTATTCCCTGATAACTACCCATTTTACCAGTTTCTTGTTAAAGTCTTTCAGAAATATTTTGTGTATTAGAATTATAGGAATTTTCTTACATAAATGCTATATACATCAGTTTGCACTTTTTGTGTTTTGTCTGGTGTGGGGTCACACCCACAAGTGCTCAGGGCTTAGTCCTGGCTCTGCTTTCAGGAATCACTCCTGATGGTGCCCAAGGGACCATATGGGATATTAGGGATTAAACCTGGGTGAGCCACGTGCAAGGCAATCACCCCACCTGCTGTACTGTCACTCCACCTCTCATTTTTTTTAACCCAACAGTATAAAACTGATTTGTGTGTGTGTGTGTGTGTGTGTATGTGTGTGTGTGTCTGTGTGTGTGTGGTAGGGGTCACACTGGCAATACACAGACTAAAGCCATGCAGTGTCAGGGGTCAAACTTGAGGCCTCACTCTTACTGGGCATGTGCTCCACCACCCAGGCCATCTCCCTGGCCTGAAAAGATTTTAAGACCAAGTACATACAACTTTGATACATGTGAGAAGCAGGGATTGTCACACATGACAACAGCCCACATCTGCCTCCGGGCCCGACTTCAAATCCATCCATGGGCCCCCCTCTAGCACAGCTGGCTGCATCCTCGCATCAAGCCCCCCAACCTGGCCCGGTTGACTTACATCAGGAGTGGCCCCAGGTCCCTGGAGCACTGTTTGAGAGCTCCAACCTGAGAAAATGAGGCAGTTCACTGTTGGTGTGATTTGCATTTTCTTGACATTAATGAGGCTTACTTTGACTCTCATTCATTTTTTTTCCCCATAGTCTCAAGAGTGCTGCAAATACACAGTGTGACAAAACAAAGCAAATACAGGAACATTCATTTAATGTCAGACACTGGGAAGACGAAGTCAGGACAGGCCTTAAGGACCATGGAATCTGGAAATGCACTATTCCACTCTGAAAATCTAGAGAGTGAAGACATCAGCACCTGTCCCCAGCCACACTCAGGCAGTCACAGGCATCCTAACACTGTCCTCCACACCAGCTGGCAGCTAGTGACTGCCAGTTCTTCCCAGTACATCCCCAGGATTCACCACCAAAGGAACAGTGACAAAATACCTAAACTGAGTGTCAACCCTACATGGGGTCATGTGACTTCTTAAAACTTTGTTTAATGAATCAATTGTTTTTTAGTTTGGGGCCACACCAGCAGTACTCAGGGCTTACTCATGACACTGTGCTCAAAGATCACTTCTGGTAGGCTCTGGAGACCATATGGGGTATGGGGGTCAAACCCAGGTCAGCTGCATGCAAGGCAAATAACCTACTCTCTATCATTCTGGCTTCCTGTATCAATTTTTAAATGATTTATTATCAGTAAATATTTTATATGCATACCTTTTTTTCTATTGAATCACTGTGATAGAGAATTACAAAATTTTTAGTCACAATGTTCCAACACTGATACCTTACCAGTGTAATTTCCCAGAACCAGTGTCCCAGTTTCCTTTCCACCCCTTCAAGCCACCCCCCACCCCAGTCTGCCTCTATGGCAGGCACTTCTCTCTCTCTCTCTCTCTCTCTCTCTCTCTCTCTCTCTCTCTCTCTCTCTCTCTCTCACATACACACACACACACACACACTTTATTTTGGACATTATGGTTTGCAATACAGATACTAATTTGTATACCTATTTTATACACGTACATATCTTGAGTAATGTGATAAAGGATCAAAGTGGGAAAGCTTAAAGTCTCTGGCCTAGGTGCCGGAAAGATAGTACAAGGGTTTTAAGGTGCTTGTCTTGCATGTGGCCTCCCCAGGTTCAATCCCCTCAGTACCTCATGGGCCCAGCACCCCCAGGAGTGATCCCTGAGCACAGTCAGGAACAAGTCCTGAACACCGAGGGATGTGAGCAGACACAAACACACACGTATACACACACACATACATACACACACACACACACACACACACACACAATAAAGCCCTGGTCTTAAGTGCAGTGGCCCTCAAAATCCTTCAGCATTTCAGTCCGCATCTCTTCTGAATGGTACGTGGGCTGCTCAGCATATAGTGACGCTGAGTAGTAATAATTTTAAAAATAGACCAAGCAGCCGCTAATCTATTCAAGACAGCCATGACTTCAGAGTGGAATTCAGGTCATGCTTGCAGAGTACAAGGGAACAGAAATCTTTTGAATATGAAAGCTTATTTAACTCTTATTTACACATCTTTCTCCATTTCCACTTTTCAGGAGTAAAACTTACACAATTGACAAGTTCCAGAAGATAAAAGTTCGAGGCCCAGGAGGTGGCCTCAGCGTTAGGATACTTGTCTTATATCTGTGAAGTACTGGCATCAATCCCTGGCACTTAAAAAATAAAAAGTGACCTGGAGCAATATGTATTGAGGGGAGAGCACTTGCTTTGCATGCTGCTGACCCGGGTTCAATCCCCGGCATTCCATATGGTCCCCCAGACCTGCAAGGAGTAATTCCTGAGTGCTGCCAGGTATGGCTCAAAAAAAAAATTCTATTAAGCGTAGGAAAAAATAATAGAAGCAACAGTTGTATTAAAATCAGTGTTGATGAGGGTAGGGCTCCAAGGATGGGTACATGGCTAAAGTAACTGCCGTGCAAAGTTGAGCCCATGAGTATAAGTTTGACCCTGGAAGCTGTTCACCTGTCCTGAGCACAGTCCTGATGGCTCTGCTACTTGGACCCCCGTCACTATAGCAAAAGTGTAAACCGCAGCCAGGTGTCTGGAAGCACAACTAGTTCTGTGACAAGGGAACAAGGAGTGCAAGAGCCCTGAGCACGTGTGCACAAAATACAACCCCTGGCAAGCACTACAGCCAGAGGGCACAGGAGCACCCCCACAGAAACCAGTGCCACCCCAGCAAGCACCATGATGAAGCATGTATGCCCCCTCCATAACAGCAGCAAAGGGTGGGGCCAGGGATGTCAAAAAAAAACCAGAGACTCATGAGAGACCTGACTTAGAAGGGTGATTTTGTTGTTGTTTTGTTTTAGGACCACACCAGGCTGTGCTCAGGGGTTGCTCCTGGTTCTGTGCTCAGGGATTATTCCTGGAAGCCTGGGGGAATCATATGGGGTGCCCCCTAGGATCAAACCCGGGTCTGCCATGTGCAAGGCAAATACCCTATCCACTGTGCTGTCACTCCAACCCCAAGAAGAAGAAGAAACCTTACAAGCATTTGTCTTTTTTCCTCCTTTATTGAAATAAAGGAGAAAGAAGTATTAGCTTGTAATTCAACATCATCCAAAATGGTTAGAAGCCAAAAGAATGAGCTTCATGTAACTAGACAGAAAAATTCACCCAATAAAGTCCACAGTGCAACTTGTACTATGTAAAACAGAAAGACAAAATACCTTGGAAGCGGATTCCTGCATGGATCCACTCCATGCATAAAAGCTTATGGAATCACCACCAAATAACAGCTGTGTTTACCTCCATTCCCAGAAAAATCTGGTCAAGAAACGTTCTAATAAGTGCCTTGATTTCCTCCTACGAGGCTCAGGAAGCTGGGTGGGAGGAGTCCTTTGCTTATTTTCCCACAACATGTGAAGAGGTAATCCACATGTAAGGTTTACTCAGACCAAATGGCGATCAGCTAATGAGATCTCCCCAAATCAGAGATCACCGAGGTCTCCAGTTCCAAGGAAAGGTCTATGGCCCACCTGGCAACAGGAAACTGCCAGGCTGTATTCCATGCTTCCTCACATTGACCCCCTACAGACAACAGAAAACCAGACCAAACTGCACTGGTCCCACTGGTCCTTGTTCCCTTTTCCCTCCCAACACCCAGAAGGCTGCATCTGCATCTAGGAGCTGGGGACAAGGCCCCCTGCAAAGGCATGCCCCGTGCACTGGGGCAAGAATGCCATGTGTGGGGGGGGGGGGGGGGCTGGAGTGATTGCACAGCGGGTAGGGCGTTTGTGTTGCACACAGCCAACCCAGTTTCATTTCCCAGCGTCCCATATGGTCTCCTGAGCACCGCCAGAAGTGATTCCTGAGTGCAGAGCCAGGAGTAACCCCTGTGCAATGCCAGGTGTGATGCAAAAATAAAAAAATTTAAAAAAAAAAGAATGCCACGGGCAAGGAGCTGCCTATTGGGACTTATATCTCTGTTTAAAAAATAATCTGAGCCAGTCTCAGTCTCAGATCGAAGGACATTTTGTCCCTCAGAAGTTATTTGAATGATTCCTCATTAAATGATCAGGTCCAGCCCCACAAGCGGCTCTCCAGCACGGCCATGACCCCAGAGGCATACAGACCTAATTTGGAACCCAGCGGCTTTTGGCAGAAATGTGAATGGACTATGCATTAAGCTATGGTGCCATGCCCCCCCGGGAGGGAAAGGGTGTCTGTATCTTCCACCTTCCCCCCACACCCCGGCAGCATGGTGACCGCCACCTCAGAGCTTATTGGACAGCCAAGTATGTGCTAGCGGTGACAGGGCAACTGCAGCTTCATGGGATGGGGGGCAGAACCAGCACGTCCTTCTTGCCCTGCCGAGACCACAAGTTGCCCCTCCCACAAGCAGCTCTCCAGCATGGCCATGGACCCAGAGGCACACAAACCAATCTCGGAACTATGCAGCTTTTGGTAGAAATCCCTCCAGACTTAATTAGTAAAATATCAGAAATCCAAAATCATCATATGGTCTTCATAACCAGCAACAGAAAACAAATTATTTCATGATGCCTTTTCAGCAGGTTTGATTGTTAGGAGAAAATTCCAAATAATAATGGTGCATCTTTTGTCGAAATAATGAAAATAATCAATGTAGAGAGAGAGTTAAGTGGAAATCACCTGCCTCACAGGCATCGGGAGGGGTGGGATGGGCGGGTACATTGGGGTTCTTGGTGATGGAAAATATGCATTGGTGAAGGGATGGGTGTTTGGTCATTGTATGACCGAGACTTTAACCTGAAGGCTTTGTAACTGTTCTCACAGAGATTCAATAAATAAATTTTTTAATTAAATAAATAAATAAATAATCAGGTCCAAAGGAAATCATCCAGAGGAAATCTGGGAATGTGCTCAGTGATGAATATTCTTCCCTTCCCCAGTGAGGCCCTGATCAGCCTCAGCCTCACTGCACCAATGAATTCCGTCTTGAAACACTGCTGTTGTGACCCCTGGTGCCACAACCAAGGGTACGAGTACCACAGCTAAAGTATGCAGCCCCTGTGAACCCACAACCAAGCATGCGGACACCAGGTATATATATGAAACCCAGTCATTGCAGCAGCAAGAACCAAGGAAACTGTAAACCGGCCACCAGCACCTCCCATGGTTTACTACAGCTTTGAGCTCACCTGCTACGTTGACCTCACCTACAGAACGACTCTGCCTTGGCCAGGAGGGTCAGGCTGGTTAATACACAGTGTCACCATGGTATCTGATAGCTTCCGGGCTATTCCTCTCACTTCCTATTGGATTATCCAAAACTAGTATGAATCATCTTCGACGCACTTATATTCAACATCTTTTCAATGATCTATATTCATTCTAGCTTCTTTTGATAACAAGTCCTTTGAAGCTTCTTTGAAGAAGGAAGAGAATGCATGTCTTTCTCCAAACACTATATGCTCTATAAGCTCAGCCCACCTTCAACAAGTTGCACATAATTTTCAGTCTTTTTTTTTCTTTTTAGGTCACAACTGGCGTTGCACAGGGGTTACTCCTGACTCATGCACTCAGGAATCACTCCTGGCAGTGCTCGGGGGACCATATGGGATGCTGGAAATCAAACCTGGGTTGGCGGCTTGCAAGGCAAACGCCCTACCTGCTGTGCTATCATTCCAGCCCCTGATTTTCTTCATGAGCATATCTTCACTGGTATGGTGACTAAAAGAGAAAGATCAAGTAACAAGGCAAACTAAGATAGTAAGTCTGTTGAATCATTGGAAAATAAATCTCTCTTCTGGAGCCAGAGAGATAGTATAGCAGATAGGGCACTTGCCTTGCACATGGCTGACCCGGTTTCGATTCCCAACACTTCGTAAGGTCCTCTGAGCTTTTCCAGGAGTGAGCCCTGAGCCCAGAGCCAGGAGAATGTCCTGAGCATTGCCGGCCGTGGCACAAAAGTCAAAGGGAAAAAAATCTCTCTTGAACAGAACAGAGGGAGGATTCTGATGTTTCAGCACAAGCCAGGGCATGTACAAAAAAAAAAGTGGGATATAAAAAAGAACATAGTATGAGACTGTTACTCATGGACAGTTGGCCCTGACTGTTGTTACTCAGGGCCAGGAGGACTGGTCCATGGTTGGAAGCTTGCCACAGTGCAGGGGGAGGGAGGCGTAGTTAGGATAGAGAAGGGACCATTATGACATTGATAGTTGGAAATGATCATTCTGGACAAGAATTGAGTGCTGAAAGGATGTAAAGGGATGTACGTGATAACCTTTCAGTACCTGTATTGCAAACCATAATGCCCAAGAGGAAAGAGAGGGAAAGGACAATCAAGATAGAGAAGAAAAAGTCCCTGCCATAGAGGCCAACCAGTGGTGGGGGCATGAGGCAAACTGGGGACTTGGATAGTCGGAAATACACACTGGTGAAGGATGGGTGTTGAAACATTGTATGACTGAAACCCAATCATGATCAACTTTGTAACTTGGTGGTTTACGTCACAGTTATTTAATTGAAAGAAAAACAATTTTTAAGTGGGGTGTGGGGATGATGAAGTCTGGCATCACTGCTTTCAAAATAAGCATTGTTTCCTGAAGAGGAATTCGCTGCCTCAGGCGAAAATATGTTCATAATTAGGAACTTGATCCACTCAATCTCATAATATTCTAAATAGGTAGAGAAGTCTGCCAGTGCAGAACACCAATCCTGGATGGAAGATCCCTTCTGGAATCTTCCAGCTAGCTTGAGGTCGGACCCAGAAGACCACATCTGCATCTAGGAGCTGGCAGCCAAGGCACCCTGCAAAGACAGTCTCCGTGCACTGTGCCAAGAATGTTGGGACTTACATCTCCCTTCTGCATGTCTTCAGGAAGTGGGATCTGTTCCCCTGTTCTCTAACTGTCCCCCCCCCCGCCCCCCGCTTCAGTAGGCTAAGAGGCCGCTACTCTGAGCTCCTGCTGTCCTCCCTCCCTGGACCTGAGGCTGCCAGGCTCTTGCGGGGAGAGATGTGGCCAAGGTGGCCCCAGCATGGACAGGACAGCCTGAGAGGAGGAAGATATTGCCTGGAATGGACTCACTCATGCCTGCTCCAAGCCAGGACAGTGATGGACCCAGGGAAGAGGCTAGCGGGGGACAATTGGTTGGAACAAAACCAGAGATGTTGAGAGTATTGTCTGAGTGACATCAGTCAGAGCAAAGTGATAGACAAAGAATGGTTGCACTTGTTTGCAGAAAATAGAAATAAAATAGTATGTAAATAATGGACTGGAGCAATAGCACAGCGGGTAGGGCGTTTGCCTTGCGCGAAGCCAGCCCGGCCGAGCCGAGTTCAATTTCTCCACCCCTCTCGGAGAGCCCGGCAAGCTACCGAGAGTATCTCATCCACACGGTAAAGCCTGGCAAGCTACCCATGACATATTCAATATGCCAAACACAGTAACAGCAAGTCTCAAATAAATGGAGACGTTACTGGGCCCACTCGAGCCAATTGATGAACAACGGGAGGACAGTGACAGACAGTATAAATAATACCCAAAGACAGTAGAAACAAGGGCCCAGAGGACTGTCCATGGTAGGTAGGAAGCTCACCACAAAGGGTGAGGGGGAGTCCATTTAGGACAGAGAAGGGAGCACTATGACAGTGATAGCTGGAAATAATCATTCTAGACACAAACTGAGTGTGGAAGTCTAAGTGATATGCACAATACCCTTTCAGTAACAATACTGCAAACCACAGTGCCTAAAAGGAAAAGAGAAGAGAGAGGGAGGGACAGGGAGGGAGGGAGGGAGGGAAGGAGGGAGGGAGAGAGAGAGAGAGAAGTAAAGAGTCTGCCATACAGATAGGCTCTGAGGGCATGGAGGTGGGAGTAGGGACTGAAGGAAAACCGGGGACATTGGAGGTGGAAAATGTGCTCTAGTGAAGGGATAGGTGTTGGAACCTTGTATGACTGGAACTCAATCATGAAGAGTTTTATAGCTGTATATTTCATGGTGATTTAAGATTAAAACTCATTTTAATTAAAAAATTATGTTCTTAAAAAAGGAAGGGAGGTTCTGCCTTTCCCCCCCCGGCAGCAAGGTAGCCACCATCTCAGAGCTTATTGGAAAGCCAGGTATGAGCCGGCGGTGACGGGGCAACTGCCGTCTCATGGGAAGGAGGGTGGTACCGGCTCGTCCTTCACGCCCTACCAAGGTCATGAGTTGCCTCCCACAAGCAGCTCTCTGGCATGGCCATGGCTCCAGAGGCAAAAGGACTTAGTCCAGAGCCCAGCAGCTTGCAGAAGAAAAGTGAATGGACCATGCATTAAACTACGGCACCATGCCTCCCCAGGAGGGAAAGGGTGTTGCTCCCTTCCGCTTTTTCCCCCCTGGCAGCAAGGTGGCCGCCGCCTCAGAGCTTATAGGAAAGCCAGGTACAAGCCGACGGTGACGGGGCAACTGCAGTCTCATGGGAAGGGGGGCGGTACTGCCACGTCCTTCACGCCCTACCGAGGTCACGAGTTACGGCCATAACACCAGACACACAGAAACCAATCTCGTAATTATCTGGCTCTTTGCAGAAATCCAAAATCGTGGCCATTTGACATTATATGATTCTCATAACCAGCTGTAGAAAACAAAATATTTCACAATGCCTTTTCAGCAACTCTGATTGTTTGGGGGGAAGGTAAAGGTAAAGGCCCTCCCGTTGATCGTCGATTTGCTCGAGCGGGCCCAGTAACGTCTCCATTGGAGACTTTGTTGTTACTGTGTCTGGCATATCGAATACGTCACGGGTAGCTTGCCAGGCTCTGTACCGATACTCTCAGTAGCTTGCCGGGCTCTCCGAGAGGGGCAGAGGAATCAAACTCGGGTCGACCATGTTGGCTGCATGAAAGGCAAACGCCCTACCCGCTGTGCTATCGCTCCAGCCCCAGTAAAGGCCCTATCGATAACACAGTGGTAGGGCGTTTGCCTTGCACGCAGTTAACATGGCCGACCCGAGTTCGATTCCTACACCCCTCTCGGAGAGCCCGGCAAGCTACCGAGAGTATCTCGCCCGCACGGCAGAGCCTGGCAAGCTCCCCGTGACGTATTCGATATGCCAGACACAGTAACAACAAAGTCTCCAATGGAGACGTTACTGGGCCCACTCAAGTTTGGGGGGAAATTCTAAACAATAATGGTGCATCTTTTGTAGAAATAATGAGTGTAATCAATGTAGAGAAGAGTTAAGTAGAAATCATCTGCCTCACAGGCATTTGGAGGGGTGGGAGGAGGGGTATACTGGGGTTCTTGGTGGTGAAAAATTAGTACTGGTGAAGGGAAGGGTGTTTGATCATTGTATGACTGAGACTTAAACCTGAAAGCTTAGTAACTTTTCTCACAGTGATTATGCACTGCACTGCCCTCCCGTTGTTCATCGATTTGCTTGAGCAGGCCCAGTAACATCTCCATTGTGAGACTTCTCGTTACTGTATTTGGCATACTGAATACTCTCGGTAGCTTGCCAGGGTCTCCAAGAGGGGTGGAGGAATCGAACCTGGCTCAGCTGGGCTGGCTGCGCGCAAGGCAAACGCCCCACCGCTGTGCTATCACTCCAGCCCCACAGTGATTCAATAAATAAATACAAAAATAAAAAAAAATTAAGGTGGAGTTCATGTCCAATTCAATCAGCTAAACAGTGGCTGAATAAATAGCAGTACTCCTACAAAAAAAAAAAAAGAAGGGAGGAAGGAAGGAAGGAAGGAAGGAAGGAAGGAAGGAAGGAAGGAAGGAAAGAAAACCAGAAATGTACCAGACCAAAGACTCTGCTTGGCTTGGATTCTAAAGAAAGATGAAACAAGACGAAACAAGCACACAAGCTTTAGAGTCCCTGGACACCCATGGGAGCACGCGCAGGCCAGCCAGTCATTCAGTACAATATGGCTTCCCACCATGTTTCCCAATGCACAAGCCGTTGTTTCCATTGACAGCAACATTAAGACATCTATGCACACGTTCAACGGGTACATGAGCGGCAGGGGCTGCATACTTCCCATAGCCAGTCAGTGCACGCCCTTCACATCAAATGTCAGGACAGTTTCTTATTCAATGTTTCCCCATCTTACCTCTATATCTAAAAGACCCCAAACTTTTATTCTATTCTTGCCTGGGAGTGTGACTTTGCTGCCTTGTTATATGCTAAAAGGCCTTAAATGTGTTTTACCTACAAGACTATCGTGACCCTTGGGTTTTGTTATGATTTCCCAAAGGAGCTGTAACTGGGGAACACACAGGATGATGAATTACAGGTGTGGTCCAAAGGATGGAGGAGAGGGGCACATCGGGACAGCAGGGGGTGGGGGTAGCTGCTCTGAGAGAGCCAGTGATGGTGAGAGGGAACAGGAGCCCACAGTTCTCATGGCTTCCCATTGGCCGTGCTCCCGCGGCATAGATCTGACTTACAGCTCTGAAGAGAAAGCCTTGCTGATTGGTACGTGTGGGGCATGGAAACACTAGATTGAAGACAGAGGGGCTGGAGTGATAGCACAGCAGGTAGGGCGTTTGCCTTGCATGTGGCGAACCCAGGTTCGATTCCCAGCATCCCATATGGTCCCCCGAGAACAGCCAGGAGTGATTCTTGAGTGCATGAGCCAGGAGTAACCCCTGGGCATTGCCGGGTGTGACCCCCTCCCCCCACAAAAAAAAAAAGATTGAAGACAGAGTCCGAAAAGTACCAGGGTTGCAGCACATGACTTGCAGATGCCCATTCCCCACTGACTCCCCAACCCCACCATTGCTGGCTGGAGTCGTGCAAGCACTGAGTACCACTAATTGTGGCCCTGGTGGCCCATGCTACTGCAAGAACCAAGCAGTTTTGAGCTCTGAGCCACCAGCACTCATTTGTCCTGCCTGGTCAGCCATGAATCACTACAAGTGGCCCCTGGGCGTCTGAGTACCCCTTGGGAGGTCCCGTCCCCCTGCCCCAGAGAATGACCGTGAGTGGTGACATGTGAGAGGCCTCTTCATAGGCCTTCCCACCTCCCGTTGTACTTTTCCTCACTTCATTTGCACAAGTTTGGTCACGAGGCGCTGCCTCTGAAACAAGAAAGTCTAGAGATAGAAGGGAATGAAGCCCTGAAGGCAGTCACGTCAGCGCAGTAGCCTCTGATGAGCTCCTTGTGGTTATTTCTGACAAGAGGGGCTGGAAGAGAGGAAGTACCAGGAGTTTGGAGTGTCTGAGTGGAGTGTGGGGGTCAAAATTGTGTGTGATCTGAAAGTGCAGTTTGTGAAACCAGGCACATGGCATTCCTTCAGTCCAGTACTGATGGCATGTTCCAGAGGCTTCTCTCATGGCTTCTAGATTTCACAAAGGACCCAACTCTCTCCATCCTGTATTATCTTGTTCAGATTCACTGTTGAACAAGATTCCTGTTCCATGCTGAAAGGAGAAAAGTTGGAAAGAGTTGAAAAGGAGAGAGAGAGAGAAAGCACAAAGATTTCTACTAGTGAGTGGTCTTCCTATGGAGCTTTACTTAGAAAACCAATTTTATGTCCAGCATGATCATTTCTAACTGTCATTGTCATAGTGGTCCCTTCTCTATCCTAATCAGCTTCCTCCCTCACCCTTCCACTTGTGGCAAGCTTCTATACACGGACCTATCTTCCTGGCCCTTGTTTCTACTGCCTGTGGGTATTAGTCTCATATTACAGTTTTTTATATGTCTATACATAAAACTCATTTCACTAAGCATGATTCTCTTCATGCCCATCCATTTATAAGCAAATTTCATGACTTTGTTTTTCCTGATGGCTGCATAGTATTCCATTGTGGAATACTTCTATTGCAGGCTGTGGGTTGGAGAGGGGGCAGGCAGGGAGGGTAGCAGGAGAGAAACTGGGGACATTGGTGGTGGGAAATGTACACTGGTGAAGGGATGGGTGTTGGGTCATTCTATGACTGAAACCTAATCATGAACAACTTTGTAACTGTATATCTCATAGTGATTCAATTTTTAAAATAATTGATTTAAAAAAAGAAAGAAAACTAATTTTAGTTTCTATTCCCATTGATTATCCAAAGTTGAAAGATTGTGTTGGGAATTCTGAGTTTGGGCCTGGGCTTGTTGTCACCGGAAATAAACTGGGATGCTGAGGGGGCTAGAGCCATAGTACAGCCGGGAGGGCATTTGCCTTGCACATGACCCACCTGGGTTTGATCCCCAATATCCCATACGGTCCCCTGATCCCCACTAGTTCTGATCCCTGAGCACAGACCCAGGAGTAATCCCTGAGCACTGCCAGGTGTGCCTTCCCCCAATAAAACTGGGATGCTGTGATTCTTGAAGGGGGAAGAACAGTTATGAATTGGGCAGGCAGCGAACAGTGTTTGGCTCTGCTGTTTCAGGCAGCAAAAGGGACTAATTTCCCAACGCCCTGAATGTTATTCCCACTCTTCATTTGGAAGCCATAAATACCCAGGCTTCTCCTACTTCTTCACTCACTGCAAATTTAGACTTTGTTACTACAGTGCCCACTCATCCACCCTTGCCAAAGATGTTAATGAGCCACTTGCTGTTAAATGGCATGGAAACTTCTCACTGAACATCACCTCTCAGTTCCCATACCTCCCGGGTTTACCTGCTTCTTGATTTACCCTTCTTAAAGTCTTCTACTGGTTTCATTCCCCAATTTTTTTTTTTTTGCTTTGTTGGATTACTCCTGGCTCTGCACTCAAGAATTACTTCTGGCAGTGCTCAGAGGGACCATATGTGATGCCGGGGATCAGACTCTGGTCAGCCAGGTGCAAGGCAAACACCCTCCCTGCTCTCCTATAGCTCCAGCACCCCCAAATTTCTAATGTTCTGCATTGTAGCACTGTCCTGCCATTGTTTATCAATTTGCTCGAGCAGGCCCAGTAACATCTCCATCATGAGACTTGTTGTTACTGTGTTTGGCATATTGAATATGTCATGGATAGCTTGCCAGGCGTTGCCGTGCGGGCAAGATATTAATGTTCATATTCTCTAAATTATGGTCATGAGTCAAACATCTGCCTAGCATCTAGAGAACTTGGAATCAATCCTTGGCATTGTGCATCTCTCCAAGTACTGCCAGGCACTATCTTATTAAAAAAATAAGAAATAACATTTAAATTCTATCGGTCTGATTTATCTGTCACCTATATCTTCAGCAAACTACTTAACTTCCCTTTTGTTTTGTTTTTTGGGTCACACCTGGCAGTGCTCAGGGCTTACACTTGGCTGCTTGGGTCACTGGGGAATGAACTTGGGTTGACAGCATGCAAGACAAGCACCATGCCCCTTGTACCATCACTCCAACCCATAGCTTTAACTTTGGAATGACTTATTTTTCTCTGTCTTTTGGAACTGCTGAAATCAAATATGTCAGCTAGCTAGCTCTGAAATGGTATACCACAAGTACTGAAAAAATGTCCATTTCTTCTCCCAGTCTAAAGTGAAAAAAGCTACATCATAAATCCTGCCATATATGAGGTTATCTAATATTATGGCACAATGAAAGTTTATCTTTGATTTTGTATATTGTTCATAGCACAGAGCTTCTAAAACTCTTGAAATTTCCTGAGTGATAGAAAACCCCTACATTTAATAATAAGACCCCATTTTTTTAGAGGCAGTTGGGTCAGACCCGATGATGCTCAGGGCTTACTCCTGGCTCTATGCTCAAGTATCACTTCTGGCAGTGCTCGGGGGGCCATATGGGGTCCTAGGTATCAAACCCAGGTGCATGTGTGCAAGGTGAGCACCCTGCCAGCTGTACTACTGCTCTGCACTCCCACACCCTACTTCTTTTATTTTTTAAAACTACATCTGAGTTTAAGCTAATGGGAGACTCAAGGTGAGGTTTCTAGATAACTCCAGGGCGGAGGCCAGTCTCAAGAATGGCCACACAAGATTAGAGGGTTTGGACACTCAGTGCCCCTGGCTCCACCTCTCTAGATGGAACTGTGTTAGGATTGATTTTAACAGAAACTTAAACAAGAGCATCAGGAGAACTTCCACACGGATGAATGTCTTTTCCCACCGATTCTCCAGTTGTTATAATAATCCAAAGAAATAAGACAAAGAAAAAAATAATTATTTGTGTATTCCCAGGTGTGATGGGAAAGTGGTACTCAAGGAGGGCATGAAGCTTTGTGCCCTCCTTCAGCCCCACCGATCTCTCTTTAGGTGTCTCTTCCTTTGGGTCGTGCTCTTGAGAATAAAGGGGTAAGAAAGAGAAAGGCACACTCCAGGTTCTGTGGTTGATTCTAGGAAGTTAGCAAAACTGAAGAGGAGCTATGGAACCCCAACAATGGTACTCAGCTAGGTGGTTGTTTAGTGATTTGGGGACTCCATCTGAAGCCAGCTTCTGCTGCGGGACAGTCTTGCAGGACTAAACCCAAGCTAACCAAAGACGTCTGTATGAGCTCTGGGTGGTGTGTAAATTGAATTTTTGAAGATTTAGTTGTTGGAGAATCAGTGACTGTTTGCAAAAGACATGCTTGCTTTTAGAAAATATAGGATTCCCTAGAACTTCCCTAGCTCAGGTCAGTTTAGGGTTTGGGAACAGAATGGATGAAAAGGAGCATCAGGATGATAAGGAATATTTGGTTACTGATTGACTGTGTAAACATCAGTGTAAATACATTTAAGTGAGGTCAAGAGTCCAGAGGAGGTTTACACATGTGCAGCCAGCAAACTTCATTTCAGATGGGGAATGGTGTTTCTTGGATACCCTCCCAGAAAGAAGAAGCACACATCATTTGGGACCCAAGGACAGCTTAATATTTTTTAAGGTGGGGATGGGAGGAGTATAGCTGGTAGGGTCTTGTCTTACACACGACTGACCCCAGCTTGATTCCTGACACCCCCTAAGATACCCCAAGCACCACCTGGAGTGATTTCTGAGTGCAGTTATGAGTAAGCCCTGAGTAGTGCTGGGTGTGGCCCCAAAACCCACTTCAAAAGAAAGAGAGAAGGAGGAGGGGAAGGGAGAGAGAGAGATGTTAGTGGTGGGAAGAGCTTTCTCACTTTAAGGAAAATGGCTCTTCCTCTTGTCTACTTAATGACTTAATTGTGATGCCAGTTATCACACCAGAGCAAAGTATAAGGTCAAACATAATTAGCAAAAATGAATAAATTTCATCACCTAAAAAACCTGCATAGTTTTCTGTTTCCTTCTCTCCCTAGTGAGAGCATATATCATTATGAATATTGGTTACTGAAAATAAAGTTTTACACACTTAAAAAATTCAAAACAGTAAGATCAACCATATGAGTCAGTGGGAAACATGTGAGGTGCTTCCCAATTCTGCCAAAGTCTTCAAAGGTTAAAAACCACAACGTAATATTTACTGAAGGCCTCCATTTCATTAATTTCTTTTATTTATTTATTTCTTGCCTGCACTCAGAAATTACTCCTGGAGGTGCTCAGGGGACCATATGGGATGCTGGGAATTGAACTCAGGTGGGCCGCATGCAAGGCAAACGCCCTACCTGCTGTGCTACGGCTCCAGCTCCTCATTAATTTCTTTTTCTTAAAAAAATTATAATTCTACCTGAGTGCCCGAGAACAGATGACTGGTTAAAAAAACTTTAGTACATCTGCACAATGGAGTACTATGTAGCTGTTAGAAAGGATGAAATCATGAAATTTACATACAAGTGGTACTACATGGAAAGTATCATGCTAAGCGAAATGAGTCAGAAAGAGAGGGACAGACATAGAAAGATTGCATTCATCTGGGGAACATAAAGTAACAAAATGGGAGACTAACACCCAAGAGTGGCTGAGATTAGTACCAGAAGATTCACTCCATGGCTTGGAGGCCAGCCTCACACTCTAGGGGTAAGGGCAGCTCAGATAGAAAAGGGAGCACCAAATAAAGGGTGCTGGGAAGATCCGCTCAGGTTGGAAGGTGCATGCTGAAAGTAGACTATAGACCGAACATGATTGCCACTCAATTCCTCTTTTGCAAATGACAGCACCCAAAAGGAGGGAAAGAACAAAAGGGAATACCCTGCCAGAAAGGCAGAGTGGGATGGGGAAATGGGGGGTGGGAGGGATACTGGGATTAGTGGTGGTGAATGGGCACTGGTGGAGGGATGGGTACTTGATCACTGTATAACTGAAACCCAAGCACAAAAATTTGTAAGTCTACAACTGTACCTCATGATGTTTCACTAGTAAAAATTTAATAAAAAAAAACATATAGCAAAATTAAAAAAATTATATTTTTTAAATGGCAACTTCAATTTCCATTTGGCTTCAAGACTTGATATTATGCTGAACAAACTCATTTACGGTTTCTGAATATCCTTGTCTTCCACAGACTTAATAATGAGCATTTGTTTCAAAGCCAACACACATAAAATTCTTTATATAGAGCAGTTGTTCTAATAACCGGTTAATGTACAATTCATTTTTTCCTAATCTCATTTTATTTTCTTAAGAAGATGTCTTAAAATGATCTTTTGTAATTTCATCTCTGCTAAATTAATCTAATGACTGTGATGAGCACAGTAAAAAGGGCAATTGAAGCAGTAATCTTTTCGTAAGAAGAATTTAAGAAGTTTCTTATTCCACAGAGGCTGGGGGCGGGTAGGGGGTGGCAGAAGGGATACTGAGAACATTGGTGGTGGAGAATAGGCACTGGTGGAGGGATGCGTACTCAATCATTGTATGACTAAAACGTAATCACAAAAGTTTGTAAGTCTGTAACTGTTTCTCACGGTGATTCGTTTAAAAAAATTTTTTTTTCCAAAAAAGAAGTTTCTTATTGGAAGAAGAAATTAAGAAGTACAAGGCTGAAATTGCTGTGCCCTTACCCAGAATTCGTAAGAAATTCTTCTTACGAAAAGATTACTTACCCAGAGACCTGTTGATTTTTTCGTGGTGGGGTTGCTACACCCAGCAACGATCAAAGATTATTTCTTGAAGGCTCAGGGGACCAAATGGGGTCCCTAGGAGTTAACCCAGATTGTCTGTGTGCAAAGTATTCCCCTTCTGACTGTCCCATCAAGAATGACTCTAGGAGATTTAGAGAGCTATACTGCAGGGAAGGCACTTGCCTTGCACATAGCTGACCCATGTTCAAATCCCCATACCTCATATGGTCTTTGAGTCCTGCCAGGAGTGATCCCTGAGCACAGAGCTAGGAGTCAGCTCTGAGCACCGCTGGACATGGCCCAAGAAATCAAGTAAGCATTTTTTAATGAAAAGGAAAGACTGTAAGGAGGGTTCCAGTTATAAAGCAGGAATGGTGGTTCAGAGCAAAGTCCTGGATTTACTGACCCCTCTGTTATAAGCTCGAGCGGGCCCAGTAACGTCTCCATTGGAGACTTTGTTGTTACTGTGTCTGGCATATCGAATACTCTCGGTAGCTTGCCGGGCTCTCACAGCGGGTAGGGCGTCTGCCTTGCACACAGCCAACATGGCCGACCCGAGTTCGATTCCTCCGCCCCTCTCGGAGAGCCCGGCAAGCTACCGAGAGTATTCGATATGCCAGACACAGTAACAACAAGGTCTCCAATGGAGACGTTACTGGGTCCGCTCGAGCAAATCGATGATCAACGGGAGGGCCTGTTATAAGCACCTTGTTCCACACCCTGGGTAAGGAGAACATCCCCAAGCAGCACCACTGACCTCACAGAATTAATACAGCTCTACCATAACCTTAAAATACGGTGACATTGTAAATTTGCGATTGACCTATTTGATATCACAATTTGGGTTTTTTTTGTTTGCTTGTTTGGGGCCACACCTGGTGGTGCTGAGGGCTTACTCCTGGCTCTGTGCTCAGAAATCACTCCTGACAGGCTCAAGGGACCATATGAGGTGCCTGGGATCAAATTCTAGAAGGCTGCATGCAAGGTGGGCACCCTTCTGACTGTGCTATTGCTCATGCCCTCTGTTATCACAGTTTTAAAAAGTGCCCTATGACAACAGAGTGAAGATCAGCTGCGGTCTTCTCTATAAAAGAACATCAGATGATGACTGGGCTGGAGCGATAGCACGGCAGGTAGGGCGTTTGCCTTGCAAGTGGCCAACATGGCCAACCCAAGTTCTATTCCTCCGCCCCTCTCGGAGAGCCCAGCAAGTTACCGAGAGTATCTCACCCGCACGGCAAAGCCTGGCAAGCTCCCCATGACGTATTCAATATGCCAAACACAGTAACAACAAAGTCTCACAATGCAGGGTTACTGGGCCTGCTCGAGCAAATCAATGAACAACGGGAGGACAGTGACAGTGACAGATGATGACCAGTCTTGCTGCCCAGGAAGGGAGGCAGAGCAAGGGTTCCAGGGAAAGGGACACCTCACCTTAGGGCAGGAGCCACAGAGCAACAAACCGGTAAGGGGCTTGGGTCCATCCAGTTCCATCCCTGGCATTCCATATGGTCTGCCAAGCTCCATCCCTGAGCGCAGCCAGGTGTGTCCCAAAAACCAAAAAAGGAAAAAGAAAAAGGGACGACACCCATTCCTCACCTGGAGCCAACTCAAAGTCATCCTCTCCCTACTGTCGTAGTATTTGTCTATGTGCGATACAGAACACGACAAAATCACCTGTGTGACATTCCGAGTCTGTACTACAGTCATACTAACTATACATATACAGTTTTGCAACATATGTCTAGGACAGTTCCAGCCTGCAAAACTGAAATACAAAATGCAGCTAAGTCTTGCTTTTCCCATCCCCCGGTTCTATCCCAACAGTTGCACGGCCTCATCTAAATGGAATAATGCAATCTCATTGGAACAGACTTATTTCACTTAGTTTAGCATAATATCATTTAGATTCATACATGTTGCCAAATAGTTCAGAATTTTCTTTTCATTTGGTTTATTTTCTAAAGCAGTGCACAGACCGTGCAGAGTCCCTCACTGTGATTGTCTGCTAAGTGGCTCATTGGTACCAGCCATCATCTGGGCCCACTCAGGACTGCTTCGAGGACATCCTCTGCTTTGAGGGCATCCTCGCCGACCCTGAGGTGCCAGGGATGAACGGGGCCCAAGAACAGTGCCTTGCTCCCTGCAGTGTCTCCCAGACTCCCAGAAAATGCTTCCTTTTTGAATTTTTTACATTGGGGTGGGGATGGGTGTAGGGAGCCTTTGGGCCACACCAGGTGATGCTCAGGGGTTACTCCTGGATCGGCACTCAGGAATTACTCCTGGTGGAGCTCCGGAGACCATGTGGGAAGCTGGCGGTGGAACCAGGTCAGCCTCGTGACAGGCAAATGCCCCACCCACTGTACTGTTGTCCCGGTTCCACATGCTACTCTTTAAAGACGACATGACACCTCGCTGGCACAGAGAGCACTGTCCCTCCACTGACGGTCTTAGACGAGAACCGTCTCAGGCACCCGATGATGGGCTTAAACATGCAGTTTCGTGCCCCCAACGAGTTGACAGACGGGGATAACACACATATCCCGGGCTGTACGCGCTGTCACGGTGGCAGTCAGTGGCGGTCTGGTCTAGACTCATGCACCCACGCACCCCAGGGTGCTGTGCACTTGTTCCAGGATTTTCCTTCACGTCACATCACAGAGTCCAGTCTCTGCACTGCCTTGCTGTCGCTCGGTATTTCTAGGCGGTGTTCTCTTGCTTCTGTGCGGTGGTCGCCCTCGAGTATGTGGGGTGACAACTCACGGTTCGCGAGGTCTCTGCCACACCTGAGGGCTTCTTAGATGTTCTTTCCACGTTGCCCGGACCACGTGGGCATGCATGCAGGGCCTCACCTGGCTAAGGCCCCGGCTCTATCACTTGAGCCACATCTCTGGCCCCCTGGATCGCTTGTTTTGCTCCTGCAGCTCTTCGCGTGTTCTGAACACTCATTTCTTAGCAAGTACTGGGCGCAGCGGTGCCTTCCCACGCACAGGACACCTTCCCCGGGGGCTCCCCCGCGCTCCGCAACCGGGTGTCAGGGCGCCCAAGGGTTCTACTGCGCATGTCCGAGTCTGGGCCCCACGGCATGCTGGGAATTGTAGTCCAAAGTGACTGGAGGGCGCCGCAGAGGACGCTTTCGGAGTGCGCAGGGCTGGAATCAAGGTTTCTAGTGGACGGAGCTGGCTCTCCTTGCCGAAGAGAGAATCCATGTCTCTAAGTTTTCTATTTTTCGGGCCACTTTCCTTTCCGGGATTTGAGGAACGCCTGACAAACCTTCCGATTTAGGCGTAAGCCCCGCCCCGCCCCGCCCCGCCCACCAGCGGCCCCGCCCCGCAGGCGTGGCCGCCAGGGGGCGGGGCGTCCGGCGCGGGTCGGCGGCTCGGGGAGGCCCGATCGCGCTCGGCTTTCCGGCGCCGGGAGCGAGGCCGCAGCATGGACCGCGCGGCGGTGGCGCGGGTGGGCGCCGTGGCGAGCGCCAGCGTGTGCGCCTTGGTGGCGGGCATCGTGCTGGCCCAGTACATCTTCACCTTGAAGAGGAAGACGGGCCGAAAGACCAAGATCATCGAGATGGTGAGTGCGGCGCGGGCACGCGGGCGCGGGGCGGCGAGTCGCCCCTCGGACCCGCAGCCCGTGGCCTCGCTGCATCCCGGGGAGAGCGGCGAGGCGGGCCGGGATGCCTCGCGAGCCCACCACCTCCTGCTGCAGGTTCCGCTTCTCCGGAGCGCCCGCGACCTGCAGCCCGCGGCCCGGGGGGGCGTGCGCGAGCCGAGCCCGTGCCGCCAGTGCGTGCCCGGGGGTTTGGATTTGAATGTCACGCCGCCCGAAGGGACCCGCGTCTCCCTGCCTTCGTTTTGTTCTCCTTCCAGACCGCTTGCCTGATTTTATTTTTTAAAAAGCTTGTATTTCAGTTATGCTGTGTTTCTAGAATTCCGGTGGAACTGCATTATAAGCAGTGATGTGCCCCGGAGTTGGAGCCGCCGATTTTGAATGTGAGAGCCACTCAGCAAGACTAGCCACTCACAGATGTATTGACTGGATGCCTAATCCCGCCCGTGATGCCCCTGGGGCGGTGCTCCCCGTGCCTGAGTGGCTGGGGTCGAATTTCCATGACAGGTCACAGTCAGTTCACTGCCGGACTTGCCGCTCTGGGTTGTAGGTTCTGAAGATTATTCAGAGAAACTCTGTGTTGTTGGCTGTCATTGGCTCCAAGTTGAATACAGAAGTGTTTTTCAGGGGACCGGAGTGGCTCAAGTGACAGAGCACGCAAGTGAGGAGGCCCCTGGTAGATCCCCAGCAGCGGGACCCTTGCAGGGTGTGGCCCTGCCTGGTGGCTAGGACACTCCTGGGTGTGGCCTCTTAACAATTTTTTCCATAACTAAAAAAAGAAATTTTAAAAATTGATTCATGTATTCCCACATATCTCTTCATTTTGATTACGTTAGAATTTAGTAACTTGGGGCCGTTGATAATAGTACTTTCCCCACCTCTGTGTCTGTAGTTGTCAATGGTGTCCCTGATGCTTAGACTTCGGTAACTTGTTTTGTCCCAACCCCAACTTTTATATTACCCACATATAAAGAAGTGAACTAATTTTCATATCATATAATAGGTGCTTAAGCTTAAAGCCAGAAAATAAATGCTTTCACAGGAATCCCACGATCATAGCATCATGGGAACATTTTGTCACCTTTGGGAAAAATAATGATGCCCACCAGCTTTCATTCATTGTACCCTAAAAGTCAGTGCTTACATATATGTATGTATACATAATAATGTACTGATTCATACAGTTGTAAGTGAATTCTGGGAGTAGTTTTTAGTAGAAAAACTTAGAAGAGGGCTCAGAGTTTATGGCTTCCAAATTGAGCAGGTTACTTCTTCAAGTGGATAAGCATTGATTCGGAGTCTGAAGACCTGCATGCAGACCCCGGTTTCATCTCTTTGGATCGCTGTGTTTTAGATGCACACACTGTCCACCCTCAATATGTAGGGAATCAGGAATATGTCATCCAATGGACATAGCTCAGACTGACCGTGGTTGGACCCATTGGTTACTGGCTGTGTAAGGTGAACATCTCCCTAGCTGGTTTGGACCCAGTGGTAACTAAGTAAGGTGGACCTACCCATGGCTAGTTTGGAAAAAACAAATGACTCCTGATTAAAATGATGGGTTGCTTGAAGTGTTTGTCATTAAGGTACACAAGGAAGTCGCCCGTATACTGTGCGGGCTCAAAGACCTGGAGTGAATACTTTGCTTGTGGTACATTTGGGTTCCATCCCCAGCACCAGTTTGTCCCCAAACACCAGTGAGCATGACCTGCTCCCAGGCACCCCCGGGTGTGGTCCCAAAGGGGGGAAATGGAAGGGAAAAAAAAAAGAGCTGCAAGATAAGGAAACCAGTGAGAAGACTGGAGATGTTCAGAGCTCCGTGATAAGAGGAAGGAGTTCATGAAGTTGCTGTTTCTTGTTTTTGTTGGTTTTTTTTTTTGGGGGGGGTCACACCCGGCGGTGCACAGGGGTTACTCCTGGCTCTGCACTCAGGAGTTACTCCTAGTGGTGCTCGGGGAACCATATGAGATGCTGGGAATTGAACTCAGGTCAGCCGTGTGCAAGGCAAATGCCCCACCCGCTGTGCTATAACTTCAGCCCCAGAAATTGCTGTTTCTTCCCAACCTAATTCATCCTTTGTGTTCCCGGAGACTGTTGTAACCAGCCCTATCTCTGAACAACCAATTTCAGATTTTTCTCCCGAAATCTCTTTAAGATTACTAATTAGTTTATCTTATTCAGTATGTTCTTTTAAAATAATCTCAGAACAAGGGAGACTGAGAGCAAAATCTGCACATAAGGATATCTGCGCCTACCCTCCCCAACCAGCTTTCCCTGTGATAAATCTCTTCCACGGTACATTTTTTGCAGTTGATTAACAGAATTCCACATTTTTTTTTCCTTTTGGGTCACACCCGGTGATGCACAGGGGTCACTCCTGGCTCTGCACTCAGGAATTATCCCTGGCGGTGCTCATGGGACCATATGGGATGCTGGGAATCAAACCTGCGTGCAAGGCAAATGCCCTACCTGCTATGCTATCACTCCAGCCCCCAAAGTTCCACATTTTAACTGTTTATACTTGTTTCAGATTTCCGCTGTTTTACTATTGCCATTCTCTGTCCAGGATCTCTGCTTGAACACCTCCTTACATTGAGTCCCAACGTCTCTTTGATTTATGCACATAGACAGTTTCTTCTTGCTTTTATATCCATGATAAAATAGGAAATACAGATTTGGTCTTCTCTTTGGGCCGGTACTTGGCGCTTGACTCCTGAACCACTTGGACCCTGATGTTTGTTAGACTTTTTTTTTGGTCTTTTTATCAGGAAGACCCAGGAAGGTTCTGTATGGGACCTGGCTGCTAACTTCTGGGCATGATGAGAGGATGGGACGTTCAGCCGTCTGAGGAGGTGGGAAGGTCTGGAGTTCAGTAAACCACATCTGGCCAGTGATTCAGTCCATCTTACCCGCACAGCCTCCATGACCCCCCACCCCCAATGGAAAACATCCCGATGGTATGTAGTGATGGAGAGCACTGGAAGCTGAGAGCCCCTTCCACGGTCCTCCCAACACCTCCCTTCCATTTGGCTGTTCTGGGTTGTGTCTTCTTATAAACTTCTAATAGTACGGAGAGTGTTTTCCTGAACTCTGAGAATTGTCTGAGCAAGTGATGGGGCATGTGGGAGCCCCCAGATATGTGTGTAACTGGTCAGTCACAAGCGTGGCTGGCACCTGAGACTTAGGACTGGCATCAGCTGTGCGGGTAGGCTTGTGAGACTGATGTGGGGGACTCAGTGTCAACGCATAGTCTTGAGTCTCGATGCTAATAAACAGTTCAGAGAGGTGGGGAATTGGTTGTTTAAAAAGAGACAGTTCAGTGTAAGGCCTTCAGTAATACCTAGTCCCTAATAACTACTTAATAAGTATCTGTAATGTTATACCAAGGAACAGGCTTCTGACTCCCCACACATGCTAATAGTTGTTTCTTTGGTGGGGCAACAGAGGTGGGGAGCTTAGAACTGGTGGTGCTCAAGACTTACTCCTTGACTCTGTGCTCAAGGATTACTCCTGCAGGGGCTCAGAGGACCATATGTGGTGCTGGGGATTGAACTTGGGTGGGCCACGTGCAAGGCAAGCCTCTTACCTTCTGTACTACCTCTCCACCCCAGTGGGATTTTTTTTTTCTTTTTGAGTCACACCCAGCAATGCACAGAGCTCTGCACTCAGTAATTACCCCGGGCAGTGCTCAGTTGACCATATGGGATGCTGGGAATCGAACCCGGATCATCCTCATGCTAGGCAAATGCCCTACCCGCTGTGCTATTGCTCCAGCCCCCCACCCCCTCCCCGTGGGATTTATTTCTGAATTTCATTAAATTTTGCACTTGGCTATACCCAAATCTATTCTAATTTCTTTATAAAATAGCATAGAATTTGGTGTCCCATTGTGTTTATTCCAGAGAGGAATGCATAAAATTTAATGTTCATATAGAACAGAGAATATAATGCCTTTATATACTGATAGCAAATTAAAAGTCTTCTACAATGATTTCAATTGTAAATCATACTTAATGTTTGTCTTTTAAATTGTTTTAGAAGGCAGAGAAAAACCCTTAAAAACTTTAAAAATCCAAGGTACTAAAAAGATCTGAAACTCATTTTTACATTTATTGGGGCTGGGGATGTAGCTCAAGTGGTAGAGCACACACTAGCATGTGTGAGACCCTTAGTTTGATCCTGGCACCGCATGCGTGGCCCCAACACTATTGGGTGTAGCCATGGTGACCCCCAAATACCGTCTCTCAGAACATACATGGGTTTGGCCTCAGTACAAATAAGAAGAGGATGCATCTATTTTGTTTGGATTTGTGTGTGTGTGTGTGTGTGGTTGTTTGGTTTTGTGGCAACACCTGGCAGTGCTCAGAGGTCACCCCTGGGAGTGCTCGGGGCACTATATGGGGTGCCAAGAATTGAACCAGGATAACCAGTCTGTAAGCACCTTAACCTCTCAGCTATCTCTCCTACCTGCTTCTATTTGCTTGAAAGTATGTTAGACACAGACCTTTTCCTGTAAGAATTTTGAAGCTAAAAAAAAACAAGGGATCCCGGACTAAGTTAAGTTACAGTCACAGAAAGAATGACCATATTTTCTTTGACTTTTCAGTAAACAGCTGATGGGAGCAGAATTTCCAGCTGTGCATATTTACTGAGAGAAACAGAATCACTGTCTTCAAACTAGAGCAAGATGAAAGGTTTTATTAGGGACGGGGGAGTTGGCCATACCTGGCAGTGCTCAGTACTTATTCCTGATGGTACTCAGGTACCCATATGTGGTGCTGGGGATTTAATCTGGGTTGGCTGTGTGCAAGCACCTTACCTGCTGTCCTATCTCTGGCCCTAAATATCTTAATTCTTATTTAATTAAAAATTTTTGTTTTGTTTGTGTTTTGGACCATACGCGGCAGTGTTCAGGGTTTACTCCTGGCTCTGCACTCAGGGATCACTCCTGGCGGTGCTCAGGGGACCATAGGGGATGCCAGGGATCAAACCTGGGCCAGCTATGTGCAAGGCAAGTGCCCTACCTGCTGTACTGTATCTCTGACCTGGAGGTCTTATTTACAGATGGGAGTTGAATGTCCTCCAAGACCTTCCTTCTGAGGGTGTGATCAGAGTGTAGACAGGGCATGATGTAAGGGACATCAAGCACCCAGCATCTTTCTCTCTGGCCCCTTGAAAGTATATTCGGTGGAGCTTTCTGTTTTTCTCACCTGATGAAGCTCCACTTAGCACAGGCCATGCTTGCTTGCTTTGGGTTGAAAAGACCTTCAGCGCTATCATTGGTTTCAGGGATAGTATGGATCGGTTTTATGGGAGAAGTACCCGGTCTCTGCTGATGACCTCAGTATTGGAACAGAGCTCCCCAGTCCTCTCCCCATTCCCCTTGCAGAAAAGCAGGTGCCCCATTGCCTGTCCCTTCTGCTGGGGTCACCTAGGAGCACGTGCAAGATGGAGATGGCAGAGTTACCCAGCTCCTGATGACCTGTGAGGACCTGGAGGAGCGCTGCACTGAGTCGGGCTGTGCTGTGAATGGAAAAGAAACTGTGCTGAGGAACCAAGGTGTTTGCGTTGTCGCCCGCCCATCAGCGGGCCTGCCTTTTAGGGCGTTTCCGCCGTCCAGAGTGCCGGCCCTCCCCACTGCGCCTCCTTCCCTCCAGTCGCACTTGGGCTTGGGTTAGGCTAGATTAAGGAAGAGCTGGGAGCTGTCCCCTGACTTCACCTGCCGGTGTACTCTGAGCCTGTGTTTCAACCCCACTGTCTTTTTGTTCCTTTTTTTTCCAACATTTTATTTTCATAAAGTAGTTCACAATAGTTCATTACAGATAATATTCAAACACCCACCTAAGCAGCAAGCATCTTACCACCACAGTAAGCAGGAAGTGTGTCATAAAGGTTGTTGATTTCATCCTGCGTCCCTTTAAGCCCATATATAAGAGAATACAAGCAAGCATGTTAGAACCAAACACATGTGTGCTGCTTTAGGTACATCAGTGGGCTAGAATATAAGAGGTCGCATAGCCGCAAATGCGGCCGCGCACTCCAGAAAATGCTGCATTGCTCTCTCCCAGGAGCTTTGTTTTATAATCTCTGAGCGTGTGGAGAGTGGTCTTGAGCATGGCTGTGGCTGGGTTCTGGAGGTTTTCGGCTGCCGGGGCTCTGTTTGGGGCAGGGAGGGAGACTCAACCAGCCCCCCCCCCACCTCAGGGGCCCCCAGTGAAGACTGGACTGTCTTCAGTGTCTCTTTCACCCAGCCACACTCAAACACTGGGCAGTATGCGCCCTTGAGCAGGGCCCATGCTCATCTCTCTCTGCCCCAGTGTTGCATGACCCCCCCCCCCTTCCGTGTCCACGCTGCCTGGCAAGCACATTTCCCTCCTGCTGTGAGCACCGACTCTCCCCGCCTCCCCCACCTCCACCCCCCAGCTCTGCCCTGGCGTCTCCATGTGACTCCACAAGCAGTTTCCTGCTCCCCTGGTGAGAAGGTAGCACCACACCCCACCACACCCCTCTTTGCAGGCAGAGGACAGATTTCACAGTTACTCTCTTCCTTTTTGTGTCCGTTTTCACTTGGGGGACAGGGGCAGGGCGGGCAAAGAGGTGCCTCCCCAGCAGTACTCTGGGCCATTCCTGTCAACTATGCGCCAACCAGGAGGCTTCACCTCCAGGCCCCGGTGATGTGACATTGCCGGGGGCCACCAGGTGGCACTCTGGGGCCAGTTTCTGGCAGTGCTGGGGAGAGTGGAGGGAGGGGCGGCATGCCCTGCTAGGATGGAAATTGGCCTTCCTCTTGGAGCCCTGAGCCTCGGCTCTGGCCCCTGTGTTTGTGGTTTAGTGGATGAGATTAGTCGTGACACTGACTTTCCCCACTCCTCCTCAAGCATGGTCCCTGTTACACTGACCCCTGAATGGAACCCAGACAAGGAGCAGGCTAGTTTGACATCCTGTTACCTAGATTTAACATGCTACGAAAAGCAAGTCTGTGCCCCCAATGATTCAGGCTGAATTGTGTCCCCATAAATTCCTGTATTGAAATCTCAAGCCAGTACCTCGGGGAGGGATCCAGTTCCAGCATGGAATTTCGGGAGAACTCTGGTCCAGTCTGACTGAGGTCCCTAATAGACAGATAGGGGCCACAGGAACGAGCACAGAACCAAGACTTGTGGGAGAGGCAGCAAGAGGCTCTCACGGGACGGTCAGGGCAGAGCCAGCAGAGGACGCTGGCTGCAGCACCGTCCTTCTGAGCCTCTCAGACTCTGCTGGCTAGCAGCTATTTCAGTCACCAGGGTGATATTTTGCTACGGCAGCCCTGGCAAACCAGCGTTCCTCTGGCTGTGTGTGTGTGCAGTGTTTGGGTTTGGAGGTCATACCTACAGTGCTCAGGAATCACTTGGGATGAGTGCTTAGGGATCACTCCTGGCAGACTCGGGGGGATCAATAAGGTTGCCTGAAACTGATGGAACCCGAGCGGGCTGCGTGTCAGGCAAATGCCTTAACCACTGAGCTCTCTGTCCCTACTATGGCTCTGGTCCAAGTGTTCCTTTCTTATTGCTTGTTTGGAGAAGCTCACAAATAATGCCTTTGGTTTCATTTTCCTTTGTTTTTGTTTGATAAACATATTTATCTTTCATTAGCCTGATCAGTTTTTGCCCAGAGCCATGTTTACCACTTTAATAGAAAGAAAATCAGCCTTGCTTGAAAAATTAGATGTGTTTTGTGTGTCATAAGAAATTAGGGCACTGGGACTGGAGCAATAGTACTGCGGTTAGGGCGTTTGCCTTGCACGTGGCCAACCCGGGTTCAATTCCCAACATCCTGTGTGGTCCCCGAGCTTCACCATGAGTAATTTCTGAGTGCAGAGCCAGGAGCCCCTGTGCATCGCCGGGTGTGACCCAAAAAGCCGCCAAAAAAAAATAGAAATTGGGGCACTGGCTCAAAAATGAAAGATAAAGTATTATCCTTTCTGCAAATCCTCCCAGATTTGTGCAAAATCATTTGAGAAACCTATTTAAAACTTATATCCGGGATGAATCCCACGTGGTTGTGCTGTTGTGATCTTTTTTTTTTTTTTTTGCTTTTTTTTGGGGGGTAACACCCGGCAATGCACAGGGGTTACTCCTGGCTCTGCACTCAGGAATTACTCCTGGCAGTGCTTAGGGGACCATATGGGATGCTGGGAATCGAGCCCCGGTCGACCGCGTGCAAGGCAAATGTCCTACCAGCTGTGCTATCGCTCCAGCCCCTGTTGTGATCTTTTTGATAGGCAGTTAAGATTTGGTTTGCTAAGATCTTGGTGAGAATTTTTGTGTCCATGTTTATCAGGGAGATTGGTCTGAAAAAAAATTTTTCTAGTAGTATCTATCCGCTCTGGTATTCTTGTATAATGTTGGCTTCATAAAAGCTGTTAGAAAAATTGCTGTTTCTTCAGTAGTTTGGAAGACCTTAATGAGTAAAGTAGTAATCGCTGAAGGCTGGATGAAACTCACCAATGAACCCGCCTGGACCAGGATTTTTGTTCTTGGTGAACAAAAATACATAAAAACAGCAATTCTTAATTGCTGTTTTTATTTTCATGCTCATGACTGGCCTGTTGAGATTTTCTATTTCTTCCTCATTCAGTTTTAGGAAATTGCATGATTCTAAGGATCTGTACATTTATTCTAGTTTCTCCAGCTTAACAGCATAGTAACTCCTTATGGTATCTTTAATTTCTAAGGGATCTATTGTAATTTCTCCCCTTCCTTCTTTTTCTGATCAGATTTATTTGGGCATTTTCTCTTTTTTCCTATGAATCTAGCTAAAGGTTTATCATCTTGTTTATTCCTTTGAAGAATCAACTCATGGTTTCATTGATTGTTTCACTTTCTTGGTTTGTGTATTATTGACCTATTCACCCACTTTTTTTATTATTTCTTTCCTCACTCTACTTTTTGGGTTTGTTTGTTGTTCTTTCTCTAGATACTTGACATATGCGGTTAGGTCATTTTTTTCTAGTCTTGTCTTGTCTAATCTAGTCTTGTCTTGCTAGAAATTTTCCCCTTGGTTTGGCTTTTGCTGTAGCCCATAGAGTCTGATATCTTCTTTCTTCATTCTCATTAGTTTCAAGGAATCTTTTTTTTCTTCCTTGATTTCTTCTTTGATCCAGTTGTGACTTAGCAGTGTTTTGCTCAGCTTCCAAGTCTTGGAAGTTTTCCCCCATCTTCTTATGGTTAATTTCTACTTCCGTGGCCTTGTCTGAGAGGATGCTTCTTACGATTTCTCTATCTGTAAATTTATGTACATTTTAGTTATACTCTATTATGCAATCTGTCCTGGAGAATGTTCCGTTGTACCAAAGAAGAATGTGTTTCTGGCTTCTTGTATATGTCTATTAATCCCAGTTCTCCAGACTCCTCATTTAGGGCTCTTGTCTCTTTTCTAATACTCTGTCTAGTTGATTTGTTTTGTGTAAAGGTGAAGTGTTGAAGTCTCCCATCACTGTGTGTTCCTGTCAGTGTATTTCTTCTTTTTTTAATTTAATTTTATTTTTATAAAGTTATTCACAATAGTTCATTACAGATAATATTCAAACACTAATCCCATCACCGTACACCTTCCCACCACCATAAGAGGAAAGTGTGTGAAGATTGTTGTATTTCTTTAGGTTTGTGAGCTGAAGGTTTATTAACTTAACTGACTCTTCATTTGCTGTATATAAGTTGATGACAGTACTTCTTGATCTTTTATTTCCTTGATCAATAAGTAGTATCCATCCCTGTATCTAATTACTTGCTGTAGATTGAAGGCTTTTTGGTCTGATATGTGTGGCTGTTTCACTTTTTTCTGTCTACCATTGGCTTGTGTGATTGTTTTCCATCCTTTTACTCGAAGCCTGTATTTATGCTGTGAATTTAGGTGTGTTTCCTGTGAGCAGCAAATAGATTGATTTCCCTCCCCCCCCAACCCATCCAGCTACTCTATGCCTTTTAATAGAGGAGTTTTAGTCCATTGACATTCAGAGATATTATTGATATAATTGCTATGTTGGGGTGTGTGTGTGTGTGTGTGTGTGTGTGTGTGTGTGTGTATGTGTAGTTATTTTTGCAATTGGCCACTTGCTTTTTATAGATAGGCTTTCAGTAATTCTTGTAGGTGGTTTAGCTGAACCCCTGGCACCACCAGAAAACTAACAGCTTTCCTGTTTATCACAGCATTGTAAGCAGGACAGGACAGTGTAGACCTGGTACATACTCCCCCTGTACCTCCTTGTTGCCTGGTCTCAGTTCTTTCTGTTCTGCTGAATTCCCTGGAGGTATTTGATGATAGGAGAGCAAAGAAGAAGGGGTTTCCAAATCTACTCTGGGCCACGGAGCCAAGAGAAACCCGTGGTCCTCTGTGCATCATCATTCATTTCTCTGGCCTGACTTTTCTCTGCGCCTCTGACAACTGATCAATCACAACATTAATGTGTATACTTTTTTTTCTTTTAGCACAGCGGTAGGGTGTTTGCCTTGCACGCAGCCGGCCCGTCCGAGCCGGGTTTGATTCTGCTACCCCTCTCGGAGAGCCCGGCAAGCTCCCAAGACTATCTCGCTCTCACGGCAAAGCCTGGCAAGCTCCCCATGATGTATTCAATATGACAAACACAGTAACAACAAGTCTCATGATGGAGACGTTACTGGGCCCGCTCGAGCAAATCAATAAACAACAGGAGGGACGTCTCCTGGTGCTGTAGCTTTTCTGTTGCTCAAGCTGTTGGCATCGAGCACATCCCAACTACCAAAATCTAAGTGTCACTTCTACATTGTTTATGGTCAGTCAGTAAAGAGAAAAGTCCAAGGGTGGTAAAGAGCTAGCTTGACCACATTGTTAGCCACGATTGAAAAGGGGGTTTAAAGAGCAGCCAGGACTCAGGCAATGAGGAGCGGTCAGTTCACTTTGTCTTACTAAATTTGAATCGCTCCGGTGTTGACCAGTCGAAATGTCCCCGATTTGGTTCACATTAGTAGGGTGCTTACCAAAGCCCTTGGTGGCCGTGAGTCCACGTATTGGCCAATTCAGGTACAAGGTCTGTTCCTTGCAACTGAAAATACGGCTGGAGCTCAGGAAGCTCAGTTAGGGCTGGGAATAGTGCTTTGCCCACGTGTGCTCACGACAGTAACCGGACAGCCGGATGTGATTTCCACAGGCTCAGAGCAGGAGGAACAAGGGGACCGTGGGGATGCTGATCTCTCGGGTGGCTGGTCGGGAAGGCAGCTGTCAGGGGCCGGCTGGCAGCCGGTGTTTCTAAAAGTAGGGGTGAGATTGGCAGCGCCTGTCCTGAGAGGTCACGGGCAGCCTCCTGCGGGAACGAGCGCAAAGAAGTCCTGGCTGGTGACAGACCCGCACGTAGCGCCTTTGAGTTTGTATCTGAATGATTGGTACATGGAGGTGGGGGCGGGGGGCAGAGGAGCTGAGAAAAACAAGCGAGTGAGAGAAGAGGGAATGAAGTCGATGCGCAGATGCCTTCAAACTTTAAATAAAATTCAGAGGGTTGAGGTTGTCACATCCTGCTCTACTCAGCAGGGCTGTGTGAGCCGGACTGTCCTGGGCCAGCCTGGGTCATGCTGGGCCCCCTGGGTAATGCGGGCTTTGCCTGGTGAGCTCCAGGGTCCCAACCCCTCAGACCTGTGGTCCAGCCCCTTCAGCTTCCAGCCCTGCAAGTGCCTTGTCAAAGAAATATGCAGCATCCCATCTTCTTTTTTTGCTTTTTGGTTCACACCCAGCAGTGCTCAGGGGGTACTCCTGGTGGTGCTCAGGGGACCATATGGGATGCTGAGAATTGAACCCGGGTCAGCCACATGCAAGGCAAACACCCTGCCCGCTGTGCTTCCCGCCGCGCCCCCCCCCCCCCATCTTCTGAAGAAGCGTATTACCTCCTTAGAGCATGTTTCTGCACATTTAGTTTCAGCCGTACATTAAGTACCTTTTGCAACCTCATTCTGTTTCTGTTTTTGTTTTTTGGCTTTCGGGCCACACCTGGCAGTGCTCAGGGCTGACGCCCGACTCTGTGCTCAGAGGTCACTCCTGGTAGGGCTCAGAGGATCCTATGGGATGCTGGGATTGACCCCGAATCAGCTGTGTGCAAGGCAAGCACCCCAGCTGCTGTACTATCTCTCCAGCCTCTTAATTCTATTTTATTTTTATTTAATTTTTTTAACAACCTAAAAAGCACGTATATATATGTACATATAGTGTGCTATATATATATCTTAGCATCACACCTGGCTATGCACAGGGGTTACTCCTGGCTCTTCACTCCGGAATTACTCTTGGCGGTACTTGGGGAACCATATGGGATGCTTGGAATCGAACCCTGGTCGGCTGCATGCAAGGCAAATGCCCTACCCACTGTGCTATTACTCCAGTCCCACACTGATGTATTTTGATGGGGTGGGGGTGGGGGGACTCATTCTGTATTTTAGCTGCTCTTCTTTTTCCTGTCAGGGCATCTCTTTGCATTTCTCTGCCAGCTGATTTCCTTATACCTCCTGCATTCCTGAAGTATAGTCTCATTCTAGTCTTACAAACAGATGGCTTATTTTTCTCTAATAAAAAAACAGTTTTTGGAGATGACATATTTTCGTCTCATTCAGTTTTCATATCTTTATTTAGTTCTCCCAAAGTGTCTGTCCAATGAACCATTTTATCAAATGAATGTCCGTGCAAAACCAGAACAAGTATGCTGTCTTCACATTATCCCCTGAAGAGTGACACGCAGGGAAGAATTGTTTGGACAGCAAGATAGAAGAGATGGAGGGGCCAGAGCAGTAGCACAGGGGAGAGCGCTTGCCTGGAACTTGGCCCACCCAGGTTTATTCCCTGCATCCCCTCTGGTCCCCCAAGCCAGTCAGGAGTGATCCCTAAGCACAGAACCAGGAGTAATTCCGGGCACTCGCAAGTGTGCTAACCTCCCCTCCCTTCCAGAAAAGATAAGAGGAGGTGGAACTTTCGTTAAAAATTCCCCAACCGGTTAAAATTGTTATTTTTGATTCATGTATATTTAAGCCATTTATGACTTCCTTGCAAACTTCTGCTATTACTTCCTCAAACACAACTGAAACTGGACTTTAATGTTTCCATTGTGGAGATAAGCCTCCAACAAAAACTCCTCCCTAAGGCATATGCAGTGACTTATGTGAGTGACTTCTCAATGACACTGCAGTAGGGTGTGTGTGGTGGGGGGGGGGGGGGGGTCGACACTTCCTTCTATTTTAGGATGATGTCACATGTTCTCTGGTTGCTGGACCAGGTGGGAAGCCCACAATGGTCTAAGTTTAGAAAATAGAGGTGGAGCCACTTAAGTGGCTGCTTTAGGGGCTCATCACTACCCCCCAGGCTTTCTACTTTAATTGAGAATCTCTAGGACCAGTGTTGAGTTCTTTGTTTTGATTTTTGGTTTTTGGGTCACCCATTCAACGATGTTCAGGGCTTACTCCTGGTTCTGTTCTCAAGAATCCCTCCTCTGCAGTGCTCTGGGAACCACATGTAGTGCCAGGGGTAGAACTTTGGTTGACCTCGTACTGTACTGTCTTTTCTTTTCTTTTCTTTTCTTTTCTTTTCTTTTCTTTTCTTTTCTTTTCATAATGTAGGAGTTTGCTATTTGTTCAGCCATTGTTTAAGCTGATTGAATTGGGCATGAACTCCACATTACTTTTTTATTTTATTGTATCACCGTGAGATAGCGTTGCAAAGCTTTCATGTTTGAGATTCAGCCATACATAATGATGAAATACCCATCCCTCCAACAGTGCACATGTTCCACCACCATTGTCCCAAGTATCACCCCCACACACACACATACATACACATTACGGTCCTCTATGGCAGACAATTTCCCCAATACTCTCTAATTTGGGGCATTAATTTTGCTCGAATTTTTCCACCACCATTCAAGCCTACCTGCCAGAGGCAGACACTAGATAATATATTTTTCATAGCTCATTTCGAGAGCTCACGCACGTTTGTAAATGTAAATTTCTAGACTGTAAATGGTTGGGTTCCAGAGACATCTCTGCATGGCGCTAATCCATTTAGGGATTCAATTGGGAGCCTCTGGGCCAGGATGTTGGTGCACTAAGATGGCATCCAGAGGCAAATTGTGGGTGTGACAGCCAGTCTTCTGGGTAGGTGGTGACCCGGGGAGGGACAGCCCGGGTCCTCTGCCACAATGCGGCCTGTAGATTTAGTCCTGAACCCACATACCTGAGCCTTGCTTGTGAAAGCTCTTGTCACCGGGATTTCATCAGGAGTAGGTGGGGAGACTGCACCTGCTCCATCTGGGGTATCCTGGTGATATTGGCTTGGTATGGGGCCTGGAGAGATCTCCAGCGCTGTGGTGTCATCTGGGACTTGCTGCTGTGATCTGGGCCAGGGCTGTTGGTACGCTAAGATGGTGCCTGGAGGCTAATTGTGGAGATGACAGCCAGTCTTCTGGGTGCGTGGGGACCCGAGGAGGGACAGCACAGGTCCTCAGCCACCATGCAGCCTGAAGATGTAGTCCTGGAACCCGCATACCTGGGCCTTGCTTGTGGAAGCTCTTGGTCACCAGTATTCCATCTGGAGTAAGTAGGTGGGGAGAATGCATCTGCTCCGTCTGGGGTGCCCCAGTGATATTGGCTCGGTATGGGGCCCGGAGAGATCTCCGGCGCTGTGGTGTCTTCCAGGACTTGCTGCTATATCTCTGAGCCAGGGCTGTTGGTGCACTAAGATCCACATTACAAAAGTTTCAGCAAATTATATCTTGGTGAGGTCCATCCTGAGATGGTGGAGTCAGGCTTGGGGTATGGCGGCAGTTTTGGATTGTGGAAGCAAGTGGCTGCTGGGGACTCTGCTTAGGCGGGCACAGGCAAACCCGTCCGCTCCAATGTATTCCGGATTGTTCAGCCATGTGTGGGTCTGAGCTTAACTGAAGCTTTTGATCTCTTTCAAGATTTATTTAGGGGTCTCTGAGGCAAGGCCAATAGTAGAGCTTACAGGGTGGCGCTGGAGTTGGTTCATGGGGGTGACTGCCAGTTCTTCCATGTGTATTGGGAAGTGGGGGAGGTAGCCCATCCTAACTCTGAGTGAGCTTGTATAGCTGAGCAGGAGGTGGTTTGTGGGTATGACTTCCACATACCTAACTTTTGGCCGTTTAATTTCTTGGTAAACTTGTTCCCAAGTTGTTGGGGTCTGGCCAAAGGCACAGTGACAATTTTGGGGTATCAGGAAGCCCAAAAGCAACATCAGGCTGCTGATGCACTCACCCCACAGGTACAGGTTGACCTGTTGGCTGCACCATACCCCAGTGTACTGTCTTTTCAGCCCCCAATATTGTCCTTTTTTGTTTTGTTTGGGGACTTTTTGTTTTGTTTTGTTCTCAAGAATCACTCCTGGCATTGCTCTAGGGACCCTATGTGATGCCAGGGATTGAACCTGGGTTGACTATGCGCAAGGCAAGTGCCTTACCTGCTGGACTTATCTCTCTGACTCCCAGTGTTGAATTCTTGATTTGTTTTGTGAAGCATGTTCCTTGAACTCTCATGATATTTCCTTGTGACTTCTCAGTTTAGCAGCTGATACATATGTCTTGCATTGCTATTATATGTATTTTTTAAGGGTTTGGATTGGTACATGTTCCTTTGCCTTATTTATTTATATTGTTGTTGTTGTTTTTGCATCACACCTGGCAGTGCTCAGGGGACCGTACGGGATGTTGGGGATCAAACACAGGTCAGCCACATGCCAGACAAATGCCGGACCCGCTGTTCTATCGCTCTGTCTCTCTTTGCCTTTTTAAGTTAATTGTACTTGGTTAAGAGAAGCAGGCTCCAATAATCAATGCTTATTTTACATTTCTTATGAAACAAGAAGTTTGGAGGCAAACAGTTGCCAGTCTTAAGGCCACAAGACTATCGAGGCAGACATTGTTGAAATTTCTTTGGCCTTTTCATGGTCACGAAGTAACTGGCAACTTCTGGTCAATTTGCCCATCACTGGGTAGCAGAAAGGAAGAAGGGAAGGGTATTTAATTTAATTCAGTAAAGCAGAAGTTCCTGCCCCTGGCTACCTGCCCCTGGCTAGTGCACACCCTGCATAATAATCTGTGGCCAACAGGTGGTAACTGATCTCTCTGGGAACAAAGACTTAGTCATTCACCCCTGACTTGTTCATATCCTGAGGTTCTGAGGCACAGCCCAGGGCCTTTGAATGTGCTAATGAGATTTAGAAGCTAGTCTCCTAAATTATGACTCAAACCTGGTTGAAAGCTAGATGCCTAGCAATGCTTCAAGAATGTGTAAATATGAATGGAATGTGTGTGTGTGTGTGTGTGTGAGAGAGAGAGAAAGAGAGAGAGAGACACACACACAGAGAGAGAGAGACACACAGAGAGACACAGAGACAGAGACAGAGAGAGATGGGGGAGGGGGTTATCACAAGCCTAGGTGGAACTCCGAAGCAATGGAAAGTGACATAAAGATATTGCTTGGCTGATAGGGTGGAATAATGTTTGCTGGATACGGTGATATAACAATCAGCATTGGTCTAGTTTGACTAAAAGAGACTCTAGATGAAGAAAATACATGAGATTCCTCGCATTGGCAATGATAAAATGTTCGATGGATATAGTGGCAGAACAGTTATGATTGTTCCAGTTTGATTAAAATATATTGTAAAATAGGGAAGTAATTAAGCTCCCAATATTGGCCAGGATGATATCTAAGATCACTTGAACTCCCTGATTTCCAAGTATGGAAATGTACTAGGCATATAACTTTGTCCTTCTAAATGACAATGGTCACATTTCCTGTGTATTATCCTCATGCAACAAGTTGACCACATTGTTAAATTTAATTTAAAAAAAAAACCCTCTTGGTGATCTATTTTTGTGTTGGCTAGAATACTTCCTAAAACAGTTTTACCCCTTTTTTCCCAGTATTCCTTTGTTGTGAATTTATTTACATGGTCACGATCAGGCTCACAGTCCTCCCGTTGTTCATCAATTTGCTCAAGCGGGCCCAATAACATCTCCATCGTGAGACTTGTTGTTACTGTTTTTGGCATATCGAATACATCACGGGGAGCTTGCCAGGCTTTACCTTGTGGGTGAGATAGTCTCGGGAGCTTGCCGGGCTCTCCTAGAGGGGTGGAGGAATCGAACCCAGCTCGGCCGGGCTGGCTGCACTCAAGGCAAACCACCCTACCGCTGTGCAGTCGCTCCAGCCCATCTACATGGTATTTTAATTTATCCAATTATTACTTTTTCTAGCCAAAAGTTATCTTATCAGTCTTATCAGTAGAAGAGCTGGCTTTAATGGGACATGACTAATAGAGACAAGGCTTATTTTATGAAGTACACTTTACCCTTGAACAACTGGGGTTTGTTTTTTTCTCAGTAGGATATAGGCTGTAAATACCTTTTGCTTCCCACTGGTTTTAAAACTGCCTTGTCTTTTTTCTCTAGCATACTTGATTGTGAGAATAGAGCATGTCCTGTACAGAATACGATTCCTAGCCTCTATGCTTTGGTCAGGCTCCTGGACCTGGGGTGCAGGGTCAGCTCAGTGTTCAGCCGGTGTGGGACAGGATGTTCACATGCCCAGCGCCTCTGCCCAGCTCACCGTGGAGTGCCCGGTCTGCAGGATCTAAACCAAGTGTCTACGAGCACCCCCACTTCTGAAGCGTGTGAACCCAGGGGTAGCACAGCCACCTGCAACCGAACATTGACGCCCACAGGCCAGCCCATGTATGAGCACCGATGCCCACGATAGCTGGTCCGTGCACAAGCACCGACACTCAGGAGCCTGGCCTGAGCACGAGCGCTAACATGTGAGCTCAGCTTGTGAACGGGCACCAACGTGTTAACGCAGACAGTGCATAAGCACTGATGAATGAGCGCTGACAAGTCAGCCCCGACGGTGCACGAGTATTGACGAGTGAGCCCAGGATATGCACAAGCACTGACAAGTGAGCCTAGATGGTGCATGAGCAGTAATGAGTGAGCCTAGGCTACGCATGAGCTCTGATGAGTGAGCCCAGGCAGTGCACGAGCAGTGATGAGTGAGCTCAGGCAATTCACAAGCGCTGATGAGCCAGCCCCAATGGTGCACTAGCACTGATGAGTGATCCCAGGCTATGCATGAGCCTTCATTTTTCATAGCAAATTGGTTATGTCCTATAATCTATGGATATGCCAAAAACAATAACACAAATGGGCCTCATTCCCCTGACCTTGGAAGAGCCCCCAGTACGAGATGGTCAGACTTCTTCATCAAAACCCTGAACAAACGGTTTGAGGCTCTTCATGTTCCTGGAGAACAATATGAAGAATCTTAAATCCTATTTTTATTTATTTATTTATTTATTTATTTATTTACTTTTGCTTTTTGGGTCACACCTGGCATTGCACAGGGCTTACTCCCGGCTCATGCACTCAGGAATTACTCCTGGCGGTGCTCAGGGGACCATATGGGATGCTGGGAATCGAACCAGAGTCAGTCGCGTGCAAGGCAAACGCCCTACCCGCTGCGCTATCGCTGCAGCCCCTTAAATCCTATTTTTACCCTATACAGAATCAGAGTGAGTGTTTTATTATCTTCAGTGTATCTGCTAGTTTGTTCTCTCCCTTTAAAACCGTAGAGGATGGGTGCAATTTCCCTTTGCTGTCAGCAGGTGGCAGACAACCCCCTGCACTTTCTAAAGTTCCTTGTCCTGTTTATGTATTTTTATGTTTACTCTCTCAGTGTTGCTTAAACCTTAAGAGGAGCAGAATATTCCATTCCGAAATATGCCACTTGGGCATGTGGATTGCGAATTCTTTTGAGCTGAGGAAGTCAAGATCCAACCAACTCAGGGAAAAGCTTCTTACTTTTCTGTCAATTGCTTACAAGAATGTAGAAAGAAAATCTACAACACTGACACACCGGATTGGATGGGATATACCATAGAAACCAACCAATCTCGACTAACAAAAACAACAACAGCTTAGTAAACCCTCAGACAAGGACTTAATGTCCCCATGGTGAGATCCAACACTTTGCACAAATTTTCTTTTACTGAAATATTTTTTAAATTTAATTTAATTTTTATAAAGTTGTTTACAATAATTCATTGCATTTAATATTCAAACACCAATCTTACCGCCATTGCACCTTCCCACCATCATATTTCAAATGTTTCCACTCCAAATCCCAAAACATCCCCCCCGAAGCAGAACCAAAATCATTAATTTTGTATTGCTTATTATGAATAATCCACTATAAATGGCCCGATAAAGTTTCCTTAGAGGAAAGTGTGTGAATATTGTTGTATTTCATCCTGGAGCCATTAAGCCCTTGTGTAAGAGATTACTAACATGTTTCTTAAAGCCAGTCCAATGTTGTGTGCTACTCTTGGTCAAATGTGACAAATGCAGCCGTGCGCTCCAGGAATTCTAAAATTTAGAATACTTAACTGAAATACTTTTTGATTATTCCACTAGCCATTTACTGGTAACAAGCAGTATAAAATAAATTATTGTGAGGGGCTGGAGCGATAGTTCCAGCCGGTAGGGCATTTGCCTTGCACGCAGCCAACCCAGGTTCGATTCCCAGCATCCCATATGGTCCCCCTAGCACCGCCAGGAGTAATTCCTGAGTGCTGAGCCAGGAGTAACCCCTGAGCATCACCGGGCATGACCCAAAAAGCAAAAAAAAAGCACAGCGGGTAGGGCGTCTGCCTTGCACACAGCCAACATGGCCAACCCGAGTTCGATTCCTCCGCCCCTCTCGGAGAGCCCGGCAAGCTACCGAGAGTATTGGATATGCCAGACACAGTAACAACAAAGTCTCCAATGGAGACGTTACTGGGCCCGCTTGAGCAAATCAATGATCAACGGGAGGGCCTTTACTTTACTTTACTATTGTGGGCCTGCTGTTGGGGAGTAGTCTTGAGGGGTGGTTGGGAACATGGAGACATTGGTGGAGGGAAGGTGACAGTGGTGGTGGGATTGATGCCTATATCAAAACATCATGAACAACTTTGTAAACCTTTATAAACCATGGTGTTTAAATAAAGTGGGGGGGGGGGGGGGGAGAGCAGTGTCGCAAGATTGTAGGAAGGGACCCTGGCTAAGAGCAGAGCGAGGGACCCGTCTATATGTTTGTTCACCAGTTGCTCTTCTAGTTTTCCTGTGAATTGCCTTCCCTCCTTTGAAATCTCAACCCCCTACTCTGTCCCTTAGCTCAGGGTGATGTACAGGCCCCAATATTGCCTCACTGCCTCTGGGGTATTTTATCTTTGTGGGAGTCCGGCACAGAGGAAACTAAATTTGTTTTTTACTAGAGAGGAAGGCATGTCTCAGCTAAGAACCTAGAACAGATAGAGGGAAATGCTTTTTCTTGCCTTCCAAGCCAGTAATCTTTAAAATTTATACCAAGTATGACTGCCTTCTGACATTATCAAAGTCAGTGCTGTTTGTCTCTCTTTATTTTTAAACCTAGATAGATAGTTTGGGTTTTTTTTTTCAATCTTAATATTCAAGGTGCTTACTGATTACAGTGTTGTTTAGCAGTTGATTAGAGAATTGCTTAATTTGTTGGGCAAGTTCCTGCTTGTCAGTGGGTGGAACTCAACAGTCAATTTTAACATGCTGTGGCTTCCTGTGAGAGCCTTCGTATCCCCATTCTTGTCCTCTGGAACTATGCCCTGGGCCGGCCCTGGCCTTGCATGAGCTCACCTGTCCATTCAGGGCCTAGGTACAGGATGCTGTCGTCAGAGCATCTCCTGTCCTGCCCAAGCCTGTCAGTTTTCCATCATTTCTCTGTCTCAGCGAGCCTCTCAGTCAAATTTGATGACAGGGGTAACTTAGAAGCATGGCAACAGAGAGAAGAGCTCCAAGGATGGCAGAAACAATGGCCAGGAGGACCCGGTGCAGTTGGAAGCTTGCCTCGGGTATATCCAGTGCTAGATAAAGCTTATCGGATCCACCGGATCCACACCACACCGTTACTTAAATGTTCTTTCGTTTTCTCTTTTTGATAGTAAACCCATTGTTCTCTGCCCAGTTTCCTTTTAGACTTGATGTTTTCCTATAATTAAAGTAATGCATTTAGGGGCTGGAGCAATAGCACAACGGGTAAGGCATTTACCTTGTGTGCGGCCAACCCGGATTCGATTCCCAGCATCCTATATGGTCCCCTGAGCACCGCCAGGAGTAACTCCTGAGTGCATGAGCCAGGAGTAACCCCTGTATATCGCCGGGTGTGACCCACAAAATAAAACAAAAAAAAAGTGATGCATTTAGAAAGGATACCTAAATGGTGCCCTGTTTGAGTTCTACAATTTGGGGAAAAAGCAAGAAAGCCAGTTTCATATGGCTCTTATTTTTGTGGGGAGAGCGGAGGGAGGTTGGGCCACACCCAGCCATGCTCATGCCTTAGAACTGGCACTGGGCGCCGGGATCACTCCTGACAGTGCTCGGGACTGTATGTGGTGCTGGAGGTCAGCTTCAGGTTGGCTGCATGCAAGACAAGCATATCAGATAGGCCTTTAAAGTTTAAAATATTGAGGTGGGGTGGCGCCCATTGTTATGGTAGATTTTGAGCAGCAGTTTTGGGTTGGTTTGCTTTGGGGCCACACCCAGCGGTACTAGGGCTGACTCCTGGCGGTGCTTGGGGGACTCTCTGGCAGGTCAGGGATTGGGCCTGGTTTGGCCTCATTCATGCCAAGTAAGTGCCTTCCCTGCTGTACTATCACTCCGCTAATGAGTTTTTAATGGAACCTAACAGAGCCTGCCTCCTGCATGCCCGCCTGCTGCATTGTTGATGGTTAAACTGACAGGACGGCCTTGGGGACCTGGCACCCACCTCCAACATTTAGTCACTACAGTTCAGTGTCACTGTCACTGTCCTCCCGTTGTTCATTGATTTGCTCGAGTGGGCCCAGTAACATTGTGAGACTTGTTATTGGCATATCGAATACGTCACGGGTAGCTTGCCAGGCTTTGCCGTGCAGGCGAGAGAGATACTCTTAGTAGCTTGCCAGGCTCTTCAAGAGGGGCGGAGGAATCGAACTCCGGCCAGCCCACTTGGCCGCATGCAAGGCAAATGTCCTACCCCCTGTGCTATCACTCCAGTTCAGTTTCCCTAAAATCACATGAGGGCCCTGGGTTGGTATCCAGGATAAGACTTCTATAAGCACTCTCTTTTGTTGTTTTTATCTTGTTATTTTAGGGTTTTGTTGTTGTTTGGGGGGTGTGTGTGTGTGTGTGTGTGTGTGTGTGTGTGTGTGTGTGTGTGTAACTTACTTTTGGTCCCTGTCTGAGGCCTCTCAATTATATTAGTACTTACCAATCTGTCCCAGTAAATACAAATCATGTATTCCACTTTAGCTTTCAAAAAATAAACTTCAGAAAAGAGCTCATGAGGTCTCCTTGTAGAGATTTCCAATTGTAGGACCCAGCTTTTTATAAGCCCATTTCAGTAGGCAAAGGGATATATCCATGGTAACCTTTCAGTACCTGTGTTGCAAACCATAATGCCCAGAAGAAAAGAGACATTGAGAGAGAGAGAGCCAGAATGAGAGAGAGAGAGAGAGAGAGAGAGAGAGAGAGAGAGAGAGAGAGAGAGAGAGAGAAGAGAGAGAGAGAGAGAGAGAGAGAGAGAGAAGAAAATTGTCTGCCCTAGAGGCAAGCCTTGGAGGTGGCGGGAGGGAAACTGGGGACACTGGTGGTGGGAAGTGGACAGTGGTGAATGGAAGGGTGTTGTGTGTTGAACATCATGTGACTGAAACTCAATCATGGATAAATTTGTAACTGTGCCTCTGACAGTGATTCAATAAAATAGTAATAATAAATTCACTTCATGTAAAAACGAAGCTCCATTTCCCTTTTTTCTTATACGATTCATACTGCTGATATAAAAGTTTTATCTAGATATGCAAACGGAATCTATGTACTATCTCATCATCTAAGAAAACCTCATGCTTTAGCAGTTATTCCTTTTTTACTATGCTTTTCAATATATTGCTTTTCCCAGTGTTCATCTACTACAGTTTATTTTCATTGGGTGTTGGGGGGGGTTGTTTTGTTCTGTGTCCCCTAAGAAGTGTTCAGGGGCCACTCCTGAAGGTCCTTGAGCAGCCCAGTTAGACCTTGGATGTGAAGCTCTGTCAAGACGTGAGGATGTGGGGCTGCCCGAATCTTGCAGCTCTGGGACCCAGGGCCACTGCTGACACAGTGTTTGTGGGTCTGTGTAGTGCTGGGGACTGAACTTTGGGGCCCACACATGCTAAGCATCTCTTTGGACCCTACGACCATGGTTTGTTTGTTTTTTTTTAACCAGAATAGTCACTTCCTCCTTTATTTCTTACTAGTAAAACTATACTTTGATGATTTGTAGAATTACTTGATGTTATTATGTCACTTGTGGAAATCATAATTCAGGTTAAAGTGCTTCAGGGTTGAGCATGCATTCAACCTGTTCAAGTAGGCAGTTTCCTGTTATTCATTCAACTTTTTCAAATGAATGAACATTCATTCAACCTACTCAAATAGGCGGTTGCACAGCGGGTAGGGCGTTTGCCTTGCACGCAGCCAACATGGCCGACCCGAGTTCGATTCCTCCGCCCCTCTCGGAGAGCCCGGCAAGCTACCGAGAGTATTCGATATGCCAGACACAGTAACAACAAAGTCTCCAGTGGAGACGTTACTGGGCCCGCTCGAGCAAATCGATGATCAACGGGAGGGCCTTTACTTTACTTTACTATAAATAATGAATCTGGGGCCGGAGGGATAGCACAGCAGGTAGGGCGTTTGCCTTGCATGTGGCTACACTGGGTTCGATTCCCAGCGTCCCATACGGTCCCCCGAGCACCGCCAGGAGTGATTCTGGAGCACAGAGCTAGGAGTAATCCCTAAGCATCACTGAATATGGCTGGGTATGGCCTCATAACAAATAAATAAATAAATAATGGATGGGTGAATATTCCTAAACCCGTGTGCATGTCCCAGGTTGTCTACTTAGGTGGAGCTGAAGAGTCACATGGCGGGGCACAGATCTAAGGATTTGATGGGGACGGGTGGGGCACCCAGAAATGCTTAAGGCTTACTCCAGTTTCTGAGCTCAGGGATATTCCTGGTGAAGCTCGAGAGACCATATTTGGTGCTGTATGTTGAACCCTGGTCAGCTGGGAGCAAGTCGTGCCCTGTGACCTGCGTGCTTTCCCTCAGGCCCTGAGATCTGAGGGTTTTGAATATGCTCCCAGGTTACCCTCTGAAAGCATCACACCAGTTTACATTTCCACAGCCAGTATATTTAGGTACCTGAGCCCTCCTATCCTGGGGATAGGGATCATTTTTTTCTCACATCATTTGCCAGATGATTGTTTTTGTTCTGTTTCACTTTGCATGGGTGGGGTCAGGGTGTGGTACACAGCACACGGCAAATGCTTGAGTTACCTGTTAAGTATTTTTATTACTTTTAAGGGGTAGGGCGTTTGCCTTGCACGCGGCCAACCCATGTTTGATTCCTCCCTCCCTCTTAGAGAGCCTGGCAAGCTACCCAGAGTGTCCCGCCCACAGGGCAGGGCCTGGCCAGCTCCCGGTGGCATATTCGATATGCCAAAAACAGTAACAACAAGTCTCACAGTGGAGATGTTACTGGTGCCCGCTTGAGCAAATTGATGAACAACAGGAGGATAGAGCTACAGTGCTATTGCTTTTAAAGTTGTGCTTTGAAAAATAGCCGGCTCAGGTCGGGCGAGGGTTCAAGTGGTGGTGCACGTACTTAGCATATTTGAGACCCTGAGTGGACAGCCAGCACCGCTTGTCCCATGGACACTGCTCGTGTAGCCACAGTGGCCCCAAGAACCGTCAGGTCCACACTGCTGCCCAGGCCAGACATTCCGGGAGGGGGTTTTGGGGCCCCAAGACCCTGCGAGGGAGACACCTTAAAAAAATAACTGGCAGTTTGTGGGTTGTTTTGTTTTGTCTTTTTTCCCCTGCATCATCTATTTTTCTCGATTTACAAGGGCTCTTTATAATTAATCGACTTGAACAAGGAGAGTATGTGAAACGTCTTGTTTTTCCAACTCTTTTGGTTTTCGTTTAATTTCTTAGCAATCCGAAGGTGGTGATCCTTCTTTCCCCACTCTGAAGTAGCTCTAGACCTGTGTATAATTCTTCAGGTATCATCCTGACTCCACTGGCACACAACTCTGCATTAATACATTAGGACTTCATTCCATCTCCAGTCTGGGAGAATGGGGCATATTGCTCAAGTGGGCTGTGCATCTTACCCATGGCTTACCTGCCCAGCCAGAGAATGAGGGCAGCAAGTACTGGAAAAATAGTGCGGTATGATTTTGCCCTCATGGTGAATTTCATTTGCCCTTCATAAGCATGACGTAACATATCTTGTGTCTGTTTCTTCTAAAGATGGTGCTGCGGTCTTCATACTTTCATTCTCTTATCTTTTTGGAACATGTAACTTAAAAGTCGGTCTGTTTGCCCTCGGGTATCAGCTTAATATGAGTTATAGAAAAATTTGAATATATCAGAGTTTGAAGACGAAAATACAAATCATCAGTGATTCTGTCATTGCTCCGTGATGACTGCTAGTGGGTTCCTGGTGTATCTCTGATTCAGTCATACTAGACGGTTGTTTGTGCTGTTAAATTCAGCTGCTCGTTTATTATTTAAGACTTGTGTCTCTATGTTTCTATATGAAGGTAGGTGTGTTTTCTTGTTTGTGTGCTACTTTCGGCCGGCTTTAATCTCAGGGTTTTATATTCGTTCACTTCATAAATAGAATTGCATAGTTTAACTTCATTATAGCTTTGCTCTGGTACTACACCTGGCGGTGCCTGGGGCTTACTCCTGACTCTGCTCAGGGAGCAATTCTGGCTGCACTCAGGGAACCGTAAGGGGTTCCTGGGATCGAACCCAGGTCAGCCATGAACAAGGCAAATGCCTTGCTCACTGTACTAACTCTCCAGCCCCTAGCTTCTTTTTATGTGTTTTAAACAGTTTAATATGAGAGACATCTGTTCTTTACAAGTTTGAATAAGTTTACCAAAATTAAATAAAATGTTACCATAAAACTTTTCTGAAGTTCGTTCTCTAATAATGTCATTTTAATAAGTTCTGTTCTGATAAGCATATAGTCCATTACTGAAGATTATATGTGTTACCAAATTTATCTAAGGGTAAATTAAATACTTTGGCACAAGGAAATTTTGAAAGGGCTTTATTTTGTGGTTCCTTATATTTTTGTATTTTAAAATTCAAGTTATACCAGTTGATCTTCCATATAATCTCAGCTAATTATCTGCTATAAGTTAATAGTTTATAAACTTGGATCTCTTTCCAAAGATTTAACGATTGCTTCATTTTTCTCTACCTTTTTTTTTCTCTTTTTTGAGTTATACCCGGCCATGCACAAGGGGTCACTCCTGGCTCTGCACTCAGGAATTACCCTTGGCGGTGCTCAGGGGACCATATGGGATGCTGGGAATTGAACCCAGGTCGGCCACATGCAAGGCAAACGCCCTACCCGCTGTACTATTGCTCCAGCCCCAGTTTCTCTACCATTTTTTATCACTAGTTTTATACAGCAAAAAGAAGGTTAATAAGTTTAGTCTTTGCTCTCTGCATTTAGATTTAATAGTTGCAATATACCAGTAGTAGGATAAAAGCTTAAATTGATAAATAATTCTTTTTGGAAGTGCTCAGGGTTTCCTCCTAGCTCTGTGCTCAGAAATCATTCCTTGATGGTACTCGGGGGACTGAATGTGGTGCTGGGGAATGAACAAAGTCTGCCATGTGCAGGGAAAGTGTCTTAATTGCTGCATTCTTTAGTCCAAGTTTCAGTCTTAAGTATCTTGAGGTGATAGAATGTGGAGAATTTGAAAGGAGAGCTAGAAATGACTCCAACAGGGGCTGGAGTGATAGCACAGCAGGTAGGGCATTTGCCTTGCACGCGGCCGACCCAGATTTGATACCCAGCATCCCATATGGTCCCCCAAGCACCACCAGGAGTAATTCCTGAGTGCATAAGCCAGGAGTAACCTCTGTGCATCGCTGGGTGTGACTCAAAAAGAAAAAAAAAAAGAAAGAAAAGAAATGACTCCAGCAATGATACTGCCTTACAGTCCAGTTTCCTTGAACTTGACTTATTGCAAAGTAAGCCATTTCCTTTAAAGGATTTTGAACTACAGAATTTACTAATTTTTAAATACAAAAGATAGAGACTGTTCAAGAACTTTATTTGAGTTTCTGAAAATTAAATTAGTCGAAACTAGATTTTCACATAGTTTTTAAGAATGATCAATTACAACCACTTCTGACACCTTATTGCAACCTTTTCTGGAACAACCACTGTGTTGAGATCACTGATATTTGCACATTCATAAAAATCATCTTGCTATATGGATCATGCAGGAGTAAACAGAAGAAGTCTTGTGAGGGTGCATATAAATTATTGCATCTCACCTCCAACTGAATTGTCTTCATAAATGCCTTTATTGTTTTGTTTGGAATAACTTCCTTGGGTGTAAGCCAAATTCAGATTGAACTTTAAAAATACATTCCATGCTAATCAGTGGCTGAATAAATAGCAGTACTCCTACATTAAAAAAAATACATTCCATGACTATGTGATAATCATTAAGTGTCAATTGGTGATTAAACCTGAGATTATTGAGAAACACCTATGGTTGTGACAGGTTTTATATGTGATTACAAGGTGATTTCTTTCACGGAAAGTTATTAACTAGTTCTATTATTTCCTTCCTTACCGAAGGTTAAAGACCAAATGAGTCCATTAGTAAATTATTAAGGTTTAAATGGGTAGATGTGGTTTTCTGTGGACTTTTTTGTTTGCATCATTGTTTGAAAATTTTGAGATGCTTTTTGATGGCAAATAGGACATGCTAGTTTCACCTTTTCAAGCTAACTGACCCATGTGTGTGAAAGTTCCAGCCAGAAGTGCAAATGAAGAGCCTTTCCTCACAGACCAGGAGTCAAATGTCTGTTCAAAGGGAAGAACTACCTCCTGGAGAGTTTACTCCCGAGGGACCTGCTTGCTCCGGCTGGCAACATACCAGTTTCAGGTCTGAGTTTGCTTTGGGGGTGTAGGGTGTTTTCGTTTCCATGTCAGTGAGTAAAGACACCCCAGGGCAACAGTCTTGTCGGTGTGCAGAGATGAAAGTCCACTGTGGTGTCAGCAGCCTGCCCGCTGTTTGGCTCTGCTAAACCCTTCGTATACCTTCCCCACACAAACCCAAACACAGACCTAAAACTGCTGTGAGCAAAACTCATTTGCTTTTATTCGGTGCTTCACTCGTGACCCCGTACCTTTTCTGTGTCCGTTTCAAAACATTGTTCTTATTCATAACCCTCCCTGAAAGCGTTCTGTGTATGCCTGTTACGTAGAAACCAGGTGCTGCAATAAAAGAATGTTCCAGTTCCTGCACATAAATCATATAAGTAACGAATGACTCAGCTTCTCCAGTGTTAGTTCCTTATTGAAGAAATAAAGAGGGAGAGAGTATGATTCTTCTTTTTCTTTCCTTAATTATTTTTTTTTAGTTTGGGGGGCCCACACCCCATGGTACTCAGCGCTTTACTCCTCGCTCTGTGCTCAGGAGTCACTCCTGGCGGAACTCAGAGGACCATGTGGCATGCTAGGGATTGCAAGGCGAGTGCCTGACCCGCTGTCTTCAGGCTCCGGCCAGGAAGTGAGATTTTTCTCAAGGTTATACAGATAAACTACATTAGACCGCATGGAGCCGGACACTGCACACACCTAGGCTCGGACGCATGGGGTTGGATAGTGCTAAGAAATGGTAGCTCTCCTGGGAGGAAGAAGGGCTGGTTGTAAAACAGAAAACCATAGGGGACCAGATGCAGTTGAAGGGGACTGAACCGGGGTCAGCTGTGCCTGAGGCAGGCACCCTGACCCTGAGCTATCTCTCTGCTTCCCATACTGCCAGGGAGCTACTCACTCCTGCTTATGTCGTGTTCAGCCCACTGTGTATGTCAGTTGGTCTTGCAGGAAGATTGGACGACCTCACTCATCCAGGGTGTAGAGAGAAACAAAATAATGAACAATATCTAAGGAGGACAAACTCGCCCTGTAAGGGGGTGGACTAGAAGTGACACGGGATCAGTGGTTGAGGGTTTAAAGCATGTTGGTGGGGGTGAAGGTCAGTCCCATTGTTCATCAGAATCATGCAAGCTGACACTACTACTGGAATCATTTTCCTAAACAACAATTATGTATGTATGTGTGCACGTGTGCACGTGTGTACATACATATATATGTGTGCATGTGTGTGTGTATATGTGTGTGTAAATTATTGATCTCACAGACTCGTACTGTTATTAACTTACAGTATTGTGTCTAAGTCTCTGAAAGGAAACCTGAATTATCCCATAAGAGGAGGAATGTCAAGTGCTCAGAAGTATTTAGTATATAAAAAATGCACAGTGGGGGCTGGAGTGATAGCACAGCGGGTAGGGCATTTGCCTTGCATGTGGCCAGCTCGGGTTCAATTCCCAGCATCCCTTAGAGTCCCCTGAGCACTGCCAGGAGTAATTCCTGAGTGCATGAGCCAGGCATAACCACTATGCATTGCCAGGTGTGACGCAGGCAGGCAGGCAGGAAGGAAGGAAGGAAGGAAGGAAGGAAGGAAGGAAGGAAGGAAGGAAGGAAGGAAGGAAATGCACAGTGAATTTTAACTATAATCATTCTTTGGAGTGATTCAGCTTATGATATTTGGTGTATATTACACACACACACACACACACACTTAGGGAGTTTAGGGTTCCCAGTATTATAAATAAGTCTGTGATGTGTTTTCTTGCAACCAAGCCTTTGTGTACTGCCAGTTCCCTCAGGATTGATTACTCGGCATAAAATAGGAACGTGAAGGGGAAGTATATATTTCAAATCTTTTAATAGGCTGCCAAATCAGTTGGGAAACTCTTAACTCCGTCATCCTTTGTTGTTTAAAATTCACCTTGAGTCATCATCAAAACAATGTATTTAAAATTCTTGGCATTGTTAGATGTCTTAATATGTTATGGGACAGTTGTCTTGTTCATTCATCACACAGAAAGATGTTCAAAATGGATTGCCTAGTTGCTGTGACCCTCCCTTACTAGAATAAAAAAGAGTTTCCTATTAGTGGAATATTTTATTAAGAATTTTCTCATTTTATTAAAATAAGGAAGCAGGACCAGAACTTTTAACAACTGATAGTCAGTGCATTCGTATGACTTAGTTTAGAAAGTTAGTGATCTCTTTTCAAAAGAGAATTTAAAATTCCATGTTGTTTTTAATACTATTTCCCAAAATTTCATTATTAAATATGTGAGGTTTGGGTCCAGAGAGACAGTACAGCAGGTAGGGCACTTGCCTGGCACACGGCCGACCTGGCTTGGATCTCTGGCATCCCATGTGGTCCCCTCATTGACAAGGAGTCATTCCCGTGCTCAAAGCCGGGAGTAAGCCCTAAGCACAGTCAGGTTTGACTTAAAAACAAACAAACAAAAGTAAATATATGAGGTTCAGTTTCCATTGTGGATAGAAGAGAGAGGCAGATATAAAATTTCATTTACACAGGGTAGCTTAGTGCCTAGATAAAGTTTCCCAGTGTTCCTATTATAACTTATCTATCATGTCCTGACACATGTTTTTAGGTGTTGCATTCCAGCTACTCAGGTTGAAAGCCACACTGATTCTTTTAAAGTACACACACACACACACACACACACACACACGTACAAACATACACACACACGCACAAACATACACACACACAGAGTGCAGTCCCTCCACTTTTATTTTCAGAATAAAAAAAATTATTTCAATTTCCTAATAATAAAAATAAGTTTTCGTTGCCTACAGATTATACAGCAGGTCCACTCCAGGGTGTTATTAAAACGTCTGTAGTACAGGGAAAGATAAGGAGAAAAGTGGACTTCACGCAGCGCCCTGCAGCTGAGACGGATCCCTCTAAGACCGCTCATGGTGTCTGCGTCTGAAATGAGCTAATCTGGTGAAAGTTGTTGCAAAAGACACACCACAAAATTCGCTGTTTTCATGTTACATCTTATATCTTAGTGGCCATAAGTTATAAAATCAGTTTGGTTCGTTTGAAATGGTGTGAGTGAGTGTGTGTGTGTGTGTGTGTGTGTGTGTGTGTGTGTGTGTGTTGAGAATCAGGTGCATTTAGATCACTATGCAGCCACTAACACCATCCCTTTCCAGGACCTTTTCATCTTCCACATTAAATTTTGTGCCCACTGAGCAGTTGCACCCCCAGACCCCACTCCCCCTATTTTCCGGGCAACCACAGCGTAATCTTCACTTTTGGTTGTAATGCAACATTCGCACAGCAGAGATCTCATCCCACAAGTAAGTTCTTGGAGGAAGAGAGTATTTTGCATACTAATATCAAGGTTCCTTTTATGGGCAGCTCACCGCGCTGTGAGGGTGCAGGTTTATCTTCTCTTGACTGTCACATAACTGCAGCTGCTCATGTCGAGGGGCCTGGTGACTGCACGGCACTGCAGGCCTGTCCCCAGCATAAAGAAGCCCTGTGCGGTGTGTCACGGGACTGGTTTTGCATACTGCTTGGCCAGGCCTGTGGCACCGCCCTCGGGTGTACCCTGTGCTATATTAGTCCTTCTCAAACAGGAAGAATTTTCTTTTGCTCCAGCAGCTCCTCCGATTACCTTCAGGGTAAGTGTGTGTAGTTCATATCCACAAATGAACTTCTCTTGTTTATCTGCTTCTTAAGTCGCTGTCTCAGGGAAATTTCAGGCCTTTGCAGGAGAGAGACTTAGGAAAGAAAGGTAAAACAGCAGATCCAGGAGAAAATGTAAAACTTCCGTGTCGTTTGCAAAGCTGCGCCTACATCTTTGCACACCTTAGGTATGGAAAATTACATTTTAGAGGATTTAATTTTAAGAGCTTCTTGTTTGACAGCAAGATGTTAAGCAGCAGCAATCCGTCCAATAATCTCTCCCCCCGGGGAAAGAAGCACGCTGAGACCCAATCGTGTTACTCATTTAGTTGCATGTGACTCATTTTCCTGGGAGCCACTTGCTTTTCATGTGCCTGGGTTTGGGAGCAGTGTGTTGTGGTGACTAAGAACAGTCATGAACTTTTATTTTATGTCTGTGAGTTCTGTGCAGGGTATCATAGAATGAAATTATGCTGGGTATCTTAGGAATTGGTAAAAGCTGGATTTCTGTCCCAAAGGCTTATAGTAAAGAACGTATTAAAAACTAAGACTCAAACTTATTTGTATAGAAATCTAAAGTGTTATGGCTAAGTTATGTTGATATAATTGAATGTATTTTTACTGGATTTCTTAGACCGGAAGTACGAGTAGATAATGCAGTAGACGCTAAGCTGTCCCCTGGGTTTTCGCTGGCATTGTAGACCTAGCCTGGCATCTTTGGCTGTTCCTCACTTCCTCTGCTGTTGTAGGACGCATTCAAGGACAGAGGGACTCCGAGTGCCTTGGTCTGTTACTTAATTTTCATGTGCCTAAGTTGACTCATCTTGACAAATGCTATTAGCTATTAGGGTTGGGGGGGATAGGTGAATAAATTTTAAGTCTTGAGATTGTGTATGTTTCTAAGTATTCAAATAAGGTTTTTAGGAAAATGTAAAAATGATGATAGAGGAGCCAAGTTTTACAGTTTAAGGAATTTCATATAAAGTCACAAACCTTTGAAATCTATTTGTCTTCTCTCTCTGCCTCTTTTACTTCCTCTCCCACCTTTTGCGGTTTAGTTTCATTTCAGATCTCTAGTGAGAAAGTTTCACTTCCAGCTGTTTTGCTTTTGCCTGATGATTGAACATCTAATTAGAATTATAGTTGATGAAAATTGATTTCTGATGCTACCAATAGCCAGTTTGTAGTGCTTCCCAAATGTGCCAGTCACTTTAGCCCTTAAGAAGGTAGCATTTTAAAAACAAACAACCCCCTAGGACAGCTGGAGTAGGTCACTGGAAAGCTACAGTGAAGATGAATTCACCTGGGGTGGTTGAGGATGGCTGTCATGTTGGGGATACCCGTCCCTATTATAGCAGTGCATGAAGTAATGTGTGCCCTCCTGACATTATGGTGTTTGCTATTTGCTATTCATATTCTTATTACCTTATTGGTACATAGTTTTGATACCTTTGGAGGTATCAGACGTGAACCAGAATCACAACTTTTGGAGCCTAGTAATGAATTTATTTTCCCATAAGAGAGTCAAGAAGACTTTTTAAAAAAGAACTCGATTTGCATTCAGGTATTTTTAAAACTTGGGTAAAGGCAATTGACGCTTTCCTCGAAATGTTCGATCCTTGATTTGTAAACTTTATTTTTGAAGTTCATCATCCCGCGATGAAATACTATGAAAGCAAATATTTTCAGTCCTCAGATTTGTTCTCATTAAGTGGGTTCTTGCCTTGCTTCAGCTTTCAGCCTCAATGGAAAACTTTGCCCTCTCCCAAAAGTACACAAAGTAATTATTTTTCCAGTTTCCAAATGTCTCAGTCCCCATTTGAAGATTGTGAGATTTAAACGTGCTTTTGAAGAAAGTTCATAGTGCAAGGGTGATTTTTTTTCTGGATTTGTCCCTATCTTCTTCACTGGCTGTTTTTTCCAAAACACATATATGCTTTCCCTTGAAGCATCCGTAGCAGATGACTGCTGGCAACATACAGAGAACTTTATATATCCAGTATAGGTTTACAGGCTTATTTGTTTAAAAATACTCTGCCCTGGTTTTCTGTAGGATAGTGCCAGAACGCTGACATTTATGCCTGAGTCGTCACACTGTCACAGTGATAGAGAGAGACCTGTGGCTGGTTTTGTGTTAAAATTGCAGTCCCCCCCTGTGAGATTATGCATGTATATTAATATATAGATTTTAGATTATGAGAGAGTCTTTGTTTTTACGGCATACATTTTAATTATAGACAACACATATTCTGCCCAGCTTCTTTCTACACAGAGGTCTTCAGGAAAGTCAGATTAATTGCATATTTATTATACAGCTTTACTTAAATAAAATACAACACATTGACAAGCTAAAATAAGTAACCCCCATATGTACTACTACATATATTATATACGTATATATATAACTTAAAATGTTTTTTTTTAACTGCTGCTTTCGGTTTAAACAAATAGATAACATGTTAATTTCAGTCAGCACCGTAAAATGGTCATTCACTTACCAGCACTGCGACATCATTGTTATTTGGCAGGCACTTTGCTAGGTCTAGTACAACTCAGATCTTAGTCACAAAATTTTTAATGTTTAAATGCCACAAAATCAAATATTTAATTTTGTAAAATTAAGCATTTTAATATGAAAAGTTGAATACATTTGACTTAATGTATTTCTGGTATATTGTATTTCTGTATATATTATTTCTTCTATATATTATTATTTCTTCATGAATTTAGTAGTAATAATCATTTGCCTATGAAGAAACTCATTCTTACATGTAAAGAAAATGTTGGAAAAATGTTTTCTCAGTGCAAGCAGTTTCTTGCAAATATATACAGCATTTTTAATTCCTTATTCACATATTAAGAAAAGTTTTAAATTCTTAAAGAACTACAGGCTATTTCACCAAAAATTTTAACTCCATACTTTGTGAGAGAGAGCAGGACCATTACTGAGCTTCACAGGCAAAAGAAAGATGCCTTTAGTAGTTTACCATTTATTTATTTATTTCTGGGTTTTGAGCCATGCACAGGAGTTACTCCTGGCTCTGCACTCAGGAATTACTCCTGGTGGTGCTCGGGGGACCATGTGGGATGCCAGGGATTGAACCTGGGTCGGCCACGTGCAAGGCAAGCACCCTATCCGCTGTACTGTTGCTCTGTCCCCCTACCTTAGCATTTAAATCAAACCCAAATACCACCTTATTCTGTCATTAACAACAGGAAGAGCCTTAAGTGTATGTATGTCACGTGTACCTTTTTTCTCTCTCTTTTACTGTGACATCACCTGGGAAAATCCAGAAGATTGGATAACCAAGAAATGCCTACTCAAGATTCTGCTGTACTTGCAAATATGGTGGGTATTCGAACATTTCCAGTTCAGTGTATTAAATGGTGACTCATCACCACTTTTACCTGTCTCTAACCAGTTGATTAATTATGGAACTTAAGCTTATGTAGATTTTTCTTCATACCAGTAGAACATCAAATATTTGTTGAATAGAATCCCAACTTACCTTAGAAAACTATTTTCTTAGCGTATCATATGCCTCGAAGCACTTTTCAGGATGTAAGATTGTTATTCCATTGCTTCTCCCCACCCGGCACCCATGTGCTAGATTTTCCTTCCTCGGCACAATACACGTCGTAATTTATTTTAGGTTTCTAAATTAAAATGACAAGTGTTTACATTTTTTTTAATGTCCTCCATAACCATATAGTTATTGCATTCTGGGATGAGTTAGGAAAAACACGAGATTTGGGGGAAGAACTGGGTTTTACATCTGACTTCTTTTTTGCTGTTGTTTGTTTTGGGACACACTCAGCTGTGCTCAGGACTTACTCCTTGGTTTTGTGCTCGGGGATCAGTCCTGGTGGACTTGAGGAGCCCTGTGTGGTGCCAGGGCTTAAACCCAGGTCAGCCTTATGGAATGCAAACACCCTACCCACTGTATTATCTGTCTGGCCCTTAATTCTTAACAAGCTGTGATATTCTTGCTCAAGAGACTCATCAAATCTTTAAGAAATAAGTATGGGCCAGAGAAATTGTGCATGCCAGAAATTGCCTGGCATGCAGCTGACCCCAGAGGATCCCTGGGGTCTGTCTAGTCGTCTGAGCACAGGGCCTGGAACACTCCTGCTGGGATTGACCCTTACGTCCCATGCAGAGTAGCCCCAGACTGTTGTCAGGCATAGCGCAAAAATGAAAACAAAGCAAATAGAAAAAAAAAAATATGATACTACCACCTTTATACTGTACAGGAGTATACTAAACCTGTCATCGTGTTGTACATTGCATCCTCAAATCTTAAAACCGAAATTTTCTTCTTGCTGTTTAAATGAATATATGTGAAGTACCTCATAGCATCTGGTAAGGAAGCACTCACTGAATTTTAATCTCCTGTGCTATGTTAGTGTTGTAACTTGTAAGTAGGGTTCTTTAACTTGTGGGGAAAATTACAGTCATCTTCACAATGATAGAATAATCCCTAAAAATCAGGCTTTTTTTTCTTTTAAAAAGAACTAACCCACCATCTTCTCATTTTTTTTCTTTCTGTTTTTTTTTTTTAATCCTCTTCCTAGCTTTCTTTTTCTTTGTTGTTGTTATTTGTTTGTTTGTTTTATTTGGGGGCCACACCCTGTGGTACTCAGGGCTTACTCCTGGCTCTGTGCTCAGGATCACTCATGGTGGTGTTTGGTGTGACCATATGTGGTGCCAGGGATCGAACCCAGGTTGGCTGCATGCAAGGCGAGCGCCTTACCCACTGTGCTCTTTTTCCAGCTCCTCTTTTTTCTGGTTTAAGCATATGAAACCTAACAATTTTACATCCAGAGGGCTTTGCGAGACAGTGATTCTCTTGCCATCTCTCCTGGCTCGGTGTGTAAGGGCAGGTGGAAGCTAACTCAGAGTGCTGATTAAGTTCACTGAAGTCAGTATTGCTGCGAAGGTGAAGCATCTGAAGTAACTGATTTTATATGTAAAATTTAACCCAGTATTGTCAATGTATATGATTCATCCTAATACTTGACATGATGAGCGTGAAACCATGGGGGTTGCACATGACCTTGACTGTGTAGATCTAAACTAGCACAAGCAGCTCTTGTGTGTGGCCCAGGTCTGAGATCCTGGCCTCGACTGTGATGTCAGTCACATCCCCAGCCATGACAGGGTTTTAATATTTTGGGGGGGATGAGGAGGGGCACTCCCAGATGTTGCTTATGGATTAGGGGGCCTCCAGGTGATTCTCAGCCAGCCCAGTAGGTGGTTCTGGTGATCTAGGTGGTGACCTAGATCTAGATCCGGTGGGTCTAGGGTCTCAGGGAGTGGTGCTGCTTCCACCCTCAGTGCCAGGGATTTACCTCAGCCACCACAGCGGGAGGGTCCCCTGCAGTGCTTCAGGGTCTCTGAGATGCTGGGGATAAGCCGATGGAAGGCCTGCGGCCTCACTGCTGTGTGCTCTCTCTCCTTCCCAGTTTTATTTTTAACCAAAATGGAATATAAGGGATATAGAAATATCCTACCATATAATTGCTATATGGGTCCCAGAACCCTCTAAGTATGTCTCTCAGAGAAGAAAATAGCAAATGCTGCCAACCCGCAAAAGAAGAAAAACAAGCCAAATGATGATTCACTGTTTGATTTTTCTGAAACAATCGAGACATCTTTCAGACAGTCTCTCCCCTCGTCTACTTCCTTCCTCCCTCCAGCTACAAACTGCTGTTTCCCCCCATCTCCCTAGTAGAAGCCATCTCCTCCTCTGATCTTGGCTTGTACCCGGTCATTATTCAGATCCCCGTGTCCTGCCCACATTAGTGTCTGTTCACCTGTGTGCATGATGTGAGCCTCAGTCAGAATATTGTATTTCTTAGAGGTGCTTTACTCTTCCCCTTTTCTTGGTCACTCTGTGATGAATGAATTGAATAAAAACTGTCCTGTCCTGCCATTCTGTGGAACAGGTCAGACAAGAGGTCGGCAGGGAGATTGCATCACCCACACCCACTGTTCCACTGAATCGGTGACGTAAAGCCTGTGTAGGTGCCTCAGTTGTCATATGAAGCTAGAAGTCTTTACCTTGAATGTTCTGAGCCCAGGCAAGTTTCCCTAGGGGCTTCCAGAAGATTCTTTCCCACACAGTTATGGGGGATGAGGGGATCACCTCAACAGTGCTAGGGATGAGTCCCGAGATGGCAACTCTGCAGGTGTGCTGTAGACCCATTGGGCCACATTCCCTGCCCCAGTGGAGATTCTTAAGGAATTTCAATCAATTTTTATGCAGGCTATTTTCAGAAAGAAAAAAAAAAAACGAGAAAACACTGTGATTTACAATACTGTCTACGATAGGGATTCTCGAGTAACTTATTTCAGCATCACACTTCCCTCATCATTTTTCAGTATTCCCCACCCTACCAGCATACACTCCGTCACACACACCTGAGCTCACTACTGAAGACCATTTCTCAGGTTCTGTTTGGACCTTTGTTGCTCTCCGAGTCCTGTGTCTTTATATCCCAGATCCAAGAGAGAGCATTCTGCGTCTGTCCCTCTCTTGACTCACTTCCCTCAGTGTGGTACTCTCTGGTTCATCCATGGAATAGCAGATTGCATGGTTATGTCTTTTCTTACAGCTGAGTGGTACTCGATTGAAAAGAAACCATAATTGCTTTACCCAGTTATTTGGTCTTTGATACTTGGGTTGTTGATAGAGTTTGGTGTTTGTTAATGGTGATACAATAAACATAGAAGTGCAAATGGCTTTTCTGAAGAGAGTTTTTGGGCTCTTGGGGTAGATGCCAAGAAATGGAATTGCTGGGTGCAATGAGAGCTCAATTCCTAGTTTTCTGGGCTGTCCATATCGCTTTCCAGAAAGGCCGGACAAATCAACATTTACTTCCACCAACAGTGAATGAGGGTCCCTTCATCCCTGAATTCATGACAACACTTGTTTTGTTCCTTGTGATGGGTGTTAGTCTTCTGGTGTGCGATGCCTCACTGTTGTTCAGATTTACATTTTCCTAACAATAACAGATGCCTTGTGCCTGAACTGATTATTACTATGTTAATTGACAAAAATTCTGTCATATATTTCTACAATTATGTAACACAAAGGGAAAATTTCCCTAGAGTTGTGTTGGTTTCATGTTGCTGATTTTGGTTTTTGCTCTGTTTTTTCAGATGCTTACTGGTGTTTCAGAATTATTATATTTATATTCCTTTGCTTAACACATGGAATGATTTGAACTGAAGAAACAAAATCAATTATGCTTTCACTTGAAAATTTGGGAATCTTAGTGATGTTGAGGATTTTACCACCAACTTTGATGTTTTATTTTTCGTTAATAAAAACTAAAGGCCACCATTAAAAAAAAATACTGAGAAAAATCCCTAGGGCAAAAGTAAAAATGAATTCAAAAAGTAAAAAAAAATGACGTGAAAAGTTAAAATGAAATTGAAAAATTTATGCCATTGCATATTCACCTAGAATAAAAGTATGAATGATGGTGTCTCTTGTTGAAATATGCATCACGCTTTCAGTACACTGAATTCCACGGTCACTCCACTTATTTTGCGTTTTGTTCTCAGTTGAGGACAAGCGCCTTGTGTAGGTTTATCCTCAGGCACCGCATGGGGCAGCTGAGGAGTGTCCTGAGCTCATGGACAGCGCACCTCTCGCTGGGGCCCACACAGAAGCCTAACAGCATCCCATCAGAAAAAGGATGCATTTGTTTAGTTCTTCATATCTGTCTTTCTCAATGGAAACTTAACACTTTTACTATGATTCATTTGACAGTGTTTCAGGTTTTCGCAATCTCTTTGATAATCCTGGGAATTAGGAATATCAGAGGCTCTGCCTGCACCCCGCAGAAACGTCTCAGTATAACTGTATAACTATGCAGGTTACTATTGAGTAATCCTATCCTGCGATAGGGTTCTGAGGACATAGTTTTGACATCAGCTTCATGGGGTTTTTGGTCGATCGGTCGGTTGGTTGGTTAGTTGGTTGGTTGGTTGGTTGGTTTTGGGGCCACACTCACCAGTGCTCAGAAATTAGTCCTGGGAATGCTCAGGGGACCTCATGTGGTGCTGGGATTCAAACCTGGGTCAAGACGCGTGCATGGCAAGCACCTACCCGCTTTCTGTCGCTCCAGCCCTGATACCAACTTTTTAAGAACTCACTGTTGTTTAAGTTCAGTAGCCTGCAAATATAATACATGAAAGATCAGTCAAAATAAACATATTTTGCTTAGTCATCTTTCTATAGATTCTTACTCCACACCCAAAAGAACGTAATTCTTGTCAGCAAGATTCTGCTCCTTCCCCAACATTTTACACCGTGTACTTATGACTGTGTTTTCTTTTGTTTGCAATGATGGAAAGATTTAACTCCTTATTTATCTTCCATCAAATTGCATCAGAGAGATGGTACAGTGGGTCAGGCTTGCCCTGCAAGGGGCTAGCCCAGCTCAATCCTCAGCACCCCACATGTGGCCCCCAAACAAACAAAAAAATTACATCATAATCAATTGGAAAATCTTTTCGCCTGTTTGTTTCAGGGGCCATGTTCGTTGCTCAGGCTTGCTCCTGGCTCTGCTCAGAGGTCACTCCTGGCAGGCTCCAGGTACCATATGTAGTGCCAAAGGTTGAACCCAGGTCTGCTGCATGCAAAACAAACGCCCTGCCCACTGGACTATCACTCTGAGCCTGGAAAGCCGTAAAATGATTCAAATTCTGTGCTTTTCATATCTGAATTTTTTTTTTTTTGCCTTTTTGGGTCATACCCGACGATGCTCAGGGGTTACTCCTGGCTCTGCACTCAGGAATTAACTCCTGGTGGTGCTCAGGGTACCATGTGGGATGTTGGGAATCAAACCCAGGTTGGTCATGTGCAAGGCAAACGCCCTACCCACTGTACTATCACTCCAGCCCCTCACATCTGAATTATTATTTGGGACAGAGGACACTTCCCTTGGTGCCCAGGGCACCACCTGGAACATGCCTGGCAGAGCTTTTCGGGGGAGGGTACTGTATGATGCTGGGTTCAAATCTAACATTTAAACCTGGCACATTCAGGCATGCTCTGGCGCTTGCTACTCCGCCTGACCCGAGAGGCATCATTTTATGTGCCACCTAGGAGCCACCTCTTTGTCCAGGAGGAACGTGGAGAAAGGGCTCTGAGGAGGCGGCAGCGAGCAGGATGGGCGATGAGATGCGAGATGCACGCTCCTGTCTGCACTTGTGACTGCTTGTGTCACTGGGTCTGAGGTCCTGACCCCACACATGCAAAGCCTCATCTCTTCTGCCAGGCTATGGCCCAGCCCCGGGGGTGCTTTTTAATTGTATCTACTTTTACGTATTTTTATTTTGGAGTTTGGGAGCTACGCCTGGCAGAGCTCGGGGTTTACTCTTGGCTCTGCACTCAGGGATCACTCCCGGTGGGCTCAGGGGACACTACGGGGTGCCAGGGACCAAACCCAGCACAGCCTCCGGTTTCAGGCAGGTCTGATTAGGCAGGTCTGATTTATAATCTTGGCATATCCTGCGCGTGTTCTCTGGAGAGAGAAGCTGCGTGCCGCGTCTGTTTGCAGAGACTCCCCCACTCCTGCCGTTTGGCCCCTCTCCACTAATCAGCCAGACAGGACTGGCCGTGTGCTGTGCTGGGGTGCAGGTGGGAAACCCTTGATTCTGCCCCTGGCATGGTGAAGAAACCAGTCTTGGAGTTGCACTCACCTTGCGTTCAGCCCCGAAAGGTGTTTTGATTTGGGTGGGGGGTGTTCATTCGCCCCTTTGGGTGCCGACTCTGAGCTGCGCCGCTAGCCCAGTTGGTCTTGATGTATTTCTGGCCAGTGTCTGAAACCTGAGGGCTTGGTTTGCTTTAGGCATGACATCTTCCTCCCTGTGGACACACTTGTTTCATGTTTTTGGAAGGAAATATGGTGGATGATGCACTCAATATTTTGCTTTCAAGAACAGGTTAGTTTGTTTTGTTTTTGCACACCCAACAGTATTCAGGGCTTACTCCTGGCTCTGTGCTCAGGGAGCACTCTTGACAGGGTTCGGAGGACCATATGGGATGCCAGAGATCGGACCCGAGTCAGCTGTGTGCAAGGCAAGTGCCCTGCCAACTGTACTCTTTCTCCACTTCTATTTATCTTTTCTTTTCAATATTTTTCCTGTTGTTTCTATATAGTATGCATTATTTTTACGAGTAGAAAAAAAAATCACACTTTCAAGTAATGTGTTAACATACAGGTTTTTTTTTTTTATCTTGCAATTAGAAACAACTGACAGGGTTGCTATTTTTGTGTGGATGACTGGTAATTGAATATAGTGGTTTGTCTTTTAAAAAAATAATGCTGGTTCTGGGCTGGAGCGATAGCACAGCGGGTAGGGCGTTCGCCTTACAAGCGGCCAACATGGCCGACCCGAGTTCGATTCCTCCGCCCCTCTCGGGGAGCCCGGCAAGCTACCGAGAGTATTCGATATGCCAGACACAGTAACAACAAAGTCTCCAATGGAGACGTTACTGGGCCCGCTCGAGCAAATCGACGATCAACGGGAGGGCCTTTACTTTACTTTACTTTACTCTGGGGAGATAGCACTGTCTCCCCCGTTCCCAACCCCCCACCCCCCCCCCCAAAAAAAGGCTCAGCTGTTTGTTCTTAAAGTAATAAAACTTCTGCTTGATCTCAAAGAAATGTGGGCAAAGAGGAATTAAAACTAACTCATTTCCCTTTTTTTTTTTTTTTTTTAGATGCCAGAATTTCAGAGAAATTCAGTTCGCATCAAGAACCCGACAAGAGTGGAAGAAATTCTCTGTGGTCTTATTAAAGGAGGGGCTGCTAAACTTCAGGTGTGTTGAGAAGCGTCGTCATCTAATAAGCCTTTATTTTCAGTGTTCAGCAGATTCACTCATCTTGTGTTCTGGGAAAATGCGGTTGGATGACGTTGGGGTGGATACATGGCCCTCCCTTTGGAATGGAAAGTCTAAGTGATGCAGCTGTAGAGTTGGTCTGAAATAATGAGAATAGCTTTGTGGAAAGTATCGGGGGCCTGGAAGCAAGATTAATTCAGCCAGGTGGCCGCACGTGATGCTGTGCCGTTCCTGTGCCCTGAGCGGGGTCCCGGGACTCTGCGATCTGGCACCACAAGAGCCTTCAAACTTGGTGCACGGCAAGGTGCGTGCAAGTACCTGAGAGATGTGTGAGCACCCTGGCTGGAGCACTGCCCCCTGATGGGCAGCCAATGTAGCAGAAAAGAGCAACAGCCAGAGGCAAGGGGGTGGGGGATTGGGGGGGGAGAGCCTCCTGGCTCATGCACTCAGGAATTACTCCTGGCGGGGCTCAGGGGACCATATGGGATGCTGGGAATTGAATCTGGGTTGGCTGCGTGCAAGGCAAACACCCTACCTGCTGTGCTATTGCTCCAGCCGCACTTTAGATTGTCTTAAGAATGTTGTGAATATTCTTGAAAATGTTGTAGTTTCAAGTTGCTGTTCCATCTTGAAAATAGGATGTGGGACTGGAGCCATAGTATAGCTGGGAGGGTCCTGACCTTGCACACAGCCAACCCAGGCTCTATCCCCAACACCCTATATGGTCCCCAGAGTCCCACCAGGAGTGATCCCTGAGCGCAGAGCCAGGAGAAAGCCCTGAGTGCTGTGGGTGTGACCCAGCAGGAAAAAGAAATAAAATATAAATTCAACAGGTGATAGCTGGTCTTTCAAATCTTCACCTTTTTTTTTTTTTTTTTGGCCACATCCTTCGATGCTGAGGGGTTACTCCTGGCTCTGCATTCAGGAATTATTCCTGGTGGTGCTTGGGGGACCTTGTGGAATGCCAGGGATCAAACCCTGGTTGGCCACGTGTAAAGCTAGTGCCCTACCCACTGTACTATCACTCTGGCCCCTCAAGTCTTCACTTTTAAAGAAATACTTGAAATGAAAATTAGCAGGCTGGACATTCAGTTAAAAATTACTTTTTTAGGGGGGTGGGAGTAGAGGAAACCGGGGGGCCCACAACAGCAATGCTCAGGGCTTACTCCTGTCTCTGCATTCAAAAATTACTCTCGGCAGTGCTCAGGGGACTATATGGGGTGCCAGGGATGAGACCTGTGTTGGCCGTGTGCAAGGCAAATGCCCTACCCACTGTCAGTCATTCTGGCCCCTTTTAAAAGTATTTTAAGCTGTGACCCAACCTCCTAGCTGTCAGGAACTGGCAGCTTGTCACCACGTGTCATTCCCGGTGTAACTTTCTTGGGTAAGTCGAAGCCACATGCTGTGACCGAATGTCAACACCTGCTGTGGTTTCACTGCATCATCTGCATTCTCTTTATTGATCAGCATTATTTTATGTGTCACCTGCAACTGCAGATTCATCTAGTGAGTTCCAGAATTGCCTTTTTTCTGGTAGTGGTTGGTCCATTAGGGCTTTCTGTAGGAACTCCCATGAAGGCGAGAGAGAGACTGACTTCAGTGGCTGGGCTGAGCATCGTCCCAGGCTCCCAGGAAGCGGCAGATCCTTGCTGGGTTCTCACAGATCTCCCCTTTTCTTACAGATAATAACAGACTTTGATATGACACTGAGTAGATTTTCCCACGAAGGGAGAAGATGCCCAACATGTCATAGTAAGTGCATTACTCATGAATAAACGCATAGATACTGCCACCCTTTTCTCTGTGTACTGTCCAAGACTGACTTTTTCTTCCCCTTCCTTTTGCTCATTGAAAGAGAGACTTGCAGGGCTGGAGCGATAGCACAGCGGGTAGGGTGTTTGTCTTGCATGCAGTCGACCCAGGTTCAATTCCCAACATCCTATATGGTCCCCCGAGCACTGCCAGGACTAACCCCTGTGCATTGCCGGATGTGACCCAAGAAGCAAACAAAAAAGAAAAAAAGAAAGTGAGACTTGCTTTTTATCTTTTATTTTGGGAAATTTGCTTTTTCCCATGATAACAGCAGCATTGGTCAAATACTCTCCTTTCTCAACATGTTGTTCTGTGTTTATATTGTTAATATATGAATTAAGTAGGAGAATAAGTTATTTCATACATCTCAAAATGTGTGGCTAAGATAATTATACTTTTCTTGTTTTTCACTGACTTTTGGTACGTAATTTGAGAAAGTATTTTGGTAATTTGTACAAAAATTGCCTGAAAATCTTATCCATTGGTCCCATGATTCCTGTTTGAAGACTTTTTTAATCAACTAATCTTCACATTAGGAACAAAAATGTTTTTATTCACAAAAATAGCAGTAGCTAAGTTCAGCATTTAAGTTACAAAAAGCAAAAGCTTGGAAGTAAACTAGAAATGTTAACACTGTGGAAATGTTCACAACGATGATAGTACCTATAAAACAGAAAACATGCAGCTATTGTGAACAACGTTTACAGAGAACTTTTAGTTATGTGAAAAAATACAGAGTACAATGTGAAATGAAAAATCAGCAGAGTTCAAAATTATCGATCTTGTTTCATCTCTTCATTTAATTGATGCCACATAAAAAAATTAAGACTGAAATGATATAGACCAAAGTATATTGTTGATATAACACTAATTTTTATTTTCTTTACAAACTTGTTTTTTTCATATCATACTATTTGTTATCAAGAAAGAAGTATATTTCAAAAATGAATTCCATGTTTCTTTCAAATTAAAAAGGAAAGAAAAGGGGGTAAGGGTAAGAAGACTAAATTTTTAAGCCCAGTAGTAGAATGAAACTGTCATTAATCTTGGTTTGAAAACCAGTAGATTTGGTGCTATCGAGATCAAAAACCATAATGATTGTGCTGATTGTGATTGACGTGGCATTTTTAAACTTCCAAGAAGAAAACATTATTATGGATGGTTATTTCTGTTCATTCCTATTTTGCTTTTCTCTTTAGATGTAATTGACAACTGTAAGCTGGTTTCAGATGAATGTCGAAAAAAGGTAAACACTAACCCAGAGTTAGATAAACAGTAGCCTGGATGTTAGTCAGAGACCCACTGTTCTTTTTGCCTGGGGATTTCTATAGTTCATTCACAGAAACATGTCTGGCAGCAAAGTGATTATATTTATACTTGGCACACAGAAAATACTGAACAAAACTAAGGTCTATTACATGGATCATATAACTCTCAGCATGGTTTGGTGGGGGGTGTTTTCTCTCTTTATTGTTTATTTCTTTATTTATTTGGGCCACACCCTGGGTGCTCAGGGCTTACTCTGGGCCCAGTTCTCAGGGATTACTTTTGGAGGGGCTCAGGGAACCACATGGGGCTGGTCCTGCTGGGAATGGAATTGGGGGTCAACCATGTGCAAGGCAAGCACCTTACACCCTGTGCTGTCCCTCTGTCTGTATTTTATTTTATTTTATTTATTTATTTTGGCCTTTTGGCTCACACTCGGTGATGCACAGGGGTTACTCCTGACTTTGCTTGGGAGACCATATGGAATGTAGGGGATTGAACCCAGGTCAGCTGCGTGCAAGGCAAATGCCCTATCCACTGTGCTATCGATACTCCAGCCCCAAGTTCGTTCTTTTGGACTGTCCCCTCCTTCTCTGCTTTGTTGGCAGCATCTCAGGGTTTTCGTTGGGCATTGTCTTACTTTGCTTCTTTATTCACTGGAAACAACATCATCCAATATTTGTCTCTCCTGACTCACTTCACTTAGCACGAGGCCCTCCGGGTTCTGAGTTGAACTGAAACGTGAGATTTTGAGAGTTGGGGGAAAGATCAGTTGTGCCACACCGCAGCCCAGGTCAGGGCTTACTCCTGGCGGTGCTCAGGGGACCACATGTAATGCTGGGGACTGAACCCAGCTTGGAAGGCAAATGCCCTGCCCGCTGTACTCCAGCCCCTATTTTGTTGTTGTTGTTTTTCTGTCACACTTGGCTATGCTCAGGGCTTACTCCTGGCATTACTCAGGCATTACTCTTGGTGGTGCTTGGGGAACCATATGAGATGCTGGGGCTCGAACCCCGGGCAGCCCCATGCAAGGCAAACGCCCTACCTGCTGTACTATTGTTCTGGCCCTGCATCTCTGGAATCGTCGTGACTGTGTTCTGTGTTTATTTCTAGCTGTTAGAACTAAAAGAAAAATATTATTCAATTGAAATTGATCCTTACCTAACCATAGACCAGAAGTGTCCTCACATAGTTGAATGGTAAGTGTGTCAAAGGTAATGGGAAGGCTTATATTATAATGAGATAAATTATATTTACCTCTCAGGTTTATTTCTCTTCTAAACTATATTTAAATATTTATGAATAATTATGCAGTAATTAAATACAATAAAATTACATTTTATTCTCTAATCACTCTGGAGTTTGTTTGTTTCACTTTTTCTTTCTTTTTTGGGGGGAACCACACCCGGCTATGCTCAGAGCTTATTACTGACTGCTTATTCCTCACTCTCTGGTGGGGCTTGGGGGGAGTGTGGGAATGCCAAGGATTGAACCTACTGTGCCTGCTGTGTTATTGCTTTGCCTGTTTTGGGGTTTTTTGTTTGTTTGTTTGTTTTTGTTTTAAGATGAAGGTCAGGGGCTGGAGAGATAGCATGGTGGGTAGGGCACTTGGTTTGCATGCAGCCCATCCAGTTTCCATCCCTGGCATCTCATATGGTCCCCTGAGCACCTCCAGGAATGATTACTGAGTGCAGAGCCAGGAGTAGCCCCTGAGCATCGCTAGATGTGGCCAAAAATACATAAATAAAAAGATGAAGATCAGTAGGAATAAATTTAAAATCCTAAACATACATCTTAAAAACAAATTTAGTTTTGGTTTTGAAACACACCTGGCAATGCTGAGGGCTTACTCTTGCCTCTGTGCTCAGGGATCATTCCTGGTAAGCTCAGGGGAACATACTGGGTGCTGGGGATCAAAAAACCTGGTCGGTGTCTCGCAAGACAAGTGCCCTGACACTGGACTATCTCTGTGGCCCCTAAAAACAGCAAAAAAAAAAGTCAGTTATTTGATCAGGATGCGTATGAATATATAAAGAAAAAGAATTATAATTTAAATTGAGTCCAGACTCATTTGGAGCCAGCAGGTGACAGAGTCACTGAGAATTAAATTTCTGGTGGTGGTTATGCGAAGGGAAATGCAGCGTTGCAGGGCAGGGTGCTTGCCCTGATGCAGCTGATCTAGATCTGATCCCTGGCACCCTATCTGGAACCCTGCCAGGAGTGATTCCTGAGCACAGAGCCAGAAGTAAGCCCTACACACTTCTGGGTACAACCCCAAAACAACTACAGCAAAAACATATATTTAAAAGGCATCATTGCAACAGACCTTTGAAAGCCTTGAGTCGACTCAGTGATGACGCTGTTTCAGAGAAATGTCGACGGACACTCTGAGTCAGCCAGAGCAGCCTGTCCCAGGGGAATGGTTTGACTCCTGACTCGGCCCCTAGTTGGGTACTGCAGGAAAGACTTGCAAACAAGACTCTAGACATTTATGATATTCTGATTTATCAAAACGTTTAAATGGATGTTGAGATGCCTCCCCAGTGTCCAGTCCCTGGTTTCAGAATATTAAGAGACCAGGAATGATGATATTTTTCTTCATTATCCTATAACCTGGGCTGGAGTGATAGCACAGCGGTAGGGTGTTTGCCTTGCGCACAGCCAGTCTGGCCGAGCCGGTTCGATTCCTCCGCCCTTCTCAGAGAGCCCAGCAAGCTACTGAGAGTATCACACCCGCACGGCAAAGCCTGGCAAGCTCCCCGTGACGTATTCGATATGCCAAAAACACAGTAACAACAGGTCTCAAAATGGAGACGTTACTGGGCCCGCTCGAGCAAATCACTGAACAAAGGGAGGACAGTGACAGTGATCCTATAATCTGACAGAGTACTTTGTACAGTCAGTGATTATGGGATGAAATGTTGCAAAAAAGATTTGACTCGTTCTCCATGCCTGTAAAAGTGGAAGTGGACTTAGATACAGAAGGACTCTCTAGCAAAGAGAATCTTTTTGCAATGGAATAAGCATGCTAGGAAAATGTATTGCTCCTGTTAGGAACACCAGCCAGGCGGTAGGATTCACTTAGGAATATTGTCCAGGAAAGTCTTACACAAAAAGGCTTTTATATTAAAATGCTGTGTTTATGGGTGAATTATAAAGCACCAATATGTAAACTTTTCCATGACAAGGATTTTCCCTAATACTCTCATACTAGGCAGCATTTTCTGTACTGTTGTGTTCCATGAGAGTTCAGAATGCAAACATGTGAAAGAAAAAAATTTTGCTTTAATTTTACTGCAGTAATAAAAATGTTTATGCTTTCTTAGGTTGACCTCAGTTCTTCAGTGTAGATTGAAGAAAGTTTTATTATACCATTAGCACATTTGCACAAAGCCAGAGATGGGCTTGACCTAGACAACATATAAGAATATGTAGATCCCACTTTGAGACTCCTGGGGGAATATATTCTCTAGTGATCAATTTAAATCTCTAAAACCAAAAGCTAAAATATGATGGATGAAATTCTGCTTTGCTTAATTTGAAGAACAGGGATGGAAGTTTTCATTTTCTGTAATTGATATTTTCTTTTTCTTGCTCGTATTTCCAGGTATACTAAATCACATAGCTTGCTGGTTGAACAAGCTATACCAAAAGATAAACTTAGAGAAATTGTGGCAGAATCTGACATTATGCTCAAGTAAGTTTCTTGGGTGTTTTTATTGTCAACTGTCTATAGACTTGAACTTGTTGTGGCTGTGTTCGCATTTGTGTTTTATTAAAATAACTTGTAACATAAAAGCATAAACAAAATATACCACCTATCTCTCACAAGACACTAGTGAAATAAGGATGTGAGAACCTAGGTGAAACCATGGTATACAAAGTTGTATTTTCTTTCTTCAGATTAGAAATTTCAGGAAAGTACAAATTGGGGCCAGAGCAATAGTACTGCAGGTAGGCACTTGCCTTGCAGGTGGCCGACCCAGTTTGATCTCTGGCATCCCTTAGGGTCTCCCAAGCACCACCAGGAGTGATTCCTGAGTACAGCGCCAGGAGTAAGCCCTCGGCAATGCCAATGTGGCCCGCAAACAAAAAACTGTTTCAAATGTATGGAACTAAAAGCATTTTGGATTTCCTTTGCAATTCCATTGCCGTGTACACGGGGTAGGGGGTGGGAAGGTGTGGGGGACACAGGCCACTCTATATGCTTGAGCCCAGAAATACAGCGGTGCCTGGCGCAAGTGTGCTGACAGTTTCCAGGGTTAGAGCCCTGCACTCCGGGGAGAACATGCAAATTTGGGAGTTGCACTTGAAGCCTTTTGAGTGCCAGGCGCAAGCTCCCAGGAAGAATCAAAGGAAGAACAGATTTTCAGAGCAAAACATGAACTGCAGCTGCCAGGTCTTAGGTAAGAGAGGTGCCGACTGGTTTGTAGCAGGGTAGGGAAGGAGCAGGGCTGCAGCTTGCCCTTGGGTTTTCCAGTGTACGGTTTAATCCTTTACTACTAAGCAGTATACATTTGGAATAGTCTCTGCAGCATATCAATATAATAGCATCCCAATTCTTATTTATTTATTTATTTTGCTTTTTGGGTCACATCCGGAATTGCTCAGGGGTTACTTCTGACTCATGCACTCAGGAATTACTCCTGGTGGTGCTCGGAGGACGATATGGGATGCTAGGAATTGAACCCAGGTCGGCTATGTTGGCTGCGTGCAAGGCAAACGCCCTACCCGCTGTGCTATCGCTCCAGCCCCAGCCTATTCTTATTTATATGATTAGAATTTATTAAAAGGCCAAAAATCATCATATTTATACTATTACTGTATAAATGATGTATAAACAGTAACAATGTGTAACTGGACCAGTAACTATATAAACAATAACAATGATGGTCCTCATTCCCCTGATCCTGAAAGAGCCCTCCATATGCCATCGGGCTACACTAGCACGACTGGGACAAGTGGAAACGTTACTGGTGCCCACTCGAGCAAATCGGTGAACAACAGGATGACAGTGAGACAGTGATACAGTGATTTATACTATTAGCACTTATTAGAAGGAAAGTAAAATATCACCTGTTGTTTGAAAATACTGTTCTAGTTCTAATGTCACAGGTATCAGTAAGAGCCCTATTGGGCACTGTTTGGAAATGCGCGTGTCAAGTAAGCCTCTGGGGCATTTAGCTTCTGTACTTTCAGGTTAACAGTTTCTGACTCTTTGCAGGGAAGGCTATGAGACTTTCTTTGATAAGCTCCATCAACACAATGTCCCTATGTTCATCTTTTCGGCTGGAATTGGTGATGTACTAGAGGAAGTTATCCGGCAAGCTGGTGTTTATCATCCAAATGTCAAAGTAGTGTCCAATTTTATGGATTTTGATGATGCTGTAAGTACATACTTTCAAGATGTGAAAATATTTTAATCATGTAGCTGCATTTCATTCTTTTTTTTTTTCCTTTTTGAGTCACACCCGGCGATGCTCAGGGATTACTCCTGGCTCTGCACTCAGGAATTACTCCTGGTGGTGCTTGGAGGACCATATGGGATGCCGGGGAACAAACCTGGGTTGGCTATGTGCAAGGCAAACGCTCTCCCCTCTGTACTATCACTCCAACCCCTGCTATTTCTATTTTTTAAAACATATGCCCTCCATCTTTTATTCCCCAAGTTCTGGACTCATACTAAAATTATTAGAACTTCCTTTAAAGCCATTTGATGTAGTGGCTTCACAGACTTAACATCTTCTTCTGGAAAGAAAGAAGTGAATTAGAACCGACATTATTTGAAAAGTTCTTTCATCAAACAATGTATTACGATATACATAAAATGTACTTTTCAGAGAGAAACCAGTGGAAAAGTAAAAAGTTGATTTTTTTTTTTTTTTTTTTTTTTTTGCTTTTTGGGTCACACTCGGCGATGCACAGGGGTTACTCCTGGCAGTGCTCAGGGGACCAACCATATGGGATACTGGGAATCGAACCCAGGTCAGCCGCGTGCAAGGCAAACGCCCTACCCGCTGTGCTATCTCTCCAGCCCTGAAAGTTGAATTTTTAAGCTGTTGTGTTCAATGCTAAGTCATTTCTAGTAAGCAGTTTCTGCTTAGAACCCTTTGTGTCTGTTACGATTTTGCAAAATCAAAGTGTGTATTTGAGACAATTTCTGTTTTTAATAGGGAGTGCTCAAAGGATTTAAAGGAGAACTGATTCATGTATTTAACAAACATGATGGTGCCTTGAAGAACACAGAATATTTCACTCAGCTAAAAGACAATAGCAACATAATTCTCCTGGGTGACTCCCAAGGAGATTTGAGAATGGCAGATGGAGTACCCAATGTTGAATATGTCCTCAAAATCGGATATCTCAATGACAGAGTAAGTATTACAGACCTGTCCTTTCACTTTGAGAAAAAAAAAAAAATGAAGATGAAATCATGTTTACTGGCAGGTTTTTTGTTTTTTGTTTTTGTTTTTTTTTTTTCCCTTTTTGGGCCACAAGGATGAAATTGTCTGGCAGATTGTTCCCAGAGGTACTTTCGAACAGAGTTAGAGACATTTTGAGTGCTTCTAATTTCGTGATGATTAGGACTTGTCTTGCCATATAACGGGGGTAGGTACTGGAGGAAAGCAGGCTCCGTACTCAGGAGGCTTCTCATGTTTCCTGAAGACCCTGGAGTACAAATTCCCCATTTGGGAGCCACTCACTGCATTAGAGAGAAATCATTTTAGCAGAAAAGCCATAATGTAGGAGAGTCTGTCATGAGTCAGAAAAGTTATTGCTTCTGCGTTTCAAAGTTTTAAGGAGGGGCCAGATAGCACAAAGGTTAAGACACTTGCTTAGTGCACAGTTGCAGCCGGGATCCTGGTTCGTATTCTGATGCTGCATGTGAGCCTCCGAGCACTGCTAGGTGCTCCCTGAGCACTGCCCTTGTGTCCCACCTCCACCCTAAATGGGTTCTATGAAAGTGAATTTAAATGTAGTGCACTTTGCAGTAGATCTAACAGAACAATGAGATGCGTATTGAAATTTTCTTCTCCCTGCACCCATCTAATTGGTGTGTGTTTCTCTTGCTGTTGATTAGGTGGACGAGCTCCTGGACAAGTACATGGACTCTTATGACATTGTTTTAGTCAAGGATGAGTCATTGGAGGTAGCCAACTCTATCTTGCAGAAGATTCTGTAAGGACGTGTTTTTCAAGAAGGACTCCTTCCTTCAGGTGCAATTTATGCAAGAGCTGTTCATCTTGCCGACTCTTGTTTTAGATATGCTCCAGCTCTTCAGTTTCTCCTTTACATTACTGACACTCCTTCAGACAAGTGACTCCATCGACCGGAAGTCCAACCTCACTCGACACTCCTTACCATATTTGCAGTAGATGAAAAGAAAAGTCCTAAAGCCAAAGTTTGAAAACAATAACCCCATGTCTCCAGAGTGAATTTCGTAGTTTAATGTTATCAGAAAGTTTCTGACAAGACTTTTTTGCACTGAGAAACTTATAGAAGTTTTAAAAGTTTTATGAAATGCTGAAACATACATGACTTAAAAATATTGCCCTTTTTTAAAACTGAGGAGACTTGTGCTAATAATAATCACCCTTTGAAATGTGTGTTATTTTGGGTATGCTGTTTGGTGTGAAATCGATACCAGAAAATATTGCTACTTGATGTTTGAAAAAATACTGGTGTCTACACATCACTAATTATTATAAAATGTTCTGTACCTGAGGCACTGGTAATAAACATGAAATGGAAAAGTCTTTGTAATTCTATTGTCAGGACTATTATTTTTCATTTCTTCAACAGACATTTATTAAGTATTTGCCATGTTTTTATTGTATATGTGGATGCTATCTTAATAACCTATTGCAGTGTCTATAAAAACAACTTATTTTTAATATTATATATAGAGCCAGGAGTTTACATTATATTATATATGTTATAGACAGAGCCAGGAGTAAGCTGTGAGTTCTGCTGGATATGGCTCCCCCAAAACCACAAAAACAAAATACAGAGATCAGATAAGGTTCAAGGACCCAAGCCACTAGGCTTTGAAATCAGTCAAACCCTGACTGGAAATGAATCTGATACTACCCGGGAGCTCAAGTAAATTTCTAACTGGAAGTCTTGGTTTCCTTATCTGTATTAACTCCAGAAGGAAAAATCCAATTCATTCAACAAATGACATTTATTTATTATTGAATCACTGTGAGATGCAGTTACAAAGCTTTCATGTTTGAGTTTCAATGATCGAATACCCATCCCTCCACCAGTGCACATTTTCCACCACCAATATCCCCAGTATTCCCACCTCCACCATCCCAACCCTCCCCCTGCCTCTATGACAGACAATTTTCCCCATACTCTCTCTCTACTTTTGGGCATATGGTTTGCAATATAGATACTGAGAGGCTATCACGTTTGGTCCTTTATCTACTATCAGCACACATCTCCCATCTCGTACGATCCCTCCAATCATCATTGACTTAGTGATCCCTTCTCTTTTCCAGCTGCCTTCTCCCCCTGCTCTTATGGCAGGCTTCCAACTATGGAGCAGTATTCCTGGCCCTTGTGTCTACTGTCCTTGAGTATCAGTCTCATATTATGTTATTTCATATTCCACAAATGAGTACAGTCACTCTATATCTGTCCCTTTCTGACTCATTTCACTTGGCATGATACTCTCCATGACCATCTACTTAAAAGCAAATTTCATGACTTCATCTTTCCTAACTGCGTAGTATTCCATTGTGTAGATGTACCATTGTTTCTTTAACCAGTAGTCTGTTCTCTGGTACTCGGGTTGTTTCCAGATTCTGGTTATTGTGTACAGTCCTGCAATGAACATACAGGTGCATTTGAACATGCAGATGTCATTTCTACTGTGCTTTTTTGCACCCTTGGGATATATTCCCAGAAGTGGTTTGTGGGGTCATATGGAAGCTCAGTTTCTAGTTTTTTAAGGAATGCCCATATTGTTTTCCAAAAAGGCTGGACCAGTTGGCATTCCCATCAACAATTAAAGAGCGTCCCTTTCTCCCACATCCATGCCAGCACTGGTTGTTCTTATTCTTTTTATGGGTGCCAGTCTCTGTGGTGTGAGGTGATATCTATTATTGTTTTGATTTGTATCTCCCTGATGATTAGCGATGTAGAGCATTTTTCCATGTGCCTTTTGGTCATTTCTATTTATTTATTTATTTATTTTGGCTTTTTGGGTCACATCTGGCGATGCACAGGGGTTACTCCTGGCTCTGCACTCAGCAATTACCCCTGGTGGTGCTCAGGGGACATTATGGGATGCTGGGGATCGAACCCGGGTCAGCCACGTGCAAGGCAAATGCCCTACCCGCTATTGCTATTGCTCCAGCCCCTCTATTTATTTTTTGAGGAAGCTTCTGTTCATTTCTTCTCCCCATTTTTTGATGGGGTTGGGGGTTTTTTCTTGTACAATTCTACTAATGTCTTGTATATCCTGGATATTAACCCCTTATCGTATTCTTTCCCATTCCATGGACTTTCTCTGTCTGGACAACTACCTGCAAAAAAATGAATTCTGACCTCTGTGTAATGCCAGGCACAAAAGTCAGATCAAAGTGGATTAAAGACCTTAATATCAGACCTGAATCCATAAGGTACATGGAGGAAAATGTAGGCAGAATCCTCCATGACATTGAACTTAAAGCATCTTTAAGGATGAAACACCACTGACCAAGCAGCTGGAAACAAACATAAACAAATGGGACTATATTAAACTAAGAAGCTTCTGCACCTCAACAAATGACATTCAAATCCTTCTATGTATAGGTTGCTAAAAAGGGAGAAGCAGGGAGCATTGGGTGGACAGTACAGGAGGTAAGACACTTGCCTTGCATGTAGCAGCAGCATTCACGATATTGGTTTGAATCCCCAACACCACATGTGATCCCCTGAGCACCACCAGGTGTGGCCCAGCCCCCAACAAAAAAGGTTTTACAATATAATGAGATGAAACCTCATCAACAGATATGAGAAAAGCTATAGGAGAGGGCTGGAGCAATAACACAGCGGGTAGGGTGTTTGCCTTGCATGCGGCTGACCCGCGTTCAATTCCCAGCATCCCAAATGGTCCCCTGAGCACCACCAGGAGTAATTTCTAGTGCATGAGCTAGGAGTAATCCCTGTGCATCAGCGGGTGTGACCCAAAAAGCAAAATAAATAAATAAAAAGAATAGCTCTAGGAAATGGGGGTGGAGGGGAAGGAGGAGAATGAGAGGCAAAGATGAAGAATAAGCAGACCAGCTCAAGTTGGCCAGATCTTGGTAAGCAGTTTGAGAGTAGACAAGATTAAGTGAAGAACGTTGGCTAAATCAGGCAAGTCAGCACATCAGACAACCCAAGTGAAATGCTTACGGCCCAGGAGGAGGGAGGGAGCTACTCTTACAGGACCAGTGTGGCATAGAGAACAGCTCATCACTCACTACACAAAAGGGTCATCAGAGAGAAGGTTCCTGGTGCTGTCGAATCCAGAAACTACAGGATGAGACAGAGCTGCCATCTTCATGCACTGAGGGAGAAGCATTCTGAGGAGAGAATGGCACAATCAATGGAGTTCGAAGAACTGAGACCTGGTTTCCCATTGTGAGCAAAAGGGAAGAAAAATGGCCTCAGCCAGACAGGAAGTAGGTGGTGCAGGTGACACAGCTCCTGACAAACCTGGTTTCCCCCTCCTGCGGGCCATGCTGTGCTCAGAACTGCTGAGGTGGAGTGGACAGGTAGAGGTGTGGACAGACGTAGGCAAGCCAGTCAGGGGCCGCCACCATAGGCCACACTGGATAGGGTGAGTTGTCCACACAGTATGGAGCTGCAAAAAAGTAGATCATCTTCAGTAATAAAGATGAAGAACTAGGACTGGAGAGATAGTCCAGAGGGTAGGGTGCTTGCCTTGCATGCAGCAGACCCAGAATTGTTCCTGAACACCACCAGGAGTGACCCCTGAATGCAGAGCCAGGAGTAAGCCCTGGGCACTGCTGGGTGCGGCCCCCAAAACAAAACAACAAATACATATAAACCGTCAGGATTCACTTCGGATTAGAGGTCTAGCATGAGAGAACAGGAGAGTTTGCAGATGTCCTGTGTGAGCAGATGGTCCAAGGGTGGAAGATACTTGGACGGACTGTCGGGAAGGATTCTCCCCAAATATATTCTGTTCTGGAATATTCTATTCTGGATGCACAGTCTCTGAGGTGCTGGGATATATAAAAGTGACACCATATAGGCAGAAGGAGAAAGTTTGGCAGGAACAGTGATGTTGGGCATTGTACTTAAGTGAACATCCAATTGGCCAGCATAATTTGGAATGAATCCCAACATTAAGAAAATTTTGACATTTTGGACAAAGATCACATAGCCAAACTACAAGCACCCGCGTTCTATTCAAACCAGCAATAAACTGGGAACAGTATTTTTTTTACTTTACAAAGAGCATAACACTCCTCTAATGCATGTTGCCTCCATTAAAAAATAATCTCCAAGAGAGAACAAGGGAAAATGATGTGGAGAAAGAAGCGTTGCTCTAGGAACCATATGTAAGTATTAAAGAATTTATGTCTAACGTCTTGCAGATAAGCTGATTTTTCTGCCAAAATAATTTTGATTTTTTTGTCATTTTTGTTTTGTCTTACAAGAAACATTTTTAAAAAAAATTTTTTTAATGAATCATCATGAGATACAGTTACAGACTTACAAACTTTCGTGCTTACGTTTCAATCATACAGTGATCAAGTACCCACCAGTGCCCTCCACCAGTGCCCATTCTCCACCACCAATGTTCCCAGTATCCCTCCCCCATCTCCCCCATCCCCCCGCCCCCGCCCGCCTCTGTATCAGGCAGATTCCCTTTTACTCTCTCTCCTTTAGGGTGTTGTGGTCTGCAATGCAGGTGTTAAGTGGCCATCATGTTCGGCCTCTAGTCTACTTTTAGTACACCTCTCCCATCCTGAGTGGGTCCTTCAAGCATCCTTTACTTGGTGGTCCCTTCTCTATCTGAGCTGCCTTTTCCCCCAGCATGTGAGGTCAGCCCCCAAGCCATGGAACAATCCTCCTGTTCCTTGTCTCTACTATCTTTGGGTGTTAGTTTCCCATTTTGTTACTTTATATTCCACAAATGAGTGCAATACAAGAAACATTTTGAAAGGCCTTATATATTCCTAAGTAGTCAGACCTTAATCCACACAAGTGATTCCAGAACAGTGCAGCTCGCTTCCATAGCAGGGTGTGGACTAGGCCCTTGTGTGAAGTCAAGGGTCATGGTCTTATAAATGATCCCCTCCAGGCATCAATGACCTCATCTCTGGGGCCCAGAGTTCATTTCTTACCTCTTAGACATGGCTGATCCCACGGAAGCTTATGAATGAATGTCACTTAGGTCCAGGCTGACCCTCTCAGCACCACAGAAACTGCCAACAAATACTTCAGAAAATTCACATGTGGGGGCCAGAGTCATAGTACTGCAGGTTGAGTCTTTGCTTTGCACTCAGCCCACCCAGGTTCGATCCCCAGCACTCCCTACGGTCCCCCTGCACTGCCGGGAGTGACCCCTGAGCACCACTGAATGTGCCCCCCGCAGCTCCAAATGCCATGGGGCATCTCTGTTCTGTGTCTGATCCCCTGATTAGCACTCCGCTCATCCCATGACTGCCATGTGAAGCCTTCCGCTCATCCCATGACTGCCATGTGAACATGGGCAGTTGGTTAGCGGCCACAGTGAGGCCAGCCAGGCTGCTTAGGAGATAAAGGCCCCGCATGCATGGCCAGCTGAGGTCATGGCCAGCAACACCCTTCAGCACTACAAAACAGACTACGAACACTGACTTACTTGTAGAATACCTGTCACTGTAGCACTGTCCTCCCGTTGTTCATCAATTTGCTCGAGGGGGCCCAGTAACGTCTTCATTTTGAGACTTATTGTTACTGTGTTTGGCATATCAAATAATACATCACGGGTAGCTTGCCAGGCTTTGCCGTGCAGGCGAGATACTCTCGGTAGCTTGTCGGGCTCTCCAAGAGGGGCGGAGGAATCGAACTCGGGTCGGCCATGTTGGCCGCTTGTAAGGCGAACACCCTACCCGCTGTGCTATCGCTCCAGCCCTTGTAGAATATAAAAATAAATAAATAAATCTAATTCATGGATAATGGAGAAAAGTGCTGGTAAAAACCTCTGTTTGGGGGCCAGAGAGCTAGTCTAGTGGGTAGGTTGGTTGACATCCTGTATGGTCCCCAGAGCAGCTCCAGGAGTGATCCCTGAATGCAGAGCCAGGGGTAACCCCTGAGCACCACTAGGTGTGGCCCCCAAATAAATTAAAACCTTACATACGTAAGGTGAATATTGTATAACTAAGACATTAAAATAGAACTTTCATAAAAGCCCGGGAGAGCTCACAGAGCTGGGACACAGGCTTGGCCTGTGGGGGGTCCAGGTTTGAGCCTCAGAACCACACGGTCCCCTGTGCACTGCACAGGAGTAATGCCCAGGACCACTAGGTGTGATCTCAACATAAAAAGGGGTGAGACCGGAACTCAAGCACCACCATGTTCATGGCCGCTCTCCACACGCTTGGGCCAAGCCTCACCCATGAGGGAAGCTGCAGAAAACCCAGGCATGCGGGATTTTGTGACTGAAAATTCTGGGTTCAACGGAACCAGGCACAGGTGTCTTCCACCCATCTCCCCGTTTCCAGCAACTCAGCAGTCAATTATCAGCTGGCGCCAGATAATCTCGTCATCCACCACGATCCAAAGTCGCATGTCTTTCTCTCCCAGAAGGGAGCATAACATGACACACGCTATAGCCATGCTGCCGCACCCAGCACCATGCTGTTCCATTCGGGGCTCTCCGGAGGGGGGCGGGTGAGACCCCTCCCCGCCCCAAGGGACCCAGCCTCAGCAGCCAAAAACCTCCAGAACTCAACCTCCTCCCTGCTCATGGCTGCTCTCCACACGCTCGGGCCAAGCCTTACCCACGAGTGAACCTATTCCTGGAATGCGCAGCCCCGAATGCCTCATAACTCATACCACCCATACTCCAAGAGTAGCACACTACATTTGATGGGGTTTAAAGTAGAAGGCAACCAATCTTAGAGGTAAATATATATTTTTTTACATATATGCATATACATAAAAAGGGGCATAAAAGCACACAAGTCTTAACCTTTAATGACATGTTAGTGATCTCTTATAGAAGGGTTTAATGGCCCCAGGGTGAGATACAACAATCTTCAAACTCTTTCCTCTAAGAAAACTATTTTTGGAGCATTTTCAGGGGTTTTTCATAACAAACTACACAAAATAATTTCGGTTCTGCTTTGGGGCATGGGTTGGTGTTCAGGATAGAAACGTCCGAATTATGGTGGTGGGAAGGTGTAACGGTGGTGGGGTTGGTGTTCAAATATTAAATGTAATCAAATATTGTGAACTACTTTATAAAATTTTTAAAAAATGGAAAATTTTTTAAAAAGGGGGGAGAAATACATAAGTTTTGGGGTGTGTTGACTTGATAAAGGGGTTTTTTCACAGCATGCAGTCATATAAACTCAGTATATTTTAAATATACAATTTTGGGGGCTGGAGTGATAGTACAGTGGGTAGGGCGTTTGCCTTGCACACGGCCAACCCGGGTTCGATTCCCAGCATCCCATATGGTCCCCTGAACACTGCCAGGGGTAATTCCTGAGTGCAGAGCCAGGAGTAACCCCTGTGCATCACCAGGTGTGACCTGAAAAGGAAAAAAATAGATATATATATGTACAATTTTGTTTGTGCAGAGCCAGAGATAGTACAAAGTTAGGGCACTTGCTTGAATGTGGCAGTGAGTGTTGCAAACCCCCCAGTACCCAATATGGTCCCCCAAACTCACCAGTGATTCCTGAGCACCACCAGCCCCCAAACTAAACCAAAATTATCATGTGTTGATATCGTGAGAGAGAACCCATATTCACATCTTTCATTGCAACCTGTTGGCAAAAATGCTCTATTAGTGTTCACTGTTCTCTTCCTGTGCCTAAATTATATAAGTTGTTTTAGGTTTTTATGTGGTACCACAGACCAAGGGTGCTAGGAGTGATAGCACAGTGGGCAGGGCGTTCGCCTTGCACATAGCTGACCCAGGTTCAATTCCTCCATCCTTCTCAGAGAGCTGGGCAAGCTACTAACAGTATCCATCTGCACGGCAAAGTCTGGCAAGCTCCTCGTGGTGTATTCGATGTGCCAAAAACAGTAACAATAAGTCTCATAATGGAGATGTTACAGGTGCCCACTTAAGCAAATCGATGAACAACGGGAGGACAGTGCTACAGTGCGACAGTGCCACAGACCAAATCCAGGACCTCAGATATGCAAGGCAATGCCTGTCTCCTGAGTTACACTCCTGGTTTGTACCCAAAACCATCAATCAAACTCTGCCCCAGGTCATCACGTGCAGGAAGAAGACGTACTGAACACCAGGTTTCATACAGCCACAGGCTGTCCTGGAACAAAACGCCCAGAGGAGGGGACGAACGTCTCCAGCAGAGTCAGAGATCAGAAAACACCGATGCTGCAGCTGACAGACAAGTTTAAAACAAAATCAAAGGTCAGAGAGATGGCTCAGGGTCAGGGCAACTGCCCCGCATACGCAAGGTCCTGAGTCCACCCCAGCAACCACGTGGCCCCCAGCATCACTAGGTGGGGCCCTGGTGGCTGGTCCCCGAGCACCAGGTGAAGCTCCTAGGGCTCCTAGCTTAGAAAAACAAAGGGGGGGGTGAGGCTGGAATGTAGGTCAGTGGTCAGACTCAGATTCTCTGACCCTAAACTCAACTCTTCATTTCCACCAGGAAGTCTTTTCTATCAATCAGCCTGTTCTATAAGCTTAGAAAACAGTCAGTGAAGAATGCAAACCCAACAAGGCTGGAGTGAAGGGCAGCAAGCAGGTGAAATCTGCAGGAGTGATTCCCTGAGTGCAGAGCTAGGAGAAAGCCCTGAGCACCACTGGGTGAAGCTCAAAAGCAAAAAAAAAAAAAAAAAAAAAAGCAAGCAAGCACAGAGCCAACAATCTAGCACAGAGATAAAGTAATGGTGTTATCTGCATGCAGACACGGGTCGTGGAGCGAATGCGGTGTTAGAAGTCAAGGACATTTTGGTCTAGCAAAGGACTGACAGGAAACTGACAGAGAGGCAGGCTGGGACACACTTGACCACAGCAGCTGCGGCCAAAAACTCTAGGTATCTCTTTTTGTCTCCACAAAGCACATGGAGTCCCCGAAGCAGCTTCTGCTGTTGCTTCGTGAACAATAAATGCACATACATAATCACATTTGGGGCGGGGGGCCCATACCCAGCAGTGCTCAGGTGTATCCTGGGTCTATGCTCAGGAATCACTCCAGCAGACCTAAGGGGCCACATGGGGTGCCGGGAACTGAACCCAGCTCAGCTGCCTGGAAGGCCACGTTCTCCCCATTGTGCTATGGCTCTGGCCCTATAGGATACCAAGTGGCTATGCTCCCTTTGCTTCCCCAACACTGGCCTCAGTTCCGCACACCCGCGGCTGAACTCCAACAGTCGCTCTTCACCCCCTCCCCGGGATCCGGGCTGGTTTCCACTGACGGAGTCAGCGGGCGCTGCTTCAGGCTGTGTGGCCAATATTCCGGCTGTGGCTTTCACTGTCCAGGAATTCCAGCCACTGCCCTACCAGGGCACCCGAGAGCCCCTTCTGCTTCCTTTGAAAACCTTCAAGCTCTGGGGTGGAATAGTCTCCTCTCTGGGGTCAGGGGCTCTGGAGAAGACCTTGAGTGTTTCTGCAGGACCTCTGATCACAGCCCACAACAGCAGGGAGCTCCCTTCACCCTTCCACCAGCTTCTCTCCAGAAGCCCCCCAGGAGAGCCTGTCACCCTGGACGGGGTCACACTCCCCACCCACTCTCAGATGATGCAGCCCACGGGGAGCCTCCCCCGGGGGCCGCAGACTGGGTGGCACATTGCAGGGGCCTTCAGCCTTCAGATGAACAGCTGCCGGCACTCAGCCCCCAGCAGCCCCCACCCACCAGGGTGGCCTATAAACACCTTTCAGAGCAACAAAAGATAGCACGAAACCAGATGATGACATTCAACCATTTTATATACTAAAAAATCAGTTTCCCAACATTCGTTTCATGGAATGAGTGCACGGCATTTTCAGGAACTACCTCAGGGCTGTGTCAGTACAAAACAGTTTAAATTAGTAGAACAGAGCCATTTCCAGAGGGGAATCGTTGATCACTGCAGCAAGTGTCTCCACTTGGGAAAGGGGCCATGGAAGAAGGGGCCACAGAGGCCTTGCATCCATCTCTGCACACAGGCCCCATCTGAACACAGAGGGGCCGCACGAGAAGGTCACCTTGTTTCTGCGCATTGTGGAGAAGACGCTTTCCTGTCCGGAGCCCAGCCTGGCCAGTCGCCAGGTGCCTGGACCACGCAGGGGGCAGGAGGATACTTTAGGGGACAGTGTCGGGAAGAAGAAAGGACAAAGCGAACACACAAGCCAGCTCTCTGCCCATGGTCTGAGGTACCCTGGCTTTGATCCAGGGCTTTCTTCTCCACTTCCAATTTAATAGGCACAACTGCAGAATCACAAGGTGGGCGTGGGACTGATTAAAAACGTATGCGTGTGCGTGTGCTGTGTGCACGGGTGCCTATTGTGCATGTGTGCACATGGGTCATGTGTCTGTTCATGCGTGTATGTGTGTGTGTGTGTACACGCACGTGCGCAGAGGAAGGTGGAGACCAGCTAAGCCTATCCCGGCTTCCACTTTCTGAGAAGACATGCCCCAACCCTCTGAGGAAGCCCCCGTGTATTTCTTGCTTATCTGGAGAATACTCTTTAAACACCAGCAAGGAAAAAAAAATGAATCCTCTTATGTAGAAGTCCTGGACACTTTTTCTTCTGATCCCTTCCAAACAGTTGTAGCTTCTGTAAGACACTATTTCCTTTTAGTAACAAAAACTACTCAAAGGCTCACATAGACTTTTCAGTACTCTACAGATCCCGTGCTAAGACCCTCATACTATCTTGGTTCCTGTCCTGGAAGTTGACCTAAAACTTTCACCATGCAATGGACCCGAGTTTGGGCTCCAGACACACATGACCATCTGTGTGGACCTCCTGGAGCCCTGCTCCCCACCCCCGTGCCCACTCTGCTGGGACAGGGGCAGGTATCACACAAGTGGCTGGTGTCGGGGTCAGAGTTCATCATGCTTGGCCTCCTGGTCCTTGAGTTTGAATTCCGCAGCCGTGACCTTCCCATCTCCGTTCCGGTCTTGGTTGGTGAACATGTTCTTCACAATCATCTCAGCATCAAAACCAGGCGCGAGCTTGCCCTTGCCACTTGCTACCTGGGCATGGATATACTCGGAGAACTGGAGAAGGGAAAGGGCAGAGGGTGAGAGCAGAACCAGACGCAGCCCTGGGCATGGGCAGAGATGCGGGGCCAGGAGCTGGACCCTGTGTGCAAGCTAGCAAAGCAAATAAAAGTCTTTGGAAATGGGTTTTCTCTTGATGCAGATTACACAGTCCTGACTACAGAACTCCTGAGTCCTTAAGTTCCGGCCACTAGGGAGATCTCTTCTCACCTTACCTCACACTGCTGAATGCATCCATTCATTCAAACAACAAAGACTTAGTAACTGCATCCTGGTATTGAGCGGCAGCCTAGGCCCTAGTGAAACCGCATTTATTTGATTTTTCTTTTCTTTTTGTTTTTTGGCTGGGGGGTGTCTTTGGGTCATGCTTGGTGGTGCTTAGGCCTTATTCTTGACTTTGCACTTAGGGGTCATTCCTGGCAATGCTTGGGGGCCATCTGTAGTGCCAGGGATCACATGTATAGCTAGTACCCTTCCCACTATACTATCACTCTGGCCACAAGACATCTCATTTAAACAACATCTCACCCTTGTAACTAGCATCTTCTGGTATAAAAGATAAGCCAGGAAAAGCAAGCATAAAAAGATCTTATTTATGTCTTAGGTCAGAAAGTTGAACTTTCTAGAAAAAAGGAAACGTTAAGCCAAGTAAAGATGCGTTAGAGTCCAGGAGGAACGAACGGGGAGATGGCTCACAGAGGCACAGTGAGGGGCGAGGCCCTGAGTCCACATGGCACATGTGCCCCTGATCCCCATGGGCCATACCTCAGAGTACCACGGGGAGGAAGCGAAAATGGGGGCCAGAGAGGCAGGATGGGTGAAGCGCCTGCCCTGCACAGTCCACCTGGGCTCCATCCCTGGGCGCACTGAAGCTCCTGAGCATCGTGGAGCAGAGCCAGGAATGGGCCCTGAGAACCGTAGGGAAATAAAAAGAGAAAAAGGCAAAGAGTCAGGTAGGAGAGCAGGTTGAAAGGCTCAACATGCGAGTGAGCATTAAAAAGAGAAAGAAAGGCCTGGCAAAGGCTTAAGGGACGCGAGAGGCGAAGCGAGGAGCAGCCTGGAGAACGTCTTCAGAGCCGCGAGTGGGCCAGCGTGGGCAGGAGAGCAGGCAGCAGGCAGGCCACTATCCGGCCTCTGGCCAGAGGGCATGTGAGGGGCTGCAAGAGGCCCCTCGCCGCTGTGCACATAGACAGGCTGCACGGGGTCAGCAGGAGCTCAGACGGGTGGGGCTGGCGAGCAGAGCCCACACTGCACGTCCTTTCAAGAGAGCTGGACCATCTCCTGCCCTGGGATTCATTCTGGGCAGCTCAAGGAGCTGGCAGACGATGAAGTCTGGGGAGCAGAGGGTCCATGGGAGGGATGAAGTAGAAGCAGAGCCTCAGCAGGGTGTGGACGGCAAAGCCATGGGTGGGGTGGCACCCAGGAGCAAAGCAAAGGTCAGCTCAGCGTAAAGGGTCTAGACAGGGACCCGGGGTCAGCAGGATGTTGGGGGCCCCGAGGGGCCTGCACAGGAGTCACCTGTGTACAGCAAGCACTGACCCAAGGGTGAGTCCCCGAGGACCTAGCTCACTGGCCCTAGGGACAAAGGTCACGGGAGAGGCTGGAAGGACAAGGAGGACCAGAGGCAGGGCACAGACAACTCTCATTTGTGTCTCACTGGCTTCCTCGCTTCCAGTCCCGTTTATACCGCGGTCACTTACAATACCGATCTGTCTCATGGATGCACCGTCCCAGCACCACTCTGACTACCGGGGTGTCCACTTCCCTCCACCAGCGTCCCAGGCACCCTCCCACGTCCACCCACGACCAGAACTCTCCTACGTGGACATAAAGAAGCACAGTGAGGTCAAATGGCCAAAGGCAACCGAACAATGATTCTCTTAAGGTTTTGTCATAAAAGGGTGCAAAGGAAGGGAAAAAATAGAAAGAGACGCCATGAGATAGGAAAATCAGAATAACAGCCCAGTAAGCAGTGGAATGCTGACGATGCAGGCAGAGGGCAGGAACCAGATCCTTGGAAAACAGATGTGGAATAATCCGGAATTCAATTGTGATGTGGCAGGAAGCAAAGATGTGGTGCAGGAAAAATGACAAGCATCTAGATGATCGGGATCTGGGTGTTTGTCTCACACACAGCCGACCCAGGCTGGGTCCCCAGCACCCCACAGGATCTCCTGAGCAGGAGTAGGAGTGATCCCTGATCGCAGAGCAAGGAGTCAGCCCTGAGCACAGCAGGTGTGACCCCAAAAGCAAACCCTTCCCCCAAAAGCAACACAAAAAAAGTGCTTGTATAATATCATGATTTATAAGAAGTTATTTATTTATACACTGTCACTGTCCTCCTGTTGTTCATCGATTTGCTCGAGCGGGCCCAGTAACGTCTCCTTTGCGAGACTTGTTGTTACTGTGTCTGGCATATCGAATACGTCACGGGTAACTTGCCAGGCTTTGCCGTGCCGGCGAGATACTCTCAGTAGCTTGCCAGGCTCTCCGACAGGGGCAGAGGAATTGAACACGGGTCGGCTGGGTTGGCTGCGTGCAAGGCAAATGCCCTACCCGCTGTGCTATGATATATGGTAGCTCAGACCAAAATATATCTCTCATAGATCTCATAGATCCATATTTCTTGGTTTTTTTTTGTTTGTTTTCATTTTGGAGCCACACCTGACAGTGCTCAGGGCTTACTCCTGGCTCTGCGCTCAGGGACCACTCTTGGTGGGCTCGGGGAACCCTATGGGATACCAGGAACAGAACCCGGGCTGACCACGCACAAGGCAAGCAGCTCACCCGCTATATTATCGCTCCTGCCCCCATTCGTCCACACTTCCTGGCTCACAGTTCACCAAGCCCTGAGAATTCCATGAGTGTTAGGAATGATAATAATGCCTGTTGGTATATTATTCAGGCGAGCTGCAGCAGCACCTAAGGACAAGGGATGGTTGTCAAGGGAACCAGCTCTGCAATCAGAGAATGAGGGCTGCCAGGGCTCAGGTGGGCAGAGGCTGGAGGCTGAGTTCAGCAGCTAGTGACATCATCAGTAATGCTTCAGCTACTGCACCTCATAAAAAGTCAGGACAGGGCGTGGAGTGAGAGTACAGCAGAGAGGGCATTTGTCTTGCATGTGAGGGTTGATTCTCATCACATGCCATCGGCACTGTGGCCTCCGCCACAGTTACACTTAGAAGGGTCCCGAACTGATGGACCAGGAGGCTGTGGTATAAATATATATATATAATATATATATATATTATATATGTATGTGAGCGTATATATATATATATATATATATATATAATGAAATACTATGCAGCTCTAAGAAAGGACAAAATCATGCCATTTGCAACAGCATGGACGGACCTAGAGGAGATTGTGCAAAGTCAGTCAGAAGGAAAGAGTCAGAGAAAGAATGACCTCTCTCCTGGATGGGACTTGAAGATACACAATAGAGGAGCAACAAAGGGACAAAGGCAACAATGGAACTAACACACTCAACTGAGTTGGTGGGGTGAGGGTGTGAGAGGTAGAGGCATGAGGCTCCTGGGGTGGCCGGTGAGGACCCTGGCAACAGCGGTGGTGTTGGTGCATGCCCAGAAACCACCAAGCAGTGCACCTCACAGAACTCCAATCAATAAAAATGAACCCTAAACAAACAAAAGTGCCCTGAGCCAGTGTGGCTCTAAGCTCCTGTCCCTGCATCCCCCAAAGACCCCTTACCTCTTCCAGAAGAACCTGTCCATCGCCATCCTTGTCGATCTCTTCAAAGAGGTTGGGGGACACCTCGTCGTTCCATACAAACATGTAGCCCTCAGGCAGGCCTGCCACCAGCTCCAGCAGCTCGATGTCAAACACCAGCACGGCACTGCCGGGGACCTCGCCCTCTGCTCACCAACAGAAGGGCCAGAGTTAGGATCCTGCCCACTGGCCCCAGCCACACACACACACACACACACACACACACACACAAGCTTCCCTACCCAAGCAACTCCCCGGGCTGTAGCTGGGCACCATCGCTGAGTCTGAGGCAGGTTCAGAGGGTGCTGACCAGCAGTTTTTTGTTTGTTTGTTTGTTTTTAATTTAAGGAACAGGGGTCAGAAGAGATTGTACAGTGGGTAGGGCCTTAGCCTTGAATATGGCTACCCAGGATTTAATCCCCTGCATCCCACAGGGTCCCCTGAGCACCACCAGGAGTGGCTCCTGAGTACAGAGCCAGGAGTAAGCCCTGACCACCACCAGATGTGGCTCAAAAAAAACAAAATAAAATAATTAACATTAAGGAACAGAATAAAATCGATGTGGATCAGTCCATTGCCAATAGAGAGAATAACTTTATGAAATAAGCTTTGATTTTCTATTTGACATAACATGTATTTGTTTAAGTCATGTTTATGTAGAAACAGAATGGGAAAGAAAAAAGAATTACATAGTCTGTATCTTGGTTAAAAAAAGTTGGATAGGCACTAGCAGAGATGACAATGGTAGAAACCTTGGATAGAATGAAGAGAAGATTTTCCTTTAAGTGGGGCCATCCCAGGGAAGCATCCTGGACCATCAGCAGGGCTAGGCCTGGTGGAGCTCAGGGCCCATTACACTGGGTCAGCACTCGGGTTTGTGCTGTCCACATGCCCTCCCTGCTTCCCACAGCAGAATATCAGAAGAAACATGCAAAGCCTTAAAATTATGATGTGGGGGCCAGAAAGACAGCATAGTGGTTAGCACAGTTGCCTTGCATGCAGCCAACCCAGGTCTGATACCGGCATCCCATATGTTCCCCCAAGCACAGCCAGGAATGGATTCCTGAGTACAGAATCAGGAGTAAGCCCTGAGCATCACTGGGTGTGACCCAAAAACCAAAAAACAACACAATAAATAAAAATCATGATAAGGGAATAAGACTGCAAATAACACATAGAACATAGGCCAAAAAAAGTTCTATAAGTGTATGAGTGTGTGTGTATATAGATACATTTTTAAATGTATGTGTATATATGTACAAGTAATATAAAATAATTAAAATTATATAATTACTTATAATATGTCTCACAGGTATGTTACTTATAACATATTACTTATAATATGTGCGATAGCAGGGGCTGGAGCGATAGCACAGCCACAGCGGTAGGGCATTTGCCTTGCACGCAGCCAACATGGCCAACCCGAGTTCGATTCCTCCGTCCCTCTCGGAGAGCCCGGCAAGCTACCGAGAGTATCTCGCCCACACGGCAGAGCCTGGCAAGCTCCCCATGACGTATTCGATATGCCAGACACAGTAACAACAAAGTCTCCAATGGAGACGTTACTGGGCCCACTCGAGCAAATCGACGAACAACGGGAGGGTCTTTACCTTTACCTTTTTATGTCTCACATACATAGGGTATGCAACATTTTAAAACATTTCAGATTGCTGGGAGTAACAGAATATTGTTTCTAAACCTTATTTCCAAAATAAATAAAATAAAAATTCTGAAAAAGAGAAGATCATTCTGAGGAACTTAATCCCTTCAACAAATGAGTGTTCCCCATTCCCACCTACGGATGACAGAAAGTCAAACATGGAGAAAGCAGGGCTCCCGGATTTCCCAGGCGGAGGACTCATTCTGGCCAAAACCTTACCTGAAAGGGGGAGCTCACACCTACATTACAGACCTTGAAACTAATCTCTCCCAAAGGGAATCTGCCCAGATAGACAGCAAGTTCAGGAGACGTGAGGGCAGAGAGGCCAGCCACCTTCCAACATCCCAGGACACTGTGGAGCAAGAAGCTCAGGGCCTCTCCTCAGAGGAAGTGCCCCAAACGCTTTTCTGGGTGTCCCCATATGAAATCTGACATCCAAGGGCTATTTCCCTATAACACAGCACTCACGATGGATCCATTGGGGTCTTTACACAAAAAAAGCTAAATGTGGGGGCCAGAGAGCGTAGTGGGTAACACAGTTGCCTTGCACTACGCTAAGAAACAGCAGCAGCGTTCTGTGGGGTTTAGATGGAAAAGATACTGTGGTTGTAAAGCCCCCCCCAAAAGCACAAAATGCAGTGACTGGCTATAGCCAAGCACCTGGAACACTGCCACATACTCACCCACGCCAGCCTCCCCATAGCCAAGGTGCGGGGGGATGATCACCGTCCGCTTCTCGCCAACACACATCTCTCGGAGACCCATGTCCATCCCCAGGACCACCTGCCCGGACCCCAGCACGATGTTGTAGGTTTTGCCTAGATTCCACCTGGAAAAGAAAAGCACCGAGGAGGCCCGGGTTAGATCATGGGCGCTGATGGAACACACTGCACTTCCTCAGAAACTCAGAACTCGTCTCATCAGGAGAGAACATCAACTCAAACTCAGCAAATGATCACCCAGGATCCTCAAGAGTTGCTGAGAAAATCAAGGTGAGACTATGAAGGACGGTCTCAGGATACCTGGGAGAGGAACTTTTTCACTTTTTTTATTTTTATTTTTTTAATTTTTAATGAATCACCTGAGATACAGTTGCAGACTTACAAACTTTCGTGCTTACATTTCAGTCATACAATGATCGAGTACCCATCCCTCTACCAGTGCCCATTCTCCACCACCAATGATCCCAGTATCCCTCCCATCTCCCCCCATTCCCCATTCCCCGTCTCTGTGGCAGGCACATTCCCTTTTACTCTCTCTCTCCTTTAGGGTGTTGTGGTCTGCAATGCAAGTATTGAATGGCCATCATGTTCGGTCTACAGTCTACTTTTGGAACACAGGGAGAGGGAATTTTAACAATGAGAGTATTTGGCAAAATGTTGTGGGGTCTTAGGGTCAAAGGTAGTAGGAGTTAGGCAGAGTACTCAGGTGGGAGCCCCTGCCGAGCACTTGGGGGGCCTGAGTTTGATCCCCGGCGCAGAACTGCAGAGCCCACAAAGCACCAAGAGGAACGCACACTAGAAACACCAGGCAGTAATATTTCAGTGTAATATAAAACTTAGTTTCAATGTATGTCATGGAAGCAAGCGTCTATTCCCATAGGTTCCCAAATCTATTGCTCCTTTACAGAAAATAAATCGGCTGCCCTCTCGCCCCCAATTTGCCTTCTTCAAGTCAACACACAGAAAACAACCCCCAATCACACCCAAGGTTGCTACCATCCAGTGCTGCCCCAGAATGGGATGGGTGGGGCAGTATCCCCCACTTTGAGAAAGACTGGTTCTATGAAATGCACACTAAACAATGAGGGGTGACATCAGAATATCAGGGTAGCACCACACTTGCCAACAACTGAAACGGGAAGGACTTGGATTTGGAATTGTATTGAAATGGAATGTCTGAAGTTTCCTTGTCTGCCTGGAGACCATGGCAGCTGCCTCCAGGGATGTTCTGAACAGAGAATACCACAAATGATGTATCATGCTCGCTCTGTGCAGCCCAAAGGGCTCCAGAAAGGCATGTTTTGTGGGCTTAAGTGCTGGGGTCTGCTTTTTGTTTGGGAGCCACACCCTACAGTGCTTGGGCTTATCCTGGCTCTACACTCAGGGATCACTCCTGGCAGGGCTCAGGGGACCATATGAGGTATTGAGAATCAAACCTGAGTCAGCCAGCTTCAAGGCCAGTGGCCTAACCACTGTACTATCTCTCTGGCCCCTGAAGTGCTAGCGTCTGTCACAAACCAACTCTTGAAAGTAACAGAGTTGAACGAGGGACATGACTCAAGTATCCTGGATGCCTGAGGAAACCCAGGGAAATGAAAGCGCCATCATCTCAGTCATGACTGAAACCTGTTTCCTAATTTCCATCATTCCTCTCACTTCCTCAAGGCCAGAGAAGAAAAGCTCCCGCCTCCGGTGTCCCCTTGGTCCCTCTTCACATTGACCCCAGAGCCAGGCTGGTTTTCTGGAAACAGCAAACCAAAACAGGGCTTGCTCTTGTGGTACCTGAGTTGAAGGAAAGAAAAGCAGCCAACTCTGGGCAAGACACCCCAGCCCGAGGCCTCGGCACCCCCCAGCCGCCCCACAATTGCTCCTTTGTCAGCCGCACACAGACCGCCTCTCACCGCCTGCCTCCGAGGCCCCTCAGAAGAGCCAGGCGCCCATGGAGCCACCACATAACAAATGTTTGTTCTTTCTGTCTGAAGGCAGATGGAACCCACACGAAGTGAATGTTCCCAACAAACACTGTTTTCCTGAGTCATCCTGACAACACCCTCCCTCCCCGCCCCCTGCCCGCTTCCTTCTCCTCAGGCCAGAGCTGCTCTCACACATCCTCCTTCACAGCTTGTGTGAAGAGATCCAGGAAGTGTCCACCTCCGCATCCTGCCCTCTACTGTCCCTGTTGTCCCCTCCGAGGCATGCGGGTACCACAGCACCACTTTGCCCTCACTGGGCGACCCGGCAGGCGCTCCCCTCCACCCCATTCCTGTCATCCCAGGTGTCTGGGGTGTCTCAGCCAGCAGAGTCAGCCCCCACTGCCCTTCCACGTAGGTCTCTGTGAGGAGGTAGCACTGGACAGGACAGGACTCAGCCTAGAGCCTTCGCTGGGCTTGTGTGAGGCCCCAGGGCTCCATCCCTGATGCACCCCCAGCCCCGCAGAAAAGGGAAGATCGGGTGAGTCCCGGGCCTCTGGGCAAATCTACCAAACACATGTGAAAGGACCAGAAGCCTGAGCCTGATACGAGAGGAACATCCCAAACACGCAGGGAAGGCCCCTTTGTTCCTCTGCCACCCCCACTTCCCCTCCTATTCCCTCTCGGCCTCAGGAAGCGGCAGCTGAGACCGTGAATGTGAGACCTAATGATACCGTGAATGTGAGCTGAAGCAGTGACAACAGGCCAAGGACCTGACAGAGGGTCTGGCCCTGAGGGTCGCAAACAGCGGTTCCCTCCGTCCGCAGACATCGGCAGCCCATGCTCCTGCCTGCTGCCCTCAGCCCTGAGGCCTCTGCTGGAAACCAGGTCCCTGAGAATCTGGGTGTCAGGGGGTGTCAGGGGTCAGTGTAGCTTGTGGGTTATATAATACACAACTGACCTTGTCTTGTATTCAGACCTCTCTGATCAGGATACTCTTTTAAATGGACAGAACAGGCAGCATTTGGGGCAGTGTGTCCAGTGGGTCTCTCTCTCTCTCTCTCTCTCTCTCTGTGTGTGTGTGTGTGTGTGTGTCTCTGTCTCTCTCTGTCTCTCTCTCTCTCTGTGCTTTCCCCATCACACTCTGTCACTTGAAGCTACAAGGCAGAAGGACAGGTAGACAAGAGAGAGGTCTTCCCCTAGTGAATGCAAAGACTGAGTAGGAGTGATAGTATACCCGGGAGGGTACTTACCCTGAATGCAGCCAACCCAGATTTCATCCCTGGCACCCCATATGGTCCTCTGAGCCTGACAGGAGTTATCCCTGTGTACAGAACTAGGAGTAAACCCTGAGCACCACCAAAATAAAAATACTTTATGGGGCCAGAGAAACAGTACAGCAGGCATGCAGCCAACCAAGGTTCTTCCCCTAGCACCCCATAGGGTCCCCTAATCTCAAAGGGGACCCTATAGGGTGATCTCTGAGCACAGAGTCAGGATTAAGCCCTGAGCACCACAAAACAAAATATCTAATTTTATTTAAGCTACCGAGAGTATCTTGCCCGCATGGAAAAGCCTGGCAAACTACCCGTGACGTATTCAATATGTCAAACACAGTAATAACAAGTCTCACAATGGAGATGTTACTGGGCCTGCTCGAGCAAATTGATGAACAATGGGAGACAGTGCTACAGTGCTATATATTTATTTATTTTTGCTTTTTGGGTCACACCTGATGATACACAGGGATTACTCCTGGCTCTGCACTCAGGAATTACACCTGGCGGTGCTCAGGGGACCATATGGGATACTGGGAATCGAACCCAGGTCGGCTCTATGCAAGGCAAACACCCTACCTGCTGTACTATCATTCTAGTCCCCAAAATATTTAACTTTTATGATGCTATGTCAGGAGCACAAAAGGGATGTATGGTGTAGATGTATTTTAAAAAACACCAAAAAGTGCTCATGATCAATTATCACACCAAAAATGAGGCTATTTTTTTTTCTTTTTGGATAACACCTGGTGATGCTCAGGGGTTACTCCTGGCTCTGCACTCAAGAATCACTCCTGGCGGTGCTCGGGGGACCATATGGGATGCTGGGAATCGAACCCGGGTCAGCCGCATGCAAGGCAAACGCCCTACCCGCTATGCTACTGCTCCAGCCCCCAAATGAGGCTATTATAATACCTGACTCATCACCCAAAGATCCAGCTGGACACACGGTAAATGCCTTTCACCTCTCTCATACTAATTTGTGCTATAGGGTCTACTCGTGTATTTTCAGATTCCTGTCAACCAGCTGATGTTTATGAAAAAACGTTCTCCTAGTGTTAGGCTCTGGACCAAGAGTTAAATATGGATCGACTCTGTTGGGGTTCCTAGAGGTGTTCTAACCTGCTACTTTACTTCCAGGGGCAGAATCAAAAATGAATAAATACAAGGCAGCAATGCATCAAAAGGAGCTGCCCACAGGAGCTACGGCAGGTGATTCTGCCAGGAATCAAGGAAAGATCTGAAGAAAACAGGGGCCAGAGCAATAGTATGGAGGGTGAGGTGCAGGCCTTGTACGCGGCCAAACCGGGTTCAATTCCCCAACATCCCATATGGTCTCCTGAGCACAACCAGGAATGATTCCTGAGCCAGGAGTAACCCTGAGCATCACCGGGTGTGTCCCAAAACAAAAAATAAAATGAAATAAAAGAAAAAAGAAAAAAGACAAACCAAGTTCAGGGCAGGAAAGGCCGCAGCCCTCGAGGCAAGGCAGGCCACAGGATGGTGGGGCAAGCCCGTGGGGCTGCCTCGCGGGGGGGGGGGGGGGGGGGTTAAGTTTTCACTCTACCCATAAAGAGAGTGTCACAGGAGCAAGGCAAGTGACAGGGGACACCCACCAATGAGTGGGAGTAAAAGCAGTTGGTCAACATGACCCACAGGTGAGGATGGGGTCACATGGCACCGCTGGGGCCCCTCCCTTACGTGGAATCCAGCAGAGTCCCGTCCAGTAGCGAGGCATTGTAGTGGTACTTGAGGAAATCCCCCTTCTTAGTCAGCACTGAGCAGTCGGGGGGCTTGTAGCGGGAGGTAATGCTGATGGAGTCAGACGGGTTGTGGAAGTCAATCACGTGGACGTCAAACACCAGTACCGCTGAGCCAGGGATGTTCCCTGCAGGGAAAGCGACAGACACCACGGGGTTAGCGGGCCCCAAGGTGCCAGGTGTGGGCGCCCACCCGCCTGCAATCTAGAGAACAAGGCTGGAAGCCATTCGAAGCACCCAAACCCACACTTTACACATGGGGAAACTGAGGCACTGTGTTCTACAGGGTCCTACTGTCACTTGGCCTCATTTGGGCCAGAACCCAGAACAATGGACTGCTGCCCCAGGAAGGGTTAAACCCGAAGACAGACAGTGAGTCCCTTAGAGATGAGAAAAACAAAGCACCATCAAATGAAGGCCCAGACCACGCCAAGGGGTGAGCTGAGAACAAGAGCGGAAGAGGCTGTACAGTGGGCAGCGTGCTTGCCCTGCATTCTGTCAGCCAGGTGCAACTCCCCATCCAGTCCCCCGACCCCCCGAGGCCACCAGGAGTGACCCCTGGTAGCAGAACGAGGAGGAGTAAGCCCTGAGCACCAACTGGCATGGACAAAAAATCACTCCAGTTTCCCAGGAAGGAGGAAGAGGGCAAAGGGCCAGTCCTGGGGAGAGGAGAGAGCTGGACAGACGGCAGCTCTCTACCTTCAAGGCCAAGAGCATCAGGGTTCATGGAGGCCTTCCAAGCAAGCCGACTTGTTTCAACAAAGTTATTATACACGCTTCATCGCCTCACCTTGGAGAGCACTACTCCACACCAGACCCATGTCTCCAGTGTACAAAACCACATTTCCCCGTATGTGACCTCAGGAAATCCCGCAGTGATCTGTAAGCAGGTGCCGCTGTGAGTCCAGGCCATCACACCTGACGAAACTCCACGCCAGCCCCTTGGGGGTGCAGCACAGAGGGTGAATGCTGCCGTTGGCTTCCGTTGTTCAACAGCCCCCAGATGATTTCAGGAAAGTTTGGAGGTAGAAATGCTATCAGTAGCACTCCTCATAGGAAGAGCAGTCTAATATCTAACCAGCATTTTATGAGGAAGAAAATGGAGGAAGCCTCAGTCACTCACACCCTGCCTTGTCCCCCACTGCCCCCGCTATGCATTTTTCTGTTTCTTTGCAGAGAGAGAGAGAGAGACAGACAGACAGACAGACAGACAGACAGACACACACACACACACACACACCACACACCACAGGTCCGGACACTCAATAAGTGATTTATAAGAACTACTTTATTTAGTAATTTTAACCCCACGTTCTCAATCTGCAGAAGAGTAAATTGAGGCACAGATTTGGGGGCTTGTCGAAATGACAACACAGGCTGCCTCTAGCACAGTCCACTGGAGTCCTGTGTTCCAGCTGCTGATGTAGTGGTGACAGGCAGGAATGTCCCTGTGGGAACAGGTACTGACCCAGAAAGTGGCTCAGAGCCAGCGCTGAGGCCAGCACTGAGACAGGGGGGCAGTGGGGCCAGCACACAGCTTACTCAGGCTCCGCTGCCCATTAAAGTCAACAGGGGATCGAGTGAGAGCAATAGTACGGGGGGGGGGGGGGGGAGGGCATCAGCCTTGCACTTGGCTGACCAGGGTTCGATCCCCGGCATCCCGTAGGGTCCCCCGAGCACTGCCAAGAGTACTTCCTGAGTGCAGAGCCAGGAGTAATCCCTAAGCATCGCTTAGGGATGCTGACTATGATGCAAAAACAAACGAACAAAAAGCTTCAATGAGAACAGTCTGGGTACGACTGAGGACGTGATGCTAAGTCAGAGAGACAACAGCAAGCACTGTCTCCTATCACTTCTATGTAGAATCTGAACCCGTCAAAGCCACAAGGAAAGGAGGGATACTTTGGGGTTTTTTTTGTTTTCTTTTGTTTTTTTTCTTTTTGAGTCACACCTGGCAATGCTCAGGGGTTACTCCTGGCTCTGCAGTGAGGACTGACTCCTGGCGGTGCTCGGGGGACCATATGGGATGCCAGGAATCAAACCCGGGCCGGCCTCGTGCAAGGCAAACACCCTACCCGCTGTGCTTTTGCTCTGGCCCCAAGAAGGGATTACTTGAGGTGGGAGTGGGGGTGGGGAACTGGAGAGGTTAAGGGTGGAAAATGGCAACTGGAAGATAAATAAGCCCTAGAGATATCACACGCAGTACAGTAAGACAGTTAGCAACACTGCATTATCAACATTAAACATACCAACAGACATCAATTATTCCCACCACAAAGAAGAAATGGCATACGACCAGGCTCTCGCCAACACAATGGTGGCATTCCGAGTGCAATTCATAAATGCATAAGGTCAGCCTGGGTGCACCTTGAATTAACAGTGCTTGTCAAATGTATTTCAATAAAAATTTGTTTTGGGGGTGGCAGGGCAGGGATAAATAGGTTTGAACTCACGCCCTGAGATCTCAAAGGAGCTAGGACAACGTGGGACGAGAGGACTTTGCCATGCTGGTCTTAGTGACTTTAAGATGCTGGTTTGGCTATGTTTAGGCAAAGCTAAGAATCCATGAAGGAACGGGCAGGGAAGGGACTGAAAACAAGATTTCACCCTGAAGCAGAAAAAAACCAGTCTGTGGCTGTGGCAGCAGCTGAGCAGTCCCCAGGCACAAAAAAACCCAGATGCTGAGGGCAGCGGGGCTGAGAGGAGCGAGGGCTGAGGGCAGCGGGGCTGAGAGGAGCGAGGGCTGAGGGCAGCGGAGCTGAGGGCAGCAAGGCTGAGGGCAGCAGGGCTGAGGGCAGCGGGGCTCAGGGGAGCAGGGCTGAGGGCAGCAAGGCTGAGGGCAGCAGGGCTAAGGGGAGCGGGGCTGAGGGCAGCGGGGCTGAGCGCAGTGGGGCTGAGGGCAGCAGGGCTGAGGGCAGCGGGGCTGAGGGCAGCAAGGCTGAGGGCAGCAGGGCTAAGGGGAGCGGGGCTGAAGGCAGCGGGGCTTAGTGCAGTGGGGCTGAGGGCAGCAGGGCTGAGGGGAGTGAGGCTGAGGGGAATGAGACTGAGGGCAGCAGGGATGAGGGGAGCAGGGCTGAGGGCAGCAGGGCTGAGGGCAGCAGGACTGAGGGCAGCAGGGCTGAGGGCAGTGGGGTTGAGGGCAGCAGGGCTGAGGGCAGCAGGGCTGAGGGCAGCAGGGCTGAGGGCAGCGGGGCTGAGGGCAGCAAGGCTGAGGGCAGCAGGGCTAAGGGGAGCGGGGCTGAAGGCAGCGGGGCTTAGTGCAGTGGGGCTGAGGGCAGCAGGGCTGAGGGCAGCAGGGCTGAGGGCAGCGGGGCTGAGGGCAGCAAGGCTGAGGGCAGCAGGGCTAAGGGGAGCGGGGCTGAAGGCAGCGGGGCTTAGTGCAGTGGGGCTGAGGGCAGCAGGGCTGAGGGGAGTGAGGCTGAGGGGAATGAGACTGAGGGCAGCAGGGATGAGGGGAGCAGGGCTGAGGGCAGCAGGGCTGAGGGCAGCAGGACTGAGGGCAGCAGGGCTGAGGGCAGTGGGGCTGAGGGCAGCAGGGCTGAGGGCAGCAGGGCTAAGGGGAGCAGGGCTGAGGGCAGTGGGGCTGAGGGCAGCGGGGCTGAGGGCAGTGGGGCTGAGGGCTGAGGGGAGTGAGGCTGAGGGCAGTGAGGCTGAGGGCAGCAGGGCTGAGGGAAGCGAGGCTGAGGGCAGCAGGGCAAGGCTGAGGGCAGCAAGGCTGAAGGCAGCAGGGCTGAGAGCAGTGAGGCTGAGGGCAGCGAGGCTGAAGGGAGCAGGGCTGAGGGGAGCAGGGCTGAGGGGAGCGGTGCTGAGGGCAGCAGGTCTGAGGGGAGCAGGGCTGAGGGGAGTGAGGCTGAGGGCAGCAAGGACTGAAGACAGCAGGACCAAGGGAAGTAAGGCTGAGGAGAATGAGGCCAAGGGCAGTGAGCACTAAGCACAGAGCAGCTTATCTGAGCCATCCATGTTCCACAGACTTCTGACAAAGGAACCAACAATAGGCCTATTTCAAAGACCATATTCACTGGTCCTTAGACTTACAAGGGTCACTAGGTTCAATGGTCCACGAGTGAGCAGAAGAGGCTGAGGAAACACGTCACCATGAAGGCGACCGGGTGAAGGCCAAGGCTGTGAATGAAGCCCTCGGGGATGCCCAGCACAAGGACCCACAGGCATCGGGTGGATCAGACACCGAGCCTCACACACACACTGGGATGCAGTCCTTGCCTGGTGCTGAGGGGATGCTCCCACCCGAGCCTACCACTTTGCCAGCTCTCACACCAGCCGGCAGGCACCTGAGAGCTGTCTGCTCCCAGGCGCAGGGCTCTGTGTAGGAGACCAGAACTTGCGCCAATTAGCAAGAGCGTCCAGGAAGCCACTGAGCAGCCAGTGTTTGTCTGAGCGGGAAGTGGCATACACCAATGAAGGCATCAACCAGGACGTAAGCTACTGCGGTCTGGGAGTTTTGTGTCTTTTCTCTCTCCCAAATACCGATCTAGCTGACTCACGAAGGCACTCAAGTGAGTCTCAGACAAAAACATGCAGTTTCAGGAGCAGTTTCAGGACTGCAGGTAGGGCATTTGCCTTGCATGCAGTTGACCCGGGTTCAGTTCCCGGCACCCCAATCTGGTCCCGAGCCCGCAAGGACTGATACCTGAGTATCACAAGGAGTGAGCTCAAGGCAAGCTCTGAGCACCACAAGGTGTGGCCTCAAAACTGAAAAAAGAAAAGAAAATATGCAGTTCTCTGGACCTTTAAATATGAAGACCAAACCTTGAGCCCAGCTGCCCCGGCCACTATCCCCTCCCAGTCAATTCATGCTCTGCCTTCCACAAAGAACTGAGAGTGTGGGAGTAAGTGTTGGCCAGCAAACGGGTGAAGTATAATGCAACCGTGCATAGTGGCCCCAACACCAGGCTCCTGCCTGAATAAACCCTGATTAATGCAGTCACAGTCAGACCATTTCCTCCACCACAATGTATCCTCGGGAAGAGATTCCAATGACAATTAATAAAGGCTGCCCCCGGGTTTCTGGGCATTGTGGCTGGTGCCCTCAGTTCTCCATACATGGGCATCAAGAGTCCAGCTGAACAGAAATTCCATCTTCTCGTCTAAGGCACAGGAGGACGGCAAAGGTCTGGGTCTAATTCCGGCTCCATCATGGGTTCTTCACGGTGGTCTCGGGCCAAAGACTCAACATCTCGGGCCTGATCTGAACTAAGAATGCTTTCAAGGTTCCAATCACCTAGGGAAGTTTCTGGCCTAGTGGGATAAAAAGGAGCTATCTTCCTCACTTTGCTCCTTGCTAAGAGAACCTGGAAAGTAATTTGAAACTGGGGAACAGAAAACCATACAGGACACAATAGTCTCCTCAACCCAAGAGCAGACATTCTCTACCCAGCCAGCAGAACACAGCAGACAGCAGAGCCCAGCCAGAAGGGCCCCACCTGGCCTCCACCAACCACTCAGAGGATGGTGCTACAGGAAAGCGCCACTCACTGAGGCCTCAGAAGCCACCACCAGCCACATTCCACTCCTCTCCCACAATGACCTCTGCTCTGTGAGTGTGGGGGAAGGCAACAGACCTCCCCAGAGTGCCAACACCCGCTGAGGTCGGAGCCTCGGTGATCACTGTTCTGGCCCAGGCAATTCCCTAAGATTCAAGGCTCGGGACCGGACAATAGGACAGCAGGGAGGGCATTTGTCTTGCACATAGCTGACCCAAGTTCGATCCCTGGCTTTCCATACAGTCCCCGGAGCACTGCCAGGAGTGATCCCTGAGTGCAGAGCCAGGAGTCAGACCTGAACACTGCCAGATATAGCACTGTAGCACTGTTCTCCCATTGTTCATCGATTTGCTCAAGTGGGCACCAGTAACGTCTCCATTGTGAGACTTGTTGTTATTGTTTTTGGCATATCAAATACACCACAAGGAGTTTGCCAGACTCTGTCGTGCGGGCGGGATACTCTCAGTAGTTTGCCAGGCTCTCCGAGAGGGACGGAGGAATCGAACCCCGGTACATCGCTGGATATGGCCCAAAAAACAAAAGGCTCAGCAGCAAGGAGCCTGTCTCTCCCTGCAGCACATCTGATTCATGAGGCAGCCTCATGCCCAGAAAATTTATGAGCCCTCAGACACTTCCTAGAGCCTTCTTTAATTCTTCACAGACTCTGTCTCATACTTGATAGAAAGCCAAAAGAAGGGAAGACTTTAAGCAAATGTTTTTCATCAATATAATCTTTTCAGAGAAAGGAACTCTTAGTCCCAAGGGATCATCAACAGGAATTTCTCAGAAAGTATGTGTCTATTTCTGTATGTATTTGGCCAAGAGTAGAGATTTACATGCTACACAAACAACAGCGCCTCACATGCTGGATAAACAGGACATGAACCATGTGACTCAACGGGCCTTAAGTGTGATCTATGACATTTTAAATCATGGGGAAAATAATATCATTCCATGGTGCACACAAATCCCAGTCAACCTGATGTTTCTTAGATTATCTGGAGTAACCTTACCTGGAAAATTCCATGAGATCCATCAGGAGAAGTCGTAAAAAGGCTGACCTAATGAATGTATTCAGGCAGAACTCCATGATCAAAAAGAATGTAAAAGCCAAATAAAAAGTGCCATTAGATATTCTTAAGCAAGCTCATAAAAAAAAAATGAGAAAAAATTATGAAAATATGATTTGGGATACTATGTAGCTTTAAAACTATCTACTGTCATATACGTTGTCCATAACAAATCAGGTAAAAGAGAAATTGTCACTTGTCATTTGTCATCCCATTGATCGATTTGCACAACCGGTGCCAGTAATGATTCCATTCATCCCTGTTGTGTGCTAGCATAGCCCAATGGTGTATTGGAAGCTCTTTCAGGGTGAGGGGAATGAGGCCCGTTATTGTTACTGTTTTTGGCATATCAACTATGCCACGGAGATGATCCCAATTTTGCCAGTGAGTGTGGGTAGATAAGTATTTTCTTTTATTTATACAGAATCACATATTTACTCAAAAGTATAGAGGGGAGGGCACTTGCCTCCATGTAGCTCACCCAGGTTCGATCCCCAGCACCTCACATGATCCCCTGAGCCCTACCATGTGTGATCCCTGAGTGCACAGTCAGGAAAAGCTCTGAGCTTTGCCAGGTGTGGCCCACAATTATTTTTTTTCCTTTTTGAGTCACACCCGACGATGCACAGGGCTTACTCCTGGCTTTGCACTCAGAAATTACTCCTGGCAGTGCTCGGGGAACCATATAGGATGCTGGGAATCAAACACGGGTTGGCCGCATATAAGGCAAACACCCTATCCACTGTGCTATCGCTCCAGCCCTGGCCCACAATTTTTTTTTTTTATGTTTTTATATATATATTTTTTTTTGGCCCACAATTTTTTAAAAAATAAACAGAAGCCCAGAAGAATAGTCACCCCATGGTTCTCTTAGTTTCATATTTCTGCTACCAAAAATGACCAAAACATGGGGGCTCAAAAGACCCCACAGTCTTGGAGGAGGTGGCAGCAGGACTATGTTCCTCCTGGACTCTGTAGAGAGACCGTCCCTGGCCTTCCTGTCCTGAGATGGCCTTCACTCTCTGCCTCCACCTTCTCAGCCAGCAACTTGAAATCTTCCTGCTCGAACCTCCTGCTTGGCCTCCACTAAGACTCTATAGGACAGCAGAACCCAGGGACGAGCCAGATGATCTCCCAGGTGAGAGGCCTCACCTGAGCCACATCTGCAACCCCCTCGACCACGTGACCCATATCACAGTGCTGGGAAGAGATGGACCTCTTTGGGGCCACTCTCTACCCTTCCTGTTAGCTGTGTCCCTCCTGGGTGGTGGGCCTTACGGTTTTTGCTTATATGCACTTTCTTTCTCTCAAGTCAACACGTATTATCTGTCATTTTTTAAAGGAACATGGCTATTAAGACAAGGTTGAGGACAGAGCAGAGGGAGAAGGCCTTGCATGCACCCTGGCCCTGGTTCAATACGCCAGCAACACAGAATCCCTCAAGAACCCCCAGGCAAGCCCTGAAGGCCCTGAGTGACCCTGGGGTGGGCCTGCTGGCCCCCGGCACCACAAAGACCAAGCAGCAGTGCACTCTCCAACCTGCACCAAACTCTGCAGCCTTGTGGTCAAGAATCACCATGGGTGACCCTGAGCCCTGAGATCTCAGGAGGCCCACCACTATAAATAAATACAACTAAAGGAAATTTGCTAAAAGATTCTGCATTGAGTAATTTTAAATGAGTATATATTAGGCCCGGAGCAACAGTACAGCAAGTAGGTGCTTGTCTTGCATACAGTTAACCTGAGTTTGATTGCCGGCATCCCATATGGTCCCCTGAACTCCACCAGGAATAATTTCGAGTGCAGAGCCAGGAGTAACCCCTGAATATTGCCGGGTATGATCCAAAAACACAAAACAAGGTAAATTTTATGGTATGTAAATTATAACCCAATGAAACTGCCATTTAAAAAGCAAAACAGGCTGGAGAGATGGGTTGAAGGGATGGAGCACACACCTGGCTTGGATAGGGCCTGGTTTGGCCTCCAGCATGGCCCCCCCGAGGACCACTGGGTTTAGGCCTGGTAGTCGCAAACACCTCCGAGAAGGCCCCCTTAACAGCAAAAACAAGGGGCAGAGAGAGAATACAGAGAGTAGTTGTTTGCCTAGCATACGGCTGACCCGGGTTTGATCCCCAGCATCCCATATGGTCCCCTGAGCACTGCCAGGAGTGATCCCTAAGTGCAGAGCCAGGAGTCACCCCTGAGCACTACCAGTGTGGCCCCCCAAACAAACAGCAATAGAAAAACAAAAAGGATGATATATGTTCTTGAAAACGGCCTACCCAAAAAAGGGGCAGTAACAGAAAACAACCAGACACCAAAAACTGGTGGATTGTGGAGCTCATTTGACTCTACACAGATCTAAAATTTTTGAAAGGAAAACAAAAATGTCCCCAGTGTGTTGTGTGTGTGTTTGTGTGGTGTGTGTGTGTGTGGGGGGGGGGATTGGAGCGATAGTAGATCGGGTAGGGCATTTGCCTTGCACAAGGCCGAGCTGGGTTCAATCCCCAGCATCCGATATGGTCCTCCAAGGCCTCCAAGAATCATTTCTGAGTGCAGAGCCGGAAGTAACCCCTGTGCATCACCAGGTGTGGCCCCCAAACCAAAACAAAACAAACAAAATATGGTTCCAGGAAGACCAGGAGAAATGAGAGCCCCTGAGAAACTAAGGCTCTCTGGGAGTTGCGTCCTGGAGCAAGACTCAGTTTTTACTCCTGTGTCTCCCTAAAGATGCCCATGGGGCTCACCTTGGGGCTGTTGGCACTCTGTCCCCCTATAGACGCACGCGGGGCTCACTCACCTCTGCCTTCCTCCCCGTAGCCCAGGTGCGGGGGCACCACGATCCTGCGCTTCTCTCCAATGCAAACCCCGAGCAAGCCTTCATCCATGCCAGCAATCACATAGCCCTGCCCGATGTAGGTGTCATAGGTGCGGTTCCGGGAGTAGCTGGGAAAGAAGAAAGAGGTCAGGGGCACGGCCAGCATAGGCCGGGGGCATGCAGCGTCTGCTCCATGAGAGGGCCATGACTGGGACACGGGCACCACAACAGCTGAGCAAGCTGGTAGTGGCCACCTGCAGACACGCCCAGTGGAGAGCCCCCAGCCCTCGGGGGCCTGCAACGAGGAAACAACTCTGGGCAAGAGTGACCGTACAGCGGGGATGGCATCTGCCTGGCTGCAGCCAAACTAGGCTCGATCCCTAGTACAGGGGCTGCAGCCAGCCCACAGGTCCATCTGCCTGGCACCAGGCCCAGCTGACAGGACCCAGAGCAGGGGGTGTCGGCTGGAAAGTGAGGATAAGTCACACCTATAGGCTCTCAAGAGGAGAGCTCATGCCCACGTGGACAGAAATACATGAGGGGCCGAAAAAGAACACATGTGCTGAGACTGCCAGTCCTGCCCAGGCCTGGACAGATGCTCCCTGCCCAATCTCTGACCACCATGGACCTCTGGCAGGAGTGTGGATTTCCCCCTGTGCCACCACAGGGAGGCACAAACGTTCTGCTCTGCAGAGGACCCCTGAGACTGCCACAAAGGCAGTGGCTACGGGGAGAGCAGCGATCCATTCCCTGGAACCCGAACGCTCCACCTTGAAACCATCCAACTGCATCTCCAGACATGCCGGGAGCCGCCACCACCCAGAGCACAGACAGAAAGCTGGTGTGGAAAGAGCCACGCAGGCCTGCCGCGGCCAAGGAATGACCGCCTGGGGGAAATGCCAGCGGGGAAGGGGGGCTCAGTCCCATCCGAGAGCGCAGAGTGCAGAGAAATGATGCTCCAAGGATGCTCCACCCCCAGGAGGTGGGCATGGCCTGGCTGTGAAGAAGTGGCCCTTTCCCCAGGCCCGGAAGACAGCTCACAGGGCTGGCGCATGCTCGAGCCTGGTCTGCCTGAGGTGCTGCCCCAGCACTTCCCCACTCGGCCCCAGGGGCCACCAAGCACCTCCCAGAACATTAATACAAAACAGAAGAGGTTCTGGGTAGGGAGCGCTAGTGTGGCAGTGATGGCATTTGCCTTGACCACAGCCAACCCAGGCTTGATCCCCAGCATCCCACAGGGCCCCCTGAGCACCTCCAGGAGAGATTCCTGAGCACCGCAGGGTGTGCCCCAAAATGCAAACAACAACAACAAAAACAACAATAACAAATCACTGGAAAAAGAACAAGAATGGTGACAGGGGAGGATACAGCAAGCTCTCATTCCTGTACTAAAACTCAGTGGGGGACATTGTTTATGAATTTCATCATACGTGTATGGAAGACCAACAAAATTAGCAACACTGGTTCCCTGCGGAAGGAGGAGCTGGGTACTGAAGGACGAAGAGAAGGCAAATCTTCCACATATACCCGTTTGTGTGTACGCATTGGGGGCGGGGTGGTGGGGTGTGTGTGTGTGGGGGGGTGTTTGCTGGGCCACACCCAGCAATTCTGCGGGATCACTCCAGATGTGCTTGGGGATGGAGCCCAGACAGGCTGCAGGCAAGGCGGGCATCTTACCCACTGGCCCCATCATTAGATTCCTTTTAACACTTTTTACTTTTTTTTAAAAAAAAACACTTTTTATACCATGCCAATAAGCAGGGGGAGAAATGAGACTAAATGGGGGTGTGTGTGGAAGGGGGCAGGGGGGAATTATGTTTAAAAAAGAAACGGAAAGGCCAGAGGAATAAGTAGAGCAGGGAGGGAGGGCGTTAGCCTTGCACACCACTGCCCCGGGTTCTATTCCCATCATCCCACATGGTCCCCACCAGGAATGACTCCTGAGTGCAGAGCCAGAAGTAACCCCTGAACACAGCCCATGTGGCCCATAAAAACATAAGCCAAACAGAAAAAGAAAAGAGGAGCTAGAGAGATGCTTAAGGGGCTGAATCCTATTAAAAAATCCCTCCCTCCCACTTAAGCCTCCTAAAAAGCCTTGCATGGTTTAGTCCTGAGTTTAGTCACCAGAACCCTATGGTCCTCCCAGCCTTGGAGCACCGGTAGCCCTGGGCCCCCAGCACCATGAGGCCCGGCTGTGAACTATCTGACCCAGCTGGCCAAGCTCTTCAGAGAGTAGCCCAAAACACCGGAAGACCCAAAAAATAAGTGCACGGGAAAAACTAGTTCCTACTATGTAAATAAAACAGCTATAATAGCTAAAGGGGTGACACTGGCCAAGAGTAGCTAGATTAAGGGGGGAGATTCTGGGTAACCCCCAGGCCCAGACAGTTGGACGCTGAGTGTGGCCAGGGACCCTAAGCCTGAGCTGCAGCACACCACAGACGAAGCTCTGTCAGGAAGCTGCAGGGGCCTCAGCACTGCTGGCTGTGGTCCCACAAAAATATTCCAGAGAGGCTGGAGCGATAGCACAGCGGGTAGGGCGTTTGCCTTGCATGCGGCCGCCCCGGGTTCGATTCCCAGCATCCCATATGGTCCCCTGAGCACAGCCAGCGGTAATTCCTGAGTGCAGAGCCAGGAGTAACCCTTCTGCATCGCCAGGTGTGACCCAAAAAGAAAAAAAAAATTTTCGGACATAGACTCAAATGTATATAAAGAATCTCTCCAGGCCAGAGAGGCATCACAGCAGATAAAGTCCTTGCCTTTCACACTGCCAACCAGGTTCAATCCCCAGCACCCCATATGGTCCCTGAGTTATTCCTGAGTGCAGGGCCAGGAGAAAGGGCTGAGCATCACTGGATGTGGCTCAAAAACCAGAAAAAAAATAGAATTTGGGATATAACAAAAATTATATATCAGATGAGTAAGGAAAGGAGAGGTATTCAATAAGGGGTGTTTATTGGAAACACTAGCTTAGCCATCTGGTAAAAAATTAAGTTAGATGCTTACTATTACACTGAAGAGCACAGCAACATCCAGATGGATTAAAGATTTAAACCATTTATGAGCATACAGAGAAGCTGGAAGCTTTGCCTCGAGTTGGTGAAAGTGAGAGAAATAAATGGAAAATCATTACATTTCATTTACAGTCCTGCATTGATTCATTTGTACAATGAGAACAAAATACTTTTCTAAACACTCTAATAAAGAAAAAGTAATTCTAATAAAGAAAAAGAAAAACATTCTAATTTAAAAAAAAGTCAAACCATTCAAAAAAGCATAAGGTAAATATGCTCAAATATCTAGGAAGAGTTTTTATTAGCCAGTCATCAAAGAGAATATACAAGTATTTACATTAGAGTAAAGGAAATCAAAAAAGAGAAGAGAGACGTGTTTAACCACATAAAAAGTTTACATTGAATACATCTAAAATCATAACCATAAAAGTTAAAAGTGAATATGCTTCCAAAATATAGAATTCATCATGAGTTAATATCTTTAGTACAGAGCTATCTTCAAAGCATCCAAGACAAATACCGTCACCTTCCTGTATGGAACAGGAAGGTTCACTCTGCAAGTCTGGGTCCCCCTTGAACACATCTCTCACTTACTTGTCTGTTTCCTCACTTGCTTATTTCCACTCTGAAGAAGACTGTGTTCGCACTCGAACTTGTACTTCACTTTTTGTCTTCCCTCACATCTTTCTAAATAAATTTCAACTAAAACTTTCTTACTTCACAAAAAAAAAAAAATCCAAACGAAAACAGTATGGATGATCCCCAAAAAATAAGAAATTGAGGAGCGGCTCTCTGGCACAGCCACAGCCCCAGAGGTACATGGACCTAATTCAAAACCCAGCAGCTTCTGGCAGAAAGGTATGAGCCAGCAGTGACGGGGCAACTGCGGCCTCATGGGATGGGGGGCCTTCTTGCCCTGCTGAGACCACGAGTTGCCCCCCCCCACCCACGAGCAGCTCTCCAGCACAGCCATGGTCCCAGAGACACACAGACCTAATTCGACAACCAGCAGCTTCTGGCAGAAAGGTGAATGGACTATGAATTAAGCTATGGCGCCGTGCCCTACCCTCAGGAGGGAAAGGGTGTCTACCTCTTCCGCCTTCCCCCCCACCTCCTGCAGCATGGTGGCCACCACCTCAGAGCTTATTGGACAGCCAGGTATGAGCTGGCAGTGACGGGACAACTGCGGCCTCATGGGATGGGGGGGGGGGGGAACCGGCATGTCCTTCTTGCCCTGCTGAGACCAAGAGTTGCCCCCCACGAGCGGCTTTCCGGCATGGCCATGGACCCAGAGGCACACAAACCAATCTCGGAACTATTCGGCTTTTGGCAGAAATCCCTCCAGACTTAATCAGTAAAATATCAGAAATCCAAAATCATATGGTCTGCATAACCAGCAATAGAAAACAAATTATTTCACGATGCCTTTTCAGCAGGTTTGATTGTTGGGGGGAACTTCCAGATAATAATGGTGCATCTTTTGTCAAAATAATGAATGTAATCAAAGTAAAGAGAGAATTAAGTGGAAATTATCTGCCTCACAGGCACGGGGAGGGGTGGCATGGGGGGTATATTGGGGTTCTTGGTGGTGGAAAATATGCACTGGTGAAAGGATGGGTGTTTGATCACTGTATGACCGAGACTAAAACCTGAAAGCTTTGTAGCTGTTCTCACGATGATTCAATAAATAAATTTAAAAAAATAAAATACAAAAAAAATTAGAGTAAATAAATTAAAAAAATAAAATACAAAAAATCCCGTTTGACCCAGCAATACCACTCCTGGGAATATATCACAGAGATGCAAAAAAGTAGAAATTATATCTGCACTCGTATGTTCATTGCAGCACTGTTTACAATAGCCAGAATCTGGAAAAAACTCTAGTGCCCAAGAACAGATGACTGGTTAAAGAAACTTTGGTACATCTACACAATGGAATACTATACAGCTATTAGAAAAGATGAAGTCATGAATTTTTCATATAAGTGGATCAACATGGAAAGTATCATACTAAGTGAAATGAGTAAAAAAGAGAGAGACAGACATAGAAAGATTGCACTCTTCTGTGGAATATAAAGTAACAGAATGAGAGACTAGCACCCAAGAATAGTAGAGAGATAAGTACCAGGAGGTTTGCTCCACAGCTTGGAAGCTGGCCTCACATGCTGGAGGAAAAGGCAGCTCAGATACAGATGGAAACACCAAGTAAAGTGTGGTTGGAGGACCCGCTTGGGAAGGGAGATGTGTACTGAAAATAGACTATAGATTGAACATGATGGCCACTCAATATCTCTATTGCAAACCACAACACCCAAAAGGAGAGAGAGAACAAAAGGGAATGCCCTGCCACAGAGGCGGGTGGGGGTGGGGGGACAATGGAGTGGGGGTGGGAGGGATACTGGGAGCAGTGGAGGTGGAAAATGGGCACTGGTGGAGGGATGGGTACTCGAGCATTGTATGACTGAAACACAAGCACGAAATTTTGTAAGTCTGTAACTGTACCTCATGGTGATTCACTAATTAAAAAAAAAAAAAGGATTTTCACACAAGAATTAATTTATAATTTTTTTTTCTTTTTGGGTCACACTGGTGATGCATAGGGATTACTCCTGGTTCTGCATTCAGGAATTACTCCTGGGGGTTGTTCAGGGGACCATATGGGATGCTGGGAATCGAACCCGGGTTGGCGACATCAAGGCAAACACCCTACCCGCTGTGCTATTGCTCCAGCCCTAATTTATAATTCTTGTGTGAAAATCTTTGAAAAAAATTCAGCACTGAAAAAAACTTCAGCACTGACAGTTTCCAGGTCACGCATGGCCCCACCAGTGGCTGAGCACACGTAATCAAATGCAGATGTTCTCAGAAGTGAAGGCCAAAGTCTTTTTCCTACCTGGAGTCAAAGAAGGTGCCATCCAGGAGTGTCCCGTTGTAATGGTACCTGAGAAAGTCCCCGGTCTGACTGCGCCGCTCACAGTCCCCGGGTACCACCTTATTCTCAACAGAGATGCCATCCTTGGGGTTGTGCAGGTCCAGCAAGGCCACATCGAACACCAGCGAGGCCTGCCCAGGAATGTCTTTCCCTAGAGAGGAACCGAGGAAGGAGATGGAACCAGGAACAGGGGGAGAAACTCAGCCCACCCCGTGCTGGGGTGACCCAACCCTTGAAATCGTCCAGCCAGAGACACATATGTTCCTTCATGTCCTGGGCAGACAGTCCTCATCTCACCAGGGTTTCCTACATGAGCTCAGAGGGTTAATTTGAAGTCTGAACTTCTTCAGAAAAAAGCAAGAAACCAAACTAATGACTGGAGAGATGGCAGTGGTTGTGTCTTCAATGCCTGGGCTGGCGAATCCAGACCCTCGTGGGTGGCTGTGAGTCCCATGACACCCAGTCAATGTCGACCTGTGTGCAAATCAGACACTTCAAGGCTCACCCCCCAAAGCTAGGTCAGCTTCTGGTGAACACCCATCCTTTAAAGCCAATTTGAAGATGAAAAATGCAAATTTTTTTAAAAAAATTTTAATGAATCATTGTGAGGTACGGTTACAGACTTACAAACTTTCATGTTTACGTTTCAGTCAAGATGCAAATTTTAAGGTTTCATGTATACCCAAAATTAAGATACAAATAAAACCAAAGTTAACTGAGATGCTAAGTTTATCTATTTATTTATTTTACTTTTTTATTAAATCACTGTGATAGACCCTTACAAAGCTGTTCATTATGGATTTCAGTCATACAGTGTTCCAACACCCATCCTTCCACCAGTGCACATTTCCCAGCACCAGTGTCCCAAGGTTCCCTCTGATCACCCCCAACCCCTGCCTGCCTCTGTGGCAAGTGCTTTTCTTCCCTCTCTTTCTTCCTCACTTTAGGCATTGTAGTTTGCAATATTGATGTTAAAAAGTTATCAAGACTATCCCTTTACCTACTTTTAACCCTCAGATCTTGTCCAGCATGATCATTCCGAGCTATTATTGTCATACTGATGATCTCTTCTCTATCTTACCTACCCTCAGCCCCCCACACAATTTTAGTTAGGAGATGCTAAGTTTAAAGGCACCCACACACAATCCAAAGTAAAAACAGTCTCCAAATCATTTCATTTCTCTTGTTTCTTTGTTATTGCTGCTCTTACCATTCTTTTTTTGGGGGGGAGGGGGAGTGAGAGGGAGCGCTTTTGGGGTCACACTCAGCAATGCTCAGGGATAACTCCTGGCGCTGCAATCAGAAATTACTCCTCACAGCACTCGGGGGACAATATGGGATGCCAGAGATCGAACCCAGGAAGCCTCATCCAAGACAAATGCCATACCCCCTATACTATCACTCCAGCCCTCTTATTTTCTTTAAAACAGGACTACATCCAGCAGCACTTGGCAGCCCACAGGGTACCACGTTGAAACCCAGACTCCCCTCCCCACCCATGCCTTGAGTTACCTCCCTGGCGTTCCATCTGATTTCTAGATATTACTTCTCCTGGATGTTCCTAAAAGTGAAAATCTATCAATAATTCTTCTGAAGATTTTTGGGCACTCATTCTACAATGACCAATATCAACCCATCAACTTAGGTACACTACTTTGGTGTCAAAGAACTTAACTGAGAAACTACCTATTTTAATGCTCTTTTTTGCCATTTGTTGTACCATGAGAAAGCCAGAGTAAGTGAGCCAGAGGGAAGGCCTCCACTGGCTACTCACACTGGCTCACCGGCAGAGCCCACACTCTGTCTCTGTCCCCTTGAGGGATGGTGAAAATACGGCAAGTGGGGAAGTGGGCTCTTTAAAGTAAGGTGTGATCCTTTAGAGAACTGTGTGCATGCGTGCGTGCGTGCGTGCGTGCGTGCGTGTGTGTGTGTGTGTGTGTGTAGAACAATGACCTTTATACTTCCTATCTTTGACACACACAACACACACACACACACACACACAAATCCTTAAAAGTAACTTCAGTGTCTGTATTTTCTAGCATTATCAATCAAAGACTTGGTTTTATTTGAAAAAAAATTTTTGGGGGGGGGGGCAGAGCTATAATATAGTGCATAGGGCATTTGCCTTGCATGTGTCTAGTCTGGGTTCCATCCCCGGTATTCCATATGGTTCCCAGAGCATGCCCCCCAGGAGTGATTCCTGAGTGCAGAGCCAGAAGTAACCCCTAAGCATGTGAACCAGGAGTAACCCCTGAGCATGCAGGTCTGGCTCCAAAATAAAAAAAAATGAGGGAGGGTCTCCCCAGTAATGCAATGCTAAGGGGTTTAGGACCATGCTCAGTGCTTCTCAGCCCAATGCTTGATCCAGTGGTGCTGGAGGAGGCCACCTAGGCCACACCTTAGGGGCATCAAGATGAACTCCTCTCAGCCATCAAATCGGGCCTTTAAGAGCTGTACTGACCCATAACTCCACAGTACACTACTCAGCTAGCTGCAGTTACACTGGGGGGTCAAAGCCAGTTCAGAGATTCAGGTGTCTACCTTGCACATACCCAACCCTGGCTCGATCCCTGGCACCACACACAGTCCCTCAAACACACATTGGGGCCATTCCTGAGCACAGAGCCAGGAGAAAGCCCCAAGTACTGTCGGGAGTGGCCCAAACACCAAGACCAGAACCAGAGTGCACGTTCAATTCCTGGCACCAGGCAGTCCCCTGGGCACTGCCAGAAAGTGGCACCTCCCCCAAAGATGAGAGATGGACTATGATTAAGTCTCGATGTCTGCAACTCAGTTACCAGCGAGCGAATGTTGGGAACAGTGCTTCAATCCAGCCTTCTTGGGGCCCAATGGAATCCACCAGGGGCAATCCTGAGAACATGGTTCTATAGAAATGCTCGCTGTCTGTGGTCAGGCCAAGCAGCCTCAGCAGTGCCTGTGGCCCTAGAGACACTGAGGGTGGCAATGGGAGAGAATCTACCATGGGAGAGAATCTACAATTTTCTTTCAATTTTGGTTATATGCCAATCGCTTCAGAGGGGGAGGCAGCGGCGGATAACCTGGACAGCGCCATTCTAGACCCAAGGCTGCTGAGTTTCACGGGGCAAGGAGAATTGGGCCCTGTAAGAAAGGGCATTCCTGGGGGCTGGAGCAGTAGCACAGCGGGTCAGGCGTTTGCCTTGCACAAGGCCGACCTGGGTTCGATTCCCAGTATCCCACATGGTCCCCTGAGCACCGCCAGGAGTAATTCCTGAGTGCAGAGGCAGGACTAACCCCTGAGCATTGCCGGGTGTGACCCAAAAAGCAAAAAGAAAAACCAAAAAATGAAAAAAAAAGGAAAGGGCACTCTTGGGGACATTGGTGCTGGGAAATGTACACTGGTGGAGGGATGCGTGATGGAATATCGTGTGACTGAAACCTAATCATGAACAGCTTCGTAAGGGTCTACCTCACAGCGATTCCATAACAAAAACAAAAAAAATTAAAAAAATAAAAGAAGAAGAAGAAAGGGAACTCACCATCCCCGTCTTCGCCGTAGGCCAGGAACGGAGGGATAGTGATGAGGCGCTTCTCTCCCACACACATGCCCAGCAGCCCTTTATCCATGCCGGGGATCAGCCAGCCGATTCCCACGTAGGTGTCATATGTTTTCATGCGATTGTGGCTGCAAACCAGTGAGAAAGGGGACAGGCCTAGAGTCGACATGTGTTTGGTTCATCCCTCAGTAGAGCTCTGTTAGCCAATCCTCAGCTAAGCAACGAGCAGTACCCTCCATGGGGACAGGTCGCTCTGCATCTTCACCCCCAAACATGAAGCACAAGCCTCAGGTTGCTGAAAGGCCGCCTCCCAATGCCAGGGAGACACAGGACAGGCTGCTGAGGGGAGAAGAAAGTCCAAGAACTCACACGCCCCTGCCTGCACCTCACCTGACTCTACCCTGCACCTATATTCACTTCCCATCCTTCTTTCACGGGACCACTGCAGAAATGAATCCCAAATGCAGGAGCCTGGGGCCAGGACGGCAGAACTGGCTCAGATGTACACATCCTGCAACCCAGACCCCCAGTTCGGTCCCCGGCTACCACATGGCCTCCCCTGGCACCGCCGAGGTGGCCCTCATGGTCCCAGATATGACAAGGCCCAAGCAGCACCCTATTCTCAGGCCTTGGCAAAATACCACCAGGACTGACCCCAGAACACTGCTTGCGAGACCCCCTCACAGACACAGAAAAATGCACAAGCGGGGCTGGAGCGACAAGCACAGCAGGTAGGGCATTTGCCTTGCATGCGGCCGACCCAGGTTCGATTCCCAGCATCCCATATGGTCCCCTGAGCACCGCCAGGAGTGATTCCAGAGTGCAGAGCCAGGAGTAACCCCTGTGCATCGCCAAGTGTGACCCAAAAAGCTAAAATAAATAAATAAATAAAATCATAAACTTATTTGAAAATAGGGTCCTTTACTTAGTAATGAGGTCTTGAATACTATTCATGGACATAATGCTGCTCTTAGATTTCTTTCTTTCTTTCTTTCTTTCTTTCTTCCTTTCTTTCTTTCTATTTTTTTGCTTCTGAAAGCCACACCCAGCAATGCACAAGGCTGACTCCTGGCTCTGCACTCAGGAATTACTCCTTGGCAGTGCTCAGGGGACCATATGGGATGCCGGGATCAAACCTAAGTCTGCCAAGTATAACGTAAGTACCCTACCTGCTGTACTATCTCTCCAGCCTCACTTAGGTTGTTTCCTAAGAGGCAGTGATTATTCGACTCTGATACTCTGATGCATGAAACACGAACCAAAAGCCAGACGTGAGGGTAGAAGAGCCCTTTCCTGGTTGCCCCACAGGCATGAGAGGCAGGTGAGCCAGAGGTCACTGGATGCCCCACGGCCACCACTCTGAACTCCTACCTTGAGTCAAACAGAGTTCCATCCAAGAAGGTGCCATTGTAGTGGTACCGGACAAAATCCGACACCTGGATGCTCCGAGGGCAGCTGGGAGGCTTGAAGTACGTGTGAACCTGGACTTGGTCTTCAGCGTTCCAAATATCCATCAGAAGGACGTCAAAATGCAGCACTGAATTCGGGGGGATCACGCCAGCTAGAGAGGAAAGAGAAGTCCCAGCCGGAAGCCACTGCCATCCCCGCCACACACGTCAGCCCCGAGGACTCAAAGGGGACCACTGACTTGTAATTCCAAAATGTGAGTCCAAAACTTAAAGAAATCAATTTCCCTCTACACAGCGTTCAATATTTAATACACCTGTGCTCACCGCACCTTCTTTTTTATTGGGAAAAATAAACAAGATGAAATTTGATCGCTCTGTCTGTCTGTCTCTCTCTACCCCTGGCCCTCCCTGTCCAGTGCTTCTCATTTTCCCTAAGTTAAGGCTTCAGAAAATTCCCTGGCGCCTCACTGAACAGCCTGGCAAGGCTGCAGTGGTGTCTGCAAGTGGGTTAGCAGGCCGGGCGAGACACTTACAGACACCGTCACTTCCGTAGGCAAGCTTCGGTGGGATGGTCACAAACCGTCTCTCGTTCACACACATCCCCACCAGGGCTTGGTCCATCCCAGCGATCAGCTGGCCTTTTCCCACAAATACATTGAAAGTGGAGTCTCTGTCATAGCTGAAGATCAATAAAAGAGAAAAGGGGGGGGAGAAAAGGCATAAAAAATTCTTCCCTTAGTGAAATCAACCTGTGAAAATGCATTCTGGGGTATAGTGAGGTCGCTGCAAAGACAAAGGCCACCACAGAGCAGTTACAGATACAGGAATGTCTTTGCTGGGCACCCAGGTTTGGCACTACATGGCAGGCACCATAACCATGAGTAGTGCCAACAGTATCAGCTAAGCTGATCATCTCTCCCAGCTAAGCATCCGTATGACTCTGTAGAAGGAAGTATGTTCTCTTCTCAGAAGAGTCAACAATTCTTTCCCTAAAACATTTCATTCATTTCCAAATGTTGGTACCTAAAAGCAACATGAACGATACTAAGGCCCAAGTAAACCTTTTTTTCTTTTTTCTTTTAATGGGGCCTCTTGCATGTGGAACACGCACTCTGCCACTGACCCTACGTCCTTGGCCCATCACACGTAAAACTCGGAATTACTTAACTCAGAACTATGTGCATGAAACTTGTAACTAAAGTATTACTGAATCATGGTACCTCAAATAATTTTTCAAAATATCAAAAATGAAAGATAAGTTAAACAGTTTGGTATAGCATGGAAGGTAACCTCCCAACCTCAGTTTCTCCCACTGCAAAATTGGAGTCATCATAATTGCCATTCCAATACCTGTATGATAACATGTGAGCAGAACTCAGGAAATTCTGAGTAATGCGCTCTGCCAACATTCCTATCACCATGGCAGTAATGGAAGGAAAGCCTGGTGCAGACTGAAAATCATTAAGATATGAGTCGATGGCCTCAGGTCGATAACCTTCCGGTCACTCAGGAATTATGACTACGACCCGACCGTATTCTTGTCAATGTCAAGCGCAACAACTAACTCGCACGCAGGGTGTGATCTGTGGAAGACTGTGCTAGGTGCCCTGGAGGATATAAAAGAAGTTCAAGGTTGGGGCTGCCATGATAGGGGCTTGCCTTGGCTTGCCTTGCTCCTGGCCAACCCAGGTTCTCCTGTACCACAGAGTCCCCCAAGCCCCACCAGGAGTGACCCTGGGCACAGAGTCAAGAGTAAGCCTGAGCACCGCAAGGTGTGGCCCAACGTGCACCCACTCCCAAAAAAGTCCAAGGTATGGACTTTGTCTGCAAATACCTTTTAGACTGGCAGGGATGCGCCCATGACTGTCAGGGCTTTCGTTTTTATAAAAACGAAACACAGAAAGAGTTGAGACGTTCAACGGCCCTGAGTGCTGTCCAATAAAGGTGTACCATAAACTGCTTGTTGGCTCATGAGAAATACCAGCTTCCAGTGCTGAGGGAGAAGGCAGTTGGGATAGAGAAGGGGGCACCACGACAAAGATAGTTGAAAATGATCATTCTGAATAAGAACTGTGAGGAAAGGTAAAGGAACAAACATGATAATCTCAGTACATGTACTGCAAACCATAATGCCCAAGAGGGTTCGGGAAGAGGAGCTTGCCGGGCTCTCTGAGAGGGACGAAGGAATCGAACCTGGGTTGGCCACATGTAAGGCAAACGCCCTACCCACTGTGCTATCACTCCAGTCCCAAGAAAATATCACCGATGTTAGTCAATGGGCAGGGGATTTCTGGTCAGTTGTTTTTTTCTTTTATTCTGACTTTTCAAGCTGAAGATGTCCTTCTTCTGGAATCAAACATCAGGGTTTCCTTGCTTGTCCTGCCACCCTGCACCCAGCACCTCACTTCCACGTGGTCCCCAATTCCCTCCAACCGGCTCGGCAGGCAGCTCTGTCCCCCACCCTTCTCCTCCTTTCTGGCCCGAGGTTTAGAGTTCTGCTCTATAACACCCCACTTTATTGTCTTGTTTTATTTTTTGTTTTGGGGTCACACCAGTGGAGCTGCAGGGTCACTCCTGGCTCTGTGTTCAGGGGTTACTGCTGGCAGGGCTCTGGGAATGGTCTGAAGTGCTGGAAATCGAACCCGGGGCCCCACCCGCTACCCTGTGGATCCTGGCCCCTGCAAGCCACTTTACAAGTCCTCCTTTCTCTCAAGGTCAGCGAATGGAAAAGGATTCCGAACTGAGGCCAAGAGCAGAGAGTAGAGACACATGGTCAGTTTTGCGTCCAGGACAGCCTCACACCTCCACCCTCACCATCCGGGCCAGTCCCCACACCCTGGAATACCAGCTCGAGTTTCACTGACCCAGTAGCAGGCCAAGACTCGGCTTCTGAGAGCACCAGTGAGTGCAGGTTCTTTCCATACAGAACTTGACTTCAGTTCACAACTTTAACAGTTTTTGTTCGTGTGCTTTTGATTTGGGGGGACCATACCCAGCAGTGCTCAGGACTTACTCCCAGCTCACCACTCAGGGGTCACTCCTGGCAGTACTCAGGAGACTATATGGAGGGCTGGAGGTGGAACCCGTGTCAGCCACATGTAAGACCAATGCCCCACCCACTGTAATGTCACTCTGATCCCTAACAAGTTCTTAGAAAATAATAAACTGCTACCTAGAGAGTGTTTATTCTATCCAGCATGGTAGAAATTGGAGCTTTTCCAACTATCAGCATATACCAATTCTCATATTACACTTTGAGGTAGAATGTTATGTGGATGCTCCTTGCAGGTGAACATTTCCCCAAAACACCCCAAGGTTTGCAGAGTGGGAAAAATCATCTAGACCTGTCCACACCAAGAGTTCTGAATCTGGGGTCGGAGTGAAAGCACAACAGGTAGGGTGTTTGTCTTGCATGCGGTGGATACGGGTTCAATCCCCAGTATCCCATACGGTCCTCCGAGTACCACTAGGAGGAATTCCTGAGTGCAGAGCCAGGAGTGGCTCCTGAGCACTGCCCAGGGTGACCCAAAAAGCACTGTCACTGTCACAGTCCTCCCGTTGTTCATCAATTTGCTCGAGCGGGCCCAGTAAAGTCTCCATTTTGAGACTTGTTAATGTGTTTGGCATATTGAATACATCACGGGTAGCTTGCCAGGCTTTGCCGTATGTGCCAAATACTCTCGGTAGCTTGCTGGGCTCTCCGAGATAGGTGGAGGAATCGAACCCGGCTCGGCCAGGCTGGCTGTGCGCAAGGCAAACACCCTACCGCTGTGCTATCGCTCCAAAGGAAAAAAAAAAAAAAGAAAAAAGAAAAAAAGAAAACTGAGTCTGACCCTCCACACTCAGGGCCCACTCTCTACGCCTCCACTCGACCACTCTCGAAGTACAGGGCTGAAAACCACCATTTTTAAAAGAAAATATGTCTTTTTTCTTATAACCCACAAGAGCCAAGCCTTATCGACTTTAAACTTGAACCATCTGGAAAAGTAAAATCTTTCTCAGCAAACCTGTGCTCATCGGCCCAGCTGGCACACGCTGTATGCCACGTCCAGCCCAGACCTGGACTGTAAGTCCAGGTCAGTAAGCACTTCCACAGCCCATGCTGGTATCTGGTTCATCCGCAGCTTCTGTAGATGTTCCAGGCCCAGCAGGGGAAACAAGGGCACAGCCAGCAAGGCAGCTCCAGGAGAGCTGGGCAGAGGCCTGTGTGTAAAGGTGTGGCGCAGGGGCGGAGGGACACGAGGGACAGGGGCTGGGGGGGAGGGGGAGGGCTGTGTCTCACCAGCCAGAAGGACCTGAAAGCCAGGGGCAGCTCAGGGCACCTGACAGAAGCTTGCATAGAGGAAATCTGGCCAACACCCCCTTGTCAGAAAATAAATCATCTAGGGGCTGGAGCGATAGCACAGCAGGTATGGTATTTGCCTTGCATGTGGCCAACCCAAGTTCAATTCCCAGCATCCCATATGGTCCCCCAAGCACTGCAACGAGTAATTCCTGAGTGCAAAGCCAGGAGTAACCCCTGTGCATCGCCGGGTATGACCCCAAAAGTAAAAAAAAAGAAAAGAAAAAAAAAAGAAAAGAAATTATTCCATGTCCCCCAAGTTCAACCACCCCCAGCATTGTTCCAGCTCGTCCGCCCCAGCCAGGGAGCGGCGTCACCCACCCTGGGGAACGCTGGGCCAGACAGTGGGGCCACAGTCTGCGGGAAGCCACAGACAGAGGGTGAGAGCCAGGGGGCCAATGTCCCCTCACTCTCCTCCCCCTTCTAACCTGCGGATGGCTGATGCGACAGTAAGATGCTCCCTGAGCCGTGTCAGACCCTTGCACAAAGCAAAAGGCACAGGGCGGGGGGATCTGGAGCAGCAAATGGAAACCACGCAGCCAACTCAGCACCGCCTCCCCTCCACTGCCTACTCCTCTCGCCTCCACATCCCTCACTTGGCTCCAGCCATGACTGCCTCTGGCATAACCAACTGCCCTTGCCTCCAGGGATGGTCTTCAAGATGACCATCTCGGGACGGAGGGAGCTTGCCTTGCACATGGCTGACCCAGATTCAGCAGCACATATGGCCTTCTGAGTCCCACCAGGAGTGAGTCCTGAGCACTGCACGGGGAAGGGGGCGTGGGGACTGTGACTCAAGGGATGAGCCACTTAAGTACAACAGAAGCAATAAGAATAACAGGTGAGTGACTGAGTGACGTGGGGTTCGTGTTCAGCCCACCCCATCTGGGTCACTGAGCTGCCCACACACAAGCACAACCCCACTCAGGCTCAAGGACCACCTGCAGGGACATGTTCTCGAAACTGCACAAGCACTGCAGCTCTATTTCACTGTGAAGTGAAGACAGACTTTTCAGGACTCTGACAAATGGCCGTTGCTCCCTCCAAGACCCCAACGCCCATTCCTGCCCCCAAGCACCTATATGCACTCAGGAAACTCAAGCACAGACCAATGCTTTCAACTGATGAGAACGTTCTAGAAGACAGAGGGAATGAAGGAGGAGGAACTCACCCAGAAGGCAAGAGACAGGACATAGGTGTCGATAAATGGGGACCCAGCTAGGAGGCCTCGGGGGCAGGAGGCCTGGAGTTCAGAAGGGCGCTGGTTACAAGCCTTAGTTCAGGGCCAGATAGTACAGTGGGTAGGGCCCGTGTCTTGCTCACAACCAACCTGGGTTTGCTCCCTGGCACCACATATGGTCTGTCAGGCCGCCAGGAGTGATCCCTGAGCACACCGTCAGGAGTAAGCCCTGAGCACACCAGGTGTGAACCAAAATCCTAAATAAATAAAAAATGAGAGCTCCCAGGTTGGACCAACAGCACAGTGGGTAGGGTGTTTGCCTTGCACACGGCCGACCCAGGTTCAATTCCCATATGGTCCCCCGAGCACCACCAGGAGTAATTCCTAAGTGTAGAGCCAGGAGTAACCCCTGTGCACTGCCAGTTGTGACCCAAAAAGGAAAAAGAGAGAGAAAGAGAAAGAGAGAGAGAGAGAGAGAGAGAGAGAGAGAGAGAGAGAGAGAGAGTACTCCCTGCCACTGGGACCAGCGAGACAGCAGAGTGGGCAGGGCAATTGCCTTGGGTGTGATGCACCCAGAGTTCAGTCCCCGGCACTCTACATGATCTCCTGACTGCTGCAGGAGTAAGTCTGAGAGGGGCTGGTGTGGCCCCAAAATCGAAATAAAATAAAAGCTCCACGTCAAGGGGCCGAGGGGACAGTGCAGGGGCTAAAGCAAAAGACTTCCAGGAGGCCAATCTGGTTTGGAACCCTGGCACCAGCAGGCATGACTCTGCACATACCAGCCCACTGGGAATGCTGAGGGGCCCTCAGGCACCGCGAGCCCCACCTACAGGAGCATATCCTGCTCTGCCAGTGCTTCTGTCCCCACTGACCCCATCCAGAGCTGCTTCTGTCTAAGAATCACAGAAGGGGGCGGCCAGGACACCCTTTCAGTGACATTGGCAGCACCCACCAGTGTGCGTCCGTGTCCCAAAGGGAACAAAGATTCTATCCTGGAAGTGAGCCAGCGCTGCTGGACACGGGAGGGGTCCTCAGCTCTCCCTCTGCAGGGAGCACAAAGGACTCTGCAGCCTGGAAATGCGCTCAAGCCCCCAAGTCCCGGTGCCAACCTCAGAAAGAATCAGACCCTGTCCAGAGATTCTTCCTGTTCCTGCCAGTTGGGATGGGTTTCTTTCTCCCACTCCAAGTTGAGCACAAAAAATCCTACAATTGAATATAAAGTAACAGAATGGGAGACTTACACCTAAGAATAGTAGAGATGAATACCAGAAGGATCACTCCACAGCTTGGAAGCGGGAGTCACGTGCTAGGGGAAAAGGCAGCTCAGACAGAGAAGGGACCACCAAGTATGGGGTGCTTGGAGGGCCCGCTCGGGATGGGAGATTCATGCTGAAAGTACACTACAGACCGAATGATGGCTATTCAATACCTCTATTGCAAACCACAACACCCATAAAAAGAGAGAGTGAGCAAAGAGGAATGCCCTGCCACAGAGGTGGGGTGGGGTGAGGGGCATGGGGTGGGGGTAGTGGGAGGGATACCGGGATCATTGGTGGTGGAGAATGGGCATTTGGTGGAGGGATGGGTACTCAATCATTGTATGACTGAAACGTAAGCACAAAAGTTTGTAAGTCTGTAAGTGTATCCCATGGCGGTTCATTTAAAAAAAATTTTTTGAAAAAAAAAAAAGGCCACAATTTTAGAATTAGAGTCAATCCCATGAAAGGTTCAGAGATTTCCCGCAGGCACAGCTCTGCCGCAGGGAAGGGCGTCCCCCACACCCCATTCTCCAGCTATCAACATCCTCCACCAGAGTGCACAGCTGAGGCGACCAGTGGCCGGACCTGACCAGCAGTGGAGGTTAGGGGTCACTGTTGGCACTTGCACCCAGGGTCTGAACAAACGTCTGAGGAAACAATGAAGTGGTTTCACTGGAAGGCAGGGGCTTATCTGTTATATTTTTTACCATGTTCCAACACCAGGAAAAGTGGGTACTCAATAAATATCTGTGGACTGAATAAACAAACAAATGACTGTGTCAAACAAAGCTGATGTGGGTTAATTAAGTATGATCCTTCCAGAGCAAAGATTCCCAATATGTGGTCTCTGGACCAGATAGATGCACCTGATACCTTCAGTAATGCAAATTACCGACCTGCTTGCTCAGGAAGAGGGTGTAATAAAAAAATTTTTTAAAAAATTTTTTTAAAAAAAGCTTGAGAACGGTACTATAGTACTATATAGTACTATTACCAACAGTACTATCACTATTACCAACATCACTATAGTACCAATTCCAACAGCACTATAGTACCATCACCAACACTATTGCTGTCAGTACTGTTACTGACAGCACTGTAATACTACTGACAATACTCTAGTACTGTGTCGGAGCATCCTGCCAGCATGCTGAAGCACAATAATATTACTGAGTATCAGCAGACAGGCCTGGAGGCTGAAAGAACTGAGCAGGGGCTTGTTTTGTCAGATAAAGATAACAGGAAAACATGTTACACATCAATCCCCATAAGGAAATTAGAGCAAAGAGATCATCCCTCCTTCTCCTTGCTAAGAAAGCCGAGGAGTTTCTAACGGGAAGTCACGAGAGGTGTGCCAGCAGCTTTCCAGGGCCAAAGGGGGTTGGGAGGCACCCCAAGTGAAGCTGGGGTCCATGTGCTGGGGTTCATGTGCTGGGGTCTGTGTGCTGGGGTCCGTGTGCTGGGGTCCATGTGCTGGGGTCTGTGTGCTGGGGTCTATGTGCTGGTACCTGTGTGCTAGGGTCCGTGTGCTGGGGTCCTTGTGCTGGGGTCTGTGTGCTAGGGGTCTGTGTGCTAGGGTCTGTGTGCTGAGGTCCATGTGCTGGGATCCATGTGCTGAGGCCTATGTGCTGGCACCTGTGTGCTAGGGTCCATGTGCTGGGGTCCGTGAGCTGGGGTCCATGTGCTGGGGTCCGTGTGCTGGGGTCTATGTGCTGGCACCTGTGTGCTAGGGTCCGTGTGCTGGGGTCCATGTGCTGGGGTCCGTGTGCTGGGGTCCATGTGCTGGGGTCCGTGTGCTGGGGTCCGTGTGCTGGGGTCTGTGTGCCGGGGTCTGTGAGCTGGGGTCTATGTATTAGAACCTATGTGCTGGGGTCTCTGTGCCGGGGTCCGAGTGCTGGGGTCCGTGTGCTGGGGTCTGTGTGCTGGGGTCCGTGTTTGGGGTCTATGCTGGGGTCTGCGGCGGCAGCTCCAGGCACACTGCAATAAACAAGTACGCAGAGAAGGCCTTCAGGAAAGGATCCCAGCTAGCGGCCCATGGGTTGAAGGGCAAACGCCCAGAAGCTGAAGACAAACCAAGTGCCCACAGAAGCCAAACAGAGAAACAGGAGGACAGCTCAGCTCCATGCAGAAAAGGCCCTCTGAGGTTTACGACTCCGCAGGGTAGCACTTGCTCCCTCTGGCCAGACCTCCAAGTCAGCAGACAGGTCCGGAGCCTAAGATTGCATCCCCGGCTCTCTCTGCCAGAATGACAAAGACCTGCCCGTCCTCCCTCTAACTTCCCCAGGGAATGGAGGCCGAGGGGAAACTCCTCCGTGGGCTGCCCTCTCTCTATGTCTGTCTCTCTCTTCATCACCTCTGGGCAGTGTCTGATCCCACCCTCAGCCTTGAATCCTCTTCAGGACCCCCCCCCCCCGCCCTAATGTCCCCACACAGGCTCCAGATGTGGCAGGAAGAGACCAGCGCTCAGCAACTGCGCTGTGGACATGGGAGGCGACAGCTAGAACCTGCAGCAGGTGTGACAATGCGCTCCTGAAACTCAGCCCATACCCGGACCCCAACACCAGCCCAGTTGCCCCTGCCCCAGGCCTCAGCAGACGCAGCCCATCAACCACAGTCCTGCAGCCCCAGCACCAGCCTCACGTCCCCTGGTAAAATTTGAACCTATCCAAATCCAATCAAGGTGGGCGACTCAGGCCACGACACACAGTTGGGCTTTCTGGAACCTTCCGCAGACCCTGGCGTTGCCCCAGCATACACATGGGGGGACTGTGGGCACAGCTGCTGCTGGTGCCAAACACCCTGGGCCAAAACACCTCTCCACCACTAACTAGCACTGTCTAGCACTATCCTCCCGTTGTTCATCGATTTGCTCAAGTGGGCACCAGTAACGTCTTCATTTGTGAGACTTGCTGTTACTGCTTTTGGCATATTGAATACACTACGAGGAGATTGCTAGGCTTGCCGTGCGGGCAGGATACTCTCGGTAGCTTGCCAGGCTCTCTGAGAGGGGCAGAGGAATCGAACCCGGGTTGGCCGTGTGCAAGGCAAACGCTCTACCCACTGCTCTATCGCTCCAGCCCCCACCACTAACAGCAAGGGAAAAGTATTGGAACAGTGTGCACCTTGGTTTCTTCCCTCAGAATAAAGTACCTTCCTTGCTGCATTGTGAAGTAAAGTGAATTCATTAGAGATGAAGTAAATCACCATAAGTAACAGCATGTGGTAAGAACTAGGTGTGCACTCTAAGAGAGACAAGAGTACATACAGCTCATATCAGATAGACAGCATAATATAGTAATACCATACGCGTAATACGGTATGGCACTATGTGGTAAGAGCAGAAAGAAGAATATTCTGTATTCCGCAATCGTCTGGACACTAAGTAGTCAGGAAGGACAGAGGACAACCTCATCAGGAACAGACACCCCATACATATTTGCTAAAGGGATAGGAACCCCTCTATACTCTCCAATGCCTCATTATTGCCTCACTGCGGTCATGCAAGAGGCGTAGCAGTATCAGCAAACAGTGTTGAAGAGGATTATTACCATGGGCAGGGGACAGAGCTCAGGGAGCTGGACACATGCCTTTCACGTATAAGACCCTGGGTTCAATCCCCAGCACCAGATAAAGGCCCCCAAATAAAACAGATACTATTTTAATATTTTATTTTAAACAAGTACTCATTACTATCAGTCTAAACAGACAATTCTGAGGCTGGAGCGATAGCACAGCGAATAAGGTGTTTGCCTTGCACGTGGCCAACCCGGGTTCAATTCCCAGCATCCCATATGGTTCCCTGAGCACCACTAGGGGTAATTCCTGAATGCAGAGCCAGGAGTAACCCCTGTGTATCACCGGGTGTGACCCAAAAAGCAAAAAATAAATAAATAAACAGACAATTCTCCTCCACTTTCCTGACAAAGAAGCAAGTGAGGGGCTAGAGTGATAGCACAACGGATAGAGAGTTTGCCTTGCACATGGCTGACCCGGCTTTGATTCCCAGCATCCCATATGGTCCCCGGAGCACTGCCAGAAGTGATTCCTGAGTGCATGAGCCAGAGTAACCCCTGTGCATTGCCGGGTGTGACCCCCCCCCAAAAAAAAGCAGCAAGTGAAAGAATCTATACAAGAGGCCAAAAAGTGCGTGAAACGATGCTCAGCATCATTAACAATGATGGAAATGCAAATAAAAACCGTGACGAATTACTTGGACACAGCCACAAAAGACAGTAACAAGTGTCAGGAGAATGTCAGAGAATGCTATGAGGGACCAGTGGAATAGAACAGCAGGCACGGTGCTTGCCTTGCAGACAACTGACCAAGGTTCAATCATTGGCACCCCATATGGTCCCCTGAGCACCACTAGGAGTGGTCCCTGAGTGCAGAGCCAGGAGTAAGTCCTGAACACCAGCAGGTATGTGATAGCACAGCGGTAGGGCGCTCGCCTTACAAGCGGCCAACATGGCCGACCCGAGTTCGATTCCTCCGCCCCTCTCGGAAAGCCCGGCAAGCTACCGAGAGTATTCGATATGCCAGACACAGTAACAACAAAGTCTCCAATGGAGACGTTACTGGGCCCGCTCGAGCTCAAAAATAAACAAACAAAAACATAGATCCATGCAAAACCTGGCATATGAATATCTATAATCTCATTAACCAAACTAGCCAAAAGATGCAAAAACCTAAATGTTGATCAACTGATGAACAGATCAACTGATGAACAATTCCACTGATGAACAAATAAAATATGGTAATTCATATAGTTGAACATTATACAGCCAGGAAAAGGAATGAACTATGGATGTAACATGGATAAACCTTTAAAACATTGACATTAAAGCACAACTAATAGTATTTCTTAAAATATAAGAGTGGACAAAAATATCAATGGTTCATATTCCATTTTAGGAATGATGGAAATACTCTGATATAGATTACCATAATGGTTCTGGGATTCTAAAACAGTGACTTGGCACTGCACATGAGTGAATGTATAATACATGAATGATGACTATACTACACTTGATCTTAGCCAAAAGGCTGAGAAGCGATATGGTATGTGAATGCTATTTTGTAAACTGTATGATATTCATCAAAGAGAAGCAGGAGCCAGGATATGACTCAAAGGACAGGATATCGCCCAGGCCTTGTGGACATGCGCACAGAGGTCACTCTTGCAGAACAAGGTTGGGGGCGGGGAGAGCACTCTGCTGGCGACCAGCATCCAAGTGGCCAAGCACCAAAAAATCAATTAGTCCCACACGACCAGGCTGAGTATGCAGAAACTGATTTCTGGATCCCTTGAAATAGAAGGAGCTGTAGAACCAGCTCACGGTGGTGGACTTCAGGCACTGGCAACTTGGCACAGTGACACACAGCAAAGCTGAATATTCAAACTACTGTGGGGTGCTGCTGGAGCCGACCCAGGGTCCCAGCTAGGGAGGCCCCACAAAAATAAATAAAAGCAACTGAAGCAACAGTAAGAAATCTCTCTCTGTCTCTCTCTGTCTCTGTCTCTCTGTCTCTGTCTCTCTCTGTCTCTCTCTCTCTGTCTGTCTGTCTGTCTCTCTCTCTCTCTCTCTCTCTCTCTCTCTCTCTCTCTCTCTCTCTCTCTTTGGTTGTTAGGGAGCATTTAGTATTGAAACACTTTCTGTGTATTTCCTCATCACCTGGACTTCAGCAAAGGCAGGAGGACTTGTAAAAAGTTTGCTAGGAATGAGCCGAGGCAAGCTACCCACACAGAAGCTGCAGTGATATAGTACAGAGGGTCGGGTGCTTGCCATGCATGCAGCCCACCCGTGTTCGATTCCCAGCATCCTATATCGTCCACTAAGCACCGCCAGGAGTAATTCCTGAGTGCAGAGCCTGGAGTAACCTCTTAGCACCGCGGGAGTGGCCCGAAACAGAAACAAAACCTCCAGCAGACAGCAGAGGCTCATCTGCCTGTGTGTCCTGATTCACTGTGGAGTAACAGAGCAGTGCATTATTACTGATGGGCACAGACCTGAGTCTGTAGCACGGCTCGGGGGTAAAACTGCAGAGAAGATGGGAGACAAGACGTGTGGGCCCAGGCACTGGGGACGAGGGGGTGGCTCGCTCTGGTCCTCACTCAGGGAAAAGCACCCCCTCTTCCCCCCCCCCCCCTCCCGCGCTGATGCCCTGGTCTGGCCTGCGCGGCTCCATCCCGGCTCCATCCCGCTGGTGAAGTTCAAAAACCAAGTTAGTTCAGCCCATGGGACTGCCTATAAGGACCCTCAGCTTCAGGGCCGTCCACCCTTATTTTGTGCATAATCACTTCCTGATAGATGCTCCGGGAGAGGCCATCCACATCTCTAGACATAGGACCGGGGAGGCTGGAGCGGGGCTGGGGCACAGGGGCGCACTTTCAGGGGGAGGAGGTTGCACCTGGGCAGGGCCCAAAGCAAAGGGGGAGCAACGTCTCTGGGGTGGGGCCAGCTGGCTAGAGTTGAGTGGTCACTCGAACACGCACTGGGCGTGTGGGCTCCGAGATCCACCCAGAACTCGCGGTCACCAGGGTCGCAGGGAATATGCTGGGAAGCACAGCACGTGGGCAACACGGGTGTGTGGACAGGGCCGAGGAGGAGGTGCCTCGGGCGCGCGGGCAAGGAGGGAGGAGGAGGAGGAGGAGGAGGAGGAGGAGGAGGAGGAGGAGGAGGAGGAGGAGGAGGAGGAGGAGGAGGAGGAGGAGGAGGAGGAGGAGGAGGAGGAGGAGGAGGAGGAGGAGGAGGAGGAGGAGGAGGAGGAGGAGGAGCCCCGGGGGCGCAGGCAGGAAGGAGAAGGAGGAGGAGCCTCGGGCAAGCGGGCAGGGGCTGGGAGGAGCCCCGGGTGCCCCGACCCGAGGAAGGAGGAGGAGAAGGAGGAGCCCCGGGAGCAAGAGCAGAAGGGAGGAGAAGCCCCAGGGCGCGGGGGCTGGAGGGAGTGGAGAGGAGGAGGAAAAGGCGGCGGAGAAGCCCTGGGCGCGCGGGGAAGAGGACGGAGGATGAGCCTCGGGCGCGCGGGCAGGACCTGGGAGGAGCGGGCAGGAGTTGGAAAGGAGTCCCTGGCGCGCAGGCAGGAGGAAGAAGAACCCTGGGGAGGAATCCCGGGTGCGCGGGGCGGAGGGAGGAGGAGGAGGACGAGGAGGAGCCCTGGGGAGGAGTCCCGGGCGCACGGGGCGGAGCCGGGGGGTGGTCCGCCGGGAGGGAAAGGCCCGCGAGGAGGGAGGGCAGCGTGTGTGCCGCGGGCGCTGCCGCTCGGGGCGCGGTACCTGGAGTCGAACTTCTGCCCGTCGGGGAAGGTGCCCACGTAGTGGTAGCGCACGAAGTCGCCGCTGCGCACGCTGCGCGGGCACTCGTCGGGCACGAAGCGCCGCTCGATCTTCAGCTCGGGGTCGAGGGCCAGCCCCGCCACGGGCGCCGCCTGGCCGGTCACCCAGAGCAGCAGCAGGAGCAGCGGCGGCGGCGAGCGCCAGCCCCAGGCTCCCGTGTCCATCGCGGCGGAGGGCGCGGACCGGCGGCACCCTCGGCCTGCGCGCGCGGCTTGTGCAAACGTGGAAAGGGCTCCCGGCACTCCCGGCCGCCGCCGCCGCCCCCTCGCCCGCCCCCCGGGCCACATCCGATCCGGGGAGGAGCCGGGGCGGGTCCAGGGCCCGGCGGGGGGGCAGGCCCCGCGCGAGACTGAGTGGCCTGCGCCAGGCCCAAGCGCGTTGAAAAACGCTTTTGCAGCCCGGGTGCATCCCCCCCACCAAGTCCCCAGACGCCCGGGATTCCGCCCTGCAGGCGCCTACGTGGCGCCGGGTCCCGTTACCCCCGCTGCCTTGCGGAGGGAACTTCGATCTTTAGATCAGTTTTTACCTTTTAGGATAAACTCTTATCTTTGCGAGCGAAACCGGCCTTTGGGGGGTCTTGCCAAGTTTCCTTTGCGTGCTCAGGGGACCCCGGAAGCCTGTGCTCCTTGCGGAGGCGCTTCGGCCATGGAAACTCACCCGCCAAGTGGCTCTGCGGAGCAGAGACCCGCAGGGAATTGTGTCACTTTCCTACCGAAACTCAGTAAATCAGGGAGGACTTTCTCAGTTCAGTTTGGGCAGCAACCCTGATCCAAAACCTTGTCGAAGACAGGCAGAGAAAGAAAACACTTTCATGTATAGATACGTACACAAACGTATCGAGTCAAACATCAGCAAAGAGAATTCAACACATTTATCAAGTTAAAAAATCGTACTGCGAAGCTAGACTTCATGTCCTCTGTAAGATGAAGAGAAAATAATACAAGATTTGCGTAAGATCTCATGAGAAAAGGCATGCAGCATTTAAGAACTGTTTGATGCTGTGGATGTGGTTTAAGTTTAGAATTCAATCCCTAGTACCCGAAAAACTCTGGAACACCGACCTGGTCCAGTCACCCAGCCATCAGGCCTGCTCTGCTGGTAAGTGGCCCTTATTTTAAGAAAGAATATGCAGGCCCAGAGATGGCACAGCAGGTAAGCATCCTCGGATGGCCACCTGAACTTAAGCACATAGAAAATTACTGAGGGAAATGAATGCACTTATAAGGCTAAGCATGACTAAAAAACAAGCATGAGCAAACTGATCATTATTAAATCCGAGAAGATAATTAAATCCTTATATGTTAAAAAAAGTCACACATTTAAAAATAAAATGGCATGCTTTGGAAAACATCTGCAAATCTATAACAAATGCATAAGTATAAAAATAAACAGTATCTCTGTAACAGAGGGAAAACAAGGCTAACCCCCCCTCCCCCCCTTAGAAGTGGAGTCTAGGGACTGGAGCATTAGCATAGCCGTAGGGCCTTTACCTTGCACGTGGCCTACCCGGGTTTGATTCCGAGCATCCCATATGGTCCCCCAAGCACCGCCAGAAGTTATTCCTGAGTGCATGAGCCAGGGGTAACCCCTGTGCATCGCCGGGTGTAACCCAAAAAGCAAAAAAAATAAAGTGGATAGTGTTTTTTTATTTGGGGAGGGCCACACTCCGCAATGCTCAGGGGTTACTTCTGGCTCTATACCCAGAGATCACTCCTGATGGTATTCTGGGCACCATATGGGATGCTGGGGACAGGACCCAGGTCGGTTGTATGCAAAGCAAGCACTCTACCCACTGTGCTATCACTCCAATTCAAAAGTGGATAGTCTTGCCTCAGCAATATCATTTTTACCAACTTATGCCTAGAAAATAATTAAGATTGCATGCAAAGAGTCATCTATAAAAATATGCACTACAATATTATTAGTAATAGAGAAAAATAATCCAGTAATTGGGGACTGCTTTAATTATAATTCACACAACCATTAATAGTGTTTGCAAATATATTGATATGGAAAAGTTCTACCTTTCTACTTTTTTAACAATTTTTTTTTATTACATATCCATGACATAGACCATTACAAAGCTGTTCATCATTGGGTTTTAGTCATACAATGATCCAAAACCCATCCCTCCACCAGTGTATACTTCCCACCACCAATGTACCACCTTTGTTCAGGGCGTTAAGTATTTTTATTGGGAAGGTAAGGCTGGAGTAGTTTGGCAGCTTTGGGGTGTGGACATGACTGCCGAGGCTTCCAGAAGTACAGGGAGGTGGGGGGAGGTAGCCCATCCTGACCCGAGAAAGCCTGGAAATTTTACTCACAAAATTAGCAAACCCAATTTTCAGCAGATTATATCCCGGTGAGGTCCATCCCGAGACTGTGGACTCCAGCAGGGGCCATGGTGGTTATTTTGGATTGTAGAAGCAAGTGGCTGCTGGGGGTTCTGGTTGGGCAGGCACCAGACTGGTAAGCCCCGCTCCAATTTACCTCAGTCTGTTCAGCCTTTCGCAGGTCTGAAATTAATTGGTAGTGCTGGAGTTAGTTTGGGGGTGACTGCCAGTGCTTCCAGGAGTGTAGGGAAGTGGGGGGAGGTAGCCCATACCAACTCCTAGAAAGCCTGGAGATTTCAGTCACAAAACCCCACATATCAAAATTTTCAACAGGTTAATATTTCTGTGAGATCCATCCTGAGGTGGTGAACTCTGACTGGGAGTCAGGTCACAATTTGGATTGTGGGAGCAAGTGACTGACAGGGGCTCTGCTTGGGTGGGCACCAGGCTGACCCACCCTCGCCCCTTCCAATTTACCCTGGTCTGTTCAGCCTTGCTCCATCCAAGATTAATTGCAGCATTTGATCTCTTTCAAGATTTATGGGTCTCTGAAGCAAGGCCAACAAATGAGCTTATATAGCTGAGCCATAGGTGATTTGTGGGTGGGGGTCCCACATACCTAACTTTTGGCCATTTAATTTCTCAGGAAACTTGGTTCCAAGTTGTTGGGATCTGGCCGGAAGCACAGCGGCAATTTCGAGTATCTGGAAGCCTGAGGACACCATCAGGCTGCTGATGCACTTGCCCAGCAGGTACAGGTTGACCTATTGGCAGCACCATACCCCCTACTTTTCTACTTTTTATAAGTATGTTAGTTAGAAAGTGATAGACTACAATTCTGTGTAAACATAAATTATGAAAGTATAGAAATTTGGGGGCAGAGGGATAGTACAGTGGGTAGGGCACTTGCCCTGCATGTGACAGACTGGTTTTGATTCCCAGCATCCCACAAGGTCCCCCTAGCACCACCAGGAGTAATTCTTGAGTACAGAGCCCAGAGTAATCCCTGAGCATCACCGGCTATGTAAGAAAAAGGAAAAAAAAGAAGAAAATACAGAAATTTTTGTTGAGAGATATAATTATAAATATAATGATGATGGAGTTAAAATTCTTTGTAAATTTTCTGAGCTTTTGTAGCAAATTTCATATACAATAAAATACTTTTAATGGACCCTGAAATGATGCTTTTATAAGAATATAAAATTATGTAATGATTGTGTCTGGAGAGATAGTGCAGGGGCTAAGGTGATTGCCTTGCATGCAGCTAACCTAGATTTGATCCCCAACACCCTGTGTGGTCCCCGAAGAAGTGCTCAGGGATTCCCCCTGGTTCTGTGCTCAGAGATCACTTGGAGGTCCCTGGGTGTGACTCCAAAACAAAAAATCAAATCAAATGAAAATTTAATGGTAAGGAAAAGTATTCAAAATATACTACATAATATGTGAGAAATCTGGTTTCTGGTTAATATTTACATCATCTTATTTAAAAGTATGTGTATGGGGCCAGAGAGATTTTATAGAAGATAAAGTGTTTGTTTTGCATGTGCCCCCCCCCCCCCAGGTTCAAACCCAACAGCCCATATAGTCCCTGCACTGTCTGGAGTGATCCCTGAGCACAGAGCCAAGAATAACCCCTGAACATCACTGGGTGTAGTCCAAAAACAAAAACAAAAACACCTATATAAAATTCTGAAAGTTTGTATTTGGAATATTAGTATTTCTATTAAAAAATAACTGAGGGGCATTTGCGGTGTTTCCATGAGTATCAGTTCTATGCTTTTGCATTACTACGCTATGGGGCTTGATATACTATTTTGCATGTGAACTTGTGTTTTATTTCTCTTAGACATACACAACTAATGTATTGGTTATATACAATCTACAGATAGTGTGCATTAGTTAGGAATATTCTACTTGTGAACTCACCTAACATATATTTGTAACCCTCCTGGAAGTTTTAACACTACTGCCCAAAATCTTAGCGACCTGATGTTCACTTTCCTAGCTGAGCTCAAATTGTGTTTATCTTTGTTTCAGGCCTCATTTTAGAAACAGGTGTCCCTTTTGCAGTAGATTTGATGTCACATCTGTCATTTATTTATTCCTTTTGCTGCTGTTCAAAGTGGTACCTGAGCATAGAATGCAAGCCCAGAGCCTGTGAGACCCTTGGTTCCTTCCCTGGCCCCGATGCCTCACCCCAAGCACAGCTGGGGCTGCCTCGGTAGCCCGGATGGCTCTGAGTTCTGCAGGGATAGACACCAAAGGTCTAACTGGGAAAAGCATTCCCAGAAGTGGCTTCCTTAAAAATTAAATAACTAAAAATAAAGTAGGAAATGAAATGGCTCATACCTCTTAGAGAAAACAAATAAGCTTTGTCCAAGCATGAGTCACAGAGCCACTGACCATGAATCACGGTGAATGAAGTAAGCATATACATTAATAAGGCATCTCTGCCATATTACCATACACAAACAAGCTTACGTGTTCATCATTTAACAAACATATTGCAGTCAGGGGCTGGAGAGATAGTCCAGTAGGTAAGGCACTTGCCTTGCACGCAGCCAACCTAGGTTCAATCCCCGGCATCCCATATGTTTCCCCTGAGCACCGCCAGGAGAGATTCTTGAGTGCAGAGCCAGGGGTAACCCAGGTATGGCCCAAAACCAGATACACAAATAAGAAATATTATGGCAAAAGCCTCACAGCCTTACCCTGCATTTCCCCTGTGAGCAATGAGTAGCCCGATTTTCGTGTTCACGCGGACATCGCTGGCCAGTTTCTGGAATCACAAGAGCCGAACCTAGAGTAGAGTTGATAGGTCACTGGGAATGGGGAGCAGCCCAGAGGTTGGACGCCAAGCTTTCTATGCAGGAGCCCACACTGGACGCCAGCACCTGCCAGCTGCCGGACCACAGGGTGCCCCAGGCACCCCTAGGACTCCTTCCCCACCCCCCACTCCCCACCCCTGGAAACTGCTTTCAGGAATGTATCTTAGAGGTAGAGCACTGACCTTGCCTGTGTGAGGCCATGGATTCAATCCCCCCTCCCTGCACCACAAAGATAAAGTGAAAACACAGAAATACAAAAATGCATAGTTTTACTTTCCCACCTGCAAGATAGGAGGGTTCCAATTTTTAAACATTCTCACCAACACACCAACACCCTTTAGTGTCTGTAACCTTATGGGGTCTGGGGGACCCAAACAGCTATTCCTGGCAGGGACCATATATGATGTCTATGTCAGAGAGAGGCAAGGCAAGTACTGTGACCCCCAGTGCTCTCTCTCCAGACACCTGCTCTTTTTTTTTTTAAGGTAATAGTGACTTGTAACACGGTATGAGTTTGAGGTGTATTGCTTTTCACGTTAGCAAGTATATTTTCATTTCTCACCATGCCACAACCATCCCCATCTGCCACCACCCAATCCATTCCCTCTACCGCTCGAGTCCCTGCCCTCTCCACTCACCGATGTTCACCGATGTGGGACTGCAGGGGCTCTACGCCCTGCCTGCTCTGTGTACCCGCCAACAGCCCTGCCAGCCCAGGAGCCCTGCTCACTCTGCCACACTGGAGCCCGGGCCTGCTGAATCGGGAGGTCCCTAGTCACATTCCTCAGTCCCCATTCCAGGCTTTGCATTTGGTTTTGTGCTGTAATTTTCTTTGTTTCCTTAGATTGCACAGATGAATGGTGACAGCATCCAAAGATGTGTTTAGTGTGGTTTAGGTATACTTTCCTTTTCTATTGGGCAGGGGTGAGGAGGATGTGGGTCACACCAGCAATACTTGGGGGACACTTTCCGTGGTGCTCCGGGGCCAGGTGGAGCCTGGGATTGACAGCATCTCAGCTCCATACTATCTCTCCGGCCTTCATGCCAATTGTTCAGAAGCTCCAGGTTTGTTTGGTTTTTTTTTTTTGGGGTCATACTCGGCGATGCTCAGGGCTGACTCCTCGCTCTGCACTCAGGAATTACTCCTGGTGGTGCTTGGGGGACCATACGGGATGCTGGGAATCGAACCCGGGTTAGCTGCGTGCAAGGCAAACACTTTACCCGCTGTGCTATCGCTCCAGCCCCGAAGCTCCAGGTTTGATCCCCAGCAACAATTAAGAAAAAGGAAGATTCCAGGGAGATGGCTTAGTGAGCTGAGCCATGTTTGCATGTGGGACACCTGACCCCAAGTATCACACGAAATCAGGTACCACTGGAGTTATCTCTGAGCATAAGCCTTGGCATCAAGCCTTAACCCTGCAGCAATTTCAGTGTTGCCCCAAACCCATAAAATAAAATTTTAAATGTATTATTTGTCTCTTTCCTTCTTACTTACTTCACTTAACACAACCCCTCTATGGGGAAATTAAATCCTCTATGTTCTCGCAAACAGCAAGATTTCCTTTTCTCCCTTGAGTAGTATTTCACTGTGTATATATACCATATATACTTGGGCTGGAGCGATAGCACAATGGTAGGGCGTTTGCCTTGCACACGGCCGACCTGGCGGACCCAGGTTCAATTCCTCCACCCATCTCAGAGAGCCCGGCAAGCTACCAAGAGTATCCCTCCCGCACGGCAAAGCCTGGCAAGCTACCCATGACGTATTCGATATGCCAAACACAGTAATAACAAGTCTCACAATGGAGACATTACTGGGCCTGCTTGAACAAGTCGATGAACAACGGGAGGACAGTGCTACAGTGCTACTCATTTCTGTGTTTTTGTGTCACACCCAGAAGTGCTCCAGAATTACTTCTGGCGGTACTCAGGGGACAAAACCCTGGGGCACTGGGGCATTGGGATAGAACCAGGTTTGGTTGTGTGCAAGGCAAATGTCTCCCCACTCTACTACCTCTCCAGCCCTTTATACGATATCTTTAGCCACTCATCAGGCCCTTGGGCTGTTTCCGTATATTACCTATTGTGAATAGTACCACAATTAATATAGGAATGCAAATATCTTCTTGGGTTAGAGTTTTTAATTCTTTGGATAAATGTCTAAAAGTGAAATTACTAGATCATAAGCTAGTTCTATTTTTTTATATTTTAAAGAGACTCACAGAAGCTGCACCAACTATTTCCAGCAACAGTGCAAGGAGATCCTTTTTCTCCATGTCCTTGCCAACACTTGTTTCTTGACCTTTTAATAAATAACTGTTCACAACCGGAGATGTGGCTTAGTCATAGAACATAACCTTGCGTGCCAGTTTTGATCCCTGCCCATTTTTATTTATTTAATTTTATTTTTATAAAGTTATTCACAATAATTTATTACATTTAATATTCCAACACCAATTGCACCATCATATTTTGAATGTTTCCGCCCTGACCCCAAACCCTGCCCTCAACACAGGACCTAAATAATTTATTTTGTGTTGCTACTTATGAATAATCCACCAGAAATGATCCAAAGAAATTTCCTTAAAGTGTGTGAAGATTGTTGTACTTCACCTTGGAGCCATTAAGCCCTCTATAAGAGATTACTAACATGTTGTTAAAGCCTTGTGTGCTTGTATACATAAACACAATTCTCTTTTCTTTTCTCTCTGAGATGGCTTGCCTTCTACTTTACACCCCATCAAATGTGGTGTGCTACTCTTGGTACATCAGCGGTGTAGAGTATGAGAATCTGGGAATTCTAAAATTTAAAATTAATTATAAGCTGAGGTAATTTTATTCTTATTTTTAACTGGTTGGTGACTTTGCCTTGTGCGGGGCCCAGAGGCATCTCTATGTGGTATCACTCTGTGTTGCTCTCTTCCGAGACATTTATTTGTGGGTCTCTGGATTATGGCCATTAATGAGCGTATATGGTGCCAGAGCCCTGCCCACTTTTTTGGTAATGATTAATTGATATTTTTTCTTTTTAATTTTTATTAGTGAAACACCATGACGTACAGTTGTAGACTTACAAATTTTTGTGCTTGGGTTTCAGTTATACAATGATCTAGTACCCATCCCTCCACCAGTGCCCATTCTCCACCACCACTGATCCCAGTATCCCTCCCACCCCCCATCCCCCCCATCCCACCCTGCCTCTGTGAGCCCTGCCCATTTTTAACAGAGTTGCATATTTTTTGTTGTTGAGTTGTATGAGTTTTTAGTATCGTTTGGTTTGTTGCCTGTTAAATGATTTGCAAATATTTTCTCTTCGTTAGTATATTGCCTTTTCATATTAATGTTTTCTTGACTACTGTAATTCATTTATTCTCTCTCTGTCTCTGTCTCTCTCTGTCTTTGTCTCTGTTTCTCTCTCTCTCTCTCTCTCTCTCTCTCTCTCTCTCTTTCTCCCCCTCTCACCCTTACTCACCTGGCAGTGCTCAGAGCTCACTCGTGGCTCAGCATTCAGGGATCTCTCCTGTTGGGCTTGGGGACCATATGGGTTGCTGGGATCAAACCCACGTCTCTACGTGCAAGGCAAGTGCCCCACTTGCTGTGTGCCCAATTATTCTCTTTCCTTGAAATGTATTAGGAATAACACCCACTACATCCGACCTTACACTGCTGTGATTCTATTATTTTTTTCTCTTCAGTTGCAATGCACAGAACATTTATGTCAGCGTTACTACTAGCATTACTGTTTGAACTCATTTCCAATGAATTCACTATGAATTGTGTAAATAATTAAGAAACAAGTTTACTCTCACTAAACAGTGTGCTAAGGCTCAACAATCATTTATTTGTGTCCTTTTATTTTGGGGGCATTACGTTCTACCTGGTATTCTGGGCCCTCTTGGCCCCAAAGTGGGACCAGGGCGCCCTCTGCTGGCCAAGGTTCCCTCAGCAACCACGTGTTGAGGTTCTTTCTGTGCTAGCCAGGACCAGACACTGTCCCGGAGGAAACTGAAGCACCGAGAGCAGGGAACACTTCCCCAGCTCACCCCACTAGTGAAGGGGAAAGCTGGGGTTTGCAGCAAGGACATCTGGTCTCAGATTTTACTTCCTCTCTCTCCAAATTCTATCCCTGCACTTGGAACCAGGTTCTTGGAATCTAAGGGCTGGGTACAACTTAAAGTCTAGGACAGTGCTGGATGCTGCAGAGTGGGTTGGTGTCCCTGGCTGTCCACCTAATGCCAGGGCCATCCACAGTTTCTGGGACGACACAGCTCGTCTACCCATGCCATTCTGCTTCAGCCCCTAACTGCATCCTCGGGGTGAGCCTTCCACCTGCTCTCCCACGAGTCTCCCACACCCCTGCTGCCCACACAGACCTCCAGAGATAAAGGCCCACTGGGCTCTAAGAGTCTCAGGACATCAACTACTTCCTGCCAAACTCGGGAGCACTGGTCTGGGGCTCTCCCAGTTCTGAACCAGCCTGCAGGTAAGTCTGGGCCCAGAAGCACTGGTAGTTGCTGGGTACCTGGGCCATGAAGCCAACAGGTCCCTGGGCCATGAAGTCAACAGGGACAGAGGCACAGGGGCTGCAGAAGTCCTCGGGACCTCATCACCCCGTGGTGGTTCTGACCTAATGGGGGGCTGAAGGGCCATAGGCCCTCCATAAGTGACTGTCTCTTCCTGTGCCCACATGTCACACTCCACAGTCTGCATGGTAGGGGAGATCAGCGAGAGAGAAGAAAGATGGTTTCAGAGAATGGGGCAGAGCACTTGGTTCCATCCCCAGCTCTTCATGACCCCTGAGCACAAAACCCAGAGTCACCCTGCACACCCCCTGCCCAGGGGAGAGCCAGGGACCCCCTCCTGCATATGACCTCTTCAGGCTGGCCAGCAAACTCCTACTTGGTCGGTTAAATTCATTTCTTTTTTTTTTCTTTTCTTTTTTTATATTTATTTACTGAATCACTGTGGGAGAAGTTACTAAGCTTTCAGGTTTAAGTCTCGGTCATGCAATGATCAAACACCTCTCCCTTCCCCAGTACTCATTTTTCTCCCACCAAGAACCCCAATATACCCCCCTCCCACCCCTCCCAATGCCTGTGAAGCAGATGATTTCCACTTAACTCTTCTCTACATTGATTGTATGAGCAGGTTGGGATGGGGCAACTGCAGTATCAAGGGAAGGGTGGCAGTACCGGCTAGTCCTTAAATTCATTTCTGAATCTTTGTCTGACCTTGATTCTCTTCCAGACTTGTTCCCTCTGGCAGTCCCCACCCCTTCCCTCCCCGTCCTTCCTGCAGACCTCTAGTCTTGTGCCATGGTCCCCATTTATGTGATTGTCACCTGTGGCCTTTTGACATGCTCTGGGCACCCACAGGGAAGTAAAGGGGCCCACGGCACAGACACACTGGTTTAAATTCCCACCTTGGAGCCAGGCTGAACCTCAGTCAGGCTGGAGCACCAGTGAGTGTCAGTGGACCCCACATGGGCCCTGCTGTCTGAGGGCCTGCTGAGAAGCTGTGCTCTGTGGGGCTGGAGCAACACTCAGGGCCACTCTTCACATGCTCGGATGAGCCTCATGCACGAAGAAACCGGCAGAGGAACCCAGATATGCGGGACCCGGGGCTGAGATCTCCAAGCCTGCTCAGATCGGACTAGGCCTCCTCTACCCAGATCCCCATTTTTCCAGTAGCTTAGCAGTCACACCCACAAACTGCCCCCCTCCCCCGGTAATCCCATCAACGGCCAAGATCCAGAGACTATAAAACAAAGCTCCCGGAAGAGAGCACCGCAGTATCTCCTGACCCCACGCCAGGTTGTCTTCACCAGGGGCCCCCTCGGAGTGGGGCTGGGGGCTTGAGTTTCCTCCCCACCCCAAGCAGAACCCCAGCAGCCGAAAACCCCCAGAATGGCACCCCAAATGGTCCTCCAAGCTGGCCAAGAATAGTCCCTGTGCATAGAGCCAGGAGTAAGCCCTGAGCACTACCAAGTGTGGCCCCAAAACTAAATAACTAAATAAATAAATGGGAAAGTGTAGTCTGAGTCGGCCGCACTGGTCTCAGTGGGAAAATTCTCAAACAGACCTGAGTAGGGAGGCTCGGAAACCGCGTCTCCTGAGGGAAGGAGGGCATAAGTGAGCATATGGGTCTTCACTTTGTATTGGGGTGTTTTTCAGGGCAAAGGGTGTCTGCGGGGAGACAGCAAAGACCTACTGATAAGAAATACTGAATCAGGGGCTGGAGTGATAGCACAGCGGGTAGGGTATTTGCCTTGCATGCAGCCGAACCGGATTCAATTCCCAGCATCCCATATGGTCCCCTGAGCACCACCAGGAGTAATTTCTGAGTGCAGAAAGCCAGGAGTAACCCCTGTGCAATGCTGGGTGTGACCGAAAAATCAAAAAAAAAAAAAAGAAAGAAATACTGAATCAGGGGCCAGAGCAATGCAGGGAGAAGGGCATTGGCCTTGTACACACCAGACCTGGACTTGATCCCCAACACCCGATATGGTCCCCTGAGTACCACCAGGAGTAATTCGTGAGTGCAGAGCCAGGAGTAAGCCCTGAGCACTGCTGAATGTGACCCAAAAACAAATCAACAAAGTACTGAATCAGAATCACATGGAAATAATCAGGCATGATTCGGATCAGTTGAAATCATACATGATTTGTATCTGCCGTTCTGGGTCAGTGCGTGCAGTTCTTCTGACTCGGCAGAAATGTTCCACTCTCTTTTCTCCTCTGTACTTGCCCTCGGCTCACATTTGGCCTGGGAATTCACACAGAGGTCCAGCTCCTGTGGGTTGGTTAGCATCTGTAGCTGCTGCTCTCGTCCCTGGCTCACCTGGGCATCCACGGGGGGGACCAGAGGTTGGGGCTGGGGCCTTTCTGCACAGGGTCAGCATCTGATACTTTGCGGAGGTCCTGGCCCACACCCCTTTTCTTTTTATTTTTATGCTCAGGGTTTCTGCACTCTCCTGGTGGTACTCAGGAAACAAGGGATAGAACCTGGGTGGGCCACATGGAAGGCAAATGCCCTACTCACTGTACTATCACTCTGCGCCCCTCCAACAAGTCTTCTGAGCTCATGGGACGTGCTCCCCTGCCATGCCTGGGCGTGTAACAACAGGCAGAAACATCACTCCCTTTCCATGAAACCAAAAGGTGAGACCTGTGAGCTGGGCCCTCACCCCAAAAGAACACAGAGAGGCCACCTGCTGCTCACGGGGGTTTGAAAGCACTTGTGGGAAGACACTTTGCAGACACCGCTAGGCTCAGGGTCAGAGGGAGAGACAGAGCCGCGCAGGTTCTGGCAGGGTGTGGAAAGAGGAGAGAAAACTTTTGAGCGCCTTTGAGAAACTCAGACTCTTTACAGAGATTCTGTGGCATTGCTGGGGTTGGGCTGTGCATACGAGTATGTTTGCACACATGCACATGCATGTGCGCGTGTCCTCTGGCCAGAGCAGGGCTGAGCTGCGATGACGCTTGAGAGATACACAGTCCACTGGGCCCACCGCCCTCACCCCAGCCCCTCCCCTCACCAGCCCTTTCTTAGGATCCTCGGCCACTCCCAAGCCTGACCTGGAGTCCCTGAGTCACACCTCACTGTCCCCACTGGGGGTGTGTCCCCGAGCCCAGGGACAGAGCCAAGTAGAGACCTGGGATTTCTTGGCAGTGGCTGCTTTGCCAGCCTCCCCCAGTTCATGCCCTCCTGCCAAGCTGTTGCACATTTTCTGCCAACCCGGCTCATTGCATACCACTCTTCACCCCAGGTCACCCCACTTCACCCACCTAAGTCATCTCACCTCACCCCCACAGTTCATTCCTCTGATCCTGCGTCCATAGCTCACACATTACACAAAAGTCAATTCAAAGCAGGTCAAAGATCTTGAGATCAGACCGGAATCTATCTATAAAATACATTGAGAAAAGCATTGGCAGAACACTCTAAGACTGGGACCGCAAATACATTTTCAATGATATCATTTCATTGGCAAGACAACGAAATCAGAAACAAACAAATGGCTGGGGCCAGAGAGACAGCACAAGGGTTAAATCACTCATCTGGCACACAGCTGATATGAGTTCAGCCCCAGCATCATTTTTTTGGGGGGGGCGCTTTTTGGGTCACACCTGGCATTGCACAGGGGTTACTCCTGGCTCTGCACTCAGGAATTACTCCTGGAGGTGCTCAGGGGATCATATGGGATGCTGGGAATTGAACCCTGGTCGGCCGCATGCAAGGCAAACGCCCTACCCGTTGTGCTATCGCTTCAGCCCCAGCCTGGCCAGCATCTTGAGCACTGTCAGAGTGATCCCTGAGTACAGAGCCAGGAATAAGCTCTTAGCACAACTGTGTGTGGATACAAACCCTAAATAAACAACTGAATAAAAAAGAGGGACTACATTAATGAAAAGGCTAAAGAAATACAGGTTAAAACTAAAGGGCTCCCTGGGATGGGGGGATGGGGAGGGATACTGGGACCCGTGGTGGTGGAAAATGGGCACTGGTGGGGGGGACATCTTATTATCTCATTCTTGCTTTGGACAACCTGGCAGGTTACCAAATGTAACCTGCCCACACAGCAGAGTCTGCCAAACTCCTGTGGTGTACCCAATATGCCAAATACCAGTAACAATGATGGGTCTCATTCTCCTAACCCTGAAAGAGCCTTGAATGTGGCACTTTTTAGAATCTCAGGACTAGGACGAAGGAGACGTTACTGGTGCCTGCTCGAGGCAATCGACGAACAACAGGATGATTGTGATCATGATAATTGAAACCCAAGCACAAAAATTTGTAAGTCTACAACTGTACCTCATGGTGTTTCACTAATAAAAATTAAAAAATAAAAAATAAATAAAATAAAGGGTTTTCTGCTAAATGGAAGACAATATTTGCCACTCAGATAAAGGTTTAATATATAAAGTATCCACAAAGATCAACAGTGAAATATTCAATAACACTATCAAAAAAATGCAGACAAGAAACGAACAGGCACTTGTCTGAAGAAGACAGATGGATGGCCGATAGGCACCTGAAAAGTTCTCATCACTAATCAGAGAGATCCAGATCAAGACAACAATGAGATACCATCTCTCAGTGGTGAGAATGTCATTTATCAAAAATCTTGGGAACAATCTGTGTTAGCATATATGTGTGAGAAAAGGAAGTGCTGCCAGGAATGTGGTTTGGCTGAACACTATGAAAAATAGTATAAAGGTTCCTCAAAAAAAAAAAAATAAAAGTAAGAAGAATGTTTCTATATAATCCAGCTATTCTAATTCTTGGTATCTGCCCCCAGAATATAAAAACATTCCCAAGTCCATATGCACACTACTATTTACCAGCATTTAGCACAATAGCTAGAACATAGAATCAATGCAGGTGTCCTGAACATATGAGTGAATAATGAAGGTGATATATGTATATACTCTGTGGGCTGGAGCGATAGCACAGAGGGTAGGGCATTTGTCTTGCACGTGGCCCACACCAGTTCGATTCTTCCGCCCCTCTCAGAGAGCCTGGCAAGCTACCAAGAGTATCATGCCTGCACGGCAAAGCCTAGCAAGCTAACCATGACATATTCAATTGCCAAACACAGTAACAAGTCTCACATGGAGACGTTACTGGGCCCACTCAAGCAAATCGATGAACAATGGGAGGACAGTGCTACAGTACATATATAGCACTGCACTGTATAGCACTGTCCTCCCATTGTTCATCGATTTGCTTGAGTGGGCACCAGTAATGTCTCACAACAAATTGTGAGAATTGTTACTGTTTTTGGCATATCGGATAGTCACGGTAGCTTGCCAGGCTTTGCCATGTGTAGCTTGCTGGGCTCTCAGAGAGGGACAGTGGAATAGAGCCATGGTTGGCCACGGGCAAGGCAAACGCCCTACCCTCTGTGCTATTACTCCGGCCCATATACATATATATAGCACTGTAGCACTGTTCTCCCGTTGTTCATTGATTTGCTCGAGTGGGCCCAGTAACGTCTCCATTGTGAGACTTGTTACTGTGTTTGGCATATCAAATACGTCACAGGTAGCTTGCCAGGCTTTGCTGTGTGGGCGTGATACTCTTGGTAGTTTGCCGGACTCTCTGAGAAGGGTGGAGGAATCGAACCCAGGTCGGCCGGGTTGGCCGCATGCAAGGCAAATGCCCTACCCGCTGTACTATATAATGGAAATCTTTGCAGCTATAGGAAATGATGAAATAATGCAATTTGCTGCAACTTGGATGGAACTGGAGGACCCTGTGTTAAGTGAAGTAAGTCCTAAAAGAAGGTCAAATTCTGGATGATCTCACTCGCCTTTGGTGTATAAAACATTATGGCAAGAGAATGTAAGGTGTTCTAGAATATTATAAAAATGAAAGGACCAGGAAAGGAGAGAAATGCCGTGGAGAAATAAGAAGAGATGATGAGGAGGGAAAATGGGCAGAGGGAAGGAGCCTTGGACACATGAGTTGTGGTATTTGTACACACTAAACCACAGCACTGACGACACTGAAAGCATCAGGACCAAACACAGTAACAAAACTGAAAAATGTGCTTGTCAAGAAGGGGTGTGGGCCAGAGAGATAGTACAGAGGGTAGGGTGTTTGCCTTGCCCGCGGCCAACCCGGGTTCAATCCCCAGCATCCCATATGGTCCCCCGAGTACCACCAGGAGTAACTCCTGAGTACAGAGCCAGGAGTAACCCCATAGTAACCTCTGTGGACAACCCCTTCCAAAAAAGAAGGGGCGTGAGGGAATCTGGGGGCATTGGTGCAGGGAAGGTGACACAGGTGGTGGGATTGGTGTTGGGACAGTGTTTGCCTGCAACACTATGTTGGCATTTTTGTAAATCATGGTGAAAGGAAAATATAAGACGGTGAGAGGAAATAAAAAGGTACTTCTCTGACAAAGACAAGGCATTGCAAAAGTGTTCATGATCACTTACTCTCAGGGAAACCCAAATTAAGACAATGAGATATCACCTCACACCAGCAAAAATAGCATATGTCAAAAAGGCTAAAATCAACCTGTGCTAGCCAGGATGTGGTGAAAAAAGAACTCACAAGCACTGCTCGTGTGAATATTGTCTGCTTCAGCCCTGTAGAACAGTATAGAGACCTCTTTTTCGTGGCGGCTAAGAGGTGTTTGGCAGTCTGAACATGAGGCTGGACATCTCTTACCCAGCCACTGGCTGCCAGAAACTCATTGAAGTGGATGATGAATGAGAACTTTTTACATTTCATGAGAAGCGGATGGCAGGTGGGTTGCTGCTGACGCTCTGCGAGAAGAATGGAAGGGCTATGTGGTCCTCATCAGTGGGGGAGTGATCAGCAAGGTTTGCCCACAGAGCAGGGGGTCTTGGCCCACAGCCATGTCCAACTGCTGCTGTGGTCTTTCTCTTACAGACTGCGGAGAACAGGAGAAAGAAAGTGTTAGTCTGTGCGTGGCTACACTGGGGATGCCAACTGGAGCATTCTCAACTTGGTCATGGAGAAGAAAGGGGAGAAGGATATTCCTGGACTCACCAATACAATTGTGCCTCGGCATGTAGGGCCCCAGAGAGCTAGAAGAATTCTTGAACGTTTCAATCTGTCTAACAAAGATGATGTCAGCCAGTATGTTGTGAAGACATCCCTAAATGAAGAAGGTAGAAAACCTAGGGCCAAAGCATCTAAAATTCAGCATCTTGTCACTCCACGTGTTCGGCAACACAAAGGCCCAGAGTATTGCACTGAAGAACCAGTGCACCAAGAAAAACAAGGAAGGGGCTGTAGAGTAGCTAAACTGCTGGTGAAGAGAACCCAGGCGCCAATGGCCGCTGAGTGGAACATGAGGTTATGGTCTATTTACATCGTGAAATACTACGAAACTGCGGAAGTGAAAAACCCATGCAATTTGCAGCAACCTGGATGGAACTGGAGAATCTCATATGATGAAGTGAGCCAGAAGGACTCTGAACAATAGCTAAAAGAGAAGGAGGCAAAACAGAAACGCCAGGAGCCAATTGCTAAGAGACAAAGGCTGTCTTCTTTAGAGCTTCTTCCTCCAAGTCTGAATCCAGTCAAAAATGTGTTCTCTGAGTAATGGATAAAAATTAATAAAAGACCCACACAAATAAATACTACAGAGATGCCTCAAAAAATTAAGAATAGAGGGCCGGATAGTACAGTGGGTAAGGTGATTTCTTCTCACATGGCCAATGATAGTTCGGTTCCAGGAACGACAGGAATGATCCCTGAGCACAGAGTCAGGAGTAAGCATGGAGCACAACACAGTGTGCCCCACTCCCCTTGCAGAAAAAAACAAACTAAAAACTAAACTCAGCCAAGAGTAGAGCTCTCATATGACCCAGAAATTCCACTTTGGGGATCAAGCTCAGGATACAAAAATATTTATTGGAAAAAATACATGCACACCAGTGTTCACTGCAGCACTTTAGTACACTAGCCAAGGCATGGAAACAACCCAGTAACAATGGCTGTTGAGTGGATCATGAGGTTATGGTCTATATACATAGTGAAATACTACGCAACTGCGGCAATAAAAAAGCCATGCAAGTTTCTGCAACCTGGATGGAACTGGAGAATCTCATATGCTGAAGTAAGCCAGAAGGACTCTGAACAGTAGCTAAGATTTGGAATCAACCTAGATGTCCAACAGCAGAAAAGAGGATGGTGAAATTATGGTATATATACACAATGGAATATTACAATGGAATTGCATGAAATCATACAATTCGCAGCAACATGGATGGAACTGGAAGACATCATGTTAAATGAAGTAAGTCAGAAGAAGAAGGATGAACGCAGGATGATATCACTTCTATGTGGCACTTAGAAAAATGGATGAGGGAATGCAATGTTATAAAGGGGGGAATGCCCAGATCAACCTTGGCCCCAGGATACAAGGAGGAGAAGGAAATAAGGAGTGGAGGAAGGGGGAGAAGAGACAGACAAGAAGCAGGGGGGACCGGGTCAGGGTGGGTGGGGTTACAGAATGAAAGAGTGGTGTATCCAAACCACAGGGTAAATAACACTGAAATCAAGAGAACTAAATTTTAACAACAAAATTTGGAAAGGTGCCTGTCAAGAGGGCAGGCTGGAGGAAGTTGGGGGAATGTGAGGGAACCTGGGAACATTGGTGGAGGAAAGTTGACACTGGCGGTAGGATTGGTTCTGCATTATTGTATGTGTAAAACTAACTATAAATAACTTTGTAAATCACAGTGCTTTAATTGAAAAGGCCCTCCCGTTGTTCATCGATTTGCTCGAGCGGGCCCAGTAACGTCTCCATTGGAGACTTTGTTGTTACTGTGTCTGGCATATCGAAAACGTCACGGGGAGCTTGCCAGGCTCTGCCGTGCGGGCGAGATACTCTCGGTAGCTTGTCGGGCTCTCCGAGAGGGGCAGAGGAATCGAACTCGGGTCAGCCATGTTCGCTGCGTGCAAGGCAAACGCCCTGCCGCTGTGCTATCGCTCCAGCCCTGAAGGTAAAGGTAAAGGCCCTCCCATTGATCGTCGATTTGCTCGAGCAGGCCCAGTAACGTCTCCATTGGAGACTTTGTTGTTACTGTGTTTGGCATATCGAATACTCTCGGTAGCTTGCCGGGCTCTCCGAGAGGGGCAGAGGAATCGAACTCGGGTCGGCCATGTTGGCCGCTTGTAAGGCGAACGCCCTACCCGCTGTGCTATCGCTCCAGCCCAGTCTTCATCTGATGTTTAGTCACAAAACCTACATACCCAAATTTTCTGCAGATTATATCTTGGTGAGGTCCATCCTGAGATGGTGGAGTCAGGCCGGGGCTATGGCAGCAATTTTGGATTGTGGGAGCAAGTGGCTGCTGGGGGCTCTGCTTGGATGGACACCAGACTAACCTGCTCCCCTCCAATTTATCGTGGTGTGTTCAGACATGCATGGGTCTGAGATTAATTGCAGTTTTTGATCACTTTCGAGATTTATTTATGGGTGTCTGAAAAAAAGTCAATAAATGAGCTTATATAGCTGAGCTAGAGGTGGTTTGTGGGTGTGACTCCCACATACCTAACTTTTGGCTGTTTAGTGATAGCACAGTGGATATGGTGTTTGCCTTGCATGCTGCCGACCTGGGTTCGATTTTTCCATCCCTCTCGGAGAGCCCACCCACACGGCAGAGCCTGACAAGCTCCCCATGGTGTATTCGATATGCCAAGAAAATAGTACCAACAAGTCTTACAATGGAGATGTTACTGGTGCCCACTCGAGCAAATCGATTAACAATGAGAGAACAGTGCTACTGTGCAATGCTAATTTTTTTGGTAAACAACAAAGTTTTTTTTAATTAATTAATGCAATTCTTCTTTCTGTCTGTGTCTGTGTCTGTGTCTGTCTGTCTGTCTGTCTGTCTCTCTCTCTCTCTCTGTTTTGGGGCCACACTCAACAATGCTCAGGGGTTACTCCTGGCTCTGCACTCAGAAATTACTCCTGGCGGTGCTCAGGGGACCATATGGGATGCTGGGAATCGAACCCGGGTTGGCCGCGTGCAAGGCAAACGCCCTATCCGCCGTGCTATCATCCCAGCCCCTAAAACAACTTTTCTTAAGGGATTACTCAACAACCAGCAAATAACGCGCTTTTGCTGCTGTATTTTGGCTTCCATTGTCCAAACCTTGTCCTCGACTGTGTGCATTAACGCTCTCCAGAAGACTGCAGAATGTCTGTGGAAAAGACTTCCCAGTAATGAAGAGTTCTACTAAGTGATGGTCAACAGCGCCCGCGGAGTGTGGCCACAGGGAAATCCAGGACGGCTCAGAGAGGAGGCCAGGCCCAGGCGGGCCCGGGCGGCGTCGGTGGGAGCCGATCCACAGCGCGGCGGGAGCCCTTGGGTCCTTGTGCGTCCGAGAAGAGGCGCAGCGCGGGGAACAGAGGACACTGAGTCCACTGAGTGCTCGGAGACTCCCGCCCCTTCCAGCCTGGGAGAGGGAAGGTGTGTGCGGCTGGACGGCGGGGGTCCACGGTTCTCGCTCACGGGGTCCCTGGCCCTTCGCTGCGGCCTCAAGGACAGAGGGTGCCAGCCCAGAGGGCGCTGGGACGGGAAGCATCTTTGGCCCGGCTCGACACGGGGCGAGAGGACCGCCGGGCAGGGCGTGGCAGGCGGGGACCACATGGGGTACCGGCTGCTGTATGCAGGACAAGTGCCCTTCTGCTCTACTACTACTCAGGCCCAGTTCAGAGACTTTTCACTGGCAAGGCCGTGGCATGTTTGCTGTACCTCTTTCTGGTTTTTTATTAGTTTGTTCATACCAGAATAATAATTGCATGACTTTAAACTTGTCAAATAGTACAAGTACTGCCAAACATAGTAGTGGGGTACCAAGCTCCTCATTTACCCTCATGCTCCCAGAGCAACCCCTGTAGCCCCAAACAAGTTTTCCCCACCTCCACCCCCAAACTTTTAACATCTTGGATGTACTTGCTTATTTCTCTAAACTCTATGCCTAAATAGTTTTCCTCCATTTGACAATCTGGGAGGGGCACCCAAGCAGTGCCCTGGAGGCACAGGGCCCCCACCAGCTTCTGGGTCAAGCCCTGAGGTTCAGGGAAAGGGCCCTGGATGCCTGGGATACTGCTGGGGATCCCCAGGGCCACCCTGAGGATGCACCCAGTGATGCTCTGGGGACCATCTGGTGCCAGGAATCCAACCCAGGTCCCAAGCATGCCAATCATATGCCCCAGTCGCTGTATTATCTCCCCAATGCAGCAATTTTGGAATTAAGTTCTTGTCATTTCCGAACTTTATTTCTCCCCTTGCAGCACAACAGCTTTGTAATGTTTGCTAAACCAGTGTTTGTATAAACATGATTGTAACTGTGTCATATTGTTTACATTGAGTCAACTAGTTCTATTTTTTTGTTTCCAGTCCAAGCGCAGCCTTTAGAGATCTCAAGAGACTTCAGTTTTCATTGGCGTCGGTTCCTGTTATGAACTCTATAAAGTTTCCCAACTGGAAGTGCCTTTCCCACCTGTCCCTAAGTCTAGGGAAATTAATCCGTTCACTTGTTATTTCAGATCTTCCATCTGTGGCCTCCGGTAGCCACAGTTCCGCTGGCGCTCCTCTTGGGCTGGCTCCGCCTGCCCCGCCTCAAACTCCATTCCTGGGTTCCATGAGCTCCCATTTCTGTCTTTCCTCTCATATTTTGCTAGGAGAGAATGTACTGAGGTAATTTTTTTGTTACCTTGAATATCTGAAACCTAAAATTTAATTAATTGTCTAGGTATAGAATTCTAGGTTAAGAATTATTTATTGGGGGCTGGAGAGATAGCACAGCGGGTAGGGTGTTTGCCTTGCATGCAGCCGACCCGGGTTTGATTCCCAGCATCCCATATGGTCGCCTGAGCACCGCCAGGAGTAACTCCTGAGTGCAGAGCGAGGAGTAACCCCTGAGCATCTCCGGGTGTGACCCAAAAAGCAAAAAAAAAAAAAAAGAATTATTTATTGGGCGAGCTGGAGCAATAGTACAGCGGGTAGGGCGTTTGGCTTGCACGCAGCCAACCCAGGTTCGATTTCCAGCATCCCTTATGGATCCCTGAGCACTGCCAGGAGTAATTCTGTAATTCCTGAGTGCAGAGCCAGGAATAACCCTTGTGCATCACCGGCTGTAATCCAAAAAGCAAAAAAAAACAAAAACAAAAAAAATTATTTCTTGGGGGTGGGAGCAAGAAAAAATAATTTTTGTTTAAATTATTTTGTCTTTTGTTTGGGGGCCATACCCAGTGGTGCTCAGAGCACCATGCTGTGCTGGGATCGATTGTAAACCATGAGCTCATCAGCCTTTTGATCTCCCCAGCCCCCCCCTTTTTTCTTATCTCCCCAGCCCTAGTTTTGTTCAGTTTTGGGGGCTTTGGGGTTTTTGTAACCCCCAAACTGAACAAAAATAGGACTGAGCACACTTGGCTGAGCACACGTGGCTGTGCTCAGGTTTTACTCCTGACCCAGTGCTCAGAGATCACTCCTCATGGGGATCAGGGGGCCATACGGGGTGCCAAGGATCGAACCTTCATTGGTTATGTGCAATTTCTTAGTCGTAGGATAAACCATTCACCACCTTTCCTTTCCCTTGTGGAAACAGTTATCAATGGACTTTTTCGGGAATGCCATCACTAATAATAGATTTCAAAATGCGTAGTTCTCTCACACGCCTTTACTTCTTGGCAGCAGAAGTCATAATACTTTTCAGGAATTTGGATCTCAGTTTGATTGACCATATGTTGCTTTTTGCACAATTTTTTTGTGGCTGAGGGATGCATGATTGGATTATTGGACTCAGACCATATTATCAAACTCCATTCAGTTTCTATGCATAAGGAATTACACTATTTCTAATGAACGAGCTATTATTTCTAATCATTTTGCCTATTTGTGCAGATTTCCATTCTTCTTCCTAAGTTAAGGCTATGGCATGCCAGGGCTTCGTGTTAAAAAATGCTTCAAGCATTTTGTTAGAATCTGTTTCTTCTCCAAACGCAGACTCTGTTCCCACCTAGCAGATTTTCCTCTGTCCTTGAAGGACCAGAGCAATAGCACAGCAGATAGAGCACTTGCCTTGCCTGTGACTGACCTAGGTTCAATCTCCAGTACCCCATATGGTCCTCCATGCCTGCCAGGAGTGATCCCTGAATGCAGAGCAAGGTGTAAGCCCTGAGAAACACCAAGTATGGTCCAAAAAAAGAAAAGTTCTGGATTTGTGATTTGGGGCCTTTGCTAGTTATCCACCAAGTATGTTGTTTCTGAAACTTGGCCTCTGTGATGCTTACTCCAGAGAAGGTAAGCCTCACACTGCAAGATGCCTGTCACAGGTGTGCTATGAGATATTTACAGAAGAAATGTAGGCATGGAGGGGGTGGGGGGAAGAAATGAGTGAAATGAATCAAAATCATGTTTTACCTCCAGCGCCCATGAGTTTCCACTCTGCTTTGCTTCGCCTCTCCAGGACCCAATGTCATATTGATTTAGAGGTGGAAAGCACCATCCTGGCTAGACCCTGGGCACTGCTCCTCGGGGGCCAGAACCTCTCCTTTCAGCAGGGCAGCTAGACATGACATCATCCCAGAGAAATTCCCATATGACATAGATTTCATCACTTGATCACTTAACATCCTGTTACTCATCGATTTGCTCGAGCGGGCACCAGTAACGTCTCTATTCGTCCCTGTCACATGCTAGTGTCGCCCAATGGCGTCTGCTCACTCCAGGAACACAAAGAGCCTCAAACTGATCATTCTGGGTCTTGATGAAGAAGTCTGACCATCTCGTAGGTGGGCGGCCATGTGATCTTTTGATGTCTCGTGGAATCCAGTCATTAATGGCTCTAGTCCAGTGGTCATCTCCAAATCGCATTTATATGTCCAGCCCATCTGATTTTCGACGCCTGGGCAAATGAGACAGCGTCCCTGATTCTTGACCGTCGACTGAGGTCAGAACTCTGGATTCTTTCTCTCACTTGAGTGAAACATGATACTTCAAGCATAACTCTTTCCATTCCTCTTTGGGAGACTCGTTCTCATCCTGTTTTTGTAGGGCCCAGCTCTCTGAGGCATATGTTAATGCAGGAAGAACAGTGGAGTCAAAGAGATGTGCCTGGAGCCGGAGGTTCTTTGTCCTCTTAGCTATTTCTTCGATGCTCTTGAAGGTGTTCCAAGCCACTCTCTTCCTTCTGCGCAACTCAGGTGCCAGGCCGTTCGTCATGTTGAGTTCTTGACCTAGGTACACATAACTAGGTTGCATTCAGAGATGTTGCATTGCTCTGCACTCAGGAGTTACTCCTGACTGGTGCTCTGCAGACCGTATGGGATGCCAGAAATCAAACGTGGGTCAGTCACATGCAAGGCAAATGCCCTACCTGCTAGACTGGCTCCTGGAATTTAATAGTAATAGGACAGAATTGATAGGTGATTGATTGGCTGGAAGTGATAGGTAATTGATCAGTTTTGAGGCAGTGTAGCTTGCAGGCTGCAGGAGGAGGACTGGACATAGGGCAGCAGGGTGCAGGACACAGACTTCCAGCAAGATATATGACAGTACAGTTGAGTGGAGGGTGCTGGCAGGACTGGGAGCTTTGGGAAGGGACGAGCCATCCCTGGTGTGCTCTGTGCTTCCCTCAAGGCTCCAGGGGCTGGGACTTTGGTGGTCTTTAACCCACTGTCCTCTGCAAAGACTCAGACTCAGATAGGAGCAGGTAGGGCCAGGCAGAGGGAGGCCGGGAGCAGGGCTGAGCCAAGTGCTGGACAGTTTTCAGTGATGGTCTTTTTAGTGACGATGGGCATGGAGAGGGTCCAAAGAGACCTGGGGAGGCTGTTGCCCGTGGAGCAGCGGGGAAGCTTTCCATTGCTGATATTAAAGAAGAGACACAGAATATGATTTGAGAGCCAGCTTTGAAAAGTATGGCATGAGGGGTTGAAGCGATAGCACAGCAGGTAGGGCATTTGCCTTGCACGCGGCCAACCCAGGTTCGAATCCCAGCATCCCATATGATCCCCTGAGCACCGCCAGCAGTAATTCCTGAGTGCAGAGCCAGGAGTAACCCCTGTGCATCGCCAAGTGTGACACAAAAAGCAAAGAAAGAAAGAAAGAAAGAAAGAAAGAAAGAAAGAAAGAAAGAAAGAAAGAAAATGTATGGCACGATTGAAAACATAGACGTCATGAAAGACAGGTGGAGTAAAAAAAGCAGATTTGCTTTTACAATGTTGGATGATGGCAGTATCCGGTGGATAAAATTGTGAGGAAGTCCCGCACTGTGAGTGGGCATCATGCCCAACTGGAAGACAGGCTGTCCCTTCCCATCCCCCCACCTGCTTGGGGTCCTGGCTGTCCCTCCTACGATATGCCTCTGGGTGCCATCTCAGTGTATTAAAGGCCTTTATCCAGAGACTCACAAATGAATCTTAAAATGGATTAATTCCCAACAGAGATGTCCCTCTCTAAAGGGGAGTGTGACTGCTGGATCACCAAGAGGTCTTGGAGGTGGCCCTGGCAACTCTCTGGGCCACTGAGGCAGTTTCGGGGTGGTGGAGGAAACTTTGGCAATGGTGGAAACTGTGGTGCAAAAGGAGATGATGTTGCAAGAGGTGGTAGGAGGGGAGGAAGGGATTGTGGCAGCTGTGGGAGGTTAGAGTCATGCAGGGGGCACAAGGTGGATATGAGGGGCCATGATGCTTACAGTGAAGGATGCAATTTGGGCGGTGGGAATTGTGGTGGAAATAATGCTGCAGGATTCTGGAAATTACATTGGGCTCTGGCAGATCATGGATCCATGAAAGGGGGCAGTTGTGGTGGAAGATGTCCAGACAGTGCCTGGTTGTGGCAGTAGAGGTGGCTAAGGTGATGTAAGAGTCATTAAAACCCAGCATGAAAGGGGCTGCAGATCTTCTGTTAGCTTATTTTTAAAATGTTATTTATGTGTTTATTTTGGCCCTTGGGGTCACACCTGGCGATGCTCAGGGGTTATTGCTGGTTCTGTACTCAGGAATCACTCCTTGTGGTGCTCAGGAGAGTGATAGTACAGCAGGGAGGGTGGTTGCCTTGCATGTGGTGGTCAACCTGAGTTTGATTCCTGGCGTCCCATATGGTCCCCCGAGCATCACAGGGAGTGATTCCTGAGTGCATGAGCCAGGAGTAAACCCTGAGCATTGCAGGTGTGCCACTTCCCCTCAAAAAAAAAATAAAAAGGAAAGAAAGTTACTGTAGTTGAAACAGGAAACACTTCCTGTTCAGGACTATCATAGCTTTGCATTTTAGATAATACAAGATGGTATTTTTTTAAAAATTTTATTTTTATAAGGAATCTGATTTCACATCATCTCCAGGACTTATTGTTGCTCCTTTTTGTTATTTAGTTATCTTGGTCTAATTTTGTGAGTCCATATTCCTTGTAGTATCAAGCCACTGAAATGACGATTTAGTGGTCCACTAATAATTTTCCAGAGATTTCTTTCTAAATGCTTTAATCCAGAACTTGATATTCAGCAGTGAATCCCAGAAGACAGCAGCTTGCCAGAGATCTCTCGGGACCCCATACAGAGCCAATTCCACTGGGGCACCTCAGATGGGGCACATGTATCCTCTCTGCCCATTCCTGATTAACCCTGGTGATCACCTGCTTCCAGAGGAAAAACCCAGGTACGCAGAATCTGGGATTAAGACTCCAGGCCACATGACGGCAGTGGCAGTAGAAGACAGGCTGTCCCTTCCCATCTCCCCACCTGCTTGGGGTCCTGGCTGTCACTCCCACAATCTGCTTCCGGGGGTCATCTCAGTGTATGAAAGGCCTTGATCCAGAGACTCACAAATGAATCTTAAAATGGATTAACTCCCTACAGAGATGTCTCTGGACCCCAATCATTTACAATTTTAGAATTCCAGAAGCATGCGGCCACAAAAGCAGCTGCGCAACCTCTCATGATATTCATAACAAGTAATAGAAAATAAATTATCTAGCATCTGACCCTGGCAGGAAGGCTTGAATGGTGGTGGGAAAATTCAAAATAAATTTTGGTGGGAAGGTGTAAGGGTGGTGGGATTGGTGTTAAATATTAATCAATTAATGTGAACAACCTTCACTGTCACTGTCATTGTCACTGTCCTCCCATTGTTCATCGATTTGCTTGAGCAGGCCCAGTAACGTCTCCACTGTGACAATTGTTACTGTGTTTGGCATATCAAATACGTCATGGGTAGCTTGCCAGGCTTTGCCATGTAGGCGAGATACTCTTGGTAGCTCGCTGGGCTCTCCAAGAGGTGTAGAAGAATCGAACTCGGGTCGACCATGTTGGCCGCTTGCAAGGCAAATGCCCTACCTGCTGTGCTACCGCTCCAGCCCTTATAAAAATAAAAAAAAATTTTAAAAGCCGGAAAAAATAAACAAATGCTTTAATTCAAGAAATAAGCTATACTTAGCAAGAATTTTCTATGTGTGTGATGTGGTTTCAAATACTTATTTACTTGTCTGCCCTAGTTTTTCATGCCTTCATCTCCAAAGCCTCAGAGTGAGCCACAGTGAAGGAGTAACGCCTTCCCCTGCCTTGACCATGCACAGACACAGCCCTGCAAATATGCACAGTCTTCTAGTTTCCTAGAGTTATGGTAGAATTTGTCAAAGCCCTCTATGGACATCTGTGTAAGTTCACAAAATAAATAAGTGAGCAGCGTTGGTGTGGTCTCTCTCGCCTGCCACATGCGTTCGGCGACCCTGAGGCATTTCCCCACCCCGGGCTGCAGCCACCGCCAACAGATGCATGAAGGAGGGAACAGGGCTGCCAGGCTGGTTGGTGATCAGTGGCCATTTATTCCATTCTCCCCCATGCAACTGTTTTAGTCTTAGCGCCCCATTCCAGTCTCACACTGCCCCTCACTCCCCCATGCTTGTCTCTATGCCACCCTGTCTCTCCTTGTTGGTCTAGCACCCAACATATCAAGGTTGGGGGAGCAACTACACCCAGGTGAGATAGCACAATCCACATAGGAAAGCCTTTCCTTCCAAGGAAAGCTCTTCTAAGATAAAACAAAGATCTCCAGCAGCTAGTAGATCCTCTCAAGGGCGGAATTTTATTTAAGGGTAAATTTCTCCTTTCCTTAGTTCATAGCCATTTAAACAATCACCTTAAATTTACTTCTTAATAATCTTTCTAGTCATTTTGTAATGGACACAGTAAGAGATATATTAAGCTTAAAGGTTGGTTCTCCTGGGAACATTTCACTATAGATCCCAGACTACAGTGCTCAGGCCAGATTAGTTTTTTCTAACCTTAGCAGGGTCCTTGTCCAGTTACTTCTTTTTGGGTCATGACAGAGTTTGTTCATGACTATGCTCTTTACTTATTATAAGTTTTATGGCACCTGGCTGTCCTGCTTCGATACAAGGGTAGCTTACAGCTTGCCCTGGGTCCATCCATTCCCTTTGTTTAGACCCTGCTTCTAAGGTGCTAGGATCTAAGGGCAACTGAGGCTTAAGTCGAGTAAATATGACAAATACCCAGGAGTAAATATCATTCGGAGTCAATGAACTCCCAAGTTATAAAAGCATACCATAAACTGTTCTTCCTGTGTCCATACAAAAAAGGACATTGCTCTAAAAATAAACTATGCAAAGGACATAAGAGAAAGAGAAAAGCAGTAGTTCACTTACAAATACAAATCCAGAGATCTCCGAAGAATTTAACTTTGCAAGCCACAGGTTCTCCTTAGGGGAAATGAGCCATTGACTGGTAGGGGAAGCAGAGGACAAAGGAGAAGTTAAAGATGAATACTGAGGAAATGGGACTGCTTCAGGAGGATGAGAAAGAACGGAGGAGAAATGGCAGCTGAGAAATGGCAGGGAAAGGACAAACCAATGCCAAACCTAAAGAGTTTAGAACTATAATCCAACAATGAACAACATTGTAAACCATGGTGTCTACATAAATTGGTGAAAAATAATTAATTTAATTCAAGATTGCCTGGGCTCTTACCTGTAGGCAGTTGTGATGTTAAGTAATTGTAGGTGATTGTTTTCCACAGAGGCTGGAGAGATGGTACAGTGGGGAGGGTGTTGGCCTTGCACGCGGCCAGCCCAGCCAACCCAAGTTCAATTCCTCTGCCCCTCTCAGAGAGCTTGGCAAGCTACCGAGAGTATCTCGCCCACACAGCAAATCCTGGCAAGCTACCTGTGACGTATTTGAAATGCCAAACACAGTAACAACAAAGTCTCACAATGGAGATGTTACTGGGCCGCTTGAGCAAATTGATGAACAATGGGAGGACAGTGCTACAGTGCTATTTTCCACAAATTCCCTGGAGAGAGGCCTTATTCTATAGAATTAACTGCGTAACCAGGCAAATAGCAACAGTATCACTCATGGTGCATATTCTGGGGTGAGGGATTTTCTCAGGGGCTCAAAACCTGGTTATGTCTGTCTCCCAGGATAGCAGTGAGACACCTGTTGCCCATAGTGTGAGGATCGCAACACTGCTGGCTTCAAGGCTGAGTGGAAATGGGAAAAGAAGTTTGGGAAAGGCCCAGTTAAAATGACAGAAATTCTTCTGTGCTTATCAAGCCTCACTAGTTTTCCTTGAATTGATGCTCTTTCATTGGAGCAAGCCTTTAATTTTCAGGTTGGAAACACCTTTTTCAAAAAAAACTTTTAAGGTTTTACTGATTCTTTTACTTATATTATTGTAATACATCTGTACTGGGCTAGAGCGATAGCACAGCAGGTAGGACATTTGCCTTGCATGCAGCCGACCGGGATACTATTCCTCCGTTCCTCTCAGAGAGCCCAGCAAGCTACCGACAGTATCCCACCCGCACAGCAAAGCCTGGCAAGCTCCCCGTGGCGTATTCGATATGCCCCAAAACAGTAACAAGTCTCACAATGGAGACATTAATGGTGCCCGCTTGAGCAAATCGATAAACAACGGGACGACAGTGCTACAGTGCTACATCTATATTATTGTAATATATAATATATGTAAAACTTTATATCCCTCCCCAAAAAACATGTTCTGTTCCACAGTTCATGGGAACTTCTCCAGGAGAGTCCACATAAAATGTGTCCATAGGGGCTAGAGCGATAGCACAGCAGGTGGGGCTTGCAGGTGGCTGACCCGGGTTCTATTCCCAGAATCCCATATGGTCCCCTGAGCACTGCCAGGAATAATTCCTGAGTGCAGAGCCAGGAGTAACCCCTGTGCATCCCCGGGTGTGACCCAAAAAGAAAAAAAAAAGTGTCCATAAAGTTAAGAAGTTAGAGATCAGATCAGGTATTTTCTCAGACCACAAAACTTAAAAGATGGAAACAAATCACAAATATGGGAAAAAATTCAATGATTTGAAACTAAGTCATATTCTACTGAACAATCAGTGGGTCAAAAAGGAATTAAAAAGGAAATTTAAAAGGCTCCTGGAAACAAAAAGAGAATGAAGACATAAGCTACATATGTTTATGAAGTTTATGAAGACATAAAATACCAGAATATATGGCACATGGCAAAAGCTGTACAAAGAGAAACTGACGAACCATGCAGGTATCCATCAGGAAACAACAACAAATTCATAACATGAACACACAGTGTGTGGTCATGCAACTTCTTAAAATTTGTGAGGGCAAGATTGTTTGCTTCTAAAGATCCTAAAATAATAGCTTAATTTCCATAAAACCTGGACTCATGTCAAACATGATAAAAGGCATGTATACGTACAGATTCTCATTGACTTTATTGATTCTTTTGCTTTCTAAAACTGAATCTAATAGCACAGTGGGTTGGGCGTTCGCCTTACACGCGGCCAACATGGCCGACCCGAGTTCGATTCCTCCGCCCCTCTCGGAGAGCCCGGCAAGCTACCGAGAGTATTCGATATGCCAGACACAGTAACAACAAAGTCTCCAATGGAGACGTTACTGGGCCCGCTCGAGCAAATCGACGATCAACGGGAGGGCCTTTACCTTACCTTTACCTTTTATTTTATTAATTTATTTATTTTGTGGGAGATGATATCTGGTGGTGCTTCGGTCTCACTCCCAGCTTTGTCTCTGGTGTTGTTCCCAGAGTGCTTAGGATCAAGCCCAGTCCTCTCGAGTGCAAAGGTCAGCCTGATAAGCTATCTCTCCAGCTCCAAATCATCTGAAATTTAAGAGTAGAAGTAACATAATGTATTTTTTTAAAATCATTTCGTTCTTTTACTTTTTTATTATTATTTTTTTGCTTTTTGGGTCACACCCGGCAATGTACAGGGGTTACTCCTGGCTCTGCGCTCAGGAATTACCCCTGGTGATGCTCAGGGGACCATATGGGATGCTGGGAATCGAACCCGGGTCGGCCGCGTGCAAGGCAAACGCCCTACCCGCTGTGCTATTGCTCCAGCCCCAACACAATGTATTTTTAATAATCCCTTTTTCTTGCTAATTTTCTCATCTATGGACCATATTTAGAGTGGCAGAATCATCTTTAACCGTTAAAGAATCATCATTAAGGGTTTGATTTTTTTGTTTGGTTTTTGGTTGTGGGGCGACATCCAGCATTGCTCGGGGGTTCTGGCTCTGCACTCAGGGGTCACTCCTGGCAGAGCTCAGAGGACCGTGTGGGGTGCCAGGGATTGAACCCGGTTGGCTGTGCAAGGCAAGTGCCCTACCCACAGTTCTATCACTCTGGACCCAACAGTCAAGAGTTTTGAGCACAAATAAAAACATCAGTTTGAAGGAGTTAAGTTAACTTTTATGAACTTTAAATAGAGGGAGATGAAGTCAAGGACAAGTCAAAGGCAACCAAAAGAGAATGCCAAAACTTTATTCATTGGATAGTTTTCCTCAAATAAAAGGAAGCAAAACCTTTTTTTTTTTTCTTTCACTCCTTCCAGTAATTGTTGGCACAGAGCTAAATTGGCTGATTTTAGCTCTAACTTCCTCATGCTTCCTGACCTCCTGGGTTGGAGTTAATGTCTTGTTTATTGTAAGTATCTCACTTAGCTCACTATTCTCAGCTGACTTCCTATTTTGCTTCAAATCCAGATGGCTCTAAGAGGATAAAATCAGGTCAGGGAAGAAGCAAGGATGGCATCCATTCTCCACTTGCTCACCGCTTCATTTTCCTATATCTCAGTGTCTGACACCAAGTTCTAGTCACTGTAGTCACTGAAATTCCATGGTTGCCCTTTAACCTGCACATTTCCTATCTCTCCTCCCAGTTCTGCAACACTCCTCTGCTGCTGCAAATATTACACTTCTGAACAGGACACGTATACAGTAATATAGGGTTTTGATGGGATTAGCACCTTAAGAGACTAGATGGTTTAGCTTAAAGATTTCTGCATGGCACAATCAGAAGAAGAAACTCTGCTTTATTTTTCTAAAATTATAAATGAGTAGACATTTCTTTTTTGCTTTTTGGGTCACACCCGGCAATGCACAGGGGTTACTCCTGGCTCTGCGCTCAGGAATTACCCCTGGCGGTACTCAGGGGACCATATGGGATGCTGGGAATTGAACCCGGGTTGGCCGCATGCAAGGCAAACGCCCTACCTGCTGTGCTATTGCTCCAGCCCCCGAATGAGTAGACATTTGGTAAAAGAATATTCTTTGAAAACATATAGTACACTACAGACTAAAAGATAGTAATTCACTCACCCTTTAATACTCTTCCATTAAAAATAGGTGAGGTGATTCTCAACTGACCAGTTTCAAGTCTGCTCGAGGAAAGCAATTAGTTTCACTTTATTTTCTCGGATCATTCGTCCAGTGACTTTGTTTTCTTTTAGAATTACAGTTTTAGTTAAAATTTTTAGTATGATCTAGTGATTCTTTGTCTGCATTGAGTGAAACTGTTATCTTACAGAAATAGTTCCGGTTTTGTTTTTAGATTAGCACTGTAAATGGTATGGCAACAGTAGAGGAGAACAAGGGACAAAGAATGCCCTTTCTTTATCTAAGCCACCAGAAGTTAGAACAGTTGAGATAGTAGGTAGAACTCCACCCTATCAATGCACTGGATAAGGGGCCAGCGATAGTACAGAGGGTAGCGTGTTTGCCTTGCATGCTGCCCACCTGGGTTTGATCCCTGGCTTTCCCATATGGCTCCCTGAACCACCAGAAGTGACTCTTGAGTGCAGAGCCAGGGGTGTCATTGAGCATCATTGGATGTGACCCAAAGGCAGAGAGAGAGAGAGAGAGAGAGAGAGAGAGAGAGAGAGAGAGAAAGTAAATATCTAATCAGGCAGAGGTCAGTTTACCTGGCAGATCACATAAAATACATTTTCAGGAGTCTTAAAAAAAAAAAGAAGTCTTTTGACCAGAGTATGTGGTATTAACTACATCTCTGTTCAATTACTCTGTAGCAGACATATTTTTAGCAGATAAATCTTCATTCGGTATTTTAAACTTACATGGAAAAAATGCATCATGAATAATATCAGGGTTTTAGTTTCCCAGCCTAAATATTAAACGTATTAAACATATTTGGATTATAATCCAAAAGTGTCCATGTAAATTTTATATGCTTTTTAGATGCCAGCAAAATAGCTCTATTGTTTCCTCATTTTCACATCTCTGCCAGAAGTGTTCATTTTCCAGCAGTAACTGCTTCTGCCCAGCTAAACAGGCTGCTGTGTGGATTAGCTGAAGCTATCAGTTTATGTGCAATTGATTACCAAGGTTTTAAGACATTAAAAATACCATGTCTTCTATACTATTGCTGGAGCAAAAGTAAAGCAGGTAGGTGCTTGCCTTCACATGCTCTAACCAGGTCATATCCCTAGCACCCCATATAGTTTCCCCAAACACTGTCAGGAGTGATCCCTGAATGCAGAGACAGGAATAAACCCCGAGCATCACTGAGTGTGACCCCAAAACAAAAATATAAAAATAAATATCATATCTTCATTTAAAGTACATATTTTTGCTTTTTTTTTTCCTGGGCTGTGTGTGTGAGGAAGGTGTGCCCACATCTAGTGGTGCTCAGGGGTTATGCCTAGTTCTGCACTCAGGAATTACTTCTGACCATGCATGGGGACCATATAGAATGACAGGGATCAAACTCCGGTCAACCTCATGCAAGGCAAGTGCCCTACTGCTGTACTATTGCTCTGGTCCCTGCAAGTACCTTTAGATCAGTCATTCCAGTTATAAGTGGACTCTATTTTGTTTCATTTTCAGTACCAGGGAGTGAACCCAGGTCTTCATTAATGTCATTATTAACCCTCTTATTTATTATTCATTTGTGTCATTCTGAATTCTCTTATTTATCATAATACTATCTCTTGTTATCAGAACAATGAGAACTGTCAAAATGTTTCTACCTCAAACAGAAGTTCATAATTCTGGCATGACTTACATCACTATTAATGATATTTAAGCTAAAGCCCATGGTTTTCTAATTGGATGATCCTTTTCACATGATCCTTTTCCAAGGAAAAATGGAGTTTGTAGTGGGTGACCCATAGGAATGATTAGGATGAATTATAACAGAGAACAAAAATATATCAGGCTAGGGAAAAAAATAATGGTTTTAGGATTAATTTTCACAAATAGTTCATGAGGCCCATGGTACCTTTACCTTTTCTCACTTTTAAAGTACATGAAGACCCCATGTATGACATCATAAGAGAATAAGGACACGAAAAGGATGTGAGGTAAATTTGTCCTGTTGAAAAGAATGCCCCCCGTTCCGGTCCGTCCTTCACGCCCTACCGAGGTCACCAGTTGCCCCCCACGAGCGGCTCTCCAGCACGGCCATGGCCCCAGAAGCACAAGGACTTAATGCAGAACCCAGCAGCTTGGAGCAGAAAAGTGAATGGACTATGCATTGATCCAGCCCATCAAGTCTGCCGGAGGGGAAAGGGTGTTGCCCCATTCGCCCTCTCCTCTCTGGAAAGAAAGATGGCGGCCACATGGGAGCCTTGTGGACAGCAGGTATGAGCCGGGAGTGTGGGGGCGACTAAAACCTCATGGGAAGGGGGGCGTTCCGGTCCGTCCTTCACGCCCTACCGAGGCCACCAGTTGCCCCCCACGAGCGGCTCTCCAGCACGGCCACGACTCCAGAACACAGAAACCAATTTCTTAACTATCTGACTTTCAGTAGAAATACTTCCAGGGTCAATAAGTAAAATAGCAGAAATCCAAAACCAACATTTAATTCTTGAACCCAGCTGGAGAAAGCAAATCACTTCACAATGCTTTTTCAGCATGTCTGATTTGGGGGGGGGGTAAACTCTAAATAATAGTGGTGAATCTTTTATTGAAACAATCTAATCAAAGCGGATAGAGTGTTAACTAGAATTCATCTGCCTCACAGGGACGGGGAGGGGTGGGGGGTGGGGTTTTATTGGGGTTCTTCATGGGAAAAAATAAGTATTGGTAAAGGGAAATGTGTTTGATATTTGCATGACTGAGACATAAACCTGAAAGCTTTGTAACCTTTCCCACAGTGATTCAATAAATTAAAAAAAAAAAAAAAAAAAAGAAAAGAATGCCCCCTTAAAGGTTTATGCTATTTATAGTTGGAAAAAGTATTTAGTAAACATGGTGCTTAATACATTCAGTACTTTGTAGAATTTTTGGATGGTAGTAACAATAAGTCTCACAATGGAGACAATACTGGTGCCCACTCAAGCAAATCGATGAACAACGGGAGGACAGTGCTACAGTGGTACAGTGCTACAGTAATCACTGAATAGCCACTGTGGTGGGGTGGGAGGGGGCGAACAGGACAGCCTGGGCCAAGCTGTGGGGCTGGCTCAGTCCACTCACGTTGCGGGTTGGCTCACGCTGGTAGCCCACTTCAACGGAACATACTTCTGCTGCTCAACTGATTCCTCATGTATTGTCTTCACCAGTGTCTTTAAGAATTTGAACTATTGTTAATCTTATTCTTAGATAAAAGTAAAGATTAGAGTAAGAAAACCAAGAGGGTGTGCTGTTGTCGTCAGTTGGATTGATGTAGGCAGACAGACAGACAGGGAAGGGCCCCATGACAATGAAATTTGTAGGAAAGAAAGCCACCAGAATTTACAATGAAATTCCTGGGACGTGAAAGTCCTAAGGTCGAACAAGATCCGAGATAAGACCTTCAGCAGCGGACCTGGAGGAGATTGAACCCCTCTCCATGAAGGAAATTCTTCAAATACCTAAGGACCTCTCCCTGTGTCCGATTAACTTTAGTGATTCAGCCCAGAGAAGACTCCAGAACATTCCAGACCACGACACCCTGAGAAGATAGATACCTTATAAAAAACACCTTGAACAAAGGGCGTGCATATGCTGCTCAAGCCTATGTGCTGCTTATGCCCACGTGGCTGAGCACCTGTGAAGCCCAAGGACATGTGTCTCCCACATCTCCCCTCTTGAGATGTGTACTTTCCCACCTAATTCTGGAGTGTGTGAGGGGGCTTCTCTGTCTTTGGGGAAGCCTCTCTCTTAAACACATTACTCTCTCTCTCTCTCTCTCCCACTTTCCTCTTCCTCTTCCCCTTCAAAAACCTCCAAATAAAATCTGTTTTACTTCCACTGCTCGTCTACTCCGGAAATTCTTTTCTGCCAGGTGAGACAAGAACCTAGTAAACTTGGGTCCCGGGTGGCAGAGGCAGTTGGGGAGAAAGTGACCGTTTTTCTCCTCCCAGCTTCACATAAGCCACCCGTGGGGCCCACCGACATGAGGGTGACATTGAGTTCTATGTGTTGAAGCAGATTATACACTATGAACTTGAGTAGGAGGAGAACGCTGGATGCAAATAAGCATCTGTTAGAACTTATGATAGCAGGTGAATGGAAGTTTGCCACAAGTGAAAGGGGGGCAGGAGGGCAGTTAGCATAGAGAAGAGACTTCTGTGATAATGAAAGTTGGAAATGATCACTCTGGACAAATGCTGACAGTTGGTAAAGGTACATACATGATAACCTGTCAGTACTTGTATTGCAAACCATAACGCCCATAAGGAAAGAGAGAAAAAGAAAAGTGCCTGCCATGGAGGCAGTCTGGGGCAAGGGATGGGGTGTGGGGGAAAGGTGGGGGGAGGGAAACTGGGGACATTGAAGGTGAGACATGTACACTGGTGGAAGAACCAATATTGGAACATTGTATGACTGAAACCCAAACATAAACAACTTTGTTACTATGTATCTGTCCCATGATGATCCAACAAACAAAACAAACAAACACTGTCCTCTGTTGTTCATCGATTTGCTCGAGCGGGCCCAGTAAGTCTCCATTGTGAGACTTCTTGTTACTGTGTTTGGCATATTGAATACTCTCGGTAGCTAGCCAGGCTCTCTAAGAGGGGCGAAGGAATCGAACCTGGCTCGGACAGGCTGGCTGTGCGCAAGGCAAACGCCCTACCGCTGTGCTATCGCTCCAACCCATGGTGGTCCAATTTTTTAAAAAAGAAGTTATGATAGTGGAGATGGTAAAATATATGTTGAGGTGATTGATCATGTTTGTTTTTACATGTAATACCATTAAAGTTTTTATCTATGAAACTGTTTAACTAAGGCTCTCTGTCCAATCTTGCATGCTTAGGATACAACAATTGAAATAATTACTGGAAGATTCCACCTCAGATTCCATAGATTCCATTCCTGAGATTCCATACTCAGATGAATGGGAGCAGTACCTGTTGCTCAGAGGGTAAAGAAAAACACAAGAAAAGGAAGAGAGAGAAAAGCAGAAGAAGAAAGAAAAGAAAAAGAAGAAAAAACGAAACTATAAATCTTGCAAGTCCAACAAGAGCTCAGACTAGATATGACCAGACTTTGCTCAATTTGCCTCTCTCAGGACAGAGGTCTGGGGGCCAGAGTCACCAAGCAAGGGCTGCTTGGCATCGGCCACCTCCAGAGGAGAACAGACCCAGAGGGAGGATCTCATCTCCGGCCTGTTCACTCTGGACTGCTCCAGGCAGAAGCCCAGCGTCCAGGGTAAATGTGTGTCACAGAGATGGGGAGCCCTATACAAGGACTTTGCAGGCTGGAGGGGCTCTGGGCATCTCTGAGGAAGCCCCTCCAGGTACTGCCCGGACTCCCCACCCCATTCTATGATTCCCTAATTTCTGACTTGATTTTTTCCATTATGAAGATGATCTAAGATAATTACTTTATTTATTAAAAATATTTTAAAATATTCTTTTTATTCTTTTACTTTTACTTTTGTTTGTTTGGGGGCCACAACTCTGGTGGTGTTCAGGGGTCACTCCTAGCTCTATGCTCAGGATTGACTTCTGGTGGTGCTCAGGGGGCCATATGGGGTGCCAGGGATCAGATACAGTCGGCTGTGTGGGAAGCAAATACCCGACCTGCTGTACTATCGCTCCGGCCCCCATTTACTCTTAAGTCATAATGTACAAATGCACCATTCCAACACCAAACAGTAGGTACATAGGTTTAACCATGAAAACTTCTCTCTTCCCCAATTACTCAGGGCCTCTCTGTAGTGGCTAACTACATTACCAGTTTCTTGTGAAATATTTCCTGCCTCCCACAAATGTTTTTCCTGTTTCAACACACATGCTAGCACACTACACATGTATGATGATGTGGCTTTTATTTTATTTTTTAATTCAAAATTGTTATTCTCAGAATAACAGTTATTCCCAGAATAGTTGTCTCAGAAAAGTTGCAAGTGGAGGTGGAGAGATAGTATAGAGGATTGGGCACTTGCCTTGCACATGCCTGACCTGGTTCCATCCCAGGTGTCCTGTATGGCCCCATGAGCCCACCAGGAGTAATTCCTGAACACAGAGTCAGGAATGAGCATCTCTGGTTGTGACTTAAAAACTAAGATAGAAGAAAGAATGACAGAGAAGTTACAAGTATGTAGGGATTACTGGACTGGGTCAGCTAACCACATGCATTCCTCACTTCTGTTTCTCTTCCTGGTGACTGAGCACTGCCTACCTGAGTGCTTCTGGCTTTGTGCTGCAGCCAAGGCTGTTTCTAAAGTTGGGTGTGAGCCCCACTGGCAGATTTTTGCTGAGACAATGTGGAGAAAGTCTGTGATCATGACAAAGTTTTTTCAGAGCTCTGGGGTGGGTGGTGGGCACCAAGGCCATACAGGTGATACTTTGGGCAGAGGGGAATTGATGTCTGGAATCAAACTCAAGGCTTTACAGTGCCAGGTATGTGACTTACCATTTGAGATATCCCTGGCCCCAGGAATTAATATCAATCGTTCTCAAACACCAGGTATGCAAATCTCCTAGAGTGTTCGTTGGAACAACTCCTGTATCCCTAACAAGGTCCCAAATTCTGCTGATAGATTCGGTGGAAGGTACAGGGGAAGAGCATGGGAAAGACTTGGAGAGTCATTGCTCGAAATGTCTAACCTCTCCTTGGAGCCTTCCTCCAATTCCCTCTGGAGTCTCACCATCCACCACAGCCCTTACTGGCTAATCTCTGTTCCCTTTTCCCTCACTCCAGGTCTGTCTTTTCCTAGCCCATGTCTCATAAAGCAACACTTCAGCAACTTCTCCCTTGGCCAACTTACCCAGAAGAACCTCAAAGGGAATGCTTTCTCCTCTGCTGTGTAATGCAGACTGCTGGGCCCAGAAATTCTTTGTTCTCAAATATATCTTCATTCATACTCCCAAGAAGACAAAGATCTATCAACCAATCATGGTGATAGTACAGCTGAAAAATAACTTCTATGGTTTCCTGTCAGAAGACAGTGGAATTTTTGTTTGTTTTTGTTTTGTGACCACACCTGGTGATGCTCAGGGCTTACTCCTGGCTTGGCTCAGGAATCACTCCTAGCAGGCCTTGGGGTAACTATATGGGGTGCCAAAGATTGAACCCATCTCTGGAAGTTGGAATGGATGTTGTATTATGCTGTGCCCAAATACTTCCTAATCCCTACCCCCGACCTCATGACTATGAACTAAAATCAGTGTTTCCTCTCCCAGCTGTATTTACATTCCTCCTCTATTCCCACAGCAACTGGGTGGGGGTGGGGGGGGCTGGTGCTAAGCGATGACTCCTGGCTTGAGGGACAGTAAGTGGTGTTGGAGATTGAACCAGGGCTGGCCATTTGAAAGACAGGCTCCTTACTCCTGTACTCTCTCCAGGCACCCAACCCCCCCACCACCCAAAAAAGTTAGAAAACTTAATTCTCAGCCTTGACAGATCACTTCTGTCTGGGTTTCTTATTTTCTAGATTTCCCACACGCCCCCCGCCCCCTTTTATTTACTCAGGGACTAGTCTTTAATTTTATAAAAACTTTCAAAACATGGCTGCTGTAGCACTGTAGCACTGTCCTCCCATTGTTCATCGATTTGCTCGAGCGGGCACCAGTAACGTCTCCATTGTGAGACTTGTTGTTACTGTTTTTGGCATATCGAATATGCCATGGGGAGCTAGTCAGGCTCTGCTGTGTGGGCGGAATACCCTCGGCAGCTTGCCGGACTCTCAGATAGGGGTGGAGGAATCAAATCCAGGTCAGCCACGTGCAAGGCAAACACCCTATCCACTGTGCTATCACTCCAGCCCTGCTGAATGTAATTTTATAAAACTTAAACCATTGTAACTGCTGGGGCTGGAGCAATAGCACAGTGGGTAAGGCATTTGCCTTGCACGCAGCCAACCTGGGTTTAATTCCCAGTATCCCACTTGGTCCCCCCAAGCACCGCCAGGAGTAATTCCTGAGTGTATGAGCCAGGAGTAACCTCTGTGCATCACTGAGTATGACCCAAAAAGTGTGTGTGGGGGAAATAGTAACTGCTAAACTGTTTATTCTGGGGGAGGGTAGTGGGTCACACCTGAAGGTGCCCAGGAATTACTCTTGGCTCTGCTCAGGGATTGCTCCTGCTGGTACTTGGGGAACCACATGGGGTGCTAGGGACCAATGCAGGGTCAGCTGCATCCAAGGCAAGCACCTTAATTACTGGGCCCAGCGGTCTGCAAGCACCTTAACCTCTCTACTATCTAGTCCTTTAGTGTAGTTTTCTGTCCTATATGCCTTCTTCCTATACTACTTGCATCAGAGCTATCGTTTATAGTAAATTAAAATGTGAGTTTGAGTGATACATTTGTGCCAATTATAAAGCACGTTTAGACATTGATTCAAAGAAAAGACTTGGCTTGCTGGGAGTGTGAGTCCTTGAGGTCTGCCCTGCCCAGAGGTTATTTCTCCCTTCTAGGAGCATGGTCTGTCATGGCAAATGGTCCAAGCAGGGCTTCTAAGGTGTGGCTTCTTGGCACTTCTTCAGGACAACTCATCCATCCCTGAAGGCACTGTCAACAGGATTGGCTGTGGCTGTACTAGGTCTGCCTCACACCAGACTTCTCTCTGCTTAGTCATGCTTTTGTTCATTTGTTTTTAGCTTTCCCCCAGAGTTGTTATTCACCAAAGCACTTCTCATTAAACCCTCCCGCTCTCTCCACACATAAATGCCCATTTCAGTCCATCCCAAGGACTTCAACACACAGGGGTACAGCCGATGAACAAGAAGGTATTGTCAGCGTCCCCTTCCCAAATCAGTGAGGGGTAAGAGGAGGAAGGATGTAGGCTGCCAAGCTATGATTGCTGAAACTGCTGGGGTTTAGAGTCCTCAGTTTTGGGTTCTTTCTTGTTTGTTTTATGGACCACACCCAGCAGTGTCAAGACTTACTTCTGGCTCTGAGCTCAGAGATCACTCCTGGAGGGCTCACGGGACCATATAGGAATGCCAGGAATAGAACCTTGTCATCTATGTGCAAGGCAAATGCCCTATCTGCTGTGCAATCACTCTGGCACTACAAATATGATACTAAACTTATGTATCAATTCTATAAACCAGGGATTCCCAAATTTTATTGGCCTACTACCTTCTCTTCAGAACAAAAAATTAGGGGATAGTACAAGAGTTTTAAGGTGCTTGCTTTGCACATGGTCAACCTAGTTCAAACCCCTGGCCTAAGCACAGAGCCAGGAGAAAGTTCTGGGTACTGCCAGGTTGGACCAAAACCAAACAAACAAAACCGAAGCCAAAAAAATAAAAATTTACACAATACTTCCTAGTTGTACCTGAGGCTGTCCATCCTTCCAGTGCCCCCTAGGCAACGGTGCTGATACTTTGAGAAATGCTGTTCTTCACCAAAAGTTACAAAAACAAGCATAATAAGCTACTTGAACCCAAACATGATTTTTTTTTAGACATGATTTTTTAATTATGCCTTCCTCCCCCTCCTTTTTTTTTCTTTTTGGTTCATACCCGGCAGTGCTCAGTGGTTACTCCTGGCTCTGCACTCAGGAATTACTCCTGGCGGTGCTCAGGGAACCATATAAGATGCTGGGGATTGAACCTGGATCGGCCGCATGTAAGGCAAACGCCCTACCCGCTGAACTATATATAGCTACAGCCCCAAGTATGTCCATTTTTCATAGTACCAGAATTTAAGGTTGTCATGGATCAAATGTCTCTATGGACATTTTGGACTGGCCTGAGGTGCGTACCCTGCCAGAGCTCTGAGGGACACATGTTCCTGTGGCAACTGAGGCTCCTGTGTAGGGTGGGGTGTCTGAGGTAAGAGCCCTGTTCTTGTGGTGGCTGATATTTTTAAGTTCCTATTAGTGAACTGTGTGTTCTCTGCTCAAGGTGCCAAACAAGTTTTATCAACGTCATAGTCATCTCTGTTTTAAATGAGGACATCTGGGGCTACAGAGATAGCATAGTGGGGAGGGTGCTTGCCTTTGAGCACCACCCACTGACTCAAGCTTTGGCATCCCATATGACCCCCCCCCCCAGCACAACCTATAATGATTCCTGAATGCAGAGCCAGGAGAAACTACTGAGCATATTGGGTGTGGCCCCAAAAACAAAACAAAAAAAGATTCATTAAAAATAATAATAAAATAAAATGGGGACAAATTTAGGGAGTTAAGTGATTTGTTTATTGTATATGTCCATGTTCTTCATTGGAAGGTGAAAGGTTGAGAAACCCAAGGCCTTGATTTCTAGGCTTTTGCCAGAGCTTTCTAGGCTTTGCGACAGTAGTCCCCCTCATCAGGATGGATCTCTGATTGGTCCCAAGCAGTGCTTTCTCGTTTCCCACACTGGACATAACAAAAAAGAGCAATGATAAGGGGCTGTAGAGAGAGCACAGTGGGCCAGGTACTTGCTTTGCATGCTGACTGGGGTTGGATCCCCGGCACCCTATATGATCCCTTGAGTAATTACTCCCATGAGTAATTTTTTGGGTCACACCCGGCAATGTACAGGGGTTACTCCTGGCTCATGCACTCAGGAATTAGCCCTGGTGGTGCTCGGGGGACCATATGGGATGCTGGGAATTGAACCCAGGTTGGCCACATGCAAGGCAAACACCCTACGCATGGTGCTATTGCTCTAACCTCCCAGGAATAATTTTTAAGTGCAAAAACGAAACAAGACAAAAAAATCAGTGATGACAGCCAGCTTCACTTCAGTAGGGAAGAAAGACAAAGTTCTACCTCTTAGGAGCAGTACCATCTTCTGCCATTAGCAAGTTTATAACAGAAAAAAAAATGTTAACAAGTCTGACAAAACGTTCAGGAGGCAGGAGTGACGGGAACATGCTGGTGAGAGTGTCAATTGGAAACATCAGGCGACAGCATCTAAAAATGTTGAAAATGTGTCATATGCCATGAATCAGCAATTCTACTTCTAGAAATACCCTCGACTAAGAGCTCACTTAGATGTTCCAGGAGTCAGACATTGAAAATGCCTGTTGCCTCAGCATTGCGCCTGACATTAAAACAATTCAAGCTACCAAGTGGTGGGCAGCAAAACAAATGGTGGGTCACTGCATGAGTTAATAATGCATCAAGAATTGCATCTGTCCCCACTGTTGCTTGTGGGGTCCCCAGGAGACTTATGTGGAGAGGAGAGAGGCAGCAGCCTCAAGAAGGGAATTTGCTGTTTTTCTTTTTATTCACCTCTACCATCTGAGGAAGGACTGGGGAAATCTAGGACTGGTAAGAGTTTGCTGTGGGCCTTATTCCTTGCAGGAAAAGAAAGAAAAAAAAAACCGAGACCTTATCCCGGCCTTTCGGATTCTCGTCTTTTTCTCAGAAAAGAATTTCAGGAGGGACCAGAGCCATAGTAGAGTGGGTAGGGTGTTTGTTCACCTTGCACATGGCTGACCTGGGTTCTATCCCCGACGTCCCATATGGCCTGGAGTGATTCCTAAGTCCAGAGATGGGACTAACTCCTGAGCATCACTAGGTATGACCCAAAAAGAAAAGAAAAGAACTTCAGGAAAAGACAAGCAGTGACGTCTAAGATTTTATTCGGTAGTTTTGCGGGAGGGAGGAGGGAGAGAGAGAGGAAGAGAGAGAATAATGTGCTCCAGAAAAAACTTCTCCATAATGGAGAGGGAGGCCCAGGACACATCCCAGCAATTAGATATGAAAGTCCACATCTCAAGAGGGGAGATACTCAACATGTGGGCACAGGCAGCTCAGGGGCTCTGGCAGCATAGTGCGCGCTTCCTTTGTTCAAGTTAGTTTTTGTAGGGTTTCTCCCAAGCTGCCCCTTGGGGGGGCTCTCTACCTTGGTATGAGTCTGTTGCGAAGGTGGTTGCCAAGGGGTAGAGCTGGGAGCAGTTGATGGTCTTCAATCAAATTCCTTTCCTGGCCTTTGTTTCTGCTGCAGTTTCTCTGGAAGGGAAGGGGGAAGGTGGGTCCAGTCTTCTCTGGGTCTGTAGGCACAGGTAAAAGTCTTAACAGGCCTGCGCTCACAAGGTGGGCTCTTCGCAGCCTTGGGCTTTGGTTTTATTACATCCTAGGAATTCCATTGTCATGGGGGTCCTTTCCTATCTACCTGCCTGCCTACACCATATTTCCCCCTAGAGATTTCACCACCTAAAATCTTTAAGGGTATGTATGGAAGTCTGTCTTCTGTAACTTTGTACTGACAAAGGAGGTAGACCCTGCATGCACAAAGGGTGAAATCTCATGCTACCTTAGTTTTAATGGGTCCCAGGCTATGAATAAATTGGGTTTCTAAAGTAATCAACATCTGAAGTAGAAGATCAGATCAGTTAGGCAGAGGAATGCCCCCCTCCCACTTTTTTTTTTCTTTTAAGGGTCACATCTGGTGATGCACAGGGGTTACTCCTGGTTTAGCACTCAGGAATTATTCCTGGCGGTGCTCAGGAGACTACATGGGATGCTGGGAATCGAACCCATGTTGGCTGTATGCAAGACAAATTCCCTACCCACTGTACTATTGCTCCAGCCCCGAGGAATGGCACTTTGAAATGATTAGACCCCTGGAGGAGTAAAGGCCCTTTCTGACCCAGTAAGGGCAGAATGGTTTGCTATTTTAGAAAACACAAAATTAACCAAAGCAACATAATGACATAGCTATTTCTATGATTATAAATATGAAAAGAAATGATTTCCTTACCCATGAGTTTGGTTGATAGAAAATGACTTACTGTATTCAGATTTTTCTTATAGACACAGAAACACTAAGCCACCTCTCTGGCTTTCTCAATATGGATTGAAAAAGCTTCTACCCACCCACTGAAGGTATCAATGAGAACCAATAAGATTTATAACCTGAACATTTGTTTCGCATGAAGTCAAGCTGCCAATCCTCCCCTGGGCAGGTTCCTTGATGCTGAACAAGTGGTCTCAGGAGAGCAGATCTAAGATTCCTGCTAGGTTCATTAATGGCAGCATAAAGTGCAGTTCTGAGTTACTTCTCTTATTGTCCTGTTCAGTCCCTTCCCTTGGAAGATGGTTTTCACTAATATTATTAAAGAATCTCTTCCAGATGGGAAGCTTCATGTATTCCCTTAAACAATCCGTTAACTTCCTTTTTTGAAAACCTCATTCCAATGCTCATTGTTCCTTTTCTGAAGAGTATTCTGGATTAGAGGAAATATTCTCTGGATGAGGTATTAGTCCCATGATGAAACCAGAGTTAAGAGCTGTTAAAAAAAATCCTTGGGGGCTGGAATGATAGTACAGTGGGTAGGACATTTGCCTTGCATGCAGCTGACCCAGGTTGAATCCCCAGAATCCCATATGGTTCCCCAAGCACCACCAGGAATAATTCCTGAATGCAGAGAACCAGGAGTAACCCCTGAGCATTGCTGGGTGTGACCCAATAAATAAATAAATAAATAAATAAATAAATAAATAAATAAATAAAAATTCTTATCTCTCCAAATGCCAGTATGTGCACACAGAATTAAGAACGAATACTCAGACCCAGTTTAGATGTTCACTTGGAAGTCCCTTGGCCTATTGGCAGGCTCAACAGCTGGTGAGCTGCCTTTTCAGCTGGCATTCTCCTTGGTAAACCTCTGGTTTCAACTATCCTGGTCAGACTAGTGACAGCATTGAGTTCCTTTATAGACTATGCTGCTAACCTGCAGTCAGTAAATCAAATTTTATCTGTATTACCCAAGGGAGTAACTTTGAATGCGTTTATTCAATCACATTTGTAGAACTACAATCTGATTTCTACATAAAGCAAGTTACAGAAACATGGATTTCTCTTCACCCACTTTAAATTTTCCAGATGACTTAATAAACTTGACTTGTTCTTTTGCATAAACTCAGCAAGGTTGGAGAACTCTCCATTTGTGACACCCCATTATTTACTGAGAAGTCCTGGAAATTGACTAAGAGCAGGAGACACACCAATAACGGTATTAATACTTTACCTATCATATCAGGGCTACCCCAGACTTGGCCATTGTGAAAATGTGAAGATCAGGTCCCACAATGAGCTGGAGGCAGTTTTGGGCCTCTTCAGTCTTCTTGCACTGGACCCTCAAGAGCAGAGAGAGGTCATATCCTTCTTTGGGGCCGAGGATATTCCCTACTCCATTGGCCCTCCGGCCAGAGGTGGTCAGTCATTATAAAGCTGCAGATTTCTCACTTTCCATAGCAGAGAAGACTTCCAGTCTTTCCTTCAGCTGGCCTGCCTCTAGGGTTTCCCTGAGTTTTGTAGGGTACTGGTAACAGTACCTGTTAACTACCTGTTTCTGTCATTTTACCAATCCTTTTGATTCTATTTCCCTGGGAGAGGGCTTTGTGATCCCAAAGCAGGCTTTCCAGGGAGAGACTTTATTACAGAGAAGAAACACTTTCTTCATGGATTTATGCAAACCAAATAGTGCCATGAAGCATCAAAAAACATACTGAAGATGCAAAGAAGAAAAAAGCAAATGCTTCACTTTACTCACAATAAGATGCAATATACCCGTTTACTGTGGGTCCTAGTCAGAAGAAGCATGAAGATCTGTAGAGACAGAATATAGTTTAACAATATCATGTTGAATTCATTTAGTCCCATGTTGAAATCTTTAATTCTTGTAATTTTTTAAAGAATCCAATTATCTTAGAGCACTGTAACATGAGTCCAGACCATCTGTCTAATACCTTTCCACAGACCTCACCAAAAAGGTACTAGAAGAATTTTGCAGATATAATTTAAAGAGTTTCTTATAACAATAGTTTGATCATGGCTTCTTTCCTTAAGAAACAAACTCAAACCTTCTACACATTCCTTTACATTCTTTCTGTCCTGTAACTTTTCTTCATTCCATTTCAAAACCAGCTTCACTTTAATAGGATTCCTCCCCTTTTTCCCACTGATGATATCTCTATCTGTTATCTTTCTTACTTAAAATATATATCTAGACTCCTTATAGTCACATCCTACAGATCTTAACTTCCTTATTTTGCTGAACTTAATACAACTTGCTCTCCCAAGAAATTTGGAAACAAGTTGCTAATCATCACCTCATTTAGCATGACAAACTATACTCTGCAGTACTATTTCAAAAACATTAAATCAGTCCTATAGATGTCCAAAAGGTTTTATGATGTTCACAATTAAAGATATTATAATATATATTTACACTTGGCAATAGTTTGCTTCACGTTAGGAATTAACCAGAAAACATATTAAAATTTCATCCTTAGATTCCAATTTCTAGGAAAACACATATCATACCAGGTTTAAAGCACTCACAAAGAGTACCAAGAAATAGTAAGAAGTTCACACTTGTGGATAAAGTTCTCTTAAGGCTGATACTTGGTGACAAAGTTTTCATGAAATAAAATTATCTTAATAAACCACTTAAATTAAAGCAGCTCTCTATAGCAGCAGCCGACTTTTAAAACTGCCCATTATTTCTTATTTCTTTTTTTTAAAAATTTTTTTAAAAAATTTTTATTAGTGAAACACCATGAGGTAGAGTTGCTGACTTACAAATTTTTCTGCTTGGGTTTCAGTCATACAATGATCGCTCCACCAGTGCCCATTCTCCACCACCACTAATCCCAGTATCCCTCCCACCTCCCATCCCACCCTGCCTCTGTGGCAGGGCACTCCAAATTGAATCATTGTGAGATAGATCCTTAGAAAGCTGTTCATTACTGGGTTTCAGTCATACAGTGTTCCAACACGCATACCTCCACCAGTGTACATTTCCTAGCACCAGTCCAGTTTCCCTCCCATCATCTTCCACCTTCCTAGCCTATCTCTATAGCAGGAGCTTTCTTTTCTCTCTCTCTCTCTCTCTCTCTCTCTCTCTCTCTCTCTCTCTCTCTCTCTCTCTCTCTCTCTCCATTGTTGTTTGCAATACAGATACTCTTCAGTTTCTTATCAGCAGCTGCTCCCTTAGTCCTCCTGGAAGGGATGCGCGAGATGGAGCTTTTTGCTGTTCTTTGGATTCTCCCAATTCTATAACTTTTATAATCTATGTCTTAAACTGGTAATTTATTACCAGTTTTCTTATTTTTTTAACCTCAGTTATTTCAAGAGGTTTCTACACCAGATATTTTAACAATTCCACACAGGGGGGAAAAAAACCCCAGATATTTGCTTTCAGACACAGAAAAAGGCCCTTGGTGGAACCCACATTTTGGGTTGTTAGGTTGAATTTTTTCATTGTTTTTGCTTTTTTGAAGAGGCTACCCACTATGTGGGTCTATAGCAATTTCTCGCTGTGCTACATCCAGGTGTGTGTGTATGTATAAGCTTCACCCAAAGAGGTGCGGCTCCAGCAAGAGCACCACAACTAAAAATAGTTGGGATGGGCAGGGAGACAGTACATAGGCTGAAGTAAAGCATGTGCCTTGCCCATTGGATTCCTGGTCATATAAGCTCCTCCCAAATATTCTGGTGGTAGCCCTGGAGATCTTCAAGTGCCCTGGATGTCCCTTATGATCTTGGGCACTGCAAGTCTGAGCAGTATTGCATCATGCCCTCAAATTCAACGGAATGGCCTAGTTGACCAGGCATTGCTGGGGTGGCCCCCAAACCCTAAGCACCTTTTTTTTTTACCATGAGTAAAACATTTCATTTTATTTACTCATCAGTTTATTCATCCAAAAATTGTCTCTACTGGCTGATAATAAAGTGTATGGGGAGGTTTGGAAGAGTCTTTTTCTTTTATTTAGGGGAGATTGTTTTATTTTTTTTTAATTAATTAATTTATTTATTTATTGAATCACTGTGGGAAAGGTTACAACGCTTTCAGGTTTAGGTCTCAGTCATGCCAATATCAAACACATTTCCCTTTACCAATACTTATTTTTTACCATGAAGAACCCCAATAAAACCCCACCCCCCACCCCTCCCAGTCCCTGTGAGGCAGATGAATTCTAGTTAACACTCTATCTGCTTTGATTAGATTCATTGTTTCAATAAAAGATTCACCACTATTATTTAGAGTTTACCCCCCCCCCCCCCAATCAGACATGCTGAAAAAGCATTGTGAAGTGATTTGCTTTCTACAGCTGGGTTCAAGAATTAAATGTTGATTTTGGATTTCTGCTATTTTACCTATTGACCCTGGAAGTATTTCTACTGAAAGTCAGATAGTTAAGAAATTGGTTTCTGTGTTCTGGAGTCGTGGCCGTGCTGGAGAGCCGCTCGTGGGGGGCAACTGGTGGCCTCGGTAGGGCGTGAAGGACGGACCGGAACGCCCCCCTTCCCATGAGGTTTTAGTCGCCCCCACACCCCCGGCTCATACCTGCTGTCCACAAGGCTCCCATGCAGCCGCCATCCTTCTTTCCAGAGAGGAGAGGGCGAATGGGGCAACACCCTTTCCCCTCTGGGCAGACATGATGGCCTGGATTAATGCATAGTCCGTTCACTTTTCTGCTCCAACCTGCTGGGTTCTGCATTAAGTCCTTGTGTTTCTGGGGCTGTGGCCGTGCTCCAAACTTAACTCTGATTTTCAGGGAGAAAGGTTGGGTGGTTTACTTCCCATTGATCACTTTGTATATAGAGAGATGTCGCGCGGCCGCGTAAGTGGCCGTGCAAGTGGCCGTGCGGTTTTGAGAAAAAGTCCTAGTTCCCGCATACTCGAGCTGTGCTTGTAGAGGCTTCTGGTCACCGGGGTTCCATCTGGGGGAGGCGGGATGCAGTACCTACCCCATCTGGGACTTCCCGGTGATCTCGGCTCTTTTTGGAACCTTTTTTTTTTCCTCCGGGATCTGTGGTTCCCGCCCTCCATGTGGTCCTTTTCTTGGGCTGTATGTTGTCTAAGCACCTTTTTGGAACCCCAAAACACTAGATGTGCCAGCACTATGGATAGGAAGTGAGACTCCTGAGAACTTGTGTGGGGGCACCACAATTAAAGGGGTTCAAACCTCAATGAGCACCTCAACCAAGTGTGTGAACCCTGGCGAGCACCACAACTAAAGTAGGCAAGTGCTCAGGCTGGCTCTCAACCACCAACGAAGGGAGGAAGCAAGAGACAGGGAGAGAATGTTTTAGAGTTGGCTTTTTTTAAAAAAATAAATTATTCTACTCAACAACATTCACTTAGGAAATGGCATGTTTGATGTCCTGTGGTTTGATGACTGTAGTAAGAGTTGTTTGGTGGCTTTTTAATAGAAATTTAGCTCAAATCAGTGAGTCTTGCTTCTGTTTTTCATGTAAATAAAATGTAGCTGGGCAGGTAGATAGTGCAGGGGTTAAGTCTGCCTTGAACATTTAACCTTGTTCAATCTGGCACCAGAGATGCCTCCCAAGCACCTTCAGAATTGATCCCTGAACACAGAGCCAGCACTCAGTGCATCACTGAGTGTGATCCATAAACAAACAACAAAAAACACAAAATAAAATAAAACTTTTAAAATTAAGTAGAGTCTGTTTTATATGTAAATAGAATGGTTAGGCAGAATCTCTTGACCCCTCGCCAGGCTTTCTTCACAGGGGCACTTTGAAGGGGGGCAGGTTGAGTTTCCTCCCCACCCCAAGCAGAACCCCTGCAGCCGAAAACCTCCAGAACCCAGCTGCAGCCTGCTCAAGGCCACTCTCCACACACTCGGACGAGCCACACCATGAAGGAACTGCCAGAGGAAGCCAGGTATGCGGGACCCTTGACTGAGATCTCTAAGACTGCTTGGATCAGGACTGGGCCTCTTCCACTCAGCTCCCCAGTTTTACAGTAGGTTGGCAGTCACATCCACAAATTGCCCCTGGCACCATGTAATCTCATCAATGGCCAAGATCCAGAGACTATAAAATAAAACTCCCAGAAGAGAGTGATGCAGTATTTCCTGGTGCGCACAGCTGCATTCGTGGCCACACGACCTCTTATACTCTAGCCCATTGATGTGCCTAAAGTAGCACACATATATTTGGTTTTAACGTACTTGTTTGTATTCTCTTATATATGGGCTTAAAGGGCTCCAGAATGAAATACAACAACCTTCACACACTTCCCTCTTATTGTGGTGGGAAGATACTCGCTGGTGGGGTGGGTGTTTGAATATTATCTGTAATAAACTATTGAGAACTACTTTATGAAAATAAAATGTTACAAAAATTTAAAAAATGGAATGGTTAATTTTTTGAGTATTAATTATCAGGTTGGAGCAATAACACAGTGGGCAGGGCGTTTGCTTTGCTGGCGGCCCACACGGTCAACCCGAGTTCTATTCCTCCGCCCCTCTCGGAGAGCCCAGCAAGCTACCGAGAGTATCTTGCCTGCACGGCAAAGCCTGGTAAGCTCCCCTTGACATATTTGATATGCCAAACACAGTAACAAGTGTCACTATGGAGACGTTACTGGGCCCGCTCAAGCAAATCGATGAACAATGGGAGGACAGTGACAGTGACAGTTATCAGGAAAACCTACTTAGTTTAAGATACATATGATATTTATAAAAACAAAAAGCCAACGTTTATTCTTATTATCAAATCTCTCCTGAGGACTTCTTTGAAAACAAAAATGTAAGCACATACAATGTGCCTAAAAACAAGAGAATATATTGTGCCTAAAAATAAAGTGTACTTTGGGAGCCAGAGAGAGAGTACAAAGGTTGGGCGCTTGCTTAGCCCGCAGCCGACCCAGGATTCATTCCTGGCTTCCCATATGTACCACCAGGAGTAATTCCTGAGCGCAGAACCAGGAGTAATCTCAGCATTGACGAGGTGGCCCATGAAACAAAAAAACAAAAAAAAAATAAATGAAATTAAACAGTACTTCCACTACCCAGCCGTCGCCACACTCCAGGACGCTTTCCGGACCCGCGCGGCAGCTCCGGCCGAGACCCACGCACAACTGAAGACCCACAGAACAAGATAAGCGGAACTCTCTGAGACCTTGGACTCCAGGCTCGGCGGACCCAGGGACAGAGCTTCTCTGCTTGCTCCCACCACCACAGGTGACAAAGGGATTCTAATCAGGAGCCCCACCCTACCCTGCCCTGTCTGCTTCCATCAACCACCCAGGGATCGAATTGTGCACAGGAGACCCACCCTACCCAGATAAATACCCCACTGGCAGACTTCCACTCTCGACACTACTTCCACTACCCAGCCGTCGCCACACTCCAGGATGCTTTCCAGACCCGCGCGGCCACTTGCGGCCGCGCGACACATCATAAGACACTAAATACCCATCTTCTGGAATTGTCATACCATATTTGATAGGGTTCAAATATGGTAACACCTACAAGGGTGATTAGAGGCCACCCCAAAAGCCTCTATACCTCTCGGAAAGACTGGCAAGCTACCGAGAGTATTCCGCCCGCACGGAAGAGCCTGGCAAGCTATCCGCTGTGTATTCGATATGCCAAAACCAGTAACTACAACTGGTCTCATTCACCTGACCCTGAAGGCTTGACCGACATGGCAGCACTGAGAAGAATGAGAAAGGAGAGGCCGATAAAATCTCAAGGCCGACCTAGGCTGCCACAACGAAGGAAGACAAAAATGATCGTCTGTACTTTCAATGCACGTACGCTAGCATCAGATGCATCCATCGAGGACCTGATGGTACAAGCACGAATGATCAAGTACGACATCATTGGTCTGACCGAGACAAGAAGGCACGAATCTCACCATGCCGTTTTCGACACTGGAGAAGAATTGTTCCTCGGAACATGCGATAAAAGAGGTGTTGGAGGCGTCGGTGTCCTTGTCAACACAAACTTGGCCAAGAGCATTGATTCATTCGAATGCCTAACAACCCGAATCGGACGTTTACATTTGAATAGATGTGGCTCACTGCCTGCAGTTTCTATCTTCGTTGTCTACGCACCAACATCTCATTATGATGAAAGAAAAATCGAGAAGTTCTACATGGAGCTAGAGAAGTTCTATAAAGAAGACCACACCTTCTACAAGATCATTGTGGGTGATTTTAATGCCAAGATAGGACCGAGAAGATCAGCTGAAGAACTTCACATCGGGACCCATGGCCTAGAATGGAACGAACAGGGTGAGAGACTGTCTGAGTTCATCATGTCGACCAAGACCATTCATGGTAACTCACAGTTCCAGAAGGCAGAATCTAAACGATGGACATGGGAGTCTCCCGGTGGATGATTCCACAACGAAATAGACCACATCATATTCAATCGACGGTTTTGCCTGACCGATGTTGCTGTTGTCCCAAAATTTCGAATGGGATTGGACCACCGTCTCCTTCGTGCAAAATTCTACTTCACAGAGCGGGGAGAAAGGGCTGCAAAGTTCAAAAAGAGAACTCCCAGAATGACCACCAACTGGGAACTCTTTGGTACTATTGCGGCAACATGGGAACATGCCATTGTAGACAACATTGACGAGGAATACGATCGACTGGTTCAGCACCTCCATGAATGTGCGAGGAATGCCAAGAGAGAGATAGCCACAAAAAGTCGCCTATCTTCGAAAACTCTTGAGCTAATTCGCCAGCGTGGTTTGGCGCATGCCTCAGGCAACCGCAAGCTAACGTCCGAGCTTGCAAAGCAGTGCAGAGATGCGATCAAGGAAGACCTCAAAGAGAGAAGAGCAGAAGTGCTGGTAGATGCGGCAGAAGCCGGGAAAAGTATTCGCAACGCCCGCCTGTCCTTCGCCAACTACAAGACCAAGATGACTGCCCTCCGACGTCCTGATGGATCCATTACATCCTCCAGAAAGGCAATGGAGAAGATTATCCATGACTTCTACTCAAATCTCTTCCTTAGCCATGTCCACTTGCCGACATACCAAATTCCACAGGATGGGTATGTCGTTCCCAACGTTCTCCCTTCCGAAATCCGACACGCCATTTCGTCGGTAAAGAAACAAACAGCACCCGGCCCAGACAAGGTCAGACCTGAACACCTGAAGAACCTGCCGTCAGTACTCATCAATACACTGGCTCGGCTCTTCACTCGCTACCTGTCTGAATGCAAGGTTCCGTCCCAATGGAAAACCAGCAGGACCGTACTACTGTTCAAGAAGGGAGACATCCATGACATTGGCAACTATCGCCCGATCTGCCTATTGTCTGTCATCTACAAGTTGTTCACTCGAGTCATCCTGAATAGGATTGGCAGAAAACTAGATGAAGGACAACCATGCGAACAAGCAGGGTTCCGCAAAGGATTCAGCACCATCGACCATATCCACACGATAACCAAGCTCATTGAGGTTTCTCGGGAGTTCAAGATGCCGCTCTGCTTAACGTTCATTGATTTAAAGAAGGCCTTTGATTCTGTTGAGACAGAAGCGGTCATTGAAGCCCTAGCCAATCAGGGCATTCAAGCCCAATACATCAGGATCCTCCGTGAGCTGTATTGCGGAATCACTACCAGGATCTCACCATTCTACAAAGAAGTGATTGTTGATGTCAAGAGAGGGGTGCGGCAGGGTGATACCATTTCACCGAAACTCTTCAGTGCCACCCTCGAGAACATCATGCGATGACTGGAATGGGAAAACATGGGAGTGAAGATAGATGGTCGGCAACTACACCACCTCCGCTTTGCTGATGACATTGTTTTAATAACACCAAACATCAGCCAAACGGCACAAATGCTGGCCGACTTTGACCGTGAGTGTGGAAAGGTAGGACTACAGCTGAATCTTACGAAGACAATGTTTATGAGAAACAGCCTTGTTCCTGACGCCCCATTCGCTCTCAATGGAACGACCATCTCCGAATGCAACAGCTATGTGTACCTAGGTCGAGAGGTCAACATGACAAATGACCTGGCACCCGAGCTGCGCAGGAGGAAGAGAGCGGCTTGGAATGCCTTCAAGAACGTCGAAGAAATAGCTAAGAGGACGAAGAACCTCCGGCTCCGGGCACATCTCTTTGATTCCACTGTTCTTCCTGCATTAACATATGCCTCAGAAACCTGGGCCCTACGCAAACAAGATGAGAACGCTATTCAGGTCTCCCAAAGAAGAATAGAAAGAGCTATGCTTGGAATATCACGTTTCACTCAAATGAGAGAACGAATCCGGAGTTCTGACATCCGTTGACGATCAAGGATCAGGGATGCTGTCTCATTTGCCAAGGTGTCGAAAATCAGATGGGCTGGTCACGTAATGAGATTTAAAGACGACCGTTGGACTAGAGCTGTTACTGATTGGATTCCACGGGATGTCAAGAGACCGTGTGGCCACCCACCTACCAGATGGTCAGACTTCTTCGTCAAGATCATGAACGATCGGTTTGAGGCCCTTCATGTTCCCGGAGCGAACAGAAGCCATTGGGCTACACTAGCACGCGACAGGGACAAATGGAGACGTTACTGGCGCCCGCTCGAGCAAATCGACGACTAACGGGAAGTTAAGTGATTAAGGATTAAGTGAAAAAATAAAAATAAACTATACTTTCATCATGTAAAGAAAAAAGACCCCCAAATTTTTACTTCTCGTTATTTTCTCTTTTTTAAAAAATTAAACCACCATGAATTACAAAGTTACAAAGATGTTTATGATTAAGTTTCAGGCATATATTGTTCCAACACCAACCCCTTCACCATGCATTACCCTCTGCCAATGTCCCCAGTTTCCCTCCCACCCCCCAGCTACCTCTGTAGCAGACACTTTTCCCCTCCCCGATTTTCCCTTCCCTAATTGATCCCCCTCATCCCTGCCCCAGTGCCAAGCTTCCTACTGAAGAGCAATTCTCCTGCTCTTGTTTCTATTGGCATTTGGAATTTGATATTCCTCTAGAAGGTTTGCTTATTTTCCACGTATGAAAGAGATTATTGAGTCTATTTCTCTTCCTCTGGCTGATTTCATTCACATCACATTCTCCAGATCCATCCACTTGCCAGTCCCCCCTCCCCCCAAACACTCAAAAACATTGTAATCGTCATAAGGGCTATGAGAGAAAAATACTGAGTACATTGAAAACGTGAAACATGTAATTGTGAAACTCCCAGGGTGCTCAAGGGGGCCTGGACCCTACCCAGAAGTATGTGGCCAGTGAGGCTGAAGTTTAGAGCTAGGGTCTAGTGGTAGTAGGGACTACCAGGCCTACTAGTCTCACTTGGGTGGGGGCAGGGTTGTCTCCAGGCAGGACTCATCAGTGCTGGGGGCTGTGGGGGGTGGGGGCAGATCATGCTAATTACTTTATTTTGATATTGCCAAGCTGAAACACTTCTGTTTTGAAGCCTTTCTTGATTTATTCTTCATATGTGTTCTCAAAATACTGTGTACATAATTTCCACAGAATTTATCTCACTCCTGATTTGCTGGGGCTTTCCCTCTGACACTTGAAACCCTCTACATATCAATTATCTCTGTATCCAGAGTAACAAAAGAATCAAGGTTTGTTGAATGAATAAAGTTCACTATAAAAATATTTTTTATTTTGAAGTAACTGTGGACTTAGTTACTTCAGAAGCAAACAGGTAGTTCTTTGGGTGCCTACCCCACAGCTTCCCTCAGGGGTAACATCTTATTTAAATACAGCCCATCATCAAACTAGAAAATTGGCTCTGATATATAGATGGCACCTCTGTAAACCAATCCATCCATTTTGAAGGACATTATGTATAGCTCTATTAAGATTTGGTATGATATCACAATTAAGATTTAGAAATGTTCCATTACCACAAAAACTCTCTTGTACCATTTCATAATAATTATGTCCATTTTAACTAGATTATCTTTGTATTATCACAGGGAATCAAAACAGAGAGGGTGTATTGTATATTCACCCTGGAATTACTAATGCCCTTTGTAATTTCTTCCCCCAAATCTAAGGTTTTAAAAATAGGCTAAAATTAAGAATACTGAGGGTCAGAGCGACAGGACAGTGGGTAGGGCATTTGACTTGCATGAAACCGACCTGCGTTCGATCCCAGCATCCCATATCATCTTCAAAGCCTGCCAGGAGTGATCCCAGAGCGCAGAGCACTGCCATGCGTGGTCCAAAAACAACAACAAAATTTAAATTGGAGTGTGAACACCTTTTTTTTTTTTTTTTTTTTGGCTTCCTTTGGGGGTGGGGGATATGCGCCACACATTCAGGGGTAATCCTGGCTCTGTGCTCAGGATTATTCCTGGTGGTGCTTGGGAGACAATATGGGATACCAAGGATCAAACCCAGGTTGGCCATGTGAAAGGTTAAACGCCCTCAGTCTGGCCCCTGAGCACCTGTTTTGTACACAGGCAGCCTGGGTTCAATCCCCAGCACTGCATGGTCCTTAAGCTCTGCTAGGGGGCCCACAGAGATGGGGCTGGCAGTAGCCGTCAAATATGGCAGATATGGGGGAAAAAAGAATATTTAATGTTTTACTATCTTAAATGGTTTTGATTTATAATATCCATAAGTGGCTAAGCAACGAAAAATTTCAAACGTTCATAGTAAAGTTATAATTTTATTTTCCAATAACATATTTTTCCTAGAATCATTCCAATGTTTAAAGTGCAGTTTTAGGAGGACACTATTTCATGGCCATTGACCCTTAATAACAAAGACAAATACTTAACTGAAAAGGACTGCTTAAGGCAATGCCATGTGACTAGTTTTAGATATTGATCACATGGGCACTGCGGCACATTCCAAAGAAGTCAGTATTCAGCTTCCAAGAAGAGAAGCACGATCTGTGAGGAAATCAAGGCGATATTGATATTAATGATGCCAAGCTGTGTACAGTTATTCTAGGATAGCAGCTGCACCAGGGAATCTGAAAAGTCAGCCACTTGCGACAGCACTAACCTCTTCTTACTAATGATTCCCATCTCCTCTCAGACCTTTTAAGGGGATGGCAACCTTGAGGGAAGGAATAACGAACAAGTACAAATATTTGAAGATAAACATTCAGCCTGTTCTTTTCCTAGTTCAGATAACACAGAAAAGATTGATTTGCTTGAAACTCAAGAACCATCAACCAGCCTGCTAGCCTAAAGTGTTTTAAATGTTTAAAAAGATTGTTGATCCTGACCAGACCCAACATCTATTCCCACTGTTTTTCTCCCTTAATACTCTGTGACAAAGCTTAGGAAAATTTTGCAGTTAAAGCATCCAAGTTACTATTACTAGAACATGAGATACATATTTTAAGTCAGTAGTGTTGAGGGTATGAGATATGGTCATGAAATAGCTATGGATTTCCTAGTGCTGGGGGCAGGTGGCTGATGAAGTCACTTTTCCTCCCCCATCTTCCTGCTCTGAACAAAGGTGTGAAGGCTAAAATTTGGGCAGTTATTTAGCAACTATGAGAGAAACATAAAGAAAAATCAGAGAAACTGTGGTTCTGCTGTTTTTGAGTTGCAGAACCAAGGGTAACTTGCCCATCTGCAGACTTATATAACCAATTAGATTCTGATTTGCTTAAATCATTGCAATGAAATCTTTTTTTTTTTGTCATTTTACTACTTTTGTTAAAAACCGTTCATGATGATTTGTTACAGACAGATGATTTGTCAATATTCCAACACCGATCCCACCAGGAAAAAAAATCTTTTTTAACTTCAGCCAAATATAATCCTAAATGTACCACCACTAAAATTACACCTTTCACCCCCAGTTTTATCTTTCATCCCAATTAGTCATCCTTCACTTATATTTCCCCACATCCTCTTAGTAACTAAACTTGTTTACTGTATCTTGCTAAATTCAAATCCACCTCTGCTTCACTCTCACTGCCACAAAATTATTTTTGACTCTATTTCTCTCTGTCTGTACTATTTTTATAGCCCCCTATCTAGTATCCCTGCTTTCAATTCAATATCCACTATGGTCAGAATTACTTTTCTAAAAGAAAAATACTGGATGATTGTGCTCATAGCAGAATATAAAGAAGCAAACCAAAACAAACAAAAGAGAGTCTGGGCATAGTACAGCAGGAAGCACTTTTGCCTTGCACATGGTCGACCCAGGTTTGATTCTTGGCACCCTATATGGTGTCCCAAGTCCATCAAAGGTAATTTCTGACTGCAGAGCCAGGAGTAATCTCTGAGCATGGTAGGTAGGGTGTGGCCTCAAAACAACCAAACAACACCATAAAAAAAAAGCCACTAAAAAAACAAACAACCAATCCCAAACCAAGAAAAGAATTATGCAATCCCCAATGTAAACAAATTCTGAGACCGGTCAATACAACTGGGGACAGAGGCTAAGGGGCAGAGAGGTGAAAGAACCTTGGGATAAAGATGGAGGGACCTTGACATGCATGGGTGGAGGGATTGACAAATAGCATTCCATGTATAAAGCAATGATTTCAGTACTATTGAAAGTATGATAGCTCATAAAGCTGATTAAGAATTGTTTTTCTAAAATTTTATGAAGATAAACTGTCACTGTCCTTCCTGTTGTTCATCGATTTTGCTCAAGCGGGCCCAGTAACATTGTGAGACTTATTACTGTGTCTGGCATATCGAATACATCATGGGGAGCTTGCTAGGCTTTGCCGTGCAGGCGAGATACACTCGGTAGCTTGCCTGGCTCTCAGAGAGGGGAGGAGGAATCAAAGGCAGAGAAATTGCCACATCGCCCTACCTGCTGTGCTATTGCTCCAGCCCAAAGATAAACTATTGCTTGAAAATCTTATGAGAATGGGGCTGAAAGATGGTACTGTGGTTAAGGACCAAGCCTTGTATTCAGTGGTCTAAGGTATCACATGATCCCCACCCCAATGCACCCTGACCCCAATAAAGCTGATTGGCCTTTGTCAATAGCCAGGGTAATCCTAGCACCACAGGGTCCAACCAGCACTGCATCCTCAAGGCAAGACCCTGGATCTTCCGAGCACAGCTAGGAGTTTCTTTCCTCCCAGCCCCCCACCCCAATGATTACGTAAGTATTTGTCATCCTCAGATGAAACACAAATTCTTAGCTTAATACTAATGTAGGCAGGCAGACAGTGAAGAGACCTGTGGCAATGGAATTCCTGGGAAGTAATAAAACCAATAGCCCCCAGGCTGCAAAAAGCTCACCTGTGAGCAGGGGAATTTAAGGCTTGATAAGACCCTCACTTGCTGCCAACAGACCCAGAGAAGCCAGGAAACCCCTCCAAGAGAAACCCCAGCAGGAACAAAGGCCAGGAAAGGAATTTCAAAGAGAACCATCCAACCACTCCCAATTCTACCCCATCACCACCCTAGCAAGACTCTTACCAAGCTAGACAGTCCCACTTGGGGCAGGTTGGAGAAATCCTATAAAAGCCACCTTGAATAAAGGAAGGGTACACATATGCTGCCCGAGCCCATGTGCTGCTTGTGTCCACATGGCCAAGTACATATGGCACCTGCATCTCCCCTCTTGTGATATGTATGTTCTGGGACTCTCTCCACCTTTGAAGAAGCCCTCCTTTTCTCTTGAGCACATGACTCCCACTCCTTTTGCTCTCCCTCCTTCCCCTTCCTAAAAGTGTCCAAATAAAATCTGATTTTACTTCACTGCTCATCTACTCCTGAAATTCCTTTCTATGAGAAAGACAAGGACCCAGAAACTCTGTGTAGGACCCAGGACTGGCTCTCGTTTTCTGCGAAGACCGATTCCTCCCTCCAGCCTGAATCTGTGGCTCCCTGAGACATTAGGTGGTGGAGATCAACTACTGTGCCAAGACCAAGCAGATGTCAGGTGTGGCTTGATGGCCACCTGGTGAGGCTGGCTGGGACTTGAGGTCATGCCCTGCAGGGGCTCATCGCAGACTTTAGTCCTAGCCTTCCCAGTGGGTCTGGGTGACAGAGGCAGATGAGGAGAAAGTGACCGGTCTCTCTTCTCCACCTCACATAAGGCATCCAACCGACGTCAACACCATGGGTTGCTTGCTGCCTTCTTGTTTAGGCTGCTGTGTCCAGAGTCAATCTGGTACCGGGCAGATGCTCAGGTGTTTGTTAGTTAACCTTTGTGAGATGACTTGGTTTAATATTAAAACTGCCCCACGATAGAATATAGGTCACCGGAGATAAGAGAGATGTCTAATGAGTCTAGCTTCTATGTGCTCCGGTAAAATGCTGTACCAGTAGTCCCATAGACGCTTCTTGGGGAGCACTCGGTTGATCCAGACTTAACCTACAGGAAATAGCTCTTCAGTAATGTAGAAGCTTTTGGCTCAGTATCAGTCATGTACATTCTCCAGATGGGGCTGGTGCGCCAAGAGTGGAAGCTACAAAGGGAGGTGGAGCCTTGTGTGGGCATTTCTGATCCATGAATAACTAACTTCTATCAAAGAGAGCAAATCTACAACATTCTGCTTGTTAGCAAGCCGTGCCAAGTTAACCAAAGCAGAGCGGGCCACGGCCATTAGCTGCTGCACATGTTTCTTTCCGCCCAGGCAGCAAAGCTGAAAGGGCTCCTTGGGTGAACTCGCTGAGAGAGGCAAGCGGCGGGCGGGTGAGGTGCAAGGGAGGCGGAGGGGGTTAGCGCGCGGTGCGAGCGGGCAGTCGCTGCTGCATTGCAGCAACCAACTATCTGAAGGGCTCACACGTAGAAACCCCCTTTCCTCACAGCCACAGACGGCTCCTCCCCAGAAGTGCTTGCAAGCGCTGCTTTTGAGTTTTTGGCCTAGAGAGCCCGCGACAAGAAGCCCGAATGGAACCGTTAAAATTTAAAAGCAGCACTTGCGAGCGGAGAGCTCGCCCGTGAGCGAGGGGCCTGAGCTCAGCGTCTCCGCCCCGCCCCCACGCTTCCCCTGACCCACGTGGTGTCGTCTCGTCCTCCCCATTCCTACCCCGCTACCCAGCCGCCTGCAAGTCTATTTCCCCCTTGGGGTGGGAGGACGGGGGGAAACGCAGCCTGCGGCTTCTTAACATCTGCCGCTTCAGCTTCCGGACGCCGGGGAGCGGCTCGCGTCCCCGGGAATCCGCCCGCAGCTCGGCCGCCGGCGCGCGGGGCGCCCTCCGCTGACCTTCGCCGGGAACCCCCTTCCCTCGCGCTTCCCCGTCAGCTCGCGGCGGCGCCGCCCCCGCCCTTCCTGCTCCTTCCGCTTCCCTCCGCGCGCCTGCGCGGCCCCAATTGTTTTGGCTTTCCGGTGGGATCCGGCAAAAGGAAAAGGGCGGGGGCGGCGCGGTAAGGGCGGGGGCTGGGGGAGGGGCGGGCGCGGGCGCCCGGGAAACTGGGAAGCGCGACTGGCGCGGGGAGGGCGGCGGGCGGCCCCGGGCTGGGCGGACGAGGCGGCGCGCCGGCTCTCGGGGGAGGAGCCTGGCGGCGGCGCCCGCGCAAGCCGGGCCGCGCGGAGGGCGGGGGGGGTGGGGGGAACCGGAAGGAAGAGGAGGCGGCGGCGCCAGCCTTCCTCGGCGGGAAGCGGAGGCGAGACCCCGGCCCGGGCCGCGGCGGGAGGGCCACGCCCCCGCCGCCGCCGCCGCCGCCGAGCCGCGCCGCGCCGCGCCTCAGGGACTCAGTGTCTGCGGCGCCGCCGGCCCGGCCGGAGCCCGAGGCTCGCCTGAGAGGAACGCGGGTGAGCGGGAGTTGGCGGGCGCGGCTACCTGTGGCGGCGGGACGCGGGCGGGGGCTCGGCCCTTTGTGGCCCGGAGCGCTGTGTGAGTGTTTGTGTGTCTGTGTGTGGGGGGGGGGCGGCGGCGGTGGCGGCCGCTTTCGAACCCGAGACGCTTCCGCCGCGGGCGGGGGAGGGGCGGCGGCGGCGTCTCCTGCGGCGCGGCCGGCGGGAGCGCGGGCTGAGGCGGCGAGCGGCGGCTCTTCCGGCGGCTCCGAGCGCGGACCCCGCCGAGCCCGGCCTGGCTCCGCGTCCGTTCCCCGCGGACGGCCGCCGTCCCCGGGCGACAGCAGGCGCGGGGCGCGGGGCGGCCCGAGCGGGTCTCCCGAGGGGATGCGGGAGCTCTCGCCCGGGGACGACGCTGGGTAAACCCAGCGCGGGTGCTGGACGCGACAACCCGCAACTTCCGCGCCACGGCCCCCGGAGTTGGGGGGACGCGGGAGGAGGGTTATTTGGAGGGGTTTTCGGGTTGGGCTTGTTTCTTTTTGTCTTCTTGGCCGGGCTGGACAAACGAATCTCGGGCCCGAAGGGTCGCCGCGTTCCGAGAGCGCCGGAAGCCTGGCACCTTTCCTGGCTTCTGCAGTTGTCCCTGCGATTGTCCGCCGCCACCACCACCACCACGAGGGCCCCTTCGGAAAGTGAAAATAGAGTGGGGGGGGGCGGAAGGAAGCGGAGCTTGTTGAAGCAACTCCGCCGCCCCGTTTGCGTGGAAGCGCCGCTGCCTCCACTTGCCGCGGGAAAACAACGCCGGGGACCCGGCTGGTCACGTGTTGTTTGTATGTGAATCGGTAGCTCTGGATCCCTGAGCTTTCTCGGGGCGATCGCGGGGAAAACGCCGAGCAGCTGTGTGGGCTGAACTCAGATTCTGCTGTTGAACGGTGAAGCCCCTAACCCACCGGGTGTCCTGTTTTTCCTCCTTCTCCCTCCTTGGAGTTGTTTGCCTGATTTTTAGTGGTGTGGTGGAACTTACCAGTGTCTTGCGATCGTGCGTGATTTGTTCAGTTAACCTTTGGTAAGGACTTTTTTTTTTTTAAGCTGACGTCAAAGCTAGTTTGAACAGTCAGATCCGTCTTTTCAAACTTGATGTTGTGGAATGCTGCTTTCTCCCACCACCCAGGGGTCTGGCTACTCAATTGGTTTTAACGATGACCTGTTGGTCCTGGGCTGCTTGAAGCCCCTGTCTAGACCCGAAGACCTTGCCGGTGAACTTGCAAGGTTGTAGCATTTCTGTTGATGAGTGCTGTGTGACTCACATAGGGCTCTCTTTTCTCTTCCTGCCCTCTTTGTGTGAAGCGTTTAAGTGCAGTAAGTCTTAGGAACTTTTGCTCCCAGAAGCAGCATTATCCAAATTCTGTTCATTTCAGCTCTGCGTAGGATGGTTAGGAGACCGGTCAGAATAGAGATGTCTGCAGACTCAGCACACCCAGAGATTTTCTTTCTCTGGGTTAGTGGAGGTAGCTGTTTTTTAAGTTAGTGGAGCGTTGAATATTTTTTAGGTGGTTAGTAAGTTGCTAGGAACTTGAACACAGTCTTTCTGTTTTGTTAGCGGCAGGGACCACCAGACAGTTCTCAGGGATCCCTCCTGGTGTGGGGGGGCTGGGAGGTGGGTATATGAGGTGCCAGGGATCCAACTTTGGTCTGATGCTTGCAAAAGGAGCGCCCTACCGTGCTTTACTATAGCTCTGGCGTCTGAATACACTCTTAACTGAGTGATACCTTGATTTTCCCAAAGATTTACACATTTTAGAAAAAAATTGTCTCCTTGTCTGCTTCCTAAGATCAGGAAAAGGAATTGATCCTGCCTTCACAGGATGTGTGAATGAATATGAATCTTAAGAGACCTAGGTCAAATTTTTATAATATCTTCATTGTATCTCAGTTTTGTGTCTAGTAGAGTTTGATTATAGCAAATGCTATTTAAATAACTCAGAGTATTTGAAATGACAGGTTGAGTTCAGGTAAGTGTTTTAAGTATGTGACGCTTGCTCTTGGTTTCTTTGCCAGGAAATTGCAGTACCTAAATTCCTCTGTGTGGGAAGAAAAGATTTTATATGAAATCTGGAGAAGATATAATCCTTTAATGAGAAATGCTTTTAAAATTCTTCCCTTTCTCTACTCTACGCCCGTGCCTCTGACGAGTGTTGACATGTAGTAGCTTCCATGCTTGAGGATTCAAAGTGTTCCTCAGTTTACCCTCCTTTTAAAAAAAAAAGTAGCCATTGTTTTAGGTAGCTCAAAAGTCTGACTATTTGGAAAATATTTTCTACTGCTGTTGTGGTTTAAAAATAGACCCCCACCAAAACATTGATTTTGGTAGAAAATGGAATTCCAGTGAAAAAGTTAGGATCAGTTTTGTTTTACCCTGTATTTTCTCACCTTATTAACATGACGATGCTGAGCTGAGAGCGAAAACAGAAAACCGCTTCAAAATTAAAGGCCTACTACACTCTTATTACACTATACTACTACGTTCTATCACATATGGCATCTCCTCTATGTTCTTGTGTAATTTTATTTATTTATTTTGGTTTTGAGGGTTACTCCTGGCTCTGCACTCAGGAATTTCTCTTGGCAATGCTTTGGGGACCATATAGGGTGCCAGGGATCGAATCCAGGTCAGGCATGCAAGGCAAACACTACCCACTGTATTATCACCCGGACCCTCTTGTGTAATTTAAAAGTAGAATAGTTTATAATCATAGTTACTACAGAAGTTTATTCTTGTGACCTGAATTTCTTTAGTGTGCTTTGCCTGATGGAGTCATATCTTTGGTTCAGTATAGCCGCATAGGGGAAAGGAACAGTGGCAGTAAACTAAGCTCTGAATTTGGTTGGAGAAAGGGCAGCTATACTGAAATTTATCAAACTTGATCATAAATCAGAAGGCAAGATGTTTTTTTTATTTCTGCTTATCACAATTCTAGATAGTCCTTAGTGGTTGACAATCTGAAGGTCCAAGTCAGGTTGTTTTTGTAATTTGCACACCTATTTTGTCCTCTATGGAGAGAAACTTTACCTCACTGAAATGGAGAGGTTTGTTGTGCAGAGGCTGAGGCACTTGCCTTTGCACATGGCTGACCTGGATTTGATCTCTTGTACCCCTGAGCCCACCAGAAATGATTCCTGAGCTCAGCCAGGATTAAATTACCCAAACCCAATCTGTATAACTCAAAATAAGCAAAAAGACTGTGCCTTCTTCACACTCTTCTGGTCTTTCTGCACTGACACCATTTTTCAAGATTAGACATTGTTAAACTAACTTGTTTCATGATGAATGCCATCAATGTGCCCTGTGAAATCTTTGAATTCTTGTGATCCTTAAGGGTTAAAAGAGAACGGGGTCTGGGAGCTGAGACCTTGTAATGAGACCTCTAGACTTGATATGATGTGGAGATAATGGCAAATATTTTAGTAATAGTGTTATTTTTTAGGCAGTGGGTCAGGTTCTTAATAAAAGTAGTTTAATCCGTAATCCATTGAAGAGAGTTCTATTTTTATTCCCTGTTTTTCAGAAGAGTATACCATGTCAAGGAAAGTAAATCTACAAAAGGTCATCTAACTACTATGTTGCAGAATGGGCTCTGAACCCAAGTAATTTGGCTCCACAATTTTATGCTCTTAAAATTTATGTGTCCTGCAATCACACCCAGTGGTACTAATCCTAGTTGGGGGGTGGGGGGAGGCATGTACTGCTAAGGATGAACCCTGGGCCTCCTGCATGTAGAAAACATGCTCTAACCCATTGAGCTCACTCAATTTCTCTTCTGCCCTGTCCCTTCTATTTTTGGTTATCTTAATTCCTGTGCAGGCCTTGGCTTGTTACCATGTTATCTTTTTTATCCTTTCTTATATCTCCCTGAGTTCAGTGCTGATTAGTAATTTTCATTCAATACCTATTTAACCCTTTGATCTTTTTAAAATTCTCCAGTTTTGCTTTGCCTTCATTTGTGTTCCTGTAGCTACTCATTAAAGGGTACTCCAAATGGCACACTTGTGGGAATAAAGTTAGGTTTCAGAGCGAAATTAAGAATTTCCTTTCCTTGTTTGGAGGATCCTCCCAGGAGGGGAGATGCATGTCGAAAGTAGACTATGGACTGAACATGTTTGCCACTCAATGCCTCTTTTGCAGACCACAACACCCAAAAGGAGAGAGAGAACACAAGGGATTGCCCTGCCACAGAGACAGGGGGGATGGGGGGATGGGGGTGGGAGGGATATTATCTATGGTGGTGGAAAATGGGCACTGGTGGAGGGATGGGTATCTGATCATTGTATAATTGAAACCAAAGCACAAAAAATTGTAAGTCTACAACTTTAAAAAAAAATAAAATAAAATAAAGGAAAAAAAATTAAAAAAAAATTTCCTTTCCTTTTAATATAGAATACTACAGTTCAGTACAAGGATTAAGTTGTTTGCCTTGCCTGTGGCTCCCCTCTGTGGTAGTGGAAAGATAGTCTAGCCAGTAGGCACTTGCCTTACATGTAATTGACCCCGGTTCAATCCTGGCGTCCTATATGGCTCCCCATGCATGCACTGCCAGGGGTGATTCCTGAGTGCAGACCGTCTTCCAGAAGTGTCCCTAAAAGCAAACAAAAAATAAAACTATGTAAGTTCTCTTAGTTTTAATGTTTTAAATTTTAATGTTTAAAATCATTTTCAGTTTTGGTTCCTATTCCTTTCTGAGCAATAGATTCGAAATCTATAAAATGTGTTACCATTTCTTTTAACCCTTGGGGGAGGTCATGTTTAGGCCCACACATGATGTTTCCATATAGTGTGCTTGGGTACCAATACAGTACATGGGAGATAGCCAGGACTCCAGAGTACAAAGCAAGTGCTCCCACTTTTTGAATGATTTCCCTGCATCTCTCTCCCCCACTCCTAATTAAATTCTTACTCAAGTCTTTTTTCAACCACCAGTTCAAAGGAATAGAAAGGTTGAAAACCACCAGTCTGGCACCTTGGTTATAACTGTGCTATGTTGTCCAGTGTGACAGGACACGTGCCAGTTCACAGGTGTAAAGATTAAAAACACCGCTCTAGTTGGCAGTTTAGTAATTCTCCATTTTGTGCCTTGATTTAGCTAATGAGCAATGTGTCCACTAGAAGTCTGTAACATAGCTTTGTTTCAGAAAGGTTTCTTTCTGGATTTGGGTCTATACCAGACTCTAGCTCACCCTGAGTGGTGCTCAGGACCATGCAGTGCGAGGGATCGAACCTCTTACATGCAAACATTGTTCAGCCTGTTGAGCTCTCTCTCTTGCCCAAATAAGTCTGTACATACTGTTATTGATAAAAGTGGAAAGTAATTTGTGTTAAACTTTTTTCATTGTGGGTTTTTTCCAGTTTACATATGGGGAATAATGTCCTTTTTTCTTTTTTTTTTCTTTTTATGCAAACAAACCTTAACTAAGATACCATACTCAAAATAGATAAAAGGAAAGGTGTTATCAGAATTCACTGAACCTACAGTAGGTGTTGAGAGCAGATGTGTGATCAGATAAGAGTGTTGAAATATTTTAATTAAGTGGAATGAATATGTGATGGTTAGGATAATTATTAGGTTTGATGGACACACCTAGCAGTGCTGGGAGCTACTTCTGGCTCTGTGTTCAGGGATCACTTTTGGCAGTGCTGGGGGACCAGATGGCATTGACTGCAAGACAAATGCTTCACCCCTTGTACTATCTCTTACATCTCAATTTTTAATTCAACCTCTAGGCATTTATGATTTGTGTTGCTTGTGAATTGAAGAGAAAACACTCTGAGGAAAAACAACCAGATGTATACACAGTGTGTTCATGAAGCTCTGAAGTAGAGATTGGTTCAGGTGGTCTACAGTCTGTTTTTGTAAAGTTCAGTTTGGTTTTGGAGGCATAACTGGTGTGTTTAAGGCTTACTCCTTTCTCTGAGAGTGGTGGTCCTCAGAGGACCACATGTACTAGGAATTGAACCAGCGTCACTTGCAAGGCATGTTTACTGTTCTCTGGTTTGTAAATAGAATTTTATTGAAACACAGCTTTGTCCATTTATTTATATGTTTATACTGCTTATAAGCGTCAGTAAAAGAATTTAGAACTTGAGCCCTTAGGATTTTCAAGACCCGATATTTTTATTTCATGTTCAGAAGAAAAATAGTATACATTTTTTCCCCAAAAAGTTTTTATTAAGGCAGTCATTGCACTGTAGCACTGTCCTCCCCTTTTTCATCGATTTGCTCGAGCGGGCCCAGTAACATCTCCATTGTGAGACTTGTTGTTACTGTATTTGGCATATCAAATGTGTCACGGGTAGCTTGCCAGGCTTTTCTGTGCAGGCGAGATACTCTCGGTAGCTTGCTGGGCTCTCTGAGAGAGGCGGAGGAATCGAACCTGGGTCCGCGGGCCAGCCTCGTGCAAGGCAATCGCCTTACCACTGTGATTGCTCCAGCCCCAAGGCAGTCATTACACATGTTAATACAATTTGGAAGATTAAACTTTAATCGAGTCTTTTCTTTCCCATTTGAGTTATTGTTTACTTATTGGGGTAGAGTGTCTTCTGTGCTCAATTTGTAGCACACATTTACTATAGATTTTCTTATAATAAAGAAAAAATTTCTTAGAGAGATGGCTCAGAAAATTGGAGTGCATGCTTTTTATGCTAGAGCCAGAGTTGATCAACTCTTCCTCTGGGAAACCAGAGTAGCCCCCATCCCCCCCAGCATTGGCAGTTGTGCACCCCTCTCCAATTAGTGAAAATGTAGTTCTATCAGAAGCTGTAAATGAAAGATAAACTTTCTGGAGGCAGAATTTGGGTCCCATAGCCTGCCACACTCAAGGACTAGACCTAGTCAATGCTTTCTGGTAGTGCCTGGGACCATGCAGCTCCAGGGATTGAGCATGCATGTAGTCGATTGAGCTATCTCCTTGGCCCCAAGACAGACTTGAGGAAGCTTTTTTTTTTTTTTTTTTAATCTACTTGCTTTACTCGTTTGCCTGTCTCTTTGGGTTTTTGAGTTTGTCTGGGATAATTGATTTGTAAAGCACTAAGTGATAGTCATTGTTTTTGGCTAAGTACCCATTTTATTTATAAATAATATTTGGTGTTTCATAGCTGTAGTCATTCAGTAACTTCTCTGGTTCTTAAAGTACAATGGCAGAAACTTAGTAAACATTTGAATTAAATGTGAGTAGCAATTGATTCATAATAGAAAATAAGTTTCTTGAAAACCTGAAGATGCTGGCTTGTAAAAATAGCAGCCTGTGACTTATTCTGATACTAACTTTAAGCTATAATATAGAATGATAAATGAAACCTTAAGTGTAAGGGAAAATTCCTAAAATATGTGATAAGTGTAATATAGAGATTTTTGTTTGCTTTTGGATCACACCAAGTGGGCTTATTCTTGGCTCTGTGCTCAACAATCACTCCTGGTAGTGGTCAGGGGGTCATATATAGTGCTAGGGATTGAACCCAGGTTGGTTGTATGCAAGTCAAGCACCCTACTCACTCTGTACTGTTGTTCCAACCTCTTAATAAAGACTTTAAGATGTTTTGGAGTATTTAGGATATTAATTTTAAGTTTGTTTTATTCGTTTGTTTTTATTTGTTGGGCCACATCCAATATTGCTCAGGTGTTTTTCCTTGGCTTTATGCTCAGGGTCCACTCCTGGAGGTATTCATGGGACCATATATGGTGCTGGGGATTCAGACCAGAGTTGGCTGTGTGTAAGGCAAGTGCCTTAGCCTCTGTACTAGCTCTTCACTCCTTAGGTTTTTATATTTAGGAGAAAAGGGACAAGTTTGTGTTGTGGGCATTTGAAAATTGATATTCAATGCTAAATTTTTTCACACTTCATATTTTATGTTAATACTTTTTGAATTTATGCTCCCACAGAAGTGATAATTTCATTTTGTATTAGATACAAATATGGGTATTTTGGTATCTGAGTTGCTTTTTTGTGCATGTAGTAATATTAAAAAAGCTTAAATTAAAATCACCTTATTAGGAAGAAAATGTACCCTAGCATGCATGCAAAGGGTAGGAATGAGTATATAAAGCAGTGATAATGAGGGTTACATAAAGTTGGCTCACTAATTTTCTAAAAGCACTTCAGTTTTTTAAATATTTTATATGATTTTTTAAAATAAATATAGTAAAACCCAGACATAACAAAGTAAAAAAAGAGCCAAGAAAAGTCACTGAAGGGAAAAGTATATATAAATCTTGGTCATAACATATGAAATGAATGAGCTCTTCCTCTGCAAGGGATTCTGGGGTCTACTGTGTGGTCCAAATCTAAATTCTGGCCCTGGTTTAAGGTTCCTTCCCTCTGATTTTAATATGGGTGGGGAAAGTTTTGGGTCCTGCAGCTTTAAAATTTCTATAGGTGAAATTGATTGACGGAATCATTATAGAGTGCTACGTAATTCTGAATTTCAAAATGTTTCTAGAATCAATACTTTAAAAAATACTTAGTGATTCTGACATCAGAGGAAATGTATCTAGTATTATTTTTCACACTATTCATACTTCCCATAGTGACTATAGTGATGCATTTAATTATAATTGTTCCCCTAAAGTCTTTGACTCTTGTCCATGACAGTCTTACTCAGGATTTTATTAAAAATATTTTTTTAATTGAACTACAGTGTTACTCAGTATTTTAAATAAGGACTTGTAATTATGTGAATGACTGAAAATTCTTACAAAGCTTTCATGCATTATTTTTTGTTTTTAACATTGTCATGACTTTATTCAAAACACACTTGCAAAAAAGTATTCACTTCAAAATTTTAAAAGGACATTTTTTTTTAATCACTGTGAGATACAGATACGAAACTTTCATGATTGAGTTTCAGTCATACAGTGATCAAATACCCGTCCCTCCACCAGTGTGCGTTTTCGAAAACCACCAATGTCGCCAGTATCCCTTCCGCCACTCCCACCCCATCCCACCCCCTGCCTTTGTGGCAGGCAATGTCACTTTGTGGCAGGCAGTCACTTTGGGACATCATGGTTTGCAATACAGATACTGAGAGGCCATCATGTTCTTAGTCTGCTTTCAGCTCACATCTCTCATCCCAAGCCATCCCTTCAACCATCATTGACTTAGTGATCCCTTTGCCATCTCAACTGCCCTACCCCCCCAGCACATGAGGCAGGCTAAAAGTACAGTTGTAAGGAATTTAACACACTATATACATCCTGTTGCTTGTCATCCTTGCTCAGGGCCAGTGCTAATCTCTGTATCGTTTGCCTTGGTGCATTATTAACATGAAAATAGCAAGCGATTTTTTCGGGGGGGGGGGGGTTGGGGGGTATCATTAGTTTTAGAGCTCGGTCTTAGAACTTACATTCATAGTTCAGTGTTCTTAAACCTTTGGGTTTTCATTTTTGTTTATTAGATCACACCTGGAGATACTTAGGAGTTACTCCTGGCTTTGCACTCCGTTCATTCCTGGCAGGCTTAGGGGACCATATGGGACAACGGGAATAGAATGGTTGGCTGCATGCAAGACAAGTACCCTATGTGCTCTAGTATCGCTTCAGCCTTCTTAACTTTTTTTTTTTTTTGACTTTGGGTCACACCTGGCGATGCACAGGGTTTACTCCTGTCTTTGCACTCAGGAATTACCCCTGGCGGTGCTCAGGGGACCATATGGGATGCTGGGCATCGAACCGGGTTGGCTGTGTGCAAGGCAAATGCTCTACATGCTGTGCTATTGCTCCAGTCCCAGCCTTCTTAACATTTTTATACCTGCAAACTGTATCTCACTGCATACTGGTCCACCAACTGGCAGATACAACCAAGGTGGTAGGTTACTGTTTTTCAGCCTTTCTTGTATTTCTGTATACCTGTACAGACCACAGACTGATGATTGAAGAACACTGCACTGGTTATTAACTTGGCTAGAAGTCTGTTTGTGTACATCAGGGTAGCCTTTGTGTAGTAGTGTCTTTTGGCGGAAGTATAATGTGATCCTTTCTTTATAGATACTTTGTTTTTGTGGTTCTAATGATGGTCATACTTAATGTTTCATGTCCACAGGTCTTGACTTTATAATTATGGGAACTCATTAGGAAAGCAGGGGTTGTTTTCAGCTATTACCAGCATTCTACATAAGGGTTTCCTATTCGGTAATTCATTTTCCACCACTTACAAATACTAATTTCCAAACAGTATTCTGAAGTTAAACTTTTAATTCACCTGGAATTTTGCCTGAAGTGATATGTACTAGTGGAACCTAAGTGATTTTTTTTTGAGTACTTGCAGTTATTTTTTGAAATAAACATTATTATTTCTTGAAATAAGCCACTCTTCCTAATTTGAAATGCTCAGTTTATCAGATAAGCTACTTTTTTTTGTATATTTGGGTTTATTACAGATTTGGGATATTTTTAATATTTGATGAGTCATGAGAAAAATTTTCCCTCCTATCCCCTCAAATACCTTGGCAACGTTTGTGCACTCTTTCATTTGAATTTCCCTGCAAATAGACTTTAGGTTGGATTTTATTAAATTTGCTCACCAATTTGGAAGATACCTCTATACTGTGAGTGAAGTTTTGGAGGTAGGGATATCTCTACCATGTTTGAGATTTTTCTAGTAAAATTTTATTATCCTACAAGCCAGAGAGAGTACAGTGGGTAGGATGCTTGGCCTTGCACAGCGCCAACCAGGTTTTGGTCCCCAGCATCCTCTATGGTCCTCTGAGCATTGCCAGTGTTGGGGAGGTCTCTTCCCCCCAGTTACATGATCCTCATAAAGATTTATAGAAGAAACCACTGTACAAAGAGATACGTCTATTTTCCTTATAGGATTTAATTGCAGTTTGATGGGGTAGGGGTAGAGGATCACTCTCGGCAGTGCTCTGGGACTATTCCTGGCTCTGTGCTCTGGAGTGACCTTTAGTGGTGCCAAGGATTTGAGCCAGGGTCATGACACTGTAGCCCTATGCAGAGCAAATGACTTAACTCCTATACCATTTCTCCAGCCTATGAATAGCTTTTTTTCCTCAAGTTTATTCTATGGAAATAAGCAAATTGAATTTCTGTGTAAGAGAAAATACGTTCCCTGTTTCTATTTATGATCCTAAATTACCACTAGATAAATCACTAGACTCATTAGGCTTTGCTGATAAGTTAGATTCTTTACTGAAATGACCTTTAAGATGTAAATTTATTAATGTGCTACCTATTATTTTAGGATGTTCATATTTGTATTAAAGTAATTCATTTTCTTCAATCTGCTTTTATAAATTTAATACATTTTTTAAAATCAAAGCTCCCATTTGAAACTTTGTATTCTCAGATCATGGGCTAGTTCCTCTAACTGAACTTTATTTTCCTTTTAGGTACTCCAGAGGATGCACAGAACATAGGATGTCTCTACAAAACCTACCTCCAGTGTTATTCCCGCTCACTTATGAAGTGTACAACAATTGCAAGTTGGAGCAAGATGTCCTCCGACTGTGTTGAAAACCTCTGAAGAACCTAATTAATACAGGATGACCTAGGACTGATCCTTAAGCCTATGACAAAATACTATTCATTAGTGCATTTGTCAATATTAGTTCTGAATGCTGCAGATAACAGCAAGTGGAATTCCTTCTTTCTTTATTTCTGAAGCATTCACTTGACCTTCCCATTCAGTAAACCTGACTTTTCTAACCTCTGTTCTGGGAGACATTAATGGAATACAGTCATGTCCACTCAAGACGAGAGGCAGATCAATACTGAATATGCTGTATCCTTGTTGGAACAGTTAAAACTGTTTTATGAACAGCAGTTGTTTACTGACATAGTGTTAATTGTTGAGGGTACTGAATTCCCTTGTCATAAGATGGTTCTTGCAACATGTAGCGCATATTTTAGGTAAGTACTTTTAACCTTGATTATTTTGTAATTTTAAATGCGGAATGTTAGCCTATTTTAATGTGTTAAAATAGGAATTCTTTTCAGAGCTATTTAAATAAACACATGTTGCTTACTGTTTTTCTTATGCTGTGCTTGCCAAATCACAACTTTGCTTGTGTTGTGAGGATTCATGAAAGACTTTAAAAAGGCTTAAATGCAAAATACTAGTTGACTTAATCTAAAAGTTGTAATGAGAGACCAAAAGAATATGATTTTTCTGATCATAGAGAAAAATGAATGAAGTGATTTTTATTTACCCATAAGATTTAAAAATAGTAAATTAGAAAATGGTGGTAATTTGTAAATTTAAGAATTATAGTAGTTTTAGTACCAATTTTTACAAAATAAACACGTTTAGAATTTGTTTCCTTTGCAGAATGTATTTTTCTTGATTACTGCTAATAAGTCATACTTTTTTTAGCCTTAAAAACTGTTCCTTGACAGGTTTAAATATGGCAAATAATCATAATATTCTATGCCTTGGAATTTAGAACTTTATTTACATATTCATTAAAAATAAAGCTTTAAATTTCTGTGATCCATTGCAACTTTTCATTTTTTTTGTTTTGTTTTTGCTTTTTGGGTTACACCCAGTGGTGCACAGGGGTTACTCTTGGTTCTGTACTCAGGAATTACTCCTGGCAGTGCTTGGGGGGACCATATGGGGTGCTGGGAATTGAACCCAGGTTGGCCCCATGCAAGGCAAGCGCCTTACCTGCTGTACTGTTGCTCCAGCCCCACAACTTTTCATCTTTAAAATGGGTTATTATGTGTTTCATTAAGAGAAAGGACAGAACTAACTTTATTCTCTGCCTCATCTTAGGTTGAATTTTTACTTAATATTTAAAAGGGGCAGAGTGGTTATAAAAATAAGTGTGGGCTACTGAACTACAAATATTAATGAACATCAGTAGAATCAAATGCAAATTGCTGCTATTCATAAGTGGCACCTGTAAATAAGACAAGATTAATTTAGCTTTTCAAAATAAACAACATGTACATGAGGTGGACAGACTTCCGTTACTTTGTAAATGTCTCATTATTAGAGATTCAGACCTCAGTACCAGTTGCCATTGCTGTGCCAGCAATTTCAGATTGAGCTGTGGGGTTTTTCACACAGTTTGAGATATGAGTTATTATTTTTTTTAAGGGGTTGGGGCTTGGAATCACCACTTTTTGTTTCTGTTTATTGATTGATTGCTTTTTTGGGTCCCACTTGGCAATTCTCAAGGATTACTCATGGCTCTGAACTTAGAAATTGCTCCTGGCAGTACTCAGGGATCATGTGGGATGCTAGGGATCAAACCCTGGTGGGCCACGTGCAAGGCAAACATGCCTTCCCTGCCGTTCTATCGATTTGGCTCATCACCACTTTTTTTACCTGAATTAGGAGGCTTTTGTTTGCAAGTAGTGCTTCTAAAACCGTGTTGGGGGCCAGAGCAGTAGTTTTAGTATAGGTGTTTGCCTAGCATGTTGGATTGGGTTGGATCCCCGGCATCCCATATGGTCCCTTGAGCCTGTCCTGAGTAATTCCTGAGTGCAGAGCCAGGAGTAGCCCCTGAGGACCGCTGGGTGTGCCCCCTCCCTGCCCGCCACCCCCCCCAAAAAAACATGTGGTTCATCATCAGAATCCTTTGGGTGCTTTTACCAATGGATATGCTTGCATTTCCAAGCCTAAGATTTCAGAGTTAGGATTTCAGAATTTGGATATTTAAAAGAGACTGGGGATCTGGTTTAGTGAAAGAGCAGATACCTACCCCAGGTGAGGCCCTTGGCTTTGCTCTCCAGCTCTGTGTTTAAAAAGAAAAAAAAAAAAGGCATGGCCTCAAAAACTGTGATGGTCAGCTGGTCAGTTATTTTACTTTATTGACTTAGGGATACTTTCTTCTGCATATATTTTCTTTACATTCAGTAGTTTATACTCACATAATTTTATATTTTCCCAGTGTTGTTTAGTTGGATTCTGCTTAAAAGTGTGTACATTTTGGGGGCTGGAGAGTTAGCACAGCGGGTAGGGCGTTTGCCTTGCACGCGACCGACCCGGGTTCGGTTCCCAGCATCCTATATGGTCCCCTGAGCACCGCCAGGAGTAACTCCTGAGTGCAGAGCCAGGAGTAACCCCTGTGCATCGCCAGGTATGACCCAAAAAGCAAAAAAAAGAAGAAAAGTGTGTACATTTCAGTATCTTTGTATATAGTGCTTTATTAGTCTTTACTATTAGAAATTTTGCCTCAACTACATTTCTTTCTAGTTATAAATTCCATCCTATCAAGAATAAGCAGATTACAGAATAAAGAACCTCTGAAATAGAGATTTCTGCTGTTTCATAGTATTGGGTTGGCTCCGTGTCTATCTTTGGTCTTCAGAAAAATCACGGTTCTTTCACAGAAGTTAATCTTTCTGGTGTTCCAGCATTTCTCATCTGCCTCCCTGTGGGCCCTCAGAATATTTCAAGGGGGCCACAGGTGAAAATTGTATAAATGGGGGGGGGCGCTGCATGAGACTGGGAGGACCAAAAGGTAGGATTGGGGAGTCATGGAAGAAAACTGGGTCAGAAGGGGCCAGTTGGGAAAAGATTGAGAAACAACAGTTTAAATAGTAGTTTAAACCATAGTCAAAGGTGTTTCTCAGAGTTGGCGGGAGGTGGGCACTGGCAGCCACCTGAGGTACAATTATTGGAGAACGAAAGGTAAATGGGGTGCTGCCGACACTGCTGGTGGGGGCTGGTATGTGTGTTGTTGTCCCATCCGCCTTCCTCCACCCCCACCCCACCCCTGCCCCCCGAGAAAGGGGGCAGTAGGCCAAATAAGATTGGGATGTCTGGTCTAGAATAACAAGTATCAGTGTCAAGTGTATTGTCCACTGTCCCTTTACCCTGATCAGTTTCCCTAAGTTACTAGTCTACTGTAACTTGAAATAAAACCCACTTAACCCTGAAATCTTCTGTTTTCACTCAGTGCTCTCATATTTCTCTTTCAGGTTTCTTTGGGTTATCACCCATTCTCCCTTATCATACTGTTGAGACCAGTAGTAAATGAGTGTTTTAAAGAACATTTGTGAGCCAGAGAGCTAGTATTGCGGGTAGGGTGCTTGCCTTGCATGTGAACAAGTTGAGTTTGATCCCTGGCACTGCATATGGTTCTCAGCATAACCAGGAGTGATCCCGAAGCACAGAGCCAGAAGTAAGCCTTGAGTTTAGCCAGGTGTGGCCCCAAAACAAAAACACAAGAGGAAAACAGCTTGTTTGTTTTTGTGCCTCAGATGTTTTTGTTTGTTACTTAATAGTCATCCTGTATTCTTAAGGAAGGTATATCTTTAACCAATCTGACAGGGATTGTTCCAACCACTCTTCCTGTCTGAGGCGAAGCTGTGTCTCTGATCTGAGCTGTACCTGCAGTTTCCTGTGACCACTTAGTTGCTTTTCCCGCGTTTATTATACTTGACTAATTTTTTGGGTTTTTTGTTAGTTGTTTTTTTGTTTGTTTGTTTGTTTGTTTGTTTTTTCAGTGCCAGGAATTGAACCAAGGGTCTCAAACAGCCTCAGACATCTTGTTTCATTTTTAATTCTACCTTTTGTTTTATATATAGTACAAGTGGTTCCCAAACTTATTTGATGTACTGCTCCCTTTTCAGAAGAAAAATTACTGGACCAGGGAAGTAGTTAAAAGGACTGAGCACATGCTTTGCATGGGGGTAGGCCCAGGTTCAATCCCTGGCACACAATTCCCTGAGCACAAACTGGAGTCAGTGTTTTTGTAAAGCATCAGTGCAAACAGAAGTGTTCCCCAGTTGTACCCAGGGCCACTACTAGGTATTTCCCCCACTCTTACATTCTACTGTCGTCTGCCCTGGTTTGGGAGGAAGAATCACACACTTTAGGAAACACTGCACAAAACCATTAAACTTCGCTTTTCTTCTCCACTTCAGGGCTATGTTCATGAGCGGATTGAGTGAAAGCAAACAGACGCATGTACACTTGAGGAACGTGGATGCAGCCACCTTACAGATAATTATCACTTACGCATACACGGGTAACTTGGCAATAAATGACAGCACTGTAGAACAGCTTTATGAAACAGCATGTTTCCTCCAGGTAAGCAGCTTTGTCATCAACTGTAACTCTGTATTCTTTAGTTTTTACCAGAAGCATTTCATCAGTACTGCTTGTATTATCTATGTGATTTTTATTATTGCATATTTTAGAAGGTAAATGGTTTCTCTTTAAAATGTATACCCAAAATATAGAATCTGATCAGTCAATCAAACTTAGTTTTAGGGTGGGAAATTAATTTAAAGGTAGTTAAAATTTCACAATCTGCCAAATAGGCCTGATACTGTTATTTCAAGTAAAAGTAATGCTTTAACCTTGTTAAGATTGATTGGGTTTTTTTGTGCTATGTTGTTTCTTTTTTAAGTTTGGAGGATTAGCTGACAGTGCTTGCATACCTGCAGGATTACACCTGTGACATACTGATAGTGGTTTTTTTCCCCCCACTCCCAACTGTACTGGGGGCTATCTAGCTCTTTGTTCAGGAGCGACCCCTGGCATCGCTATAGCCACCATATGTGGTATCAGGGAGGGGTTACTGTCTCTCTGGCCCATGATCTGGAAAACATTGTATGTTCCACAGAAAAGCTCATGGTTCTTATGAAAATTATTAATTAAGGTTAAATATAATTTGTGACCATTGTGAGCTAGTAAGTTAAATATTCATATGATAAATTATTTTACTATAGCGATAATATAGTGTGGCTAGGGAGTCTTCCTTGCTTGTAGCCTGTTTTGATCCCTAGCATCCCATGTAGCCCCCTGAGTCCATCCCCATAAGCCCTGAGCATCTCTTGATGTTGTCTTCCCTCTACCCCCCATACTCCCCAAATATATTTCACTGTATATTTCAATCTTGAATTTTTTAATTTTAAAGGGACTAGGAACTATAACAGTGTCTTTTACTTTTACTGTAGGATACTATTTCATGTTTCAGAAACAAAAGTTTCTCCAAAGGGAGAACCTTCAGATTAAAAATTAAAAGTGTATTGGTTGTATATACACTGACTGGTTAAATGCCAATAGTTCAGTGTAACTCCTGAAATTGGAACTCAATCCTTGCCTTAATGTAACTTTTTCTTTTAGATCTCTACTCCTTTTTCCTTCCTTAGAACTGCAGTGTCCTGCTATGTTTATAAATTTGGGGAACTTGGGCAGTAGTGACTTTTTGATGGTTTTGAGTCAAAGACACTGAGTTCTAAATTTAAACTTTTTTGTGGAGGCAGCTATACCTGGCAGTGCTCAGGAAACCAGTGCTGGGGCTCAAACCCCTGTCGGCTGCGTGCAAGGCAAACACCTTACCCACTGTACTATCACTCCAGCCTCTAAATTCAAACTCTTGAAAGAAATGCATCGGTATGCCTTCTCTATACTTAATAACTTGCCATCAGCTTATAAAGTCAGGAACTGAAAAGCAGATGCTTATTAAGAATTTCTATTAAAAATGTAAAACTTCAAAGAAAGGTAAGTTCTGGAACATTTATTTACTCTAAGCAGTGTTATAGTGCCTTCTTTTCTTTCTTTCCATATGATTAAACTGCATCTATGTGACTGCAAAAGGGCTCTGCCTCTCGGAGTGGACTGCTTTTCTTGGACATTTGTGGGATGGGGCATTTTGTAACTAAGATAGATGACTTTCACTAGTGACACATGAGATGAGTTTTAATCTGTGGCACTGCAGGACCCTCACAGTGGCACATCCTTGGGCCTTGCATTGAACTGGCCCAGTTGACTTAAGAATTACCATTGAGGTCCTTGAACTTTCTGAGAACTTCCTTGGAGACCCTCTACCACCCTCCCAACCCCAAAAAAGTACAAATCCAAGAAATTTGTATCTGAGTTACTTAAATGCAGATAATTTAAGTGCCTATTTAATGTTACACTATTAGCTCTTAAATGGAGCAGTTAAGTAGGCCACTGGTCACAAACCAAAAGTGCAAAACTCTGCATAATCTAATTTTGGTATATTTGGAGCCTGAGCAGTGGTACAGAGGATAGTACACTTGCCTTGCATCTTGTCAACTTGGGTTCAATCCCTAACACTCCATATGATCTCCCAAGTTCACCATGAGTGACCTCTGAGCACAGAACCAGGAATAAGTCCTGAGCATTGCCAGGTGTGGCCCAGAAAGAAAAAATTATCAGAGAACATCTCTGAGCCCAAACATATCTGAAAATAAAAAAATACTGTATTGGGATATGATTTATATACTATATTTTACAAAGATAAAACATATCTTGTTTCATAAACCTTTTTTCCCCTCTCCCTGTAGGTAGAAGATGTGTTACAACGTTGCAGAGAATATTTAATTAAAAAAATTAATGCAGAGAATTGTGTGCGATTGTTGAGTTTTGCTGATCTGTTCAGCTGTGAAGAATTAAAACAAAGTGCTAAAAGGATGGTGGAACACAAGTTCACTGCTGTTTATCACCAGGAAGCGTTCATGCAGCTGTCACATGACCTACTGATTGACATTCTCAGTAGTGACAATTTAAACGTAGAGAAGGAGGAGACAGTTCGTGAAGCTGCTATGCTCTGGCTAGAATATAACACAGAATCGCGATCCCAGTATTTATCTTCAGTTCTTAGCCAAATTAGAATTGATGCACTTTCAGAAGTAACACAGAGAGCTTGGTTTCAAGGTTTGCCACCGAATGATAAGTCTGTGGTGGTTCAAGGTCTCTATAAGTCCATGCCCAAGTTTTTCAAACCAAGATTGGGGATGACCAAAGAAGAGATGATGATTTTCATTGAAGCATCTTCAGAAAATTCCTGTAGTCTTTACTCTTCTGTCTGTTACAGCCCCCAAGCAGAAAAAGTTTACAAGCTCTGCAGCCCTCCAGCTGATTTACATAAAGTTGGCACCGTTGTTACTCCCGATAATGACATCTACATAGCTGGTGGTCAAGTTCCTCTGAAAAACTCAAAAACAAATCACAGTAAAACAAGCAAACTTTATACTGCCTTCAGAACTGTGAATTGCTTTTACTGGTTTGATGCACAGCAAAATACCTGGTTTCCAAAGACCCCGATGCATTTTGTCCGCATAAAACCATCTTTGGTTTGCTGCGAAGGCTATATCTATGCAATTGGTGGTGATAGTGTTGGTGGAGAGCTTAATCGGAGGACTGTAGAGAGATATGACACTGAGAAGGACGAGTGGACAATGGTCAGTCCCTTGCCTTGTGCTTGGCAGTGGAGTGCCGCAGTTGTGGTTCATGACTGCATTTATGTCATGACACTGAACCTTATGTACTGCTACTTCCCAAGATCTGATTCCTGGGTAGAAATGGCCATGAGACAGACAAGTAGGTCTTTTGCTTCAGCTGCAGCTTTTGGTGATAAAATTTTCTATATCGGCGGATTGCATATTGCTACCAATTCTGGCATAAGATTCCCCTCTGGAACAGTAGATGGATCTTCAGTAACTGTGGAAATTTATGATGTGAATAAAAATGAGTGGAAAATGGCTGCCAACATACCTGCAAAGAGGTACTCAGACCCCTGTGTTCGAGCTGTTGTGATATCTAATTCCCTGTGTGTGTTCATGCGAGAAACACATCTAAATGAGAGAGCTAAATATGTCACCTACCAGTACGATCTGGAACTTGACCGGTGGTCTTTGCGGCAGCATATATCTGAACGTGTTCTATGGGACCTCGGGAGAGACTTTCGATGCACTGTGGGGAAACTTTATCCATCCTGCCTTGAAGAATCTCCATGGAAGCCACCAACTTACTTTTTTTCACCAGACGGGACAGAAGAGTTTGAACTGGATGGAGAATTGATTGGATTACCACCTGTATAGTTCAGGGAATGCACGCCTGTTTTATGTGCTTTGTCATTTACTTTGCTAAACAAGAAAAGCTATGAAAGGACTAAATATGATTACATAAAAATCTATCTTTGATAAATTTTATTTTTATGCCCTACTTAATATTTGCATCAGTATAATATATATCAGTGAGTCTTACAGAAAAATATGCTTCCATAATATGAAATAGATTATCCAATAATTGAGGAGCTTCTATGTGTATCCATGAGAGCATAAAAATCTGGATTATCTAATAACATTGTTAGCCCTGTGTATGTACAGATCAAAAAGTTCACTTATTAAAGTAGTTTCTGTTCCTAGTGTGGTATATTGCAAATTGTGCTAAAGTTATTTTAGTATATGTATTTCATTCTCGTGCTTCTGTTCTGAAGTCCTGGAATAATTTTTTCAGTGTAATTAATTCAGCTGCACTTAACACTAATGTCCATGTTGGTATAAAACTGTTTAAATCTTATAGTTGAGGAAGATCTTCCATTTTATGGTATTACAGGGAAGCTAAGACTGCAGGATCAGTCTAACTATACTATTAGGTGCATGTTTTCCCTTTTCAATAACTTATACTTGTCTATCTAGAATATAGGTCTTCCAATCAGCTGGTCATTTACCAGGTATGGACTTAAGTTGCTGGGCTTGCAATAAGAATTGCTGGTCCCTCATTGTGCGGGTTGGGGTGGAGCTTTAATCAGGAAATGCTCCACTTTCTGTATTATGTTAACATTGGCTCATGCATATACCTACCTGCTGCTGATGTATTTCTCCATCTTAAAGATTTAGAGTGGGTTAACCAGGTAATTTACATCTTAAATTAATAACAAGCATTACTGTAGAGTGATTGTGTATAGATCTCCATTAGCTGTCAGGGTGTGTTTTTTTAGCCTGTTGTGTATGTTGTGTGTGTGGGGTGGGTAGGATTAGGACGGTGAACTGTTCAGGAATTCTCTGCACTAGCTGTGCAGAAGAGCAGATACCTAGTGCTGCTCTGGCATTAATCCCAGGAACCACTAGCAGTAGCGGGGCGCCGCCAATCTAACATGAGCACAGGTGCTTCATGACAAACATTACTAGCATGTTCAACTGCATAATGTTCTGGCACTGTATTTTGAATGACATTAATTTATTAAATAAATTGTATATATTCAATATCTGCTTTTCTTTTGTGATGGGAATGGTATAAAATTATGTGCTTTGAGTTTTAATTTGAGTGGGTCAGTTTAGCTTGTTACAGGTAGTTTCAGAATTTTGTTTTATGCAAATAAAAATTCATTTGGGGGGGATCAAATTTGAGCTTTACTGTATCAACATACATTACCAGCCAAAGCAATGTCTTTCCACCCTAATGGTTTATTAGAATCACCTAAGAGTTTGGAGTGATGCTGGGGCCTTACCCTGAACACAATGAAATAAAATCTCTGGTAGGACTCTGCCATTTCTAAGTATTAACACCTCATTTAGAGCCATTCTGGTAGGTGAGGTGTTTTTTTGGGGGGTGGGGTGGGGAGGAAGGGGGTGTTACCAGCATACTCAGGGGTTATTCTTGGCTCTGCACTCAGGGATCACTGCTGGAGGGCTGGAAACTGAACTGTATGGGATGCTGGGAATCAAACCCAGGTCAGCTGTGTGCAAGGTAAACACCCCACTTGCTTTCTATCACTCCAGCTCCTGACCCAGAAATTTTTATACAGCTCTGGGTATGTAAAATAGGCATACAAATACAAAACACTTCCTGATACTGATAAATGATAAAGTTAATGATAAAGTTATCTTAAAACATTTTGGTGACTTCTTCCACATTCCACTAAATGACCCTGTATGGAGTTGTAACCTGCCATTTCTAAGAAGCCAGTGCTGTGGGGCTGGAGTGATACACAGTGAGGAGGGCACTTATCTTGCAAACAGCCAACATGGGTTTGATGCCCAGTACCACACTGTCCTCTGAGCCCGCTAGGAGTAAGCCCTGAGCAGACAGTGTGCTTCCCAAAACAAAAACAGGCCTTGAGTGCTGTTTCATAAGCTGAAGACTAAGTTCAGTCCTATGGGTATGCTTAGTGTGGTCCTGCTGTTTGAGCCTGTCAGCTCTGCTCTCAGATCTCTGGCTCCCCAAGGAATTTTCAGTCATAATGTCACCAGGTGTGTGAGCTGCAGTGGGCATGAAGTACACCCCCTGCTGTGAGTACCACAGTGACTGCCACCACAAATCCACCAGCACTGGCATTACATACATGTATATAAAGGACTAGAGAGACTGCTCAAAGGAATGGACCTTATGCCTAACAGGGATATTGTGTGGACTCCTTAGCGCCCCTTGCCCCTGGCACCCCAAACACCACTGCCCGCTAAGCCCTGAACTGTCAAACCTTTATTACCCTGCTGAGTATCATACCAACTGGCTCCTGGAACCCCCGAGTGCCTCTGGGTACTTGTAATGCACTTGAATAAATGTTACATAACAAAAACAGCCTGCACTAAAAACTACAACATTGCTGAGAAGGACTCATACAGGACAGGAGAATTATAAGGCAGGCGTCCCTGATTCAGTTGTTGACACAGGTCCTTGGGAACCCCAGAGTGGCCCTGAGCTTGGAGTCAGGAGTAGCACATGATCACCACTGGGTGATTGAATTTCAAACAAGATATAGGGGGGCTAAGGACTGAAGCAATCCAAGTGCCTGAGAACAGACCGGTCAAAGAAACTGGTAACTGTTACACAATGGAATACTATGCAGCTGTTAGGAAAAATGAAGTCATGAAATTTGCTTAAATATGGATGGAAATGGAGAATGGTGAGTGAAATGAGTCAGAAGGAGAAAAGTAGAATGATTGGACTCATTTGTGGCATATTAAAAATTGGTATGAGACCAGTACCCAAGGACAGTAGAAACAGGCCAGGAGAATTTTTCCATGTTTGGAAGCCTGCCTCCAATGCTGGGGGAGAAGGCATTGGGATAGAGGAGGGACCACGGTGACAAAGATAGTTAGAAATGATCACTCTGGATAAGAACTGAGCTGAAAACAGGTAAAGAAACATCATAACCTCTCAGTGCCTGTACTGAAAACAATGCCCCAGAAGGGATTGGGGGGGCGGGGAAGAAAAGTGCCTGCCATAGAGACGGGCTGGGAGGAGGAGGGAAATGGGCCATTGGTGGTGGGAAATGTACTTTGGTAGAGGGGTGGGTGTTGGAAAACTGAAACTCAACCATGATCAGCTTTGTAACTATCACGGCGATTCAAAAATAAAAGTACAGGAACTAAGGTGCTTGGCTTGCCCATGACCAAATCCAGTTCAATCTTCAGCACTGAATAGAGTCCCTCTAGCTCTGTTACCAGAGTAATCTGAACTCAGCCAGAGTAAGTTATGGGCACAGCCAGGTGTGGTCAAAAAACCCAAACAACCAAAAAATTCATGACTAAATTTAGAAATTTATGTAGAAAAGCAAAAAGCTTACCGTCACTGTAGTACCATGTAAGAATAGATATAGATAAATGGACTCTAATGCACTGCACTATAGCACTGTCCTGTTGTTCATCGATTTGCTTGCGTGGGCACCAGTAACATCTCCATTGTGAGACTTGTTACTGTTTCTGGCATATCTAATACGCCACTGGGAGCTTGCCAGGTTCTGCCATGCGGGTGGGATACTCTCAGTAGCTTGCCGGGCTGTCCAAGAGGGACCGAGGAATCAAACCGGGGTCAGCCACGTGCAAGGCAAACACCCTACCCGCTGTGCTATCACTCCAGCCTGGACTTAATAGAATCCAGAAAAAACGTTCTCATATAAGATGCGTTAATATTTTAACAGATACCAATGTAATGCAGTGGGTTGTAAAAGAGTCTTATGCAATAAATCCTGAGCCATAGTAGAGCGGGTAGGGCATTTGCCTTGCATGTGGCCAAATTTGGTTTAGTTCCCAGCATCCCATGTGGTCCCCCAGCACTACCATGAGAGTAATTCCTGAGTGCAGAGCCAGGAGTAACCCTCAGCATCGCCGGGTATGACCCAAAAGGGAAAAACAAACAAAAAACACCTCAGTGCTTTGTTTACCTATTAATTTTCTAACCTATTATATATGGATATATGAAAGTATTAGAGAAAAAGGGTGAATTCCTCTATAGCCAAAATATGATTAGTATTTTGTAATTAGTAATTAGTAGGGGATGTAATTAGTAAATAGTAATTAGTAGGGGATAAAGTAAAGTAAAGGCCCTCCCATTGATCGTCGATTTGCTCGAGCGGGCCCAGTAACCTCTCCATTGGAGACTTTGTTGTTACTGTGTCTGGCATATCGAATACTCTCGGTAGCTTGCCGGGCTCTCCGAGAGGGGCGGAGGAATCGAACTCGGGTCGGCCATGTTGGCCGCTTGTAAGGCGGACGCCCTACCCGCTGTGCTATCGCTCCAGTAGGGGATGCTAATGTAATTTTGTTGACAAAGTTCCATAGGTCAAGGCAGCATAAAAGACAAATGACAGAAGGAGAAAAAATATCTGTATTAGTATCGTTAATATCTTCAGTTTTCTAAGTGTGGAGTGTAGTTTGAGACCACCACTGGCAGTGTTTGACCCACGGTCTGCCATATGCAAAGCAAGTTTTTAAATCCTATCTCCACAGCCTCTCAACGGACATTTAAAATCAAGAAAACCCTACAGAAAGCTTGTGAGATGAACAACAGGTAAAAGCTACCCTTCAGCTGTATGAATACATACTCACCTCATTCATATTAAGAGGAATGCAAAATATTTCCTGAGATCCTATTTCTCATATGTTGGCAAAAATCATAAAATCTGACATCTCTTTTTTTTTTTTTTTTTTTTGCTTTTTGGATTATAACTGGTGATGCTCAGGGGTTACTCCTGACTCTGCACTCAGGAATTACTCCTGGTGGCACTCGGGGGACCATATGGGATGCTGGAAATCAAACCCGGATTGGCCTCTACAAGGCAATCGCCCTACCCGCTGTGCCATCACTCCAGCCCCAAAATCTGACATCTTACTAATGGACAAATAGGTACTCCCATACATTGCTGATGGCCTTACAAGTTACTCTTATTGTAGTTTTGGAGGATTTGGCAATATCTGACAAGATTACTAATTCCTTTGACCAGCGATCTCAAAGATAAGCTGGCAAACATAATTTTAAGTTGATGTGTGAAGTTATACCTTACAACACTATAATCACTGTCACTGTCACTGTCCTCCCGTTGTTCATCGATTTGCTCGAGCGGGCCCAGTAACATTGTGAGACTTGTTACTGTGTTTGGCATATCGAATACGTCACGGGTAGCTTGCCAGGTTTTGCCATGTGTGCGAGATACTCTCGGTAGCTTGCCGGGCTCTCTGAGAGGAGCGGAGGAATCAAACTCGGGTTGGCCATGTTGGCTGTGTGCAAGGCAAACGCCCTACCCGCTGTGCTATCACTCCAGCCCACAACACTATAATAGCAAAAAGAATGGAAACAGAGGTCAGAGATTCAGAAAGGTTATGGCATCTGACTTGCTTGTAGCTGATCCAAATTCAATCCCCAACACCACATGTCTGTGAGCATCATTGGGTGCAGTCCTGGGGGCCTGAGCCCTCAGGAGCCTGGTTAATGCCTGACACAGCAGGAGCCTCACACTAAACCACCAGCCTGGTTTGTGGAGAATTGCCAGAAAGGTCACCTGGACCTCTGGAGCACTGCTTGGCTGGTCCCAAAGAATAAATAAAAAGAAAGAAATAACCCAAATATCCCTCAAGAAAGGATTGGCTACATGTTAGGTCCACGAACACTTATCCAGAATATAAAAGATACAAAAGAGCAAAGTATGTGTGTGTGTGTGTTTGTATGTGTGAGTGCATGCGTGCACACGCATGTGCATGTATATATGTACGTGCATATATGTATATAGCAAAATGTACATTTCCTATAATCTTTGCTTCTTATGTGTTTGAAGTAAAAGAATTAATTGTAAACACTTAGAAGTGATTACATGAAGTGGGAAGGAAGAGGAACTGAGAGAGATTAAAAACAAGTCTTTGAACACACCTTTTTTTGTAAATTTGACTTTGAAACCAGTAAATATTTTACATGATTGAAAAACCAAAATTAAATGTAAAGACTTTAAGAGGAAGTTAATGGATCTAAATTAGTATTCAGTGGGTGGCATAATCTCACACACACACACACACACACACAAGTAACTTTTAATCAATGTAAAGCAGTAATTGCTACATTCCTACTGGAATAAGCCCAAAGGGGAAAGTCTGGAACTGCTTTTGGTCTTTCCTCCCCCACCCCCACGCCATAGTCCTGGGGTTGTTTTTGACAGTTGCTGGGCAGGGATAGTTGGTGGGACCAGAAGGTTCCAGGGATCCAGCCTGTGCTTCTCATATGTGCTCAGCCCACTGAGCTCTCTCTCTCTCTCTGGTCCTGCTCTTAGTCTTTTTAATGGCAATGTTTTAGCATTCTGTGATTATTGCATAGGTGCTGGGTGTTAAAGCAAGTGAATAGGGGTTGGAGCAATATTACAGTGGGTAGTGTCCTTGCCTTGCATGCAGCCAACCTGGGTTTGATCCCTGGCACCCCAAATGGTCCTCCAAGAACTGCCAGGAGTGATTCCTGAGCAAGAGCCAGAGTAAGCCCTGAGCATCGCCAGGTGTGGCCCAAAATCAAAAACATTTGGTTTTTGGAGAAAATATTAATTCAAATACCAAGGAAGTTATCAAGATGATTCAAAATACCTGGCAGCCAGTTAACCAAAACAACCACTAGCCAAAGTGGAAACAATAAATGCAACAGTAGAATAGACACTCCAGTAAGAGGAAGGTACATAGATTGGTCATGTACTGAAAACTAACGCTTCTCCAATATAACACATTTCCCCTACACTTATTTGGGTTCATTTTTCCTACCACTTATCACCGTACTCATAACATTTCTCATGAGAAAAACTGAAAATGTTAAATGCAGTTTTGAGGGCTTGGAAGGGTTGTTGGGCCACAACCTGGGTGTGCTCAGGGCTTACTCCTGGCCCCGCACCCAGGGATCACTCCTGGCGGGACTTGGGGGACCATACGGAATGCCGGGGAATAAAACCCAGGTTGGACACATGTGCAACCTTGCACATTGCAAGGCAAACAACTTACAAGCTGTACTATTTAACTAGTCACTCCAATGATAGATTTTAAGAAAATTAAAAAAAAAACCTCAAATTACTAAAATGTATATGAAACCTTAAAAGACCCCAAATGGTTAAAGTAATCTTGGAGAAATAAAGGAAAATAAAGTATTTATGCTGCCTGATCTCAAACTATACTATAGAGTGACAGTAATTATAACAGCATGGTAGGGGTTAAAGAGATAGTACAGTGGGTAGGATGCTTGCCAACCTGTGTTTGGTCCCCGATACCCTATATGGTCCCCCAAGCACTACCAGGAGTGATCCCTGAGAGCAGAGCCTGGAGTTATCCCTGAGCACTGGAGAGTGTTACCAAAAAACAAAAACAATAGCAAAATAGTATGGTAAAGGTAAAGGTAAAGGCCCTCCCGTTGATCGTCGATTTGCTCGAGCGGGCCCAGTAACGTCTCCATTGGAGACTTTGTTGTTACTGTGTTTGGCATATCAAATACTCTCGGTAGCTTGCCTGGTTCTCCGAGAGGGGCGGAGGAATCGAACTCGGGTCGGCCATCTTGGCCGCTTATAAGACGAACACCCTATCGCTGTGCTAAGTAAATATACAGATATTTGGGATAAAATTGAGAGCCCCCAAATAAATGCATACATTTATGGAAATAATTTATGATAAATAAAATCCTGACCACGATAATAGAGAAAGAAAACACTCTAACAAATGGTATTGGGAAATTGGACAGCCACATGAAAAAGAATGAAAATGTTTTACCCTTTAAGTCCATACACAAAAGTTAATTAAAAATGGATTAATAGACCTGGATGTAAGACTTGAAACTATAAAACATACAGAAGAGAATGTAGGTGATAAATAGCAAGACATCAGCATTAGAGATGTTGAAGAATTGGCCCCAATGACAAGGGAAATGGAAGCAAAAATAAACGATTGGAACTACATTGTGTTCAAGAACTTTTCCAAAGCGAGAGAAGGTATCAAGAAACATACTACCTAAACTACTATCAAAATTAAAAGGCTAAAAAAGGGGCAAGGGAGAATCCACAGAATGAAAAGACAAACTACTGGGTGGGAGAAGATATTTGCACATCACATGCCTGATACAAGTTTGGTATATAAGTTATATGAAGAATGCATGCATCTCAATAACAAAACAGTAAAGGAATCCAGTTTTGAAATGTGTCAAAGGGGATGGTGGCATAGCTCAGAGGTCTGGCATGAGCTTAGTTTCGATCTCCAGCACTGTCTGACCTCCAAGCACCAAAAAAGCACCAAGGGGGGCATCCCTGATGAGATGAGGGATGAGAAGACCACTGAGAAGACCCTACCCCAAATTCATAGACGATCTCAATACACATTTTCTAAGAAGACATATAGGCCATCAGAAGCATGTTCGATGCATGTGGTGGCACTGGGGGCTTGAACTCGTGGTCTCATGCCTACAAGGCAGATGCTTCTAGCTTTAAAGTCATCCCCTGGGCCATAATTTTCAAGTTGAGCTACAATTCACATGCAATAAAATTCACCCCTTTTCAAGTGTGAAATTTGTCAGTTATCAGCTGAAAATCACCCATGGCCATGGGTGAGATTTGGTGACCAGAGATGGGGGAGGGGGGAGGGGGAGAAGGGGCAGGGCTCAGCCCACCTTCACTGTGTGGAGGGTGAAATCCACTGTCTGGGCCCTCTCACTCTGTCCCGTCAGTCCACAGGAAGTCTAGAGTTCCCAAGGCAGAGTCACATTGATGGGGCATGGAGGGTTGTGTGGGGAGAGCTGGCAGCCCCCCACTTTCCCATCAAGTTGATCAAGTGAGAAAGATAAATTGTCAGAGTCAATAGTTTGTGTTGTTTTCACAATCTTGACATCACTCTCTAGTCTGCCCACCAAAGAGACCCTGTGCCTTAGATCCCGCTTCTCTTTCTTTCTTTCTTTCTTTCTTTCTTTCTTTCTTTCTTTCTTTCTTTCTTTCTTTCTTTCTTTCTTTCTCTTTCTCTTTCTTTCTTTCTTTCTTTCTTTCTTTCTTTCTTTCTTTCTTTCTTTCTTTCTTTGCCTGCAGACATACTTAATTTTAGTTTGAATCAAGACCATAGTTAAATGTGCACCACGTCACTGTTTGGTAGATCATTTCCCCCCCCCTAGAATTTCTCCCTCCACGACTTCATATTCTTTTAATTTTATAAAACTTTTCCTCTACAGTTTACCAAAATCTGGATTTTGCTGGTTGCTCTGCTAGAAGCACTTTAGCGCATACAAACGCCTATAGTTTCATAAATTGCTAACTGGGAGTAAAGTTTTAATCAGATTCAGACTTAATGGCAAGGGCAGCAAAACTAGATTATAGGCAACCTATTATTCTACCAACATAATGTTCAGTTGTCTCCCTCTCTTGTTTTCAAGGGGTACTCTCCCAGCCGGCAGTCGGGGAGGGCTGAGGCTATTCCTGGCCAGTGCTCAGCCAACCAAAACAGCTCAATGCTCAGTCTGGCACTGAGCTACTGCTCAGGCCCTGGACGCTGGGGACCCCCAGTGTGGTGGATGTTCAGGGGACCATCTGATGCTATTAGGTGCATGAGAGGGAAAATGCTCATCACCACATTATCAGAAACTGCAAATCCAAATAAAATGAGAAGTCACTTCACACTACTGAGACTGGCCCATATCAAAGGGAATAATTGCAAGTGTGGGTGAACATATAAGAAAAAAGGATCCCTAGGATATTGTTGGTAAAATACACATACAGTTTGCCATTAATGATTAATGTGAAGCTCAGGGCTGACTCCTGGCTCTGTGCTCAGGGCTGACTCCTGGCTCTGTACTCAGGGATCACTCCTGTGGGCTTGAGGACCCATACATGATTCTGGGGATCAAACCCAGGTCGGCCAATTGCAAGGCAAGAGCCTAACTCACATGCCCCAGAATAAAATCAAAAACAAGCCCCCCACCCCCAATGAATCATCCATTGAAATAGCATGAGACATAACTTTTTGTTGGTAGGGGGTGAGCGACATTGGGCAGTGCTGGGTTTCACTCTTGGTGGTGCTGGGAGGACGTGCAGTGCCTATGTGGGGTATCACACCTGGGGCTCTTTAGGCGAAGTCTGTACCCTGGGCACTGCACCAGGATTTCTTCTATTGTTTTTTGTTTGTTTCTTACTTATTTCATTGAGTGTGGGGGCCACACTTGGCAATGCTTAGTGACCCCCTCCTGGCATCTCACTACTGATGATGCTCAGGAAACCTATATGTAATGCTGGGGATCAAAATGAGGTGGGCTGCATGCAAGGCAAGCATCTCAACCTCTGGACTATCTCCCTGGCCCTCCCTTTTGGTGGGGAAGTATTTTGGTTTGAGTTATTTTTGTTGCTGCGAAGCCCAGGGTCTCCAAAGTTCACCCTTTGAGGGACTTTCATGAGTGACTTTCACCCCAGCCCCAGAATTGCCTTCCTTTTTAAGGCTGAATACTATTCACCACATCTGTCTGATGTTCTCTTTACCCATTTATCTGTTGCTTCCATCCACCCCTGAGAAAAACACTTTTTGAACATGGGTCTGTATATATCTCTCCAAGTTCTGCTTTCTGTGTCAAGTCTGGATTTTCATAATTTCATAGATAAAATGATACTTTAAATGTCTCTTGACATAACATTTTACTTATTTTTAAGTCTTTGTTGTTGAGAAAAGGGGAAGGGGAAGGCATACCTTGAAGTGCTCAGGGCTATTCCTTGTTCTGAACTCAGCAGTGACCATCTGTCAAGGGGCCACCTACAGTATTGAGGATTTGCTTTTGCGGGGAGGGGTCACACCTGACGATACACAGGGGTCACTCCTGGCTCTGTACTCAGGTATTACCCCTGGTGGTGTTCAGGGGACCATATGAGATGCTGGGAATCAAACCCGGGTCAGCCGCGTGCAAGGCAAACGCCCTACCCGCTGTGCTATTGCTCTGGCCCCGGTACTGAGGATTTGAACTCAGCAAGTGCCTTTCCCCTGTACTCTCTCCAGCCCTGTGATTTTTTGTGATGGGACTTGGGGCTCTGGGACCACTCCCGGTGCTGCTGGCGGTGTCACCAGGGTCATGCCCAGCAGTGCTGTGGTGCTGTGAAGAAGCACGGAGGGAAGTCAGGACACGAGGTATCTCTAATGCTCATGTGGATAATGATATTTGTCCTGATAAAACACTGCAGTGAGCGGTCATGACTTCCTGGTAACAGCTAAACTTTAGTTTCATCGGAGACAAGGACATTCCTAAGTCATGCTCACACCATGAATATTTGAAGTCATTCCTGTTGGATGCATTTGAGAATAGATTTTTTTTTAAGCTTTGAAAGCTGGGTAAGCACAGGGAAAACTGAGGTTTGTCGAGTTCATGAGAAAGGGCAAGGATCCTATTTCTCTTCAGTCACAAAATTTCCTTTGAGGCTTAAGGACTGTTATTCTGCCACATTTAATTTTTCCCAAGACCGGGAGCCCATTTTCCCCGCAGGGCTAAAGAATCACACAGCTCTATGCCCAAGGCCTCTCCCCACCATGAACAGTGCTTTCTGGATGAGCTAGATTTCCAGAAAAGAAGTGTTTATTCTGGATCCGACCTAATTTGGACAGCTGAATTCTCCTGAGGATGGAGAGTTTTCCTTACCCTTGGCCTACTTTCTTTGCTACTAAATATCCTTTTACAGTTCCACCAAGTTCTTTGCAAAATCGAGCTGAAAGCCCTGCTTTCTTGTGCTCAATTCCGTTTGCTCTTTCAGTGAGCCCATGACATCACGCTTCTTGGAAAGCCAACCCCGCAGAGTCCTGCATGGGACAGCAGTGTTTTGTTCTTGTCACAATTTTCACAAAGTGCCTGCTACATGCCCAACCCCTGGTCTCAGAGTGTATCGCGAAACCAGAAGAGGGTATGGACACAGGGGATCCACGGGGGCAGGTCCTCATTGACGACCTGCGAGCTTTCACTCACATGTGCTTCTTTGCTGCTTTAATTGGTGGTGGGATTCTGTTCCTGGCCCCACTCCAGTATCAGTTTGGGACAGAAGACACTTACCACCATATCAGAGACCTCAGAAATCCATCTTTTCCCACATTCTCATGCCCACGTGGGAAAAACTGAGAAAAGGCCCAGGATAGAGCAAGAAGGACCATCAAGGGGACACGCCGAGCCCTGCTGGCCATTGAGTGACCTTACAGTTGGCGGCCCTGAAGTCTCTTTACAGTTCAATCACTGTGAATTTTCACCATGACTGTACCTGATGACAGTATAAGAAGTAAGGAGCATCCTTACTGCACCCCTCGCCCCCCCTCCAAATGCTGTGGCCGAGAATCCCTTGACTTTTTCCTCTTTGGGATTATTTTCTTAGGAGTTAACTCTCACATATGGAATGTTGGTGAAGCTAAGGAACTGAGGATAGGGATGAGGTCTGGGCTTTGGCTGCACACCAGGAGGTGTGTAGGGTCAAGCTCTGTGCTTAAGGGTGCTCGAGGGAACATGAGGTACAGGTACGAACCCAGCCTCCTGCAAGCAGTTGGAGGCACTCAGCCCTCTTCAGCTATCCACCCTGCACCTCCCAAAATTAGTTCAAAGGGACTTAGATGAAAGTTCCCTCTATACCCATTTTGGTGAGGGTTTTCTTCATAAACGGGTGCTGGATCTTGTCAAATGCTTTCTCTGCATCTATTGATATGATCATATGGTTTTTATCTTTTCTTTTGTTGATATGATGGATTATGTTGATTTATTTCCAAATGTTAAACCATCCTTTCATCCCCGGGATGAATCCCACTCGGTCATGGTGTATGAGCTTTTGATGAGTTGTTGAATTCTATTTGCTAGTATTTTGTTGAGAATCTTCACATCCATGTTCATCAGGGATATCAGCCTGTAGTTTTCTTTTCTTGTGGTGTCTTTGTTTCCTTTTGGTATTAGAGAGATATGGGCTTCATAGAAACTGTTTGGGAGAGTTTCTGTTTCTTCAATTTCCTGGAAAAGCTTGAGAAGAACTGGCAAAAGGTTCTCTTTAAATGTTTGGAAAAATTCGCTAGTGAATCCATCTGGTCCTGGGCCTGAGAGCCTGAGAACAGATGACTGGTTAAAGAAACTTTGGTACATCTACATAATGGAGTAGTATGTAGCTGTTAGAAAAGATGAAGTCATGAAATTTATGTACAAGTGGTACTGCATGGAAAGTATCATGCTAAGCGAAATGAGTCAGAAAGAGAGGGACAGACATAGAAAGATTGCATTCATCTGGGGAACATAAAGTAACAAAATAGGAGACTAGTACCCAAGATTAGCCGAGATAAGTACCAGGAGGTTCACTCCATGGCTTGGAGGCCAGCCACACATGCTAGGGGAAAAGGCAGCTCAGATAGAGATGGGAGTACCCAATAAAGGATGTTGGGAGGATCCTTCCAGCATGAGAGATGCATGCTGAAAGTAGACTATAGACCGAACATGATTGCCACTCAATGCCTCTTTTGCAAACCTCAGCACCCAAAAGGAGAGAGAGAACAAAAGAGAATGCCCTGCCACAGAGGGAGGGTGGGATGAGGGGATGGAGGGGTGGGAGGGATGCTGGGATCAGTGCTGGTGGAGAATGGGCACTGGTGGAGGGATGGGTATTCGATCATTGTATAACTGAAACTCAAGCACAAAAAATTTTAAGTCTACAACTGTACCTCATGGTGTTTCACTAATAAAAATTAAAATAAATAAATAAATAAATAAATAAAAAACAAAGGGACTTTGATGCATTTGTCAAGATACTGGGCCTCAGGAATTATTCCTGGTGGTGCTCAGGGGACCATATGGGATGCTGGGAATCGAACCCAGGTCAGCCGCCTTACCCGCTGTGCTACTCCAGCCCCTAGTGTGCTTCTTTTTTGAAAAATACTTTTTAATTGAATCACCTTGAGATATGCAGTTACAAAGTTATTCTGTGACACAAGTGATTTCTGGCTCACTGCCCGCCAGGTGTGTGTGAACCCACAACCAAAGGGCCCGACTTGGGTGAGCACTGCAAAAAAAATCAGGAGCTCTCCTAGCAAGCACGTGTGTGAGTACCAAACCTATAGAGAGCGAGCCTAATCTATGTACAGTGCTGCATTGTAGGGCGCCGCCTCTGGCAAGAACCAGTCAGCCCAGGTAATGCCTGACTCACTCATGAGAGAAGGGAGGGGCCCCCCTCCCCAACCCAGCCCACCACCAGTGATCCCAGAGCACAGAGCCAGGAGTAAGCCCTGAGTACCACTGTGTGTGACCCCAAAACAAAACAGACAAAAACCTGAAAACAGTAGCAGAAAGAAGCTGTGCAAGATAACTGATCTTGTACCAAGAACCAGTTCCGAATCGCTGTCCCCCTGGGTGATGTCCTTTAGTCTCTGGCTTCCAGGAAGAGTGGCTGAGGGACTGTTTTCCAGGACAGAGCCAGGAGGGCGCTGCCTGTGACACTTACTCACCTTCCACCCACTCAACCCTCAGGGAGCCGTTAGGCTCATCTGGTAAAGCTTATCTGAAAAACAAAAACCAAAAACCAAAAAACTCCATGAATCAGACTACGAACAGAAGCTCAATGGACTTTTTGTTTTCTCCCAACTTCCATTGAGGCATCATGGTTTGCAGCACTGCTCTATTTTGCAGTATTGCAAATCAGGTTTCATGCATAAACTGTTCTTTGTTTTGTTTAGGTGCACGGAATTACTCCTGGCTCTGTGCTCAGGGGTCTCTCCTGGAGGCGCCTGGGGCACCATACATGGTGCTGGGGAAAGAACCCAGGTCAACTGTGTGCAAGGTGAATGCCAGAATCTCCTGCTGAGCCTCCCACCCCCCATGTCCAGCATTTCACACCTTACCCACCTCCAGTGTCAGCTCCCTCCCTTCCCTAAGCCACCTCACACATAATCCTTCTATTACTCTTTTTCGAAAATTCTCTTTTAAAAAGAAAAAAAAAGATTATGGAGATTCAATGAATCTTTTTTAAAAAAAGAAAAATAGTAAAATTCTTTTTCTTTTTTTTGGAGGGGGGTTGGTCACACCCGGTGATGCTCAGGGCTTACTCCTGGCTCTGCACTCAGGAATCACTCCTGGCGGTGTTCGGGGGACCATATGGGATGCTGGGAATTAAACCCGGGTTGGCGGGTTGGCCGTTTGCAAGGCAAACGCCCTACCTGCTGTGCTATCGCTCCAGCCCCTCTTTTTCTTTTATCATAACAAGCACACCCACAACCCCACCCAGTGACCCTCTTCCCCTTACACATCTATACTCTTCATAAAACCCTGGATGTGGAAGGGCAAAGGAACTTTCTGGAAGGTGAGAGCATCTCAGGCTCCTCTCAGGCCTTCAGAGAGTATCCTCTCCAGAAGGCTTCAGGGCTTGGGCATCCAGCAGGGGGACACTGGGCAGAGGCCTGTAGGCCATGAGCAAGACTCAGCTGGGCCTTGAGCCAGGAGCCCAGGCCAGAGAGGGACCTGCCAACCCAGGACTCCAAAGCTGAAGTTTCTCTCCTTTTTTCTTTTTCCCTTTTGGTGCTTAGGCCACACCTGGTTGTGCTCAGGGTTTACTCTGGACTCTGCACTCAAAAATTACTCCCGGCGGTGCTCTGGGGATGATATGGGATGCCAGGGATTGAACATGGGTCAACCACGTGCAAGGCAAGCATCCAACCCACTACTATCGCTCCGTCCCCTGTTTCCATCACTGCAACAGGTGGATGCAGCTCTGCTCAGCCCACTCTAAGGCCAAGGGCCTGACAAAGGGAGGCTGTTGGGGACAGCAGGCCCAGGGGCCGCAGAACAGCGCTCACAGGTGGTGGTGAGGGAGTGGCAGGCAGGAGGTGATGCTGGTGTTGGCAGCTGACATCCATTCTGCATCTGTGAGATCACATTAGGGAAATGCATCTGCTGGGCTGGGGCCTGGAGCAGAACAAGCAGCAACTTGCCAGGCTGCAGAGGAAAAGAATAAAACCTGGTATGTGGGGTGGGGTCTACTGAAGCCGGGGCCACACCAGTTTACAAATGCCAGGAGGTGAACAAAGTCACCAAGTATGAAAGGCAAAACTGAAAACCTAGTCTGAAAACCAAAACCACGTACTCCACCACTGAGCTATCCCCTACCCCCTGAAATATTTCTAGAAAATTATAGAAAACATTCTAATAATCTCACCTGAAGTAGAGAAGGATTCCTTAACACAAGGAGATAGGCGGGCCTGAGAGATAGTACAGTGGGTAGAGCATTTGCCTTGAATGCAGCCGACCCAGAAACCCAGGCACCCCATAAGGTCCCTTGAGCCTGCCAGGAGTGATCCTGGAGAACAGAGCCAGGAGGAAGCCCTGAGCACCCCCCTGGGTGTGTGGCCACAAAACAAAAGCAAACGAGCAAAGTAAAAAAAGAAAAACAAGGATATACGATTTCCTATAAAAAGAGGATGATAAAAACTCCAATTCACCAAAAGAGATCCAGAATTAAGACAAGTCACAGAATGAGATATTTGCACATGTATAACAAGCATGGAAAAATAATTCAGAAAACATACTGTACATAATCACTCCCACCCTCCAAAACAACTCACACACACACACACACACACACACGAACTCAAAATTAAAAAGTTGAGACAACCTAGTACAAAAATGGGCAGGCCATCTTAATGGTCCTTCAGTAGAATTAGAATTCTACTAATACCTTATTAGTACTCCTGGAAATGGAATGCAAACCAGCGAGGAGATAACATTTCACATCCCCGAGAGCAGCAAAGCAGGTGGAACTCCTGATGATTCCCATGCAGTGGAGGCATGTGGAACCCTGACCTGCTCACATGTGTGGGAGTGTTGTGGTGGCACTATATTGAAGACACATTGATACTGACTAGAAGAGTGGGAGATACACACATTTCCAGGATTCCTTAGGGTCCAGTCCACATTTACGCCCTGCAGACATGCTCACGTGCACTGGTGCACACACAGCACTGCTGTTCACATTAGCCCCAACTGGAAACAGCCCCTGGCACCTCCTGCTGAGTAGAGGAACTAGCATGGGTGTCAGAGAACTGTGTGGACCCGGTGCCCAACTGAGGAATCCGGGAGACAGGAGGGAGATGGTGTGGGTTTTTTGTACAGCAAAATGACAAATAGGGGGGCCTGGAGCGATAGTACAGGGGGTAGGGCATTTGCCTTGCATGCGGCTGACCCGGGTTCGATTCCCAGCATCCCATATGGTCCCCCAAGCACCGCCAGGAGTAATTCCTGAGTGCAAAGCCAAGAGTAGCCCCTGAGTCTCGTCGGGTGTGACCCCCCCAAAAAAGACAAATAGGGCCTCCCCTTTTTTAAGGGAGATAAATGATGGGATGGGGGTAGGGTACTCAACCCAAAGGATGGTGACGGAAATAAAACTAGAAAGAGCTGGAACCGAGACATTACTGAGGAGGGATGGAGGATTGTGGGATTTCAACTAATTTTTCCCAAATTAGTTTTCTGTTTTTTTTTTTAAAGTTCTTCAACACTAAAGCTAACTCTAGGAGTACCAAGAATCTAAGGCAGATTGCTTCATAGACGAGCGGCTCAAACCACACAAGGTCAGAACAAAATTAGCAGACACACTGATGTTACACTAGGGTCCAAATTAAGGCTTTTTAATTTCCCACAACTATTTAGGAGATTTGCCTGGGCAGGAATAAACAGAAAATTAAGAGTGGTGGTTGGGGGGGTTAGGGGAGGCATGGAGTCTTTTCATCAAGAGTTGTTTAATGACTAATGACTAGCAAGGAATATTTAACTTTCCATTATGGAAATTCTCGTACACAAAACCAGAGTTTAATGAATCCCTATGTACTTACCACCTGGCTCCGACAATGATCAATGGCTTTGTCCTTCTAGTACCAACCCTTACCTCTGTGTTCCAGGAGCGCAGTCAGTCCTACAGCCAAAGGGGAAATACTTATGTGTTCCTGTCTGAATGTTGGTGATTCTTAGTGCAGATGCTCATGGGATTAAGAACAAAGAGCCTGTGGGGCAGAAAGAGCACGGGGGGGGGGGGGGTGTGGGGGGGGGGACAGGAGCACGGGCCTTTCATGTGTGTGGTCCTGTGCTCAACACTGGCTGCACACCTATCCCCAAGCATACGGTGCTGCCCTGCTGTTTCTACAAGTGTAGGGTCTGGTAGGTCAAGGATGGCTGGAGAGGCCTGAAACCCCTAAATACTATTTGGGAGATGTGCCCATTCCTGGGCCCTTTCAGCCCTCCCCAAAGAGCAAAGAGCAATCATCTGATCTCCTGTCTGGGTCCACCTGGTTCCTGACCCCACGATCATACAGTGTGACATGTCTGGGTGACCTGAACTGTCTCAACTAGAGCTGTCTGTCTGTCATTGACTTGAAGGTCAGTTGGGGACTAGCTGATCGTGGACTTGGACAAAGCAGTCTTGCTACTGGGTGGTTCCTAGCCCTGGTTATTATCCCCAGGCAAGTCCTACCCAGAGGGAAGATAATGGGCTCCACAATCACAACATTTTTTCCAGATGTTACCAGGGTTCAAGCACTGCAGCTGCCATCCTGCTGGAAGCAAAGGAAGGCGGCTCCTACCTCAGAGACAATGGCAAACCATCCCATCACTGGCAGAGTCTGAACAAACAATCCCAATGTCCTCAAGTCACCTTACCAGCTCCAGGACACCAGTGGCCCAAGGCAGAGATCAACAATAAGTGGAATATGAGCCCCAATCAAGAAAGCACTCCTCTCAGGAGGAAACGCTCTCCACAAAGCTCATTTTATGGTTTTGTTGATCTTGTTTTGGGGTCACACCCAGCGATGCTCGGGGCTTACTCCTGGAGATAATATGGGATGCCAGGGTGGAGTATGAGATGTCACTCCAGGAATTCTAAAATTTTAAATAGAGTAATACAACTGGATTATATGCATCTCTGCTGCTTGTTACTCTCTTCTGAGGTTGGTTTGTGAATCTCGGGATCATGGCTGTTAGTGAGCTTATATGAAGCCCAGAAGCAGTTCTTGGGTGTGACCACCAGGCCCTGGAAGAACAGGGAGATGGGTGGAGATTTCGGTCACAAAATCCACATACCTGAATTTTTCAGCAGATTTATTTTCATGTGGGGGGGAAAGTTGGCGGGGGGGCTTTTGCAGATTCGGAGATTGGTCATGAGCATGGCAACGATTAGGTTCTGGAGGTTTTTGGCTGCTGGTACTCTTTTGAGGTGGGTGATGGGCTCACCCGCCCCCCCTCTGGGGTGTTCTTATGAATTCAGGCTGGCACAGGGCGTAGAGGAATCTCTGTGGTTGTTGCTCTCTTTCAAGATTTATTTCAGAATTTTAAAAAGATTTAAGGAAAAATCTGAATAGATTATAAAAGCATATAGTGTGCTTTATCCTAAAATAGATGTTTGTTTTATGTTAGAAAATATATTACAGAAAGGTGAACGGACTATGCGTTAATCCACGCCATCATGCCTGCCCGGAGGGGAAAGGGTGTTGCCCCATTCGCCCTCTCCTCTCTGGAAAGAAAGATGGCGGCCGCATGGGAGCCTTGTGGATAGCAGGTATGAACCGGGGGTCTGGGGGCGACGAAAACCTCATGGGAAGGGGGGCGTTCTGGCCCATCCTTCACGCCCTACCGAGGTCACCAGTCGCCCCCCACGAGCGGCTCTCCGGCACGACCACGACTTTAGAGCACAGAAACCAATCCCTTAATTATCTGACTTTTAGTAGAAATACTTCCAGGGTTAATAAGTAAAATAGCAGAAATCCAAAACCGCGCGGCCGCAATACATTTAATTCTTGAACCCAGCTGTAGAAAGCAAATCATTTCACAACACTTTTTAAGCATGTCTGATGGGGGGGTGGTTAAACTCTAAATAACAATGGTGCATCTTTTATCGAAACAATGAATCTAGTCAAAGTAGATAGAGTGTTAACTAGAATTCATCTGCCTCACAGGCATTGGGAGGGGTGGGAGGTGGGGTTTTATTGGGATTCATGGTAAAAAATAAGTATTGGTAAAGGGAAATGTGTTTGATATTTGCATGACTGAGACCTAAACCTGAAAGCTTTGTAACTTTTCCCACAGTGATTCAATAAATAAATTATAAAAAAACCCAATATTCAATCAATTTAAATAAAACAGATCCCTCTTCCTCAGGAAAAAAAAGAAAATATATTACAGATAGAACTATCTGTATTAAAAATCTCTGTATAAAAAATTCATCTGGATATAGAAAGAACATTCAAAATAAATAAAACACTAATACTTTTTCTTTTTTGGCTTTTGGGGTCACACCCAGCAATACTCAGGGGTTACTCCTGGATCTGCACTCAGGAATTACTCCTGGTGTTGCTCAGGGGATCATATGGGCTGCCTGGGATCAAACCTGGATTGGCTGCATGCAAGGCTAACAACCTACCTGTTGTACTATCACTTGTCCACTAATACATTATTTTAAAAATACATTGAACATGGGTTGACTGTGTGCAAGGCAAGTGCCTTCCTGGCTATACTATCACTCTGGCTCTAAACAGAACTTTTTTAAAAATCATTTTTTAAAAAAAATTTTATTCATTGAATCACTATGAGAGCAGTTACAAAGCTTTCGGGTTTAAGTCTCGGTCATACAATGAAACACCCATACTTTCACCAGTGCCCATTCTCCACCACAAAAAAACCCAGTATAGGGGGCTGGAGCAATAGCACAGCGGGTAGAGCGTTGCACGCGGCCGACCCAGGTTTGATTCCCAGCATCCCATATGGTCCACCGAACTCTGCCAGGGGTGATTCCCAAGTGCAGAACCAGGAGTAACCCCTGTGTATCACCAGGTGTGACCCAAAAGGCAAAAAAAAAAAAAACAAAACCCAGTATATCCCCATCCCACATCCTCCCCCTACCTGTGGGGCAGATGATTTCCACATTACTCTCTCTCTACTTTGATTACATTCAATATTTTGACACCAGGCCCACCATTATTATTTGGTATTTTACCCCAACACTCAGATCTGCCAAAAAGGCAACAGTAGACAATTGTTTTCTATTGCTGGTTATGAATAACATGATGTCATGTGGCTGCAGTTGTGCTGCGCAATTTTGAAATTTTGAAATTTTCACAATTAAATCTGGAGAGATTTCTTGCCAAAACCTGCTGGGTTCCAAGATTTGTTCCTGAGTCTCTGGGATCATGGCCATCAAGCAGCTTGATCAGGAGCCAGAGAGGCTGTTCGTGGGCGGTGACTCGGGGTCTTGTTGGGATGGGGAGGAAAGGGCCGGCTCCACCACCATCCCATGAGGCCCACGTATCTTGTCACTGCAGGCCCAAACCTGACTGTCCAATGGCCTCTGGAAGATGGCGGCCACCGAGCTGCTTAGGGGGAGCAGGCGGAGGGACAGTACCCTTTCCCCCCTGGGGTGGTCCGGCAACAGTAACCTACTGTGCGGTCTGCACACATTTCTGCCAGAAGCCGCTGGGTTTTGAGATTTGTTTCTGAGTCTCTGGGATCATGGCCATCAAGCAGCTTGATCAGGAGCCAGAGAGGCTGTTTGTGGGTGGTGACTCGGGGGCCTCGTTGGGGTGGGGAGGGGAGGAAAGGGCCAGCTCCACCCCCATTCCGTGAGGTCCCGAGTGTCTTGTCACTGTGGGCCCAAACCTGGCTGTCCAATGGCCTCTGGTGGATGGCAGCCACCAAGCCGCCCATGGGGAGCAGGCGGAGGGACAGCATCCTTTCCCCCCTGGAGTAGCCCAGCACCGATAGCCTACTGCAGGGACCAAACACATTTCTGCCAAAAGCCGTTGGGTTTTGAGATTTGTTTCTGAGTCTCTGGGATCATGGCCGTTAAGCAGTTCGATCAGGAATCAGAGAGGCCATGCCTCCAATTATATAGCTGAGCCGGAGGTGGTTTGTGGGTGTGTCTCCCACATACCTATCTTTTGGCCGTTTACTTTCTTGGTAAACTTTGCCCCAAGACTTTGGGGTCTGGCCAAAGGCACAGCAGCAATTTTGGGGTATCTGGAAGTCTGAAGGCACCATTAGGCTGCTGATGCACTCACCTCAGAGGTACAGATTGACCTGCTGGTGGCACCATATCCCCTTAAAATCATTTTTTAATTGAATCACTGAATTACAAAGGTATCTGTGATTTTCAAGCATACATTGTTCCAATACCAATTCCTTCACCAGTGTCAACTTCCCTCCACCAGTGTCCCCATTTTCCCTCCCACTCCCAAGCCTGACAGACATTTTCCCCCTCCTCAATTATTCTTGTGTTACCTTCCCTAACTAATCCTGAGTCCCACCAGGGCCCCACTGGCAAGCTTAGTTTTGAAGATGAGTTCTCCTGTTCTATTGCCATTGGGTATTTGGTATTTCCCTATGAACTTTCTTTTTTTCCCCCATGTATGAGAGATAATTTTCTGAGTCTGTTTTTTTACCTCTGATTTTATTCAACATGATACTCTGCAGACCCATCCACATAGCAGGAAATTGAATGAGTTCACCTTTTCTTACGACCAGCAGTATTCCATTGTGTATAGTAGCTATCTAGTCATCTTTTTCTTTATTTTTATTTTTGGGTCACAGCCAGCAATGCACAAGGGTTACTCCTGGCGGTGCTCAGGGGACCATATGGGATGCTGGGAATCGAACCAGGGTAGGCCACATGTAAGGCAAACACCCTACCCTGTGCTATCGTTCCGGACCCCAGACCTTTCTTAATCTAGAAGCAATCAGAAGTGTCATAAGTGAATGCCACTTTAGTGGCAAAATGCTGAGAACTTTTTCTTTTTCATAGAAGCTCCTGTAATGTTCTTTGCAAAACTCGTTACAAGTCTATGCTGTTCCCAAACTGTTGTTTACACGTGAAGCTTTGCATCAGTCCTTCAGATATGAATGATAATTTAGTTGAACAGAGTATCCTTGGCGAGGGGTTCACTTCAATGTTTTGTTTTTTCACTATATCCCGTCATTCCTTCCTGGTCTGTAGCCTCAATAGATCTGCTGTGATTGTGACTCTTACATAGTAGTTACTTCCTATGTAAATTCCTTCTTTAGTCTTACTGCTTTCAATATTCTGTCTTGGTTTTTGTTATTCTGATTACAACTTACATGGGAGCTTCTCTATTTGGGCCTATTTTTGCAGAGACCCTTGGGGCCAATTCTATCTGGATGCATGTACTCAACCCTGGGAAATTCTTATCTATGATTCATTTGACCAGTGGTTCTTTAGTGAATTTGCTTTCCTATTCCTCAGTGATTCCTATGGTTCTTACATTGCTCTTCTTGAACTCACCCCATAGTTGTCTGGTATGAAGTACCTTTCTTTTCAGTCTTTTCCCCCACCTTCTGTTGTTTTCTAGAGGTTTCTTACATCAGATCTTAAGAGCTCACAGACTATTTGTTTTTGTTTTTTGGGTGATACCCGGCAATGCTCAGGGGTTACTCCTGGGTCTGCACTCAGGAATTACTCCTGCTGATGCCTGGGGGACCATATAGGATGCCGGTGATTGAACCTGGGTCAACCACATGCAAGGCAAACATCCTATTCACTGTACTATCGCTGTAGCCCCAAGAGCTCACATACTCCGCTCCCCCCCCCCCCCCCCACTGCTGTTACTATTTCTGAGGCCTCCTACTACTTGTATTTCACCTACCACATTGGACAGTTCTGCCACGCCTGACTGTTGTTGTCTCATGTCTGCTTTTCTCCTACTTTCTTGTGTTTTGCTGATTACCTGTACCATCACTTCTTTGTGCTCACAAACACCCTGGTACCTAATCCGAGGGGTTACACCACTGTGGTACCACCACAGTCCTAATCCGAGGGGTTACAGAGCTGGCTGGTAGTAGTAGAGTGCTCTGTGCTACTTCCTTGACTCACTGAGCTTCTTGAGAAACCCATCCCTTGTGTCTGCTGTGGTCTAAGGGTAAGTCTTTGTAGTTTACTCTGTGGGAGATCTCTGAGGGAATAAGGCTAAGTGTTGCTCTTTTCCTTCTCTACCAAATCTCACCCAAAGACAGGAAGTGTTCAATGTGTACAGTGCTAGGTGCGATAAGCAGAGCTGTAGCGTGGCCAGAGGTTGGGCGTGGAGGCTGCTAAGATCCAGGTGGGAGGGAGGGGGCTGCATTTCCCCTACTGAATAATAATAATAATAATAATAATAATAATAATAATAATGGGCCTTGAAGGTACCAGCTAGAAAGTCAATCTTACCTGATAAACCAATAAGCAAGCAAAGGGTCTGGGTTCTGTCTGGACCAGCGCTTTGCAACACTTTCCATTTCACAGAAGCCAAGTGGTTCTTCATCCAGGGCTCACTATCTCAAAACCCAGGCACTACTGTAAGCAATGTTAGCACGAGAGCTCAAACAATGAGTCATGGTTCACTCTGGGTTCACATTAGCCCCCAACATGTCCAAGTGTGGAGCAGTTTAGAAATCATACTGACGACATGTAGGCAAAAGGAATTTCTAGAAAAAAACAGGCAAGTGCAGGTGGATGCAGGGCAAACAATATTTTATTATCACTTTCTCTCAAAATAAAGATACAGAAGTTGTTTTCTAATTCAGTATGATTAGACATGATTTATAATCTTAACTTTTTTTTTAAATTAATGACAACAGAACAAAGAACTAGTACAAATCATAGAACTATCAGAGCAAAGAGAAACTTCCTTAGAAAACTTTCTTAGAAAGGGTATGTGGAAAGTCTTTAATTCCAAATTTTAATTTCTGTGACCACTAAATGCCTCACCAACTTGTTAATCAAATACTTCCTAAATTAAGGAAATAATGACTAACTAGTCTGAAAACTGTACATCTTGATCCTATCTTCCCAGCTTTAAATTATTAATATAACATGAAAAACTATTTCCTAAGCATAGAAGCTTTCTAAAAACTTCCATTACCTTTTTCTGGCTCAGTACCTGACTGAAATGTTCAAATGTTTATATTACACACACACACACACACACACACACACACACACACACACACAGTGAGCAGCATACTACGTGTGTGTGAGAAGCTGATGAAAAGTATGATTGGATAAAAATCCCTACATCCCATTTACATGATTTAAATATATAGTTTCTATATCTTTAATTAATATAAGTAAAAAGGTAAAATTTAGAACAGCACAGAAATACAAATGCATTAGAATTTTACAAAATATATTCAACCCCTCAACGTGCATAATCTTCTGAAGTTATCATACAAGGGAGCTCATTTCTTCTCCTTCATCATGAAAGCAGGAAGTCACATGTACAAAATTATTTATATGAAAAGAATGAAGAACCACATTCCTTTTCTTTGCCCTTGACAAATATTTATGGAATGTTGGAAATTATGAAAAGTAATTCCAATGGTATGACGTACAAAGGCTTGGAATAAAAAACACTACTAGTGGCACATTTTGCAACATGGAATGACAACCACCTTCAGAGATGAGGTTTGTGTTTTTTACCACCAGCTATCAGAAGCTTAAAGGGTCTCAAGGAAATGGGTGGGAAGGCATGAACTCTGTGCTGCCTCTGGCCCTAGAATTCAAGCATGCAAATGGTGATGACATGGAAGGGTTCCAACCAACACCCTGATACAAAAGGCAGCATATAGCGGCTACTATCCCAACAGGTTATTCCTCAAACTGCTGAAGTAGAGAAAAGTTCATGCGTTTGGGGTCCCGCAAAGGTGCGCAGAGAAATGACTGTGTGCTCTTGAACTTGCCGATGGGGCTGAGGCAGGATCAGGGACTGTAGCTCCCAGAAATCAGAAAATAAAAGAACCTTCCTGTCAGTGAGATAATGTCATAGCTTCATTTCAAAACATAACCTGAAGACAAAAATTCAAACTTGTCTGTAAAAGAGTTCTACTCTTTAGCCTTTTAAATACTGCTCTCGAAATACTTTCATTCTAGTTTTTAGTACCATGTTTAGCAGCCTTGCAGCTTCTTACTTTTCTACTGTCCCAGCTTGCTTCCTGTTTACCTTTTCAAGGTATATTCATGTTTAAAAAACTTCTGGGCAAGAGGGATAGTACAGGAGGTAAGGTGCTAGCCTGGTATGCGGGCAACCCCAGTTAGATTCCGAGCACCAAATGTGGTCCCTCAAGCAATACCAGGAGTTACCTCTGCGCACAGAGCCAGGGGAACTGCCCTCCCTGTCATTAATTTTTTTTTTTTTTTTTTTTTTTGCTTTTTGGGTCACACCTGGCGATGCGCAGGGGTTACTCCTGGCTCTGCACTCAATAAAAAAATTTTTTTTTCAATGCTCAATACAGAACTCAGGAAGCAAAATAAGGTTGAGGAAGTTGATGAAATTCGCTCTAGTTTACTCCCCAAGAACAATGCTATGGAGTTAAAGCAAAAAAGTGGATGAGAATTACTTAAGGGCTTGGAAGAGGGGCATGAAGATCTGTCATACAGATTTTAAGAGCCAAATGTATATAACTTTCAGCCTTATTCAGAAGTGCAGCTCTGTCAGTTCATTTGGTTTTCTGTCTTTCTCTTGCTAATATTGTTACTATATCGCAAGAGCCCACCAGGGATTCAAACATGCCAGGAACTTTCCCTAAACACGAACTGAAGTCACAGACACAGCAGCCAGGCCACTACCAACCTACAGATATAGTCTGAGTGCCTGGCACTCACCCTGGAAGGGTATGCCCTGGCTGGAGCCTTACTTCCTGAGGCCTACTTAGTTTTCAAACACAAAAGCCAGGGGCAAGTAAGGCTGACACACAGCTTGTCAGCCTACCAGAGGGAGAGGAAGGACCATGCCAGCTGGAGTGGGTTCCTGGGACCCCTCAACTGGCCTCACAGGTTCCAGTTAGAGCCTGTAACTCTTGCTCTTAACTCTGCTTGCTTTCACCTCCTTGAGCTCCCTGAAAACTCCAATACTTCTCAGAGGCTGGAGGGAATGTGGGGTCATCTTTTAACCAGGTCTCCGGGCAAAGTTCTCCCTTCAGACATACTCACATTATGCAGCGAGCCACTGAAGAGTCCAACTATTCTTTTAAAGGGTGCAGGGCACACCGGGCACACAAAATACTTTGGTTCTGGTTTTAAGTACCTTGTTTAACAACCCTGCAGCTTCTTGCTGAGCAGACACTCCCAACAGCCCAGAACAGAACCGAGGGCTCCTGAAGGCAGAGCTTGTGCTCCAGCACCCAGGCCCACGCAGTCAAGTCTCGACTAAAACATCAATACAAAGTTCAATTACAATCAATATTAAAAAGGGAGGGGCAAGTGCTACTAAGGCCAAGTGGAATGCTTACACAACTGCAACTTTATTTACTTTATTTCACAGGCATTCTTTTTTTTTTTCTTTTTGGGTCATACCTGGCGATGCACAGGGGTTACTCCTGGCTCTGTACTCAGGAATTACTCCCGGCGGTGCTCAGGGGACCATATGGGATGTTGGGAATCAAACCCAGCTCGGCTGCATGCAAGACAAACACCCTGCCCGCTGAGCTATCGCTCCAGTCCCTCAGTGGAATTCTAAGTTGTGGACAACTTTAGAGTACTGAGAGATGGGCACGGATATGAATCACATGAATTAAAGGATGAACCAGCAGCCTGCTGCCCAACTCCCCCTGGTGCTCTTAGCACCTGAATGTTTGGCAGTTGAAAGGTATTCAACACACTACTGCACTAGCTAATGATGTGATCTCATGGAAAAGAGTGTTAGAATAATTATATACAGTCTCAGTGTAACACTGACTTAAGTATAATGGAAGGCTGTGTTTGGTTATTACTTTCTTCTCTTCAAATAATGTTTCCTGAGAAGGTTGACTTTCCTAAGAGAAGTGGAACTAATGGAGTTTTCACAATAAGTCCCTGGTTTTATCACCTTAATTCTTTCTTAATTCTTTTTTTTTTCTTTTTGGTTCACACTCAGCGATGCTCAGGGGTTACTCCTGGTCTTGCACTCAGGAATTACTCCTGGTGGCGCAGGGGGGACCATATGGGATGCTGGGAATTGAACCTGGGTTTGGCCATATGTAAGGCAAATGCCCTACCCACTGTACTATCACTCCAGGCCCAATCACCTTAATTCTTGAGTTACTTGGTTCAACTGAAAGCACAACTTTTAGATGTGGTGGACTTGTGTGAAAACACAAAATGGGAAATGGAGGGGTTTTTAGCTTATGTCCCTATGTTCATTTCACCTGTCCTAGAGGACTTTTCATACAAACATTTCAGAAGGGATAAATCAATAACCAATGTCTCTCTTAATTAAGCCCCCATTTTCCTAATAGTCTTCATATTATACGAAGATCATACTCACAATGTACTTTCCAAATAGCTTTGCTACTGAAAGCAATCTGTTCTATTAGTACTCCCTGAGAAAACCCATTCAAAGTTCCCATGAAAAACAAATGAGAGCTGAGCATGGCAAACACACAAAGTTCAGTTGTGCAAAAATCTTCAGTGGCCAGAACAGAGGCATGGGTCTAAAATGAAACAAAACACCCCTTATGAGACATGACTGATGTCATGGAAACTGTTTCTTACCTCTTGCTTTTCTAAGTGTGAGCTAAGATAAGAGTTCTACTTAATATTTGTGGACGATCTTGTTTTTCTTTTATAAATTTTTTCAAAAGAGAGGAGGGAATGAGAGTGGCAGAATTTTTTGGTCAGGGAATCTGGAAGGCTCAAGGCCTTGGAAATCTATAAACACCTGATGGAAAACTGTTCAAAAGAAGAAATAGGAGGCACGGACTTGGGATATGGAAAAAAAAAAGCCTGTTAAGAGATTAACATGACTGGAGTCCGAACTAATACCCAGGTCTGTAAAGTTTTGCCCTAACACATACTTTAATATTAAACAGCTCAAACAACCTTAGAACCGTGCCTAGCCCCCTGTGGTGACTTCTCTGCACACCTACTCCCACAATTAGGAAGAGAGAGAAAGTACAAAGATACTCCTTGATGCCACAGGCACATGTTTTTCAGGACCAGGGAATAAACAACAACAACAGGAAACAAAACATTCATTTCAGAACTACTTTCCTTGACTGTCAAGTTGCTGGGAGAAAGTAAATTGCTGAATGTGCTTTGTAGGCAAACAAACAAACAAAACTCCAACACACAGAAAAACAAAATAATAACAAAGAACTGGACTGCCTGGTCCCATAACTTTATAAGTACATTTTTAGGACCAGCTTTAAAGGAATTAAAATAGCAGTATAACTTAATTTTCGACGAATATAAATCCTATTGACCATCTGGACAATAAAACAATAAAATAAAATTTACATAAGTGAAAACTTTTCTAAAGTAAACAACGGTGTAGTAGCAGAACTTGAAACTTCACTGGAAGGTTCACTGTGTTTAATCAGGCTCAGACTGAAAATAAAAGTAGTCAATTTAAACCCCAACCTGAAAAGCCAGTCCTGCTCTGGTTGTGATTTCATCTTTCCAAGCATCCTGTGACATTCAGAAAGAGGACAACTGGCATGTAAACAAGTCCGACATACTGGCCCCTGGCTGTGGACCTGTGGCCAATGAAGAGGGACAGTCTGGGAACAGTGGACAGACAAGGAACACTTGACCCTAGGAAAGCAACAGTGGCCCCTGGCCTCAAGTTCATGGCTTCCCCTCAGGTGGCTCTGTGAGGCTCTGGGGCGTGGAACTCGTGAAAGTCGAGAGCCATGAAGACATGGCGGTCTTTGCACTGGAAAACGCTCCTCCGACTGACTGGCCTGGATGGATGAGAGGCAGGGAACAAAAGAGAAAAGATCTTCACTCTTGTCAGGACAGCTAAAGATGAACACCAATTAATAAATGAAAACTTACTGTAACACATGAATGTCTACAGAATATTCATAGATTATTCAATTATTATTGATTATAATAATTATTCAATTATTTATATGGAATATTCAGTAACACATGAGTTGACAGAAATGTCAATTTTCAAAGCACCCCCTTTTCAGGGGTACACCAATCAGGAAATGGATATTGTCATATGCATTCTGAAGGGAGTTGACAAACTCCTTCCTTCATACCTACACTGCCAGCTAATGGCACCAAACACTGGTTATGGATCAAAATGACCTGGAGAGGGGCTGGAGAGATAGAACAGTGGATAGAACATTTACTTTGAAAGTCGCCTGTCTAGGCTGAATCCCCGACACCCCATACGGTTCCCTAAACATCACCAGCACAGAGCCAGGAGTAAGCCCTGAGCGCAGCCAGGTGTAAGCCCTAAACAATCAAACAAACAAACAAACAAACAAACAAAAACCCAAAACAAAAAAACAACCCCCCAAACAGAATCACTTAGAGAGCTAGAAGAGTCCTATGTGTTCTCTACACCCTAAATCCAATCAGTACACAGTAGAGTGTAAGTTGTTAGCAATTACTGCTTTTGTCAACTAAAATGATGCTGCATTAAAGACAGAAAAGAGGGGAGGAGCTTATTGGCAGAGCACACAAATACTTTACATATATGAGCTCCAGGGTTTGATCCCTGGCATAATTCTCTCCCTGAAAAAAGAGAAAGAACACAAGTTACTTGCCCCCCTCTAATGAGACATACAGACCTCTATCTGCTCTGCCCCAGGTCAATTTTGCACTTTGTTTTTTTTTGGGCAGTGCTGGGGATTGAAATTGGCATCTAGCACATGCAAATTAAGTGCACTACTGCTGCACCACATCCTCCAACCTCAGGTCTACTCTGTTTGAAGGGGTACTGTCTCATATAGAGCTTGGTAACGGGACTTGTAGTATATACCTTAGATGAATGAGGTCATGAGTTCAGTCCTGGTGTAGAGAAAAAAAAATGAAACGTCTTAATCATATGCTCCCGCTATTCTTAGTATTATGTGGAAGAGATGTAGCCTCAGAACTTAGCAGCAGAAGTCAACAAAATGAAGAATTTCTCCATTTAAAAGAGAAGCAAGTGACATCAAGAAAACAATCCCATTCACAATTGTGCCCCAGAAAATCAAGTATCTAGGAATCAGCTTAACTAAGGAAGTAAAGGACCTGTACAAAGAAAACTACAAAATGCTACTTCAGGAAATAAAAGAGGACACGAGGAAATGGAAAAATATCCCCTGTTCATGGATGGGGATAATCAACATCATCAAAATGGCAATACTTCCCAAAGCACTGTACAAATTCAATGCAATCCCTATAAGGATACCCATGACATTCTTCAAAGAAATGGAGCAAACACTCCTGAAATTTATATGGAACAATAAGCCCCCACGAATAGCTAAAGCAATTCTTGGGAAAAAGAAAATGGGAGGAATCAACCTCCCTAACTTCAAACTCTACTACAAGGCAGTAATGATTAAAACAGCATGGTACTGGAACAAAAGCAGAGCTGCAGACCAATGGAACAGAGTTGAATATACTGACATTTCCTCCCAAACATATAATCATCTAATTTTTGATAAGGGGGCAAGAAAAGTGAAATGGAGCAGGGAAAGCCTCTTCAATAAACTGTGCTGGCAAAATTGGACGGCTACATGCAAAAAAGTGGGCTCAGATCTCTGCCTAACACCATGCACAAAAGTAAGATCAAAATGGATTTATGACCTCAACATCAAACCAGAATCCATAATGTTTATTGAAGACAAAGTCGGCAAAACTCTCCATGATATTGAAGCTAATGGTATCTTCAAAGATGTCACGCCACTGGCCGAGCAAGTGAAAACAGAGCTAGACAAATGGGACTATCTTAAACTAAGAAGCTTCTGCACCTCAAAAGAAACATTGACCAAAATACAAAGACAGCCTACAGAATGGGAAAGGATATTCACCAAGTACACATCCGACAAGGGGTTGATATCAAGGATATACAAGGTACTGGTTAAACTCCACAAGAAGAAATCACCCAACCCCATCAAAAAATGGGGTGAGGAAATGAACAGAAACTTTCGCAAAGAAGAAATTTGAATGGCAAAAAGGCACATGAGAAAATGCTCTACATCACTAATCATCAGAGAGATGCAGATCAAAACCACAATGAGATATCATTTCACACCACAGAGACTGATCCACATCCACAAGAACAAAAGCAACCGGTGCTGGCGTGGATGTGGCGAGAAAGGGACCTTCCTTCACTGCTGGTGGGAATGCCGGCTGGTCCAACCCTTTTGGAAAACAGTGTGGACGACTCTCAAAAAATTAGAATTTGATCTGCCATTTGACCCAGCTATAGCACTCCTGGGAATATATCCCAGAGAGGCAAAAAGGTATAGTCGAAGTGACATCTGCAATTGTTTGTTCATTGCAGCACTCTTTACAATAGCCAGAATCTGGAAAAAACCTGAGTGCCCAAGAACAGATGACTGGTTAAAGAAACTTTGGTACATTTACACAATGGAGTACTATGTAGCTGTTAGAAAAGATGAAGTTATGAAATTTACATACAAGTGGTACTACATGGAAAGTATCATGTTAAGCGAAATGAGTCAGAAAGAGCGGGATAGACACAGAAAGATTGCATTCATCTGGGGAACATAAAGCAACAAAAAGGGAGATTAACACCCAGGAATGGCTGAGATTAGTACCAGGAATTTTGCTCCATGAATGGAAGGCCAGCCACAGGCTCTAGGTGAAAAGGAAGCTCAGATAGAGAAGAGAATACCAAATGAAGGGTGTTGTGAGGGCCCTCCCAAGGTGGGAGAAGCATGCTAAAAGTAGTCGATAGACCAAACATGATTGCCACTCAAAGCCTCTCTTGCAAAACACAGTACCCAAAAGAAGAGAGAGAGAACAAGGGGGAATACCCTGCCACAGAGGCAGGATGGGACGGGGGGGTGGAGGAGGGATGCTGGGACCCGTGGTGATGGATGACGGGCACTGGTGGAGGGATGGGCACTTGATCACTGTATAACTGAAACCCAAGCACAAAATTTGTAAGCCTATAACTGTACCTCATGGTTTTTCACTAATAAAAAAAGAAAAATAAAATGTTCAGGGGTCAAGGATAAATGGCTTGCATATACACAGACCTGAGTTTGATCTGTGGTACTTGGTCCCCTAGCACTGCAAGGTATGGACCTGGTAACCCCAGCACTGCCTCGCTCAACTAGTGTGTATGTATCAAAATGCCCCAGTATTGAACCATGTGGCCAGGCATGCCAATTACAGACAGGATGGACCTTAGGGCTTTGTGTGCTGTTTGTCCTTTAGGGTTTACCTGCAGACTAACTCTCTCGTTCTGCCTCTCTTTAGTAGAAAGGTCAGGCCCAGAAGGGCCCACTGGGGTCAGAGAGCATTTAGTTCCCAGGCCTCAAATTATGTTCCGTGAGGGCTGGCCAGTCTCACCCAGATGCCAAGGGGATGAGTTCTACTTTTGTCTTTTGACATGACAAAGCAAATATGAAAAATTCTGATAACTGGTAGATGAGTTTTATGTTTACCTTTTGATATGACAAAGCAAATGTGAAAAAAATGTAAATAATTGGTAGATCTAAGATAACTGAATGGGTTGTATATCATTAAAATTAGAAATTATATAAACAATAAAAATAAAAAAGATAGAAAAGGTGGGCTGGAGAGAGAGCTCAAAGACTGAGTGCATGCTTTGTATGAAACTCTGCCATTATTAATTGTAAATATACTGCCTAAAATAAATTTTCTTTTGGCTGCACCCAGTAATACAAGGAATGCTCCTGAATCTACTCAGGGGTCACTCCTGGCAGTATTTTGGGACCATGTGGTGGTGGGTATCAAATCTGGGCACCAGCATGACTTGCAAAGTATGCACTCTTGCTCTTTGAATCATCTCTCTGGTTCCATCCATCTCCTATCCTTTAAATTGCTGTAAGAGGTGCAATGTTATCTTCTCTTTCCTTCACAAAACTGATCATTTATATCTTCTTTTTCTCTTTACAGCTTAAAGAGTGGCTTTTTTTTTTTTTTGCTTTTTGCATCACACCCAGTGATGCTCAGGGGTTACTCCTGTCTCTGCACTCAGGAATTACTCCTGGCAGTGCTCAGAGGACCATATGGGATGCTGGGATTTGAACCCGGGTTGGCCACGTGCAAGGCAAATGCCCTACTGGCTGTGCTATCGCCCTATCTGCTGTGCTATCGCTCCAGCCCCCAAACAGCTTAAAGAGTTTTACAGCACTTAACATCTTAAAAAAAAAACCCTGTGGTTTCACTTTTTATAAATAGGATATTACTTTCGTCAATAGCAGTTCCCAATGCCTAGTTTATTAAAACTATGCTAATAGAAGAAGGGTTTGGGCCACACCTGGCAGAGCTCAGTGCTTACTCTTGGTTCTGTGCTCAGGGATCACTCCCTGTGAAACTTGGGTACCATACAGAGTGCTGAAGATTGAACTGGGGTGAGACACATGCAAAGCAAGTGCCTTTACCCCATACCATGGCTACAGCACCATGTTCTTGTCATTTACAAAGAACTATGGGTAGCTGAGGTAAGAGTGTGTGTGTGTGTGTGTGTGTGTTGCAGAAAATCAAGAGAAGTTTTGCATCCTTGCTTGAATCACTAATAAAATAGTGAACATATCCGAAACTTTGTCACTTTCTGTCAGATGTGGTAAAGTCTGTCAAACAGAGATTATTTGATGCCATAGCAATTGTTTTTTAGAGGGGAGGCAGTCTCACAGTGCTAGGGAGGGGGTGCCACATAGTGTGAGGATTAAGTTCAAGGCATGTGCTCTGTCACTTGACCAATGTTCCCCTGGGTCCTCCCCAACCCCTCTCCCCCCAAAAGTTTTTAAACGAGTAAGACAAAAACAAAATAATAAACCCCTCCATCATTTAACAACTATCTTATTAGGTGACACACATATCTCTAAGACTTATGCTTTTTCATCAAACATAGGACAGAGACGATACATACTACACCGGCAACCTGTGCTCGGCTAAGAGCATGCCTTACCAACAGCTTTTCCTGTCTGTACAACATTCCGGCTGGTTGTGACCATGACGTTTCCAATTTTTTTGCCACGTTCACTGTTTTGAACAGAACTGAGTAAAGGAAAGAATTATCAAATATATTTAAAAAATATCACACAAACCATCTCAAAGTAGAATTATTTGGGAAAAGAAGCTAAACTATTGTTTGCTATACATAAATGAATATACTTGCTTACATTGTAAGCATATAAATTTTCAGAGAATACTCCAAGAATATGCAGATAAGGCTCTCACCACAAAACTGAGATTGTGGATTGGGCAAGGAAGTGGGCTGAAAAGGCCCAATGGACTACACTGGTACTTTGGTAGTGAGTGTGATAAAGAAAATTATGTAGCTTTACAAAATTTAAGTAGCCCTAAACCACAGAAACACTTATACCTTTGCAATTTAATGCCACTTCAATTAAAACACAAAAAAGAAGGACTGGAGAGATAGTACAGTGAGTAAGGCGCTTGCCTTGAATGCGGCCAACCCGGGTTAGATCCCCAGCATCCCAGATGTCCCCAGAGCACTGTTAGGAATGATTCCTGAGTGCAGAGCCAGGAGTAACCACTATGCATGGCCAGGAATGGCCTCAAAACAAACAAAACACCAAAAAACAAACAAACAACAACAACAAAAACAAATATGGGAAACTGAGAAATAAAATGTTCCCTAGAAACAGGAAGAAAAAAAGGAAAGCAAATATGTAGATGAGTCAGAAAGTGGTAGTGATATAGGATGTGATTGTCTTGTCATAATTTGTTTTAAGTTACCTCACCAGATTAAAAATGGCAAATCCTGTTATTAGTTCACACCATTCTCCATGAAACAGCAGTGTTTTCACTTTGAAACATACACACTGCTGAGTTAGAGAATGTTATGCACATATTTGGTTACTATTTGTAGCCCAAGTCTATCAAGTGAAGGAAAAAATATTCTCAATTAGCAAAGAAACACATGGCATGCATTCAGACCTAAGAATTTCCTCCTATTCTCTCTAAATACTTACTGTGAGAATCTTAGCTTCATGTCTGACACTGAGTACTGGCCTTGAAATGGATGGCTGTAAAACAAAAGTTTGGGTTAGACTCAAGAATATTTCAACAATCAAGCTGTGAAAAACAGCGATCACAGGAAATATCAATAAGCCTTGCAGGGGTGACTCGGCAGGGTGTGGGGCTATTGAGGTGACCCCAAGGAACAGAGTTTTGACCACAGATACTCCACAGCAGTCATGTAGTAACCCATGACCTTATTTGTTCATTTGTGAAATGAATGCTTTTCACCCATCTTGGGTGGGTGTTGGTGACCTGATTTACTTGAGTTGGGGTGGGGTGGGGTCTCCAGCATCAGTTTTTTTGGTTTTGGCTCTCCCTTGGGGGTGTTTGGGGAGACCATGTGGTGTTGGGGAATAAAGCCAGGCCTCCCACATGCAAAGCAAGCACACAGCCCAGCAAGTTCTCTCATTTGTCCAAGTACCACATTTTTAAAAAAGCTTTCCAAGATAGGGTTAAGATTTATGCTATAGCCATATTTAGTTCCTTTCATCTTCAAAACATATGCTACTGGTCATGTGAAATTCAGTGGACAGATTGGAATCCTCTGTACTATTAGAAAAACATAATGGGTTTAAGAAAGCTCACAGGGCAGCAGCACATGCTTTGCATGCTAAGAGCCCATGTTCAGTCCCCAGCACTGCCTCAAGCAGGGAGCAGCACTCAGAATTGCCGGGGTAAGGGCCAGAAAGAAAAGAAAAAGAAAGAGAAGTAATTCAGCCAACCCAGGTTCTATCCTTGGCGTCCCATATGGTCCCCCTGAGCCTCCTAGAACAGATTCCTGAACACAGAGCCAGGATTAAGCCCTGAGCACCACTGGGTGTGGCCCCCAAAACAAAACCAAAAAACCTGGGGGAGTGGTGCCAACAACAGGTCAACCTGTACCTGTGGGGTGAGTGCATCAGCAGCCTGATGGCTTCCTGATACCTCAAAATTGCTGCTGTGCCTCTGGCTCTACTCCAACAACTTGGGACCAAGTTTCCCGAGAAATTAAATAGCCAAAAGTTAGGTATGTGGGAGCCATACCCACAAACCACTTTTGTTTCAGCCATACCAGCTCACTTATCAGCCTTGCTTCAGAGACCCATAAATAAATCTTGAAAGATATCAAAAGCTGCAGTTAATCTTTTTTTTTTTTTTTTTTTTTTTTTTTGCTTTTTTGGGTCATACCCGGCGATGCACAGGGGTTACTCCTGGTTCATGCACTCAGGTATTTCAGGTATTACTCCTGGCAGTGCTCAGGGGACCATATGCCATATGAGATGTTTTTTTTTCTTTTTGGGTCACACCTGGCAATGCACAGGGGTTACTCCTGTCTCTGCACTCAGGAGTTACTCCTGGTGGTGCTCAGGGGACCATATGGGATGCTGGGAATTGAACCCGGGTTGGCCGTGAGCAAAGCAAACGCCCTACCTTCTGTGCTATCTCTCCAGCCCCTAAAGCTGCAGTTAATCTTGGACCCATGCAAGGCTGAACAGACCAGGGTAAACTGGATGGGGGGAGGGGTCAGCCTGGTCCCTTGCCCAAGCAGAGCTCCTGGCAGCCGCTTGCTCCCACAATTCAAAATTGCTACCATGGCCCTGGCTGGATTCCACCGTCTCAGGGTGGGCCTCAGCTAGATATTAACACATTGAAAATTCAATATATTGGTTTTGTGACTGAAATCTCCAGGCTTTACCGGAGTTGGGATGGGCTACCTCCCCCCACCCCACTTTCCTATGCTCCTGGAAGCACTGCAGTCACCCCCACAAACCAACTCCAGTGCCACCATGTAAAATTTTCTACTGGCCTTCCTTCACAGACCCATATATAAATCTCAAAAGAGATCAAAAGCTGCATTTAATATTGAACCTGTGCAAGGGGAAACAAACCGGGTTAAAAAGGAGGGAGCCAGTCAGTCTGGTGCCTGGCCAGGCAGAGCCGCTGGTAGCTGCTTGCTTCCCCAATCCAAAATCGCTGCCATGCCCCCCGCCGGACTCCACCACAGGATGGACTTCACTGAGATATCATCTGCTGAAAATTTGGGTATGTGGGTTTTGTGACTAAAATCTCCAGATTTTCTCAGGGTTGGAATGGCTACCTTTCCCCATCTCCCTGTACTTAAAGAAACCTTGGCAGGCACAGCCACACCCCAAAGCTGCCACCCAGTTACAAAAGCTACTCCAGTTTTTCTTCCTGATAAAAATACTGAATGCCCTGAACAAACACGATGACCTCTTAGTATTGCAAACCAAAACGCACAAAAGAAGAGCAAAAAAGAAGAAAAGTGCCTGCCAGAGAGGCAGGCAGGTGGTAGTGGTGGTGGTGTTGGGGGATGGTGGGAGGGAAATGCGGGACAATGGTAGTGGGAAATGTATGCTGATGAAGGGATGGTTGTTGGATCATTGTATAACTGAAACCCAATCATGAACAGCTTTGTAATGGTCTCACTGATATTCAATTAAAAAAAAAAAACAACCCAGGAAACTACAACCCCAAACTAGCACTTTAATATTTCACTTTAGAAAATAAGTGATAAGAGTATACAATAGATTGTATCAATTCATCTCCTTAAGTCTTCCACTTACAAACTGAGTTACTTCATAAAGGTCCTTATTCATAGCATGTTCATTTTTTATTTTTAAATGAAATAATTTTGGAGAGGTTTGAGACACAACTCACACCTGTTTTTGCTGTGTGCTCAGGAGTGAGCCCTGGTAATGCTCAGGGAACTGTTATGTGGTGCCAGGGACTGAACTGAGGTTGCAGCAATGTAGCTACATGTAACAATCTTACCTCCTATACTATTCCTGCACAGTTTAAACATCTTTTATGCCTAAGTATGATAAAGTTTTTGTCCAGTCAATACTCAACACTTTATTTACTAAGCATTAAATTTCACTGAATTTTAGAACCCGATAAGGAAATTTGGTTTACCTGTATATGTAAAAACTCAAATATCAACTTTAGTTCTTAGTTCTTTAGTTTTTTCACGTTTTAAAATAACCTCAAGCATTTGTTATATGCCTGCCAAGGAAGCAGGGGAGAGGACAGCAGGGACCTTAGGAACACTGATGCTGGAATTGGTGTTGAAACACTGTATACCTGAAACAATTCTATTATGAACAGGTTTGTAAATCCTAGTGTCTTAATTAAAAAAAAATAGAATAAAATAACCCCAGGCATATTATGTATGGTATGATGAGTGTAGTCAGTAAAATTATACTTTAGCAAATCTGAATGTTCCTTAAGATAACAGCAACTTTTTCCAGAAGGAGGGAGCCACATTTCCAGCTCTGGGAGGCTGCTGCAGCTGATGCTCAAGAGACTAGCTGGCGCAATGGGTCAAACCCAGGCCTCTTGCGTGCCAAATCCTGTGCTCAGTCTCTTGGACTCAAAGATAATAACTCCTGAAAGCTCCCTTTTCAAAGAGGGAAATAATACGTGTAACTTTCTAAGGTGACAGCTGGTAACCAGATTTACCCTGCAGACCATTTCACAATGTACACAATGAATCATCAGGCTGTAAAACCAAAACTAAAGTACTGTGTCAATTATATATCCTTTAAAAATAAAACAACCTCTCTTTTACAGCAGCAGTACTTCCTTGAAAGTTTCTACCTTATTTGACCATTCTCTGGTTTGACTCTACCTTTGATAAGGGAAGGGGAGAGAGAGAAGAACCACTATGTTCGAAGCATCATCACATGTCAGGATTTCCTCTTGGAAGCAAACAGAGAGCTGGGAGAAATGTGAGTGCTTCCAACAATGCCTTTAGTAAGAAATATGAACAGACAAGCAGTTTTCAACTGCTTTTCTGAAGCTGGGAGCCTTTTTATTACCTATTTGATAAGATCCTCAAAGACAGCCATAATACCATCAAAACTATGACTTTCTTTCTGTCTAGGCATTCAGTAAATCAACCATTTAATCAGTCTTCAGAGGATGCACTTACTTTGGATTTATTTCTGTGAGTGCTGGATGCCTGTTGCTGTTCCATACCCTGTAGTTGTGTGTGTTCTTCCATGCTGTAACAAAGGTTGTGCCATAGTCCGATAATATCTTCTCATTATCTGTCAAGTAAATATTTGAAAGTTGAGCTGGACTGTATAGCCTGTCACGGATGTGAAGGTAACCACCAAAAGGGGTAAAGGAATGGTTTGGCCTCCACACCCCAAACCACCCTGCTAAGGGAGAGAGAGCCTATGAAATGTCAGGAAACTTAGGTCTAGTTTCAGAAATCCTGTTAAGAAGCTAGGTGGGGGGCTGGAGCAATAGCACAGCTGGTAGGGCATTTGCCTTGCACAAGGCTGATCCAGGTTCGATTCCCAGCATCCCATATAGTCACCCGAGCACTGCCAGGAGTAATTCCTGAGTGTATGAGCCAGGAGTAACCTTGTGCAACACTGAGTGTGACCACCCCCCAAACAAAAACCAACCAACCAAACAAACAAACAAAAAAATGAAGTTAGGTGGCTTTTGGCAAAAGTCACAATCTCTCAAAAGTTCAGCTTTTCTAAATGGTAAATTAGAGGATTGAGCCAGATGTTTTCTAAAGTTCCTTACAACTCCAAGTATTTCCAAGTTTCTCCTTATCAAGGAGAGGAGGCATCACGTTACTTATTAAACAAAAACTATCAGTTGAACAGTGAGTAAAAGTATTGAAAGGAGCAGGTAAACAGGTAAATTTTTACAAATTCCACTTTTCTATGAAAATGACAAATAATGAACATATTAATTGATTCTATTACTATTTCTTTTTTTTGCTTTTTTTGGGGGGGGTGGTGTCACACCTGGCAATGCACAGGGGTTGCTCCTGACTCTGCACTCAGGAATTACTCCTGGCAGTGCACAGGGGACCATATGGGATGCTGGGAATCGAACTCGGGTCAGCCACGTGCAAGGCAAATGCCCTATCTGCTGTGCTATTGCTCCAGCCCCTATTTATTTAGTTTTTGAGGCCATACCTGGCTATACTCAGGGTTTATTCCTGGCTCTACACTCAGGGGACACTCCTGGGGACCATATGGGATGCCAAAGATATAATCTCAGTCAACCGCATGTGCAAGGCAAATGCCCTACCCTCTGTACTATCTCTCCAGTCCCTCACGGGTAAACTTTAATGTATGATATTTATCCTACTTGGAAGAATGAAACTTTTTGGAAAGTTGATTCAAATGATTATTGTTTCTCTATATTATTTATATCTTCCTTGCTCTTAAGGTGAAATATGTGCCTTTTGTTGCCAGAAAAAGAAAAGAAGTCAAATGTTTCCACATGCAGCAAAGGAAGTTCTATTAAGAACCTATTTCTTGGGCCTGGAAGAAAAGCAATGAAGACATTTGCCTTGTATGTGGCCAACCCAGGTTGGATCCCAGGCATCCTATATGATTACCTGAGTACCGCCAGGAATGATTTCTGAGTGTTGAGCCCAAAAGTCAACAAGAAAAAAAGAGAACATACTTCTTAAGGAGTTCATTGGGCTGAATTCCCTCTTTTGCCCTGGCTAATAGTATGCTCCTGAGTCAGACTACCTGGGTCTAAATCCTAGGTCAGTCTCTCACCAGATGGATGAACAAGCCTATAATTAGACACTCAGACCAATGGAAAAGAAAGCTGAGAAATAAAACAAAACATAAACATTTAAGTTATGATGAAGGAACCAAAAATTTATAATGAAGAAGAAAGTTTTGTCAACAAATGGTGTTGAAAAAAAAGGAGAGCTACATGCAAAAGAATGCAACAAAATTACTATTTCATACCAGACACAAAAATGAACTCAAATTGCACTATAGATTTGTGTATTAAGACCTGAGAGCAAAAAAATTCATATAAGAAATCATAAGAGAAACACTCTAATGGCAAGGGAAACAAAGCAAGAATGAAGTAATGGGAAGTCATCAAAATACAAAGTTTTAAACAGTCAAAGAAATTACTACAAAAACAAAAAGGTAGCCTAGAAACTGGGAGACTCAGCTGACAAGACTAGATATTTCAACAAGAGGTTGAGAATTTAATGAAAAAAAAAAAAAACACTCAACACAATAACAACAAAAATAGTAGGCAACCTTAATATAAATGGGCCAAAGACCTTAAGACACTTCTTCAAAGACGACATACAACAAATGAATCTCTGAAGAGAGCAGCATGCTGCAGAGATGTCTCCCCACCCCATACCAGGCTGATTTTACCAAGGCACCTCGGAGGGGGGGCATGTCCCTCCACCTACTCCAAATGAACCCTGGCAGCTGCAAACCTCCAGAACCCAATTGCTGCCACACTCAAAGCCAATCTTCACAGACCTGTCCTGAACCCCCCCCCCCCCCCATATGAGAATGAAACCACTGAAAAACCCAGGTATGTAGGACTTGTGACTGAAAACTCCAGGCCTCAAGGAGCCAGTAATGGCTTTCCCCTTCCCATCTCCCCACCCTTCCGAGATCCTGATTGCCATGCCCACGAACTGCTTCTGGGTGCCATTTTAGCGCATTAACGGCCATGATCGAGAGACTCGCAAATGAATCTCAGAACAGCGCAGCTCATTGCAGAGATGTCTCCGGACCTCAATTATTTAAAATTTTAGAATTCCAGGAGTACCTGGCCGCTTTTGCAGCCATGCGACATCTCATGCTATTCATAAACCTAGGATAAAGATGGTTACCGGAAGGGAAAAGGAAAGGTATGGAAAATGACAGTGTGTCATTCTGACAGTGATGGCTCTAGGATTTTCAGTGGTGGGTGTTGCGACACTGACTCTTACAGAGGTGGGGCAGTGACTCTTACTTGCAGGGCAGCAAGGTGTCTTCTTTACATGACAAGGCCCTGGGCTTGATTCCCTGAGTGTGCATGGGAACACGTACAAACATACATGCATATGCACACACACAGACACACCTCCCACCAAGCTGAAAACTACAGATCTGTTTTTTAGCTTTCATCTGTAAGTGAAGAATACAACTGGAGTCTGGGCTGTTTTCTCCCACACCTTCCCTTCCCTTTGCTGTTCTGTGATGACTGGGAGATGGCATATATTTGGTTGCGGTCCTAGAACTTGCTGATGGCTGCCACTTAGTTGGGGTCCCTGCACATATTTAATGATGGTGCAGCAGAAACTGTATTGCCAGTCATCCAGTGTGCTGAGTATCCACAATGAAAAAGATCATTGCAGAATTTCATTTTTTGTCTTTATTATATTTTCATGAAAGGAGATGTTTTTATTTTATTTTGTATTTTCTGGTTTTGGGGCCACACCTGGTGGTGCTTGGAGGCTATTGTATTTTGGTGTGGCGCTGGGGATCACTCCTGGCAGTGTCAGTGAGATCACATTTGCCATGTGGAGAGATGCCAAGAATCAAACTTCCAGCGTCACATCTGTAAGGCAGGCATTCTACCACTGAGCCACCTCCCTGGGCTTGAAGTCTGAACTTAAAACTCCAAATATTCTGTATGAAGAACCGACCTGGAAGATCGTAGCAAGGAGGAGGGGGGAAAAAAAAATCCACTGACACAATGGTGTGACATATCTAAGGTCAATAAGGGACTATATGCTAGAAATGGCTAAGATGGTAAAGTCAAGTTATGGGTACTTCACAATTAGAAGCACTGGAAAACTGCGGTAAAGAAAACTGAAAAATTTCAACACTTTTAACAACTCAACAGAATATTTGCCAGTGACCCAGTGTGCTGAGTATCTACAATGAAAAAGATCATTGCAGAATTTCATTTTTTGTCTTCATTATATTTTCACAAAAGGAGATGTTTTTATTTTGTATTTTCTGGTTTTGGGGCCACACCTGGTGGTGCTTAGAGGCTAGTTCCAGCTCTGTTGCATATCTCCCAACAGTGCATAGGGGACCCTGGGGTACTGGGGACTGAACCAGTCAGGCAAACGCAAGGCAAGTGCCTTCATCTTTGAGTGAGATGGTTTTAATTTAGGAGAAATTCTAAGCTTATCTCTCCCCTTTTAAGCTTTCAACAGAAATAAATTTTTTTAGAATGGGGCATATATTTGAAGGTTTAGCCACTCAGAAAGTGATTTCCTAGGATTTCTATTTTTTCCTTTTATATAGCTGAAAGATGTAAACCGTGTCAACAAATTTCTACATTGACAACTGAGAACATCACACAGCTAGAAAGTGAGGAAGTAGCTGCATGCTCTTACCTAACTGCACCGTGGCAGCCAGCAGTGCATGGATGTAGATTGCAAACTGGGCTCGGATCCATTCATCACCTCCCTCCCAGCCAGTGCCATCCAAGAAGACATCATCACGGTTCTCGGTCACATGCCGCACTAAGTAATCTGCAAACCTTAGGTCTGCAGTGGTGGGGTTCAGCAGCTTCCTGAGGTCTGGATCATGGATCTGGACCAGAGCATCTTCTACCTAGAAGGTAGTCAGGTACAAGTTAGAGTTTGGCAGAACTCTCACAGAAATGCACCCATGCCACAATCAACCACGACTACTGGGAAGTCAGATCTGGACAAGCAACAACATTTTCAGATGATGAATCGAAGAGACAAGCTTGTACACTACAGGCTTTTTTTTACTGAAAAATTCTCATTTTTTTAGAAAGCATATGTAAACTTTTTCATTTTGAATGTAAAACAAGTATTTTGGAAAATGTAAAAATCAGTATCAAAATCATCTTAATTACATGACTAGAAATGAATATAGTTCAATATTTTTCCATTTGAGAGTGAAATTTGTAAAATATTTTTATTAAGTAATATTGGATACACAAAATATGTGAGTTATAGGCAAGTTTTGAAGTATAATTAAAAATACTCATGAACCCCTATCAACTAACTTCAGAACTAGAATGTTACAAAAAAAATACTCAAGCATGTTTCAACCACTTTGGAAAACAGTATTGAGATTTCTCAGAAAGGTGGTAATAAAGCTTCTATTTTTTTTTTTGTGTGTGTGTTTTGGGTCACACCCGGCGGTGCACAGGGGTTACTCCTGGAATCACTCCTGGCAGTGCTCAGGGGACCATGTGAGATGCTGGGAACAGAACCCAGGTCGGCCCCATGCAAGGCAAATACCCTACCCGCTGTGCTATCGATAAAGCTTCTATAAAGCAATTCCACTTCTTGGTATCTAATTCCAAGATACAAACACATGAATTCAAAAAGAACATATGCACACCATTATTCACTGCAGCACTTAGTACAACAATTAGGATATGACAGTATAATATCTAGGATATGGAGTCAACCCAGGTGTGTGTATCAACCTAGGTGTTATATACACACTACATCTTTATGTGGTGTATATATATATACAATGAAATACTATGCAGCTGCAAGGAATGATAAAATCATGCAATTTGCTGCAACACGGATGGAAATGATAGATATCAAGTTAAGTGAAGTAAGTTAGAAGAAGGACAAATACTGGATTATTTCATTTATCTGTGGTTTATAGGTAACAGGAGAGGAAATACAAGATATCAAAGGTGGGGGACGGGGGAACCTATATTATCCTTGACCCTACATTATAGAAATGGGGAGGAGAAGGAAGGGAAAAAACCCAGGTGTGTGCATGGGGACAAAGGGTGGGGAGAGGCTGTGGAGGAGTAAGAAGAGGCAAATGAAAGGCAACAGGGGTCTCGGGCACATGAGTGGAGTAGAGGTGGTGTATAAGTATATATCTTAGCCACAGAGCCAACTACACTGTAAGCAGGAGACTCAAACCACAACCACCGAACTTAGAAATGTGCCTATTCAATAGGAATGAGGAGCAGAGGAACTGGGCTGTAGCAGGAAGCTTATTAGCAGAATGGGGAAGGGGGAGGGAAAGACAGGACAGTCTAGGAAAGGGCCCACCATGACAACGGTAGAGGGAAGTGGTCACTCTGGGCTAGAATGAGGTGCTGAAAGGAGGTAAAGTGACATGCATGATGCCCTATGAGTCCTGTAAACCAGTGCCTAAAATGGGGCAGGGGACGGGGGAGAAAAAAAGAAAAGGATAAAACCAGAGGCAGCTGGGAAGGCGGGAGGAAGGATGGGGACACTAGAAGAGGGGAGTGGACCCTTGTGAAGAGATGTGCTAGAACACTGTATGCTGGAAACTCAATCACGAATAACTTTGTAATTGTGTAATTGTGTATTGTGTAATCACGAATAAATTTGTAATTCACAGTGATTCGATTAAAACGTTTTTTTTTTAAAAATGTGCCATTCAGGAAGGAGGTGGGGCTGGAGTGATAGCACAGCAGTAGGGCGTTTGCCTTGCACGCAACCAACATGGTCGACCCAAGTTGAATTCCTCCGCCCCTCTCGGAGAGCCTGGCAAGCTACCGAGAGTATCTCGCCCGCAGGGTAGAGCCTGGCAAGCTACCCGTGATGTATTTGATATGCCAAACACAGTAACAACGAAGTCTCCAATGAAGATGTTACTGGGCCTGCTAGAGCAAAATCGATGAACAACGGGAGGACAGTGACTGTGACAGGAAGGAGGCTGGGGGGGTGGAAAAGAAATTGATATTGGTGGTGGGACTGGTGTTGGAACATTGTATGCTTGAAACTCCATTATGAACAACCTTGTAAATCATGGTACCTTAGTAAAAATAATTAAAAATTTTTAATTAAAAAAAATCCTTCAAAATTAAAAATACTGAAGTAACTGTGGTTCTCCCATCTCTTCCTTCCAGTCTTCCTCAAAATTGACCCTCAAAATTGATCTCTTAATACATATAGTTGTGAATCCAAGATTTTGTTGTAAACATTTTCCTAAGAAGGGCATTATGGTATTTTCTTATATAAACAACAAAAATCTCCGAGTGGCTAAAAAAGTTAATTTGGGAGGGAGGCCTCGCAAACTGGAGGGAAATGGACTCTGTTGGTGATTCCTAACCAAACAGGTTGATGGTTCAATATGGGGGCCCAAGGATGTAATGTGGCTTGGGCCTGTGGTGCCAGAGATCACCTGGGCAGTGCTGGGGGTTCCAGGATCACAGTGGCAGTGCTTGGTGACCATGTGGTGCTGGGACTCAAACTAAGGTCAGGTGCATGCGAGACATGTACCTTAATCCTCATAATACCACCTGCCCCATGAAAAAAGATTTTAAAAAAATTACTTACAACTGTATAAATGAATAAATGATTTTGATTTCTTACACACTATTAGGATGGCAAACATTATCTGTATTTTTCTTTCTCTTGATATCAGGCTAGAAGTATTTAAACAATAAACTTATTTCAGTTATGATATTATAGTTAGAACTATGTTGCTTGTGTTGTTCTCTTCTCTTTTTCTCTTTTTTTGGGCCCCACCCAGCAGCACTCAGAGCTTACTCCTGGCTCTGCACTCTGAGGTTACTCCCGGTGGGATGTGGGGACCATTTGGGAAGCCGGGATCAAAACCAGGTTGGTAGTGTGCAAGGTAAGCGTACTACCCACTGTACTATCACTCTAGCCTCTGAGTTAGTCTTGCCTCCCCTACTTTTCTAGAGTTTTGAGCTTTCTGTTCCTTAAGTCCATAGGTATAAAATACAGACAGTAACAATATCTATTTCACAGGCTGGGATGAGAACTAGATCAGTTAAAAGATGTACTGATGGTTTGCAGACTGCCTGGCACACAGGAAACAACTGTCACATGATCATCCAATTACTGTACCCTTCAACCTTTATTTACGGTGAGACCAGCACAGTTAAGGACACAGAATCGTTAGTACACCTACTTCCACAATGGCATCACTGAGATGTTTCTGTTGTCGAAAGAGGATGTTAGTAGCGCCAGCCACAAATCCCCGGACTGTGACATCAGAGAGAAGATGGTGCTGCTGCAGAGCCATGTAAGGCAAACACAAATATCCCTACAAATTAAAGAGCAAGAGAAAATATTACACAGTGAAACTCCTACCTTTCTCTCCAAGTACTCAAAGCTCACAGTGGAAAAAAGTGGCTAATAGTAGGAAAAATACCTCCCAATCTTCCCTCAACCTGAGCCATCCCTAATGCAGAGATAATACAGCAGGTAGGGTACTTGCGATGCACACAATTGACCCAGGTACAATCCCAGCATCCCATATTATCCCCTAGCACTGCTGGGCATAATAGGTCCTGAGTGCAGAGCCAAGAATAAGCCCTGAACACCCCGCTGGGTGTGACCCCAAACCATATCAAACAAAAAAATAAAACCCTAAACCCAAAACAACAGTAACAACAAAAACTGAATTATAGTTATCTGGATGCTGTTTTGTTTTCATCTTTATCAACGCATCTAGGCTGTGCCTTAACCTCAGAGGTAGTCATGAAATACTTAAGATGAGAGAAGACTTCCAAAAGGAACACTGGCTTAATAACTTGGTTTTACCCTTATTTTTAAGAATTTTCACTTGGTTTGTAAAAACCCCAGACAAGAGGCTGCAAAAATAAATCCACATGGGGCCGGAGTGATAGTACAGTGGGTGGGGCATTTGCCTTGCACACAGTCAACCCAGGTTCAATTCTCGGCATCCCATATGGTCACCTGAGCACAGCCAGGAGTAATTCCTTAGTGCAGAGCCAGGCAGGAGAGCACTGTTGGGTGTGACACCCCCCCCCAATTAATATAATAAATAAATAAATAAATTCTCATCTGTGCATCACAGATGCTTGGTACAGGTACTTGCCAGACCACCAGCTCTGGTGACTGAGAGCCCCACTCCTCATTCACAACCTCACAACCTTTCAGTCCGAACAACTGGGTCAAGGCTCATGGCTGATGCTTTGTGTCATGTATTTAGAAATAACAAACTTTCCAGCTCCCTCATTACCTGCTTCTAAGCACAGACACCAAAGTATTCATGACAAAATATTTATGTTGCAAGTTAGTAGGAAAAGAACATAATCACTCAGGTGAACATTTTAGAATTGATTCTGCTAATGTTCACTGTCAAGGAAATCACTGGTCAAGTCTATCAGCATGAAAACTAAGAAGTGTGTTTTCAAAAACCAGTTCAACGCTCTTAAAGGGACTGAAAATACAATCCTTAAAAAGTTATAATTGGGCCAGAGAGACAGTATAGCGGGTGGGGCACTTGCCTTGCAAACAACCATTATACATAAATTAGTGTGATACATCATATCAAAAAAGGAGAGAAAATTCATACAATCATATCAACTGGTGGAGCAAAAGCTGACAAAATTCAATATCCATTCATGATAAATAATCTTCAACAAAATAGGGATAGAAGGAACAGTCCTCAAGACAGTAAATGTAACAGTCAATTACAATGAACCTACAGTCAACATCATAATCAATGGCAAAAAACCTGAAAGCTTTCTCTCTGAGATCAGACACAAAGCAAGATGTCCTTTTTATTCCACTGCTATGCAATATAGTATAAAACTCCTTGTGACAAGAGGCACAAAAAAGAAATTGAGGGAACTATTTATAGATGAGATGATCATATACATGGAAGACTCTAAAGACTTCACTAAAAAACTTAGAAACAATAAAACAGTAAGACAGCAAGCTACAAAACCAACACACAAAAAATAGGCCACATTTCTATAAACAAAAAAAACTAGAAATTAAAAAAAAATCCTATTTATAAGTTTCCCAAAACATAAAATACCTAGAAATAACTTTAAAAACTTTAAAGGTCTGGACATCTGCACTTGTTTGTTCATTGCAACACTCTTTACAATAGCCAGAATATGGAAAAAACCTGAGTGCCCAGAACAGATGACTGGTTAAAGAAACTTTGGTACATTTACACAATGGAGTACTATGTAGCTGTTAGAAAAGATGAAGTCATGAAATTTACATACAAGTGGTACTACATGTTAAGTATGATGTTAAGCGAAATGACTCAGAAAGAGAGGAATAGACATAGAAAGATTGCATTCATCTGGGGAACATAAAGTAACAAAATAGGAGACTAACACCCAAGAATGGCCAAGATTAGTACCAGGAATTTTGCTCCATGGCCTGGAGGCCAGCCACACATGCTAGGGGAAAAGGCAGCTCAGATAGAGAAGGGAACACCAAATAAAGGGTATTAGGAGGATCCTCCCAGGATGGGAGAAGCATGCTGAAAGTAGACTATAGACCAAACATGATTGCCACTCAATGCCTCTTTTGCAAACCACAACACCCAAAAGGAGAGAGAGAACAAAGGGGAATGCCCTGCCACAGAGGCAGGATGGGATGGGGGGATGGGGGGTGGGAAGGATACTGGGATCAGTGGTGGTGAGAAATGGGCACTGGTGGAGGGATGGGTATTTGATCATTGTGTAATTGAAACCCAAGCACAAAAATTTGTAAGTCTACAACTGTACCTCATGGTGTCTCACTAATAAAAATTTTTAAAAAAATTAAAGGTCTGGCCCTTCCCAAAATAAATTAAAAACTTTTAAAAAATCAACTTTAGAACATTTAAAACATGATGTGAAAGACTTATACACTGCAAACCAAATCACCATAGAAAGAAAAAATAGAGGACATCAGGAAATGGAAAATATTCCAGGTTCATAGATTGTAAAAATTTACATTGTCAAAATGACTATCTTACCAAAAGCTTTATAGAGGTTCAATACAACTCCCATCAAAATTCCAATGACATCGTTCAAGAATTTTGAACAAACACTGCTAAAATTTGTATGGAATCACAAAACTTCCCAAATAGTTAAAACTATTCTGAATAAAAAGATGGAAGGCATCACATTTTCTGACTGTAAATTTTACTATAAAGTTAAAATAATGAAAAAGGTGTGGTACTAGAATAAAGACAGACTTTCAGAACAACCAAGACCAATTGAGTGCTTAGAGGACAGTAATCTGTGACAAATGAGGTGAGTACATTAAGTTTAGCAAGGAGAGCTTCAGCAAATGGTGCTGGGAAAACTGGATAACCAATGCAAAAAAAAAAAATTGAATTTGTATCTCTCACCATGTAGAAAAGTTAATCCAAAGTGTATTATAGATTAGGCTAAAATCCATATAATATACTGAGGAAAGCCTAGAACTCTCCAGATCATGAACTTCAGAAGTGTTTTCAATGACTTGACTCCACTGGTAAAGATAAAAACCAAATAAACAGACTACATCAAAATAAAATGTTTTTACATGGCAAAAGAAACTCAGGCTAAAATAAAAAGATATGGGGCCAAAGCAACAGTACAGTGGGTATTATGCTTGTCTTGCACATAGCAGACTGAAATTTGATCCCTGGCACTATATATGGTTCCCTAAGTTCAGCCAGGAGTGATCCCTGAGCAGAGTCAGGAATAAAGCCTGGGTACCACTGAGTGTGGCCCCAAAACCAAACTAAAAAAAGAACAGAGCTTCCATAAGACCCAGAAAACTTAATTCTTGGCACCTGCCTACCCAAACACAAGAACAGTATATGCACATCTCTGTTCATTGCAGCATTACGTACAATAGAAAGGGTATGGAAACAACTCAAATGTCCAAAATCAGATGCATGGATTAAAGAAGTTGTTTTGTGTGTATACACACACACACCTACACACGTATGTGTGAAATACAATGTACCCATAAGAAAAGATGAAATTTTTGCAGTTAGCTGCAAGTTGGAGGCAACTGGAAGATATCAGGTTAAGGGAAATAAGTGAGAAAGAGGACAAATACCAGATGCAGTCATGCACCTGTGTATGTACAAAGAGAAATAAAACAATGAATTAGACAGTATCAAATAATAACAACCCCCTGGCCTGAATTACAAAACTGGAAATACCAGGCAAGGGAGGGAGGAGGTAGAAGAGAATGAAGAGGTGAAATGGAAGCAACATAAGGACACTGGTTGGTTGATGGTGAGGTACAGTAATTAGGTATACCAAACCCACAGATAAAACACTATTATAAACATTTAACTGGGCTATTATAACTAAAAATACAATCCTGGGGCCAGAACTATTAACACAGCAGGTACAGCATTTGCCTCGCATGCAGGTGACCTGGGTTCAATTCCCCAATCCCCATCTTCCTATGTGGTCACTGGAGCCTACCAGGAGTAATTCCTGAGTGCAGAGCCAGGAATAAGGTTGAGTACCTGCTGATTGTGGCTCCCAAACAAACAAAAAACCCAAAACAAATAAACTAACCCAATTCTACTTTAGTTTAATCATAAAACCAATTAAGACAATTTCAGAATTACGTCCCCGCTCTACCCCCAGTAAACCACAAATAAACAAAGAAACAATTCTCTGTTAACCCACTGCACTGCACTGCCCTGTCCTCCCGTTGTTTATTGATTTGCTGGAGCGGGCCCAGTAATGTCTCCATTGTAAGACTTGTTACTGTTTTATGGCATATCAAATACGTCATGGGCAGCTTGCCAGACTTTGCCATGCGAGCGAGATACTCTCAGTAGCTTGTCAGGCTCTCAGAGAGGGGCAAAGGAATTGAACCCAGGTTGGCCTGGCTGGCTGCCTGCAAGACAAATGCCCCCCAGCCCCCCCACTGTGCTCTGTTAACCCACTCAGTAATAATCATCCAGGGGAACAATTCTTTTGAAAAATGAAGTCAGAATTACAGTGAAGAAATATTTTCAATACTACTCTTCTTTCTTTACAAAATTATGTTTTAATTTGTGTATAAAAAATAGTATTTAGAGGGAGCCAGAGTGACAGTATGATGGGTAGAGCTCTTGTCCTGCAGGCAGTCGAGCTGAGTTCTGATCCCTGCCACCATACGTGCTCCTTCAAGCCCTACCAGGTGTGATTCCCTAAGCACAGAAACAGTAGTAAGCACTGACCACAGCTGGGTGTGGCCCCAAAACAAAACAATAGCGTCTGGAGAAAAACAAGATTTTTGCTTTAATTTTTGGAAAGATGTTCCCATTTGTTATGGTAGACTGCAAGATTATAGATGGCAAAAATTTAGAAATCTGTATAGTTTCTGGTACACAGGAGAGCAATCAATATTTTGTAAGGAATAAAATTAAAAAATTTCCCAATTCCATTCTGAAAAGTAATTCACAAATGGGAATGTACAAAAAAGAAGTACTTTTTTTTTTTTTTTTTTTTTTGCTTTTTGGGTTACACCTGGCAATGCACAGGGGTTCCTCCTGGCTCTGCACTCAGGAATTACTCCTGGCGGTGCTCAGGGGAACATATGGGATGCTGGGAATTGAACCCGGGTTGGCTGCGTGCAAGGCAAATGCCCTACCCGCTGTGCTATCTCTCCAGCCCAGAAGTACTTTTTTTGAGTAGGAAAAAAAGCACCTCCACCCCAAACACACACACACACACACACACACACACACACACACACACACACACACACCACAGATGCATGCACGCACCCCAATGATAATGCTTCCAGAATCTTAATGTATTATTGACATTTAAAAACACAGGCCTTGGGTTTAATCTGAAAACAAACTGACAAATAAACAAACCAAAAAAAATAGAAAAACATACTGTAGCCTGTAAAATCCTGAATCAAGATATCCAACTAGATTATAATGTATTTAAGTTATTTTGAGAATTTCAAATATATTTCAAAGGTTTTTCATAGAAATATTTAAAAGCTAATTTTTAGGGAAAGCTAATCAAAAAACTCTGAGATACACAAATACATTTTAGCTGCCTGAACATTTGTTCCTTATAAAACTGTACTCTTTGGAATGGGAGGGCTTTTTAATTTTTTTGGTGGGTTATAGGTCACACCTGGTGATGCTCCCAACAGGGCTAGGAGGACCAAAGTGTTGGGGAGCAGACTGGGGGTCAGTTACATGCAGGCAAGCGCCTTAAATGCCATATTATTACCCTGGTTCAGGAATACTAATATTTTAATATTCTTTTCCAATCAGTTCCCTAAATGATGTCCTTGTAGCCTTATATCATGCAAACAGATGCCTCAGGACTATACATCTGGTCTGTATTTAGTTTGTAAGGAAGATGTTTTCAAGTTAAATTCCCAAAGAATGTTGTCAGCTTCTTTAAAGTCCTCAATTCTAAAGGATTCTAAATGACACTAAACTTTACCTTTGTGAAGATAGCCAGGGGCATGCCATACTGATCTTCTTCCAAACCAGAAATCAGTCCTGGTATGAGGACCACTTGGCCTGTATTAGCTTGAGGCTGTACTGTAATCGGAGGAGTGTCTGCAGGCACCGAGTCCTTTGGAAATGAGTTTGTCTGTTCTGACTCCTCCTGCTCTTTTTCTTTCAAGGTATGGTCCTCTAAGACATTAGGATCCAAGGTTTCCCAGTCACTTTCTGAAGACTCTGGGGATGGGCGTAAAGGGGGTTTCAAATATTGATTGGTATCCCTGGGTTCCTGTTCTTTGTTATTGTTGTTTTCCACTTGGAACAAGGATTCTTCCGTCGTGATGGCAACATCTCCACCGTGGTGTCCTATTGTGATTTTCTTGACAGTTCCCATGTTGGTATTTGAAATGCCAGGAGCAGACACAGAAACAAAATCATCTGCAGAGGGATTGCTTTCTTGAAGCCCAGCATCTTCAGACATACTCTTTCGAGGTCTGTACTGAGAACAGTCACTGAGACCATGCTCAATCATGCCTGAAACATGAAACAGCTTGATTTTAAAGTAAGCTCTTTATTATAAAACACAAAACTCAAAAATTGGTATGATAGTTAGAAAACAGCTTGATTTTTAATGGGTTGACAAATTACTGTATTTACTGTCCTACAAAGCAAAACTCTCCTATGAAAGTTTTAATAAGCCATGATTGCATGTTTTAACACACAAAATAAAAACCTTAGACAAAAGAGAAAACTAATGTAAAAAAAAAGTCGCAAATAAAAATAGAACTGCTAATCCCAATCAGTTTATCCTTAAGAAATTTTATCATTGAAAATTCCACTATAAAGCTAAGTATCAGTACTTAAAAGAAAGTAAGTATCAGTATTCCTCACCTGGAAAAAGGGATAACAAAGTCATGAGGGCACCCACCAATTTATTCACTGGAGAAATATAAAAGAGAACCTGAAATAGATTCAATCAAACTTAAATTAGACATCCTTGAGTTTATAACACTTAAAAAATGTCTGGGGAAGTTAGGAGGAAAACTCATTTTATTCAAGAATAACAGTGAAGAAATATAGAATCAGTGACAGAAACAAACCCTCCCCCCTGCCCCCCAAGCATCCACTATGACTCAAGTAAAAATTACCAATGGATACTAAAACTATAGCAAAAGGTTGTGCAGCCAGAGGACATTCAGGCAGTCTTAAACTTTGTACCCCAGAGATTATCTACTAATTTCAAAGGGGGAAAAAGGTACCTTCAAATGAAGAAATCTGGCAACCCCCACCTTAGCCAAAAAAGGTGGCTAATCAAATTTCATATCACCAAAAACAGCAGAAACATTTATGGGCTTCCTGATGTGATATGCTAAGCAGGAAACATTGCACCTTTATAGAATTCTCACCAAAAAAAGTGTGATGAGAAAGTAGCCACAAAGAAACACACAAATCCAATAGTATAATACAACTACTCTGAATTCTCTTTATTTTTTGTTGCAGTTGTTGGGGCAAGACCTGGTAGTAGAGTTTGGGGGCCATGCCCAGAGGTGTATGGAGTCATACAAGCAGGGGTTTAAATCAAGGATTTCACACAAGCAAAGCAAATACTCTACCACCGAGTTAAAAACCACAGTTCCATGTCAAGATTCTTCGAAACAAACAACCCCTCCCCATCCCCTACTAAAATCTCATGGGACTAAAAATCAAAACGAATCAGAAAAGAGCAAAGAGAGCTAATAAGATCCTTTTATCTAAAGATTCAAAAATAGCCAGTCAGAAAGGACAGGTCTACATCTGAGGAGACTTGAAAATTAACTGTATGTTAGATATCATTTATTGAATCAATGCTAAATTTCTTGAACATAAAATGCTAATTGGCTCAGTAGGATGATGCCTTTATTCTTTTTGCTAGTTTTCTTTGGTTTGAAGGACACCTCCCCCCGCCCCAAGTGAGCTCATCTTAGTAATTCTAGCCTACTAGGCCCAAGTTCAATATATACACAACCCTTATTCTTTTTTAAAAAATATTTTTAAAAAATTTTATTGATTCACCATGAGATATAGTTACACGCTTTCATGTGTGAATTAAAATCACACAATGATCAAACACCCATCCTTCCACTAGTGCACATTCCTCACCACCAATATCCCCAGTATACCCCGACCTTTCCCACCCTCCCACTGTCTCCATGGCAGACAATATTCCCCATTCTCGCTCTCTACTTCTGGGCATTATGGTTTGCAATGCAGATAATGAGAGGTTATGATGTATGGTCCTTTATCTACTTTCGGCACACCTCTCCCATCCCGATCGATTCCTTCAACCATCATTTTCTTAGTGATTCCTTCTCTATTCCAGCTGTCCTCTCTCCGACTGCTCATGAGACAGGCTTCCAACTATGGAGCAATCTTACTGACCCTTATATCTACTGTCCTTGACAACCCTTATTCTTAAGAAATACATTTTACTTAGAGATAAATACCATGATTCTTCAAATAACTTTCAAAATATGATTTGAGAAAAATGAACATATAAAAACTATACTGGGCACTGAGAAATCTCTAATATCCATTCCACCCTACTTCACTGAGTGCAGTAACTCGAAACATAAAATTCCACATCCAGGAAAGGCTCCTCATTAGCTAAAGTAGAGGTGAGAAAACTTTTCCTAAAAAAAAAGGGGCAGATAATGGTCTCTGACATGACCATTAAACTCTGCCTTTTTAGAGTGAAAGCAGCTATAATAATAGATGAATGGGTGTGACTTATTTACAAATATAGGTGGTGGACCGTTAGTCCCAAATCTTTGACCAAAATCATGGGAATCCCTGTTCTCTGTACTAGAGTGGTCTGAAACCCAAATTTAAATGCTTTTCTTTTTTAAAAACAATTATTAGCTGAGGGTAGGCACATGGTATTACAAAGCCAAAAAAAAAAAAAAAGAAATTAAAAGGAAGGGATTCTTAATAAATGGTTTGGAAAGAGGCAAAATTGCTGCTGCTCCTATCCTAAACAACAAGGGACTATGCTCTGAATGAAAGTGGCACTTTTGTCTGTAGAACAAAGAGACAGGGGAAAAAAAACATCTAGTTACTGAATTGCACAGTTGAGCCAGTCACCAACTCTATAAAGTCAAAAATGAGCCAAGGTTCATCATCTAAGTCAGTTTAGATTTTTTTTCTTCTACCTATAGCCAAAACCATTCTGATAATTAAACAGTATCAAACTGTCTCCATAAAGATGTTATGAATTATGTTTCTAGGCCTGAAAGTCTTATCATTAGTTTAAATTTTACATGATGTTTAAGAAATGTTAGTCAATGTGAAATATTCAAATCTCACCTTTTTTTCAAGAAGAATTAGTTTAAACAGAATTAAAACCTAAAGAAAAAAATATTATATTAAAATAAATTCAAGCTTGTTATACATTTACTTCCGCCAATATAACAATGTATCAATCAGTACTATCAAATTATGGTGCTTTAAAAAAAAACACTAAAAGTGGCAAAATTACATTAAGAAATTAGATATTATCTATACCTCCCCCCAAAATGTAAGAACCACTTAAATCTTTTTTTTTTTTTTTTGCTTTTTGGGTCACACCTGGCAATGCACAAGGGTTACTCCTGGCTCATGCACTCAGGAATTACTCCTGGCGGTGCTCAGGGGACCATATGGGATGCTGGCAAGTGAACCCGGTCAGCTGCATGCAAGGCAAATGCCCTACCCGCTGTATTATTACTCCAGTCCCAAACCACTTAAATCTTTACTTATTTAGTGGGGGGTGATTTTGCTATACCCAGAAGTGCTCTGGGTACACTTAAAGCTGTGTGCTCAGGGGACCATATAAGGTTTGGACCGGGCTGGCTGCGCAAGGCAAACGTATTAACCCCTCTACTATCTCTCTGGTCCAACACTTACATACTCTTAAAGAAATTTCTATCATATGAACATGACCACTTTCATTTTTACATTGTTAGGAGAGCTATCTTAGAACTAAAACATGGTTATGTCATAATCTGCACTGGACCATGTAACACAGAAAGTTTACTACCTTGTTAAACGACAACAATTCAGTACACCATCAATTAAAGTACCATACCTTGTGTCGAAAATGAAGCACAAGATCTCGAGGAGACAGACCTACAATAGTAACAAAAAATGACTCTATAAACACACCGTTTTGGTGAAAGAAAGAACCCCCTACCCCACCAAAGGAAGGTTTAAAAAAATCATAAATCCTCAAATATTAAATATGTCTTTAGGGTCCAGAGTGATAGTACAGTAGGTAGGATGTTTGCCTTGCACGAGGCTGATCCGTGTTCGAACCCTGGCATCCTATATGGTCCCCTGAGCACCGCCAGGAGTAATTCCTGAGTGCAGAGCCAGGAGTAACCCCTGAGCATTGCTGGGTGTGATCCAAAAAAGCAAAAAAACAAACCAACGAACAAAAAAAATGTTTGTAATAGATGATCATGTACACATACTTTGAATTTAGCACATAATTAGAAGAGTAAAATACAGAACTATCCAAAAGAGCTTTATTTTTTGGTGGGGGTGGAGAGGCGGGATGGTATCTCCCTTGTGCTCAGGAATCTGGGGTACCCCTTCCAGCAATTCTCAGTCAGTCAGCCCAGAGGATCAGTGCTAGGACCCAAATGTGGTGCTGTTTGGGCCGTGCGGTGAGAGGGACTGTCTAATCCTCTCAGTGGTACTTCAAGGCCTCCAGGGGCAGGCACACTTGGTGGTACTCAATGAATCACGTAGCCTCAGAAAATGTTATAGATCAAACCAAATGGGTCAAATGAAAGGCATCACTGAACTGTCTCTCTGGTAATTAATAGAATTTTCTACAATAATGAAGTGTTTTGAATGACTGCTGTCAAATATAGTAGCCTCAAATTACTTGAAATATGGTCACCATGACAAAGAAACTGAATTAAGTCAAATACTCCATAATTTAAATTATGTATAATAAATAACATATCTTACTGACTTTAATAGCATAAATTACTAATATTTATTATTAATCCAAATGTGAATGCTCACATGTGGTTAGTGGCTATTCTAGATAATGTAGCTCTAACATCTCCCCATTCTACTAACAAAAGTTTAGAAACGAAGAAGTATACCAAACACGGTAACAACAAGTCTCAAAATGGAGATGTTACTGGGCCCGCTCAAGCAAATCGATAAACAATGGGAGGACAGTGACAGTGACCAAAGGTTAGTCATTTAAAAATGGTCCAATGCGATACAGCCAAAGAGAAGGGCCACATGGAGGGCGGGGATCCACAGCTCCCATAGGAAAAAAAAAAAAACAGGTTCCAAAAAGAGCCGAGATCATCGGGAAGTTCCAGATGGGGTAGGTCCCGCATCCCGCCTCCCCCAGATGGAACCCCGGTGACCAGAAGCCTCTACAAGCACAGCTCGAGTATGCGGGAACTAGGACTTTTCCTCCAAACCACATCTCTCTATAAACAAAGTGATCCATGGGAAGTAAACCACCCAACGTTTCTCCCTGAAAATCAGAGTTAAGTTTGGAGCACGGCCACAGCCCCAGAAACACAAGGACTTAATGCAGAACCCAGCAGCTTGGAGCAGAAAAGTGAACGGACTATGCGTTAATCCAGGCCATCATGTCTGCCCAGAGGGGAAAGGGTGTTGCCCCATTCGCCCTCTCTTCTCTGGAAAGAAGGATGGCGGCTGCATGGGAGCCTTGTGTACAGCAAGTATGAGCCGAGGGTGTGGGGGCAACTAAAACCTCATGGGAAGGGGGGCATTCCGGTCCGTCCTTCACGCCCTACCGAGGACACCAGTTGCCTCCCACGAGCGGCTCTCCAGCACGGCCACAGCCCCAGAAGCACAAAGACTTAATGCAGAACCCAGCAGCTTGGAGCAGAAAAGTGAATGGACTATGCGTTAATCCAGGCCATCATGTCTGCCCAGAGAGGAAAGGGTGTTGCCCCATTCGCCCTCTCTTCTCTGGAAAGAAAGATGGCGGCTACATGGGAGCGTTGTGGACAGCAGGTATGAGCTGGGGGTGTGGGGGCGACTACCTCATGGGAAGGGGGGTGTTCCGGTCCATCCTTCATGCCCTACCGAGGTCACCAGTTGCCCCCCGCAAGCAGCTCTCCAGCACAGCCACGGCCCCAGAAACACAAGGACTTACTGCAGAACCCGGCAGCTTGGAGCAGAAAAGTGAATGGACTATGCGTTAATCCAGGCCATCATGTCTGTCTGGAGGGGAAAGGGTGTTGCCCCAGTCGCCCTCTCTTCTCTGGAAAGAAGGATGGCGGCCGCATGGGAGCCTTGTGGACAGCAGGCATGAGCCAGGGGTGTGGGGGCAACTAAAACCTCATGGGAAGGGGGGCGTTCCGGTCCGTCCTTCACGCCCTACCGAGGCCACCAGTTGCCCCCCACTAGCGGCTCTCCAGCACGGCCATGACTCCAGAGCACAGAAACCAATTTCTTAACTATCTGACTTTCAGTAGGAATACTTCCAGGGTCAATAAGTAAAATAGCAGAAATCCAAAACCAACATTTAATTCTTGAACCCAGCTGTAGAAAGCAAATCACTTCACAATGCTTTTTCAGCATGTCTGATTTGGGGGGGGGGTAAACTCTAAATAATAGTGGTGAATCTTTTATTGAAACAATGAATCTAATCAAAGCAGATAGAGTGTTAGAATTCATCTGCCTCACAGGGACGGGGAGGGGTGGGGGGTGGGGTTTTATTGGGGTTCTTCATGGTAAAAAATAAGTATTGGTAAAGGGAAATGTGTTTGATATTTGCATGACTGAGACATAAACCTGAAAGCTTTGTAACCTTTCCCACAGTGATTCAATAAATAAAAAAAAAAAAAAAAAAAAAAAAAGCAGATAGAGTGTTAACTAGAATTCATCTGCCTCACAGGGACTGGGAGGGGTGGGGGGTGGGGTTTTATTGGGGTTCTTCATGGTAAAAAATAAGTATTGGTAAAGGGAAATGTGTATGATATTTGCATGACTGAGACCTACACCTGAAAGCTTTGTAACCTTTCCCACAGTGATTCAATAAATAAATAAATAAATAAAAAATAATTTTAAAAAATGGTCCAATGCACTCTAGTGGAGGAATACAGGCTTTAGTATTGGGACTGGTGTGTTAATACTGTACTCTAATATATACAAACTTTTAGTCGTGCAAACCAACGTCATCTCAATACCCTCTCTAAAAATAAACATGGGACACACACATAAATCTCGGAACCCAGCAGCTCACTGCAGAGATGCCTCTGGACTTTGCAATAGGACACTTTTGCTGGGCCACTCTGGACCTGTCCCACCGCTTGCCCCCTAGGAATTCCGGAAGCCGCCATCTTCTAGAACTGAATGAAAGCTCCAGGTACACGAGCAGTGGCAGCAAACATCAGGCCTCATGGGACAGGGGAGGAGTCAGTCCCTCTCCTTTCCCCTGCCCTTGATGGGACTCTGAGATAACGCTCACAAACTGCCACTGTCCACTTAAGCTCCTCCATGATCCAGAGACACACACAAGAATCTCAGATCCAAGCAGCTCCCTGTAGAGATCTCTCCAGATCCTAATTATTGAAATTTTAAAATTCCTAGAGTGTGTGGCCACTCTTGTGGCTGCACGACATATTCTATCCATAACAAGCAATACAGAACAAATTGTCTAGCACTGCCTTTTCGGCAGATTTGAGTGGTGGTGGGACTGGTGTCGAAAGATCGAATGTAACCAAAGTAGAGAGAGAGTATAGGGGAAATTGTCCACCACACAGGCAGGGGAAGGATTGGAACGGGAGGGGGTGAGGGTGGGGAGGATACTGGGGATTTTGGTGGTGGAAAATGTGCACTGGTGAAGCGATGCATGTTTGATGATTGTATGACCAAAGCTCTAACATGGAAGCTTTATAACTGTATCTCACAGTGAATCAATAAAAAGGGGAGAAAATAAAATAAAAGTAAACATGGTGTTTGATCATTAGACTCTGTATGGTATTATTTCTAAATACAATCTTCTCTGATGATCTGCTATAACATAAATTAATTTAGAGGAAAAATGTTTTCAGAACAAGAGATCAATATCCAGCTGACATTATGTATAGGGTTATGAAAGGGACGGCACATTCCACTCTGAGTCTCTCGCTTCCCAGCTGGAGCTGATAAATTATCTTCTTTATGGCATATTCTATCTTGGAATCATAACACCTTTGTATGTAGGGTGTGCATCTTTCCACCTTCATTTTAAGGGTGTTCTCCACATGCAGGTTAATTGCACCCCAACTTGAGGTATGTAATTTCTCTATGGGGTTCTCTTCTCTCCTCTTTCTGGACTATCTTTAGAATACCTTCTCTCAACAAAACTATTTTACTATTAAAAAAAAAAAGTTTGGGATACGCCACAGAGATCCCTCCAGACCCTGTACCAGGCTGTCTCACCCGGGGCAATCTGGAGAGGAGGTGGGTAAGTTCCCCTCCCCACCTCAGTGAAGCCCTGACAGGTGAAAACCTCCAGAACTCAATCACTGGCTTGCTCATGGTCGCTCTCCACAGGCTCACACAAGCCTCACCCTTGAGTGAATCTGCTGCATAACCATATGTTAAATAATGAAATTCCTGTGTGTGTGTTGTGTGTTGTGTATGTGTGTGTGTGTGTGTGTGTGTGTATTATACATATATACAATAATCTTCACACACTTTCCTTTTTTTTTTTTTTTTGCTTTTTTGGGTCACACCTGGCAATGCACAGGGGTTCCTCTTGGCTCTGCGCTCAGGAATTACCCCTGGAGGTACTCAGAGGACCATATGGGATGCTGGGAATCGAACCCGGGTTGGCCATGTGCAAGGCAAAAACGCCCTACCTGCTGTGCTATTGCTCCAGCCCCCACACACTTTCCTTTAAGGAAACTTTTTCGGATAATTTTTAGATTTTTCATAATAAGCAATACAAAATAAATTACTCTGGTTCTGCTTTGGGGGCAGGGTTTGGGGTTCAGGATGGAAACATTCAAAATATGGTGGAAAGGTGTAATGGTGGTGGGATTGGTGTTTGAATATTAAATGTAATTAATTATTGTGAACAACTTCATAAAAATAAAATTTTAAAAATGTATTTGCAAAAGTGAGATACCAGTTTGGCTACTTCATGTTAACAGGAGGAATGGAGGGGCGGGAAAGATAGTATAGTGGGTAACTTGTTTTGCACAAGGTTGACCTGAGTTCAATCTCCAGCACCCCATACTGTCACTAGAGCTCTTACAAGGGTGGTCCCTGAGTGAAAGGGATAAGTTCTGAACAAAGCTGGAAGTGGTCCCACCAGAAAAAACACACAAAATAGGAATGGAATGAGTATAAATCAGTATATTATAAAAACTTTAAATCATGAAAAGGATATAATTGTGTCTAGTGAGAACTGTGGGCAACAACAGATCTTCCAGGTTGTCAGGACAGAGAATTAATGTAGAAAAAAAGCTTCCACTAATATTCTAAGAAGATACTATGTATTATAAATGACAAAATTTGCTACATATAATAAAGGCTATAAATAATGGTATATGTATGCTGTGATAATTTTGTTCAATATAAATACTAAGAAGATACTTCAGGGAAAGGCAACATCACAAGCTAAAAAATTTAGATTCCCATATAAAAAAGCAATCTGATCATGAAATTTTACATGCAACTCAGTTTGCCAAAAAAAAAATCAGGGAATTTTTTTCTTCCCTGAAGCTACTTACCAAGATAAACTTGGGATCCTTCCAGTGAACCTCCTCCCAAGGAACTATTCATATGTTCATAAAGTTCCTAAAAAATATAATTTAATTCACTTTAATATTACTTTAGATCCGAACTAAAAAGATAATGATCTGATTTTTTTCTCCTCTTTTTTTTTTTTATCAATTTATTGAATCACTGTGGGAAAAGTTACAAAGCTTTCAGGTTTAAGTCTCAGTCATGCAATCATCACACACATTTCCCTTCACCAGTACTTATTTTTCACCAAGAAGAAGCCCAATATACCTCCCTCCCAACCCTCCCAATGCCTGTGAGGCAGATGAATTCTAGTTAACACTCTACCTACTTTGATTAGATTCATTGTTTCAACAAAAGATGCATTATTATAATGTAGAGTTTACACCCCCAAATCAGACCTGTTGAAAAGACATGCTGAAATAATTTGTTTCTATAGCTGGTTACAAGAATCAAATGATGACACGTGGCCTCAATAGCGGCCGTGCGATTTTGGATTTCTGATACTTTACTTATTAAGCCTGAAAGTATTTCTGCCGAGAGTCAGATAATTATTAGACTGGTTTCTGTGGCTCTAGAGCCATGGCCATGCCGGAGAGCCGCTTGTGGGGGGCAACTCGTGACCTCGGTAGGGCGTGAAGGACGAGCCCGGAACGCCCCCCTTCCCATGAGGTTTCAGTCGCCCCCATTACGGCCGGCTCATACCTGGCTTTCCAAAAAGTTCCCGAGGCGGTCGCCATCTTGCTGTCCCTGATCTGATTTTTTTTTTAATTAACAAAGCTTGTTTTGGTAAGCTCTGAACTTAGAAATGAACAAGGTCTTCTGAAACCATGCCATATTCTAGTCCATCTTTTCTTCCCTTCCTGTGTCTTTCAGAACTTGATTCATTCACATAATCCAAGGATAAATTCCCTCTACTTCCTTTATAACTGTCCTTTTATGAGAATCCAAGGGAGACCGATGTTTCTGCATCATTGAGAAAAACATGCTAGCCACCTTTAATAGTCACTGAGATGATCACTCTGGACAAAAACTGAGTGCTGAAAGGAGATAAAGTGATATATATAACCTTTCAGTACCTGTATTGCAAACCACAACACCTAAAAAGAAAGAGGGGTAGATGCTGATGTCTGTCATAGAGGCGGGCTGGCTAGGGATGGGGAGGTGAAGGGGTGGTTGCGGGGAAACTGGGAACATGGGTGGTGGGAAATGTGTACTGGTAAAGGGACAGGTACTAGAACATTGTTATGACTGAAACCCAATCATGAACAATTGTATAACTATGTATGTGATGGTGATTGAATTAAAAAAAAAGAAAGAAAAAGAAAATGGTTATGTAGGTTTTTTTCCCTGCTATGAGAATTCAAAATTCAAATACTGACAGTTATTTAGTTATATGATCCCTGAGTACTATTTAGTTACGAAAAAATAACTAAATACTATTTAGTTATTTTTTAGGTTATTTAGCTTGCATAATGGTGCTGTCAAGATTTATTTGATACATGAACTATCTTTAGCCAAACACATCTATTAAGAGATATAAAGTTACCTTTAGAATGGAAATTTGGGAAAAGTCCTTCTCTTCAAAATATGCATGGGTAATGAGTTGTAGCTTTGCTTGAAGTAAACCATAGAGAGGCTTAAAGAAAACAAACAAACAAAAGTTATACCAGTAAATGACAGCCAAACACTCTACAACCTTTCACCTTGAATAGAACAGGTAGAAAAAAGTAACTGTCACCAGTTGGATCCCCTCATCTAGTTCTCTGGCCTCAGTTGAAAGTTGCCTGACATACAACACCGTGGTTGATGGAGATTATAGGCTCTGACGCTCTTGGTCCACTCCTCAACTCAGCCATAGAATTCTGGGCACTTAACTTCTCCCTATCAGCTTGCTGATGTGAACGTGAGTTTATAAAAAGCAGCATCATTTGTGTGGTTGTTTTTAGGATTAAATAACATGGGTAAAACAATTCACTTCTAAATTGTTTTAGAAAGCACTTAACTACTGGCTGTTATTACAAGATTTAAAACATTTTAATTCTGTACATAATTTAAGTTCACTTACTTTTTCATATATTTTCTTAGATGCATAAACAAGTATTCCTTAATTCTTATTTCTCGTGTATGTGTTTGTATGTGTGTGTGTGTGTGTGTGCGCACACACGTGCATGTATGTATACACACAAAAATCCTAGTTTTGTTTTGGGGCCATACCCAGTGTCAGTTTTATTTTGTTTTGGGGCCCCACCCAGCAATGTTTAAGGGTTACTCTGGGCTCTGCATTCATGAATTACTTCTGGTAGTACTCAGGGATCATATAGGATGCTGGGAATCAAATCTGGGTCAGCCTTGTATAAGTGAAGTACCTACCCACTGTACTATCTCTTGGGCCCCTATTTCATATGATTTTCTATTCTTTTATTTTTAACATTTTTTTCTAGATATTTTCTGATTTCTATGACATTTTCAGAATTAGAGGCTAAATTTGTATATTAACATTAGTTAAAATAAGACTAGGAGAATTCTTACCCTTTCCCCTAGTCTCTGTAAATATATTATTATTACCATGAAGTGAAACACATTTTTATACAAAAACAATATACAAAGACTGAAAGATTCCATAAACCACCAAGGCTTTTAGGCTGACCTAGCTCTCCTCATCCCAAATATCTATTTAGAGGAAAATAAAACCACTTTTAACCTTAATTTTTATCACTTAGTATTTACTTGATAACAAGAGTTACGCAAGTTTCTCCAAGTTACACCTTTGTAAAATGAGAATAAAAATCAGGTAAGTGCAAGCAGCTGGACTGTGCAGCCGCTGAGAGCACTGTGAACATGGCCAGGAGTACAAGTTCCCAGTTAGCATGTATCTAGTATTACACAGACTCCTGGTAAGCATTACAACTAGAAAATGCACAAGCGCAACTAAAGTGTGAGTTCCAGCAGGGGCATGATGACAAGGGGAGGGGAGAGTCAGATAAAGACAGACTCCCTGGTCACTGTTTTACAGTGTCAACAGTAAAAGGCATGGGAAAGGGGCGAAAAAAACAAATTCTTTATGGATCAGGAAGATAGCTTAAAGGACTAGCATTTGTGACTTTCAGATCCTAGGGTACAAGTTTAATCCCTTCTACTGTGCATTCCCTCCTACCCCTTGTTGGACCTGCTCCCCAGCACCTCTGTGCTCAAGCAGCATTGCCCTGGTATGAGTATCTAACCTTTAGGCCAGGCTCCTCCATGACTGTATTCCAGAAGCACCACTGGGAAGCCCTCCAGCTGCCCTTCCCACCCCAAATAAATCTTACTATTAAGGCCCAAAGCATTTCTATTCTAAAAATCTTATTATTGTTAAGGCTCATAGTATTACTATTACTTTTTTGTGTTTTGGGAGCCATATCCAGTGTTGCTCAGGGATTACTCTTAGTGGAGCTTGTGGGATCACATGTAGTGCCAGGGTTTAGACCTGCGCCCTCTTGCATGCAAACATGCATTTTACTGGACTTATCGTTCCAGCCCAAGACCCACTGTATTAACTTGCCATAATTTAGGGCTTATTTTCTTTGTGTGTGGGGGGAGGGGAGGACAGTGAGGTTTTGGAGGGATATGGGTGGGGGGTGGAAGAAAACCTCCTTAGCAGTGCTAAGGGGCCCAGGGGCCATTCCTGGAAATACTCGGTCAAGGGGTCATCAGCTTGGGCCCAGAGATGTTGAAGCATGTAGTAGGGTAGAGCTGGGGTGAGGCTCAGTAGCAGAAAACATGTCTTGCATGTGTAGGGCCTGTGTCCAATCCCTGGCACCACAAAAAAGAAGGAAAAAGAAAGTAAATTTATAAGAGTAAGATTAAGATCTGTATTTTTTTCTCACAGAAAAAAACTGTGGGTGTGGGGTGAATGACTGTATTTCACAGAGAATTAAGACACTTCTGTTATTGGGAAAGGTGATATTTTTCCTTTGGTAACAAAAATGGACATCACAAATGATTTAATAAAGAGAGTGATGAAAAATGAGAAATTTTAGAGGTCAGAGCCATAGTACAAGCTGGTGAGGCACTTGCTTCTACACTCCTGACCTGGGTTTGATGCCCAGCACGCCATATGGACCCAGAGCACCACCAGGAGTGATCCCTGAGCATAGAGCCAGGAGAAAGCACTAAGCACTTCCACATGTGGCCCCAAAATTTTAAAAATAAGTTTTTAAAATTATTGTATTACCATCAACCCTGCATATAGAAAAAGGAACTTTATAGTTATAGAAATACAAGAGGCTTCACAGATGCAAGGGAGATGCTACATCACTGGGCCATGTTCCTGGTTCCCAAGCTACATTTTTAAAAAGCTAGTTAAATCTTAGCAAAAGAGACATGTACTTCTATGTCCTCAATAAAAACTTAGTGACTATGATACTTGGAATTTTAGTAAATGACTCAATGGCTTGAGAACAAAACAAGGGATGAGAGAGATTACAACAGGCACATGCTTTGCATGCCGGAGGGCCATGGTTCTGAGAACAGAGCTGGGTACAGCCCCAAACCCAGTAACAAATAAAGTCACCCACACTGAATGCTTAACAAAGTTACTAACAAGTTATTTTTGATCTCTTACCAGCTTGCTTAGAACACAGACGCTCTTCTGGACAGTCTCTCTGGTGATATCTGCTTGCCTTACTTTTAATGCCTAGAATAAACATAGTTAGAAATATTTCACAGAAAAGATATTAATCATTCTTTTCCATATAAAAATTAGAAAAACTTAGTAATCAGAAGAATATCTTGCTCTCAGTTCATTAGATTCAGAAAGTATTAAAAACACTGAGCTGTGGAGAAGCAAGGTAGATGAGAAGCAACGGGGTATGAGGTCAAGGGGATTCATGTTCATGAGTGGTGTTAAGGAGTGACAGAGCTAACAATCCAAACCACAGAGTTCAAACAACACTGAACTTATGAGACCCAGACTTTAATATGCACACTTAAACGGTGCCTGTCAAGAGGGCAGGCTGGGGCTGGGCCCAGTGGGTGAGAAAGGGTAGAGTAGGAACCTGGGGACACTGGCAGTGGGACTGATGATGGAACACTGGATGTCAAAAACTCAACTATAAGTAACTTTGTAACTCATGGTGCTTTAATAAAATAAAATTTAAAAAATATATTGCGCTGCAAAGATAGTTGGATAGATTCAGCTCTTGTTTTTCATGTAGGAGGTTTCAGCCTGAGCCTTGGCACCATCACCACAATGCTCACACCTCACTGTGCCATTTCCCTAAGTTACATAAAAAATAGTAGAAAACAACATTAAAGGATATCATAATATTTAAATAAAATATCTCAAAGACAAATGGGTAGGTCAGGCATCACTACTAAAAAATCAATGTATGTGTGTCTGGGGGGGGAGGGTCAGAGCTTTATACTGCAGCATTACTGGTAGGGTGTTTGCCTTGCACATGGCCGACCCAGGTTTGATCACTAGCAACTCATATGGTTCCCTGAGCACCACCAGGAGTAATTCCTGAGTATAGAGCCAGGAGTAAGCCCTGAAAATTGCTGGGTACAGTCCCAAAACAAAACAACAACAAAAAGTTTTTAAATCAATGCATAAATTATTCCATGAAAAATATATAATTATGTTCACCAATGTCAACTGAGAAAAATGATCAAGTTTTCCAAATAATACTGAAAACATAGATGTGAACTTTTTATAAAAATTTAAAACATTACAGGAACTACTGTGTTTTCGAAAGATTATACTGCAAGTGGCCAACACTTCAGGAGGAATTTGAATGATTTTTACTGCTGTTGTTGCTGTTCATAGTAATGATTGTACCTTGGCTTCAATCTGCCGGTAGCAAGAGATACCATATACTGTGGTTCCATTTCCATTTCTGGGTGGCAAGTGAAAAAACACAGTATCTAGGAGATATATAGGAAAATGAAAACAGAGGTGAATTTCCTTTATTTAAAAATATTGAAATTTACAGCTATTAAATGTAGTCATTAAAACAAAAATCATAATAAGCAGGGAACTCATGCCATACTTATTTCTAGCATTAACCAATGATTTCTTGAATTACTTTTACTGCTTTATATGTATATACAACATGAGAAGACAAAAAAGCTTAATTATGAGATGCAGATTGAGACATATTCACTTGCTTAAAAAATAAATAAAAGACTTTGGTCTATATTGTTCCAGAGTAAAACAAAGTCGACTGCTACAAAAACCAAGGACCACTGGGGCCAGAGAGATAGTATAGGAGCTTGCCTTACATATAGGCAAGTCAGGTTTGATCCCAGGCACTACATACGGTATCCTCCACACCTCCAGTAGTGATCTCTGAGCACAGAGCCATAAATAACCCCTGAGCACAGCCCGGTAAAACAAACAAAACCAAATGACCCCCCCCCCCAACAAAACAACAATAGCAAAACCAAATGACCTTCCCCCCAAAACAAAACAACAAAACCAAAGCACCCATGAAATTCTTGGGACAAATGGGGAAACTTGAACACAGATCAGTAAATGCACTAAATTAGAGTTACTATTAAAATCTTTCAGCTATTAGAATTTATCTAGAGGAATGATGCTTTTCCCAGGAGAGGTACAAGTACAAGAAGTAAAAGTACAAGCTGAAGTACTTAGAAGTATGCTATGATGTTTGCAACAGTATAGCCATGACTGTTTACATATATTATTAAAAAGAAAACCTGCAGAATATTCACCAGACCATTCTTTCAGTTTTCTGTATATTCAAAAGATTTCATTTTATAATTATAAAAAAGTTAGGAAAATAAATATGTGAAGAAGAAAACACTACCTTTTATGTTATCTATATCATAATACTTGCTTCATTGTGTCATAAGAGAATATTACATGATAGTTTGGCAGTTAAACAGGCCAAGCTTAATTTGGTGTTTTGCTAGTTTTTAATACCACGACAAAAATACAGTTCTTTGTTAATTAAGCTTGTCAAAGAAAGCACCCATTTACAAAGTGGCAGGAGACTCAGTTCCAGATTCATAGTAGTGCCCTCTTGGAAGTGTGTAACATGCTCCACAGGCATGAAAGCACAATTTGAAGCAAAGCACTTTGATGAGAATAACTCCCAGAGAGAAAAGTAATCTGAGCTATTTCCAGGTGGTCACTGGAGTACCAACCTAGTTAAGTTTGCAGAGCTAGAACCATCAGTACAGGTGAGCCTTTACAGTTGCCTCTGATAAGAGTCTGAAATACAAATGCAGTAGCAGATGCCCTGAACTCAATAAGCTCCTGCTTTACTCAGGGCTTCTGACAAAAGAGTAGCTAAGGTTTACCAGCCACTACTGATAAACATCTGGCACTCCTTTGGAAAAGGCTAACTAGTATGGACATCGTATAAGTCAAAGGCTACTCATTGACCATATTTTAAATCTAAGGCGCTGAAGTAAATAAAAGGGAAATAAAGGACTTACTAACTGTTCCTTTTTTCTATTTACATACCTTCTTGGTAGTTGTGTGCGCCATCTGGTAAGGCAAGGAAAGGCAAATACTTCCACTCTTCAGGCAAAGCATGACTGTCGTGACCATCTCCTGGAATCAGGGGCGGGTAAGAGAATTCAACCTAAAATGGTAAGGAATGTTAGCCAAAGGTTTTTGATCGACATCTTACTGAATGTAATATGAGCAGTTCAACAAAGGAGTCAGAAGCAAGATCCACACTGTTTTCTTCAGCTGGCTTTTTTATTCCCAATATTTGTGGTTCTGAGGTTAAGGTTTTGATGGGGGTTGAACAGGCAGTGGATGGGTAAGAACCAACATGTCAAGTGATGAATTGTGGAGGCTGAGAACCAATACAATGCTATGGAAATAACAAAGTTCTAAACATATATATATATATATATGTATATATATATATATATATAATTACACACACAGTCCTAGTTTCTGGGATTCCCCAGGTATATAGTTTTTCCTTCTGTTCTACCACTTTTGGTTCTCTCAATGAGACTTTTGAAAGGCAAGGCAGAAGGAAAGGCAAAGGACTAATATTACTGTTTCCATCTTAAAAATTACAGGTGACATGTTTTATTTTTTTTCAAAATTTCAGATCACCATGTTTAATTTCCTAAAGTACATTTAAGCAGGAATTTGTAATACACGAGGTAACACAGACACTATTACAGTAACACTACAGGAATATAAATTACTTTGAGAACTCTTCGTATTTATTAATCCCTTTATCACATTTTAAATCATTTTTACATTGATTTATAACAGCATTAACATTTTTGTTTTTGGCATGCAATGTTACTGCACCTCAACCACCAACAAGTGCCAATATCTTACGACCAGTATCTCTAGGATAAGTCCCCTTATTGCCCATCCTTCCCTCCCCACCCTGTCAAGTCTTCATCACTGTATTCCCAGCTCCTTCTTTCGTGAATATATGACAGTTCATTTTCACACATCTCAAAGGAATCAAGCTGCATACACCTCAATGTAAAGCAAACTAGAGCATATGCTTTTGTTGTGGCACCAGGGATCAATGATGTCGGTGCTGGGACTCCAACTCATACCTGCAAGGCAGGCTTCTACCGCACCCCCCGCCCCCATACTTCCTCATGCCCTATTTTCTTTAAAAATTTTTTTTAATAGAATTACTGTGAGAGACCCTTACGAACTGTTCATGATATTTGGTTTCAGTCATGCAGTATTCCAACACCCATCCCTCCACCAGTGTACATTTCCCAGCACCAATGTACCCATTTTCCCTGCCATCACCACCCTTTCTCTCTCTCTCCCCCCCTCCCCGCCCCCCATCCCTTTCGGGCATTGGGGTTTGCAATACAGATACTGAAAGGTTAGCTGGTACATCCCTTTACCTACTTTTAACACTCAGTTCTTGTCCAGTGATCATTTCCAGCTATTATTGTTATACTGGTCCCTTCTCTATCTTACCCTCTGCCTCACACGCACTTGTGGTTAATTCTAACCATTGACCAGTCCTCCTAGTCCCTATTTTCCCTGGGTGTGGGTATTAGCCATAGTTTCTCTATCCATTCGTCTGTTCTCAGGCACTCAGATTGTTTCCAGATGCTGGCTATTATGAATAGTGCTGCAATGAACATAGGAGTGAAGATGGTGTTTGTTTCTGCAATGAACGTAGGAGTGCAGATGGTGTGTCTGTTCTGTGTTTTTGGGCCTCCAGGGTATACCCAGACATGGTACTGCTGGGTCAAATAGGAGCTCAATTTCTGTTTTTTTTTTGAGGAAGGTCCACATTGTTTTCCAAAAAGGCTGGACCATTTGGCATTCCCACCAAGAATGAAGAAGGGTCCCTTTCTCCCCACATCAACGCCAGCACTGGTTGCTCTTGTTCTTTTGGATGTGTGTCAGTCTCTGCGGTGTGCGATTATATCTCATTGTTGTTTTGACTTGCATCTCCCTGATGATTAGTGATGAAGGGCATTTTTTCATGTGCCTTTTGGTCATTCAGATTTCTTCTTTAAGTTTCTGTTCATTTCACTGCCCCATTTTCTGATTGAGTTGGATTTTTTTTCTTATAGAGTTCAACCAGTGCCTGGTGTATCTTTGATATTAACCCCTTATCAAAAGGTTTTTGGGTGAATAACCTTTCCCATTCCATAGGATGTCCTTCCCCAACATCATACTGAAAGTGGTAGTAATTAAAACAGCATGGTATTGGACCATGCTGTATCTTGGTCATTGTTTCTTTTGAGATGCAGAAGCTTCTTAGTTTAATGTAGTCCCATTTGTTTATCTTTGCTTCTACTTGCTTGGTCAGTGGTGTTTCATCTTTGAAGATATCTTTGGTTTCAATATCCCGGTGGGGTTTGCCTATCTTTTCTTCCATGTATCTTATGAATTCTGGTCTGATGTTGAGGTCTTTAATTCATTTTGACCTGACTTTTGTGCATAGTGTTAGATAGAGGTCTGAGCCCATTTTTTTGCATGTCCAGTTTTGCCAGCACCACTTGTTAAAGAGGCTTTCCTTGCTCCACTTCATATTTCTTACTCCCTTATCAACAACTAAATGCCCTTATCAACAACTAAATGATCATATACTTGAGGGTGTGTGTCAGGATATTCAACCCTATTGGTCTGCAGATCTGTCCTTAGTCCAATACCATGCTGTTTTAATTACTACCACTTTGTAGTTCAGTATGAAGTTGGGGAAGGTGATGCCTCTCATCTTCTTTTTTCTAATGATTACTTTTGCTATCATGGAGGTTTACTGTTCCATATGAATTTCAGGAGTGTTTGATCAATTTGTTTGAAAAATGTCAGTAGGTATCCTTTTTTTTTCCCCAATTTTTTATTAGTGAATCACCATGAGGTACAGTTACAGACTTACAAACTTTCGTGCTTGCTTTCAGTCATACAATGGTCAAGTACCCATACATGTAGCCGTGTAGTTTCACCAGCACAATTTGTTAAAGAGATATTCCTTACTTCACTTCACATTTCTTGCTCCCTTATCAAAGATTAGATGATCATATATTGAGCATGTATGTCAGAATATTCAACCCTGTTCCATTTGTCTGTGGCTATGCCTTTGTTCCAGTACCATGCTGTTTTTAATTGTCAGTAGGTATTCTTATAGGGATCACAATGAACCAGTATAATGCTTTGGGGGAGTATTGCCGATTTTGACAATATTAATTCTCCCAATCTATGAGCAGGGATTTTGTCTCCATTTCCTTATGTCTTCTCTTATTTCTTAAAGTAGCTTTTTGTAGTTTTCCTTGTACAGGTCCTTTACCTTCTTAGTTAAGCTGATTCTGAGGTACTTGATTTTCTGAGGCAGGACTGTGAATAGGATTGTTTTTTCATATCACTTTCTTCTCTTTCATTATTTGCATATAGGAAAGCCATGGACTTTGGGTATTGATTTTTTTAACCTGCCATTTTACTATACAAATCTATTGTTTCTAGGACCTTCTTGGTAGGTGCTTTAGGGTTCTCTAAGTATAGTATCATGTCATCTGCAAGTAGTGAGAGCTTGACTTCTTCCTTTCCTATCTGGATTGCCCTTCATACTGTTTTCTTCCCTAACTGCTATGGCAAGTACTTCCAGTACTATAATGAACAGAAGAGATGACATGCCGTATTTTTTTTAAAGATTGAGTCAACAAGTACCAGTGACCAGAGTATCATATCTGATACTATTGAATTTTAAAGGATGATCTGTGCTGGGTGATCTAGTCAATGCTTAAAAAGGCTCATAAAAGTAAGTAAGTAAAAGGCTGTTACTATATTTACTCCTATGTTCCAATAATTTTCATGGATAAAATTAAGGCAGGTCTAGGTTGAGTCCAAAATATTTTTACCACTATTTCATAGAAAAATGTGTCCATAATTTCAAACAGGTATCTTTTCCATAAAATTTAGACTGCTTGTATTCTTGGGAAAAAGAAAATGGGAGGAATCAACCTCCCTAACTTCAAACTCTACTACAAAGTAGTAATAATTAAAACAGCATGGTACTGGAACAAAAGCAGAACAGCAGACCAATGGAACAGAGTTGAATATAATGACATCTCCCCCCAAATACATGATCACCTAATCTTTGATAAAGGAGCAAGAAATGTGAAGTGGAGTAAGGAAAGCCTTTGTAACAAATGGTGCTGGCAAAACTGGCGGCTACATGCAAAAAAATGGGCTCAGATATCTGCCTAACACCATGTACAAAGGTAAGATCAAAATGGATTAAAGATCTCAACATCAGACCGGAATCCATAAGGTACATTGAAGACAAAGTCGGCAAAACCCTCCATGACATTGAAGCTAATGGTGTCTTCAAAGATGTCACGCCACTGGCTAAGCAAATGAAAACAGAGATAGACAAATGGGACTATCTTAAACTAAGAAGCTTGTGCACCTCAAAAGAAACAGTGACCAAAATACAAAGACAGTCCACAGAATGGGAAAGGATACTCGCCAAATACACATCCAACAAGGGGTTGATATCAAGGATATACAAAGTACTGGTTGAACTCCACAAGAAGAAAACATCCAACCCTATCAGAAAATGGGAAGACGAAATGAACAGAAACTTCATCAAAGATGAAATCCGAATGGCTAAAAGATACATGAGAAAATGCTCTACATCATTAATCAGCAGGGAGATGCAGATCAAAACAACAATGAGATATCATCTCACATCACAGAGACTGGCCCACATCCAAAAGAACAAAAGCAAGTGGTGCTGGCGCAGATGTGGCGAGAAAGGGACCCTCCTTCACTGCTGGTGGGAATGCCGACTGGTTCAGCCCTTCTGGAAAACAGTATGGAAGATTCTCAAAAAAACTAGAAAATGAGCTCCCATTTGACCCAGCAATTCCACTCCTGGGAATATACCCCAGAGAGGCAAAAAAGTATAGTCGAAGCGACATCTGCAGTTGTCTGTTCATTGCAGCACTGTTTACAATAGTTAGAATCTGGAAAAAACCAAGAACAGATGACTGGTTAAAGAAGCTTTGGTACATCTACACAATGGAATACTATGTAGCTGTCAGAAAGGATGAAGTCATGAAATTTACATACAAGTGGTACTACATGGAAAGTATCATGCTAAGTGAAATGAGTCAGAAAGAGAGGGATAGACATAGAAAGATTGCATTCATCTGGGGAACATAAAGTAACAAAATAGGAGGCTAACACCCAAGAATAGTCAAGGTAAGTACCAGGAGGTTTACTCCATGGCTTGAAGGACAGCCGCACACGCTAGGGGAAAAGGCAGTTCAGATAGAGAGGGAGCACCAAATAAAGGATGTTGGGAGGTTCCTCTCAGGATGGGAAATGCGTGATGAGAGTAGACTATAGTCCGAACAAGATTGCCACTCAACGTCTCTTTTGCAAACCACAGCACTCAAAAGGAGATAATGGAGGGGAATGCCCTGCTGCAGTGGTAGGGTGGGATGGGGGGAAGGGAGGTGGAAGGGATACTGGGACTGGTGGTGGTGGAGAATGGGCACTGGTGGAGGGATGGGTATTCGATCACTGTATAAATGAAACCCAAGCACAAAAATGTGTAAGTCTACAACTGTACCTCATGGTGTTTCACTAATAAAAATTAAAAAAAAAAAAGAAACAGTGATGAAAAAAAAATTTAGACTGCTTGTATTGTATTTGCAATACAATTTCTTTTCTTCTGTTGGTACTTGACACTATTTCCATAAGATCAAAAAAGTTCATTCAGGGGGCTGGAGCGATAGCACAGTGGGTAGGGCATTTGTCTTGCATGCGGCTGACCCGGGTTCGACTCCCAGCATCCCATATGGTCCCCTGAGCACTGCCAGAAGTAATTCCTGAGCGCAAAGCCAGGAGTAACCCCTGAGCATCGCCAGATGTGACCCAAAAAGAAAAAAAAATTTCAAAATTCATTCAAACTTCTAAGGACTTCTAAGTCCTCAATTATGCAGAACTTTTAATGGCTAAAATTATTTCATTTTTAAATAAAATGTCTACTGTTTAACATATTTTACATTTTATTATTAAAAATTATTCAGCATTACCCAAATGTCATATAACAATATATAAATATATCTTTGTCCCTGAAGTTTCCTGGCCAAGAGCATCTAAGACCTTTGGAATTGAGCTGAATGACAGGAATATTTTTGCATTCTTAACAAGCTCTTTCAACTGTGGCAGAGTTTATGCCACTGAAGTGAGACAAGCTCCAAGCTGGAGCAGGCTGACCAAGGTTTGATTAGAGAATTGGAACTTTGGGTCTTTCCCTGGATCTTCCCGGAGGGGGAAGTGAATGGAGATCAGAAAATCTATTACCAATAATTAGTAATACAAGCAATCAGGCCTATGTAATAAAGCCTTGGTCAGCAAGAGTGCCATGGATGGGCTTCAGGAGTTCCCTTTGAAGAAACTGAAAAGATGGTGAGCTCAGAGAGGGCACGGAAGCTCCATGCTTCTCCCCCCATACCTTGTCCTAAGCAATATCTTCCTTTTGGCTGTTCCTAAATTTCATTCTTTATAACAAAACACTAAGTATAAAGTAGTGTTTTCCTGCATTCTGAGCCCTCCCAGCAACTTTTAGAATCCGAGAGCTAATTCACTCAAGAACCCACAGCATGTGCAAAGCAGAGGTTTTCCTCTGGAGGGCAGCAGATCACCGGGAACAGATGAAACACCAGCACTGGCTTCTGGAAGTCCGGAGTGAAGGTGGAGACACCCAGTATTTCTGCTGTGAGAGGTTCAGGAGGTCAGCGGGCAGTTCCCGTGGTGAAGACTGTGCTGGGGCCCATCGAGGGTGGGGAGTGAAGCCTAAACCTGTGAGCCCCAGGTGCAGAGGCTGTAGTGTAAACCCCAGCTGGCTGGAAACAGAGGAGCGCCAACTGTGGCCTCCTCATTAGTAAGGCTCCTCTCCACACCTGGCCTGGTCAGAGCACCTGTTCCATCAGCACTAGAGGCTACTTCTGGGAGTGCGTTCACTACTGTGCTTCAGGCTCCTGGTCAAAGCACCTAAGTGCAAGGAGACATCTTATGTTCTTTCACAGCCCTGACTGACTCACTCATCCTCACTGTGGCTGCAGAACCTACAAAGACCAGTCCACTGTCAACAGCAACTTACTGAAAACCTGCACTGTGGACCTGGCCTAAGGGATGAGAGTTTCACCTGTCACCCACCCCCCATCCTCCCTGCCAACTCAGGTTCAAAAACTCTTTGTTCCTCAGGAGGCTTAAGTTCACATACCCGCATTGCCCTCCTCTGCCTTAACTTCTATCCGGTGTTGGTTAATCCATGGCTAATCATACATACAGGTGTAGCAGTGTCTGTATATACAGGAACAGATACCAGAGACACCTGGAAAAACATCCTATGATAATATTCTGCAGAATTTAATTGTAGTTTAAGATCTATGCCACTCTTCCACTCAACACATTGTATTTAATACAAAAGGAAGATGCCTAGTCATTTGCTACTGAAGAAATTTTTCTACAAAACAAAACTCAAGGAAAAAGTCAAATGTGGAACTTCATAACCTGCTTGGAAAGAGCTTCAAAGTACAGTTATAGAGTGTTAAAATGAAACAAAAATCAATGGACAACTATTACATTTATACCAAGGACAGAGAAACTAATGAAAGTCTTCAAACAGAAATAACAGATTGAATGAATACAGAAGAGAGGCTTAACGTTAAACAAGGAGAAATAAGTCTACAGAGTCAGTGAACTGTAGAGTATACAGTTTACAGTTTCTTATCTTTTGTTTCTAAACACTCTAATTATAACATAATATGGAAAGCATCCTAATAAAAGAGCAAGTAAAAAAAGAGAATTTTAAAATATGAAACCAGTGCATGAAACTTCCGAGACTACATCAAGAGGAATAACACATGTTATAAGGGTCCCAGGAAGAGAGGAAAAAAGGGATGGGAATGCTATTCAAAAGGCACATGAAAAAAATGCTCCACATCGATAGCCATCAAGGAGATTCAAATCAAAACAACAATGAGATATCATCTCACACCACAGAGACTGGCACACATTTAAAAGAACAAAAGCAACCAGTGCTGGCGTGGATATGGGGAAAAGGGACACTCTTTCACTTTTGGTGGGAATGCCCACTAGTCCAGCCTTTTTGGAAAACAATATGGACAATCCTTCAAAAACTAGAAATTGAGCTTCCATATGACCCCATAATACCACTTCTGGGAATATATCCCGAGGATGCAAAAAAGCACAGTAGAAATGACATCTGTACCTATATGTTCATTGCAGCACTATTCACGATAGCCAAAATCTGGAAACAACCCAAGTGCCCTAGAACAGATGACTGTTAAATAAACTTTGGTCCATCTACACAATGGAATACTTTGCGGCACCAGGAGAGATGAAGTCATGAACTTTGCTTATAAATGGATAGACATGGAGACTATCATGCTAAGTGAAATGAGTCAGAAAGAGAGGGGAAGACATAGAAGGAATGCACTCATTTGTGGAGTATAAAACAACATAACATGAGGGTTATGGATTAAGGATAGTAGATACATGGGACAGGAAGATTGCTCCATAGCTTGAAGCCTACCTCATGAGTAAAGGGGAGAAGGCAGCTGGAATAGAGAAGGGATCACTAAGAAAAAGATGGTCGGGATGGGAGATGTGCGCAGAAAGTAGATAAAGGACCAAACATGATAACCTCTCAGGGTCTGTATTGCAAACCATAATGCCCAAAAGTAGAGAGTGATTATGAGGAATATTGTCTGCCATGGAGGCAGGGGGAAGGTGGGAAAGTGGGTGTATACCGGGGATATTGGTGGTGGGGAATGTGCACTGGTAGAGGGATGGGTGTTTGATCATTGTGTGATTGTAACTGAAACATGAAAGCGTGTAACTATCTCATGGTGATTCAATAAAATTAAAAAAAAAAAGAATTATAGTTGATCACTTTCCTGATTTGGGAAAGAAACAAACATCCAAATACAAGAGGCCTAGAATTCCAATCAAAATAAACCCAGACACACCACAAGACATGTTATAATTAGCGTGTTTAAAAACAAAAGATAAGAAATGAGTACTGTAAGCATTTTGGAAACATTATATAGCAGAATGCATATGGGATTCTCTATAGACTTTTTGACAAAAAAAAACATCTGGGAAAGAGTACATGGCAGGACGTGGGTCAAAGTTCTAAGGAAGAACACCAGAACAGGATGTGTGAGTGCCCACCCCCACACATCTTCCACACCCCTCACACCCCCGCTGAGCACCATATCAAGTGGTGGGACCCTGGTCATATCATTAACAGCTAACAGGTAAAACATTCCATGACATTACCGTTATACATGTGTTGGGGGACTTGACCTCAATAGTAAATGAAATGAAAGAAAGTAAAAAAATGAAACTACATTCAACTGAAAAGTTTTTGTAGAGCAGAAGAAAATATATGGAAAAGATAGTTCACTGAATGAAAGGAAATATTTGTGTACCACACATCTGAAAGGGGTGAAATTCCAAGATATAAAAACATACAATTAACAACAAAAAGACAATTTAACATACATACAATTTAACAACAAAAAGACAATCCAATTTAAAATGTGTTGAAGTTTGGAATAAGCTTCTCCAAAGAGGACATAATATACAGATAGCTCATGGCATATGAAAAAAACAAAGAATCACAAATCATTAGGGAAATGCAAATTAAGATCACAACAAGATATCACATCACCTGTGAGAATGGAGATAATGTTGCCTAAAAAAGCTAATAGGTGCTATAGAGGAGGCAGAGAAAAAAGAACTCTGTGTACTGCTGATGAAAATATAAACTAGTTCAACCATTTTGGAATATGTATAAAGCTTCTTCAAGAAGTTAAAGGCAGTACCACTGCAACCTGAAGTGTGTGATCCCAAACATCACAACTAAGACAACCGCCACAAAAAAAAGGGGGGGGGTGGAGGGAGGAGAGAAAAAGCAACTCAAGCTAGAGCTACCATTTGATCCAGAACTTTCAGGTCTCTTACCAAAGAATACAAAAATCATTAATGTAAAAATTTATATGCTCCATGCTATTCGCAGCACTATTTACAACTTCCAGCCGAACTGAGTAATGAAGCTATGGCATATTTATATGATCGAATAATTTCCTGCTGAGATCTCCAAGCCTGCTCAGATCGGGGCTGAGCATCCTCCACCCAGATCCTCCATCTTCCAGTAGGCAGGGGTGACACCCACCAACTGTCCCCAGTGCCAGGTAATCCCATCAACGGCCAAGACCCAGACTATAAATCCCAGCTCCCAGAAGAGACATCTTATTATCTCGTTCTTAATTTGGACAACCTGGCAGGCTACCGAATGTAACCTGCCCATACGGCAGAGTCTGGCAAACTCCCTGTGGCGTACCCAATATGCCAAATACCAGTAACCATGATAGGTCTCATTCTCCTAACCCTGAAAGAGCCTTAAATATGGCACTTTTTAAAATCTCAGGGCTAGGATGAAGGACACGTTACTGGTGCCTGCTCAAGGCAATCGACAAACAACAGGATGATCGTGATCGTGACCGTGAATATACTGCTATATATAACAAGAAGAAAGTTTGCCACCCACAGAGACATGTAAGGAGTTCAAAGTAATTATTTGAAGCAAAGTCAGTTGAAAGGAAAAAGGTAAATAAGTAGTGAATGGGAAGATGCCATCATTGACAACATTGACGAAGAACACGATCGACTGGTTCAGCACCTCCATGATTATGCAGGGAATGCTGAGAGAGAGATAGCCACAAAAAGACGCCTGTCTTTGAAAACTCTTGAGCTCATTTGCCAATGTGGCTTGGCACAAGCCTTAGGCAACCGCAAGGAACGTCCAAGCTAGCAAAGCTGTGCACAGAAGTGATAAAGGAAGACCTCAAAGAGTGAAGAGCAGCAGTGCTGGCAGATGCGGCAGAAGCCAGGGGGAGCATTTGCAATGCCCGCCTGTCCTTCACCAACTACAAGAGCAAGATGACTGCCTTCCAACGTCCTGATGGATCTATCACATCCAGAAGGACAATGGAGAAGATTATCCATAACTTTTACTTGGATCTCTTCGATAGCCACGTCCACCTGCCCACATGCCAAATTCCGCAGGATGGATATGTTGTTCCCAACGCTCTCCCTTCCAAAATCCAACAGGCCATTTCGTCAGTAAAGAAGCGAACAGCACTTGGCCCAGACAAGGTCAGAACTGAACACCTAAAGAACCTGCCATCAGTTCTCATCAATATACTGGCTCAGCTCTTCACACGCTACCTGTTTGAATGCAAGGTTCCATCCCAGTGGAAAACCAGCAGGACAGTACTACTGTACAAGAAGGGAGATATCCATGACATTGGCAACTATCACCTGATCTGCCTGCTCTCTGTCGTCTACAAGCTGTTCACTCGAGTCATCCTGAATAGGATCAGCAGAACACTGGATGAAGGACAACCATACGAGCAAGCCAGGTTCCACAAAGTATTTAGCACGATTGACCATATCCACATGATAACCAAGCTCATTGAGGTTTCTTGGAAGTTCAAAATGCCACTCTGTCTAACGTTCATTAATTTAAAGAAGGCCTTTGATTCTGTTGAGACTGAAGCGGTCATCGAAGCCCTAGCCAAACAGGTGTTCAAACTCAATACACCAGGATTCTCCGTGAGGTGTATTACGGATTCACTACCAAGATCTCACCATCCTACAAGGAAGTGATCATCCATGTCAAGAGAGGGAATCGGCAGGGTGATACCATTTCACCAAAACTCTTCAGTGCCACCCTCGAGAACGTCATGCGATGACTGGAATGAGAAGAATGGGAGTGAAGATAGACAGTCGGCAACTACACCACCTCCACTTTGCTGATGACATCATTCTAGTAACACCAAACATTAGCCAAGCGGCACAAATGCTGGCCGACTTCGACCATGAGTGTGGAAAGGTTGGACGACAGCTGAATCTCACCAAGACAATGTTTATGAGAAACGGTCTCGTTCCTGACGTTCCATTCTCTCTCAATGGAACGAACATCTCTGAATGCAACAGTTATGTGTACCTAGGTCAAGAAGTCAACATGATGAATGGCTTGGCACCTGAGTTGTGCAGGAGGAAGAGAGTGGCTTGGAACGCCTTCAAGAGCGTCGAAGAAATAGCAAAGAGGATGAAGAACCTCCGGCTCTGGGCACATCTCTTCAATTCCACTGTTCTTCCTGCATTAACATACGCCTCAGAGACCTGGGCCCTACGAAAACAGGATGAGAATGCTATTTGGGTCTTCCAAAGAGGAATGGAAAGAGCTATGCTTGGAGTATCATGTTTCACTCAAGTGAGAGAAAGAATTCAGAGTTCTGACCTCTGTCAATGATCAAGAATCAGTGACGCTATCTCATTTACCAAGGCATCAAAAATCAGATGGGCTGGATATGTAATGCGATTTGGAGATGACCACTGGACTAGAGCTGTTACTGACTGGATTCAACGGGACGTCAAAAGATCACGTGGCCATCCACCTACAAGATGGTCAGACTTCTTCGTCAAGACCCTGAATGATCTGTTTGAGGCTGTGTTCCTGGAGCGAGCAGATGTCATTGGGCTATACTAGCACGTGGCAGGGATGAATGGTGCCTGCTCGAGCAAATCGATGAGTATTGGGATGTCAAGTGATCAAGTGATCAAGTACTGAATGATTTCACCTATGTATGCAATATCCGGAAATAAAATTGAGGAAATGAGGCTGGAGAGGTGATACAGGGATTAAAGTACAGGCGCTGCTTGTAGCTGGTCCCAGTTGGACCCCTGGTACCATACGGTCCCTCCAGCATGACCAGTATACCCCAGCAATGCTGGCATGGCCTAGGTAACCCCCAGCAACTCATGGTTCAAGCAGTACCACATTCTCTAGGTCACTGGCTGAAAATTGCCAGGAAAATCCCCAGGTTTCCTGTGTCTCACTTGGAAGGCCTCCCATGCTCCAACCCTCCCTCCCCAAACTGATAAAACAAAACAACCCAGTGGATATTTATCAATGTTAGTACAACTAAGGTTAAATGAAAAGAGAGTGGATGGGGGAAAGGATTTTAAAAATCAGGGGATAAGTGTGTTTCTCGGTTCGCATGTCAGCAGGCCACTGGGAATAAAGTCACACCTTTCAACTGCTATCAAAAGCCATTTTAAGACATTTTAAGAACTACACTAATTTTTAATCCTCAAATGTGGATGTATAAATTTGACTGAAAATCTGCTGGCTGACGAGAGAGCTCTTCAGACAATGTACCTATGTCTTGGCAAGTTGTTGTGGGCCCTCGAGTGGTGGAACTTTGTGAATGGCTGGCTGTGTTCACCTGAAGAAGGTGGTAGGGGGAAGATGTCAGACATGGAAGAGACATCAGTGCAGCCTCTGGTGCTCTGGGTCAGAACAAGATTCAGCTTTAGATGCTTACTGACCAGGATGGGGCACATGTGGAGGTCATCTGAGGTGCTGACATTCATCAATGTCATTAAGTGCTGACACTGATCAATGTCATTTGGATGGCAGTTATATGAATGTATCGTATGGAAACAATCAAGCCATGACCTTAAATTTTATGTACTTTACTGTTCCAAAGGTATACCTTAATGTATGACAATCAAACACTTTAAAAAAAATCAACAAGGCTTATTCTCCACCCTGGAGATTGGCCAGTGTTCAACGTGTCGTGTGTACTCACAGCTTTTTTCCCCTCTGGAGAAGCCCATGTACCTCCTGTTAAACTATTTTACTTCACTTAAGTAAAAAAATCAACATGAAGGGCTGGAGCACACACTTCATATATGGGAGTGTCAGGTCTGATATTGCATGGTTACTTGAGCACCACTGGGAGTAGACCCCAAGCTAGATGTGGTTCCAATATCAAAACCCAAAACCCAGAGGCTAAAACAACTATGTGAACTCCTAGAGGGCTTTCCAAAGAGAGGGGTGCTAGAAGGATGGTGAGGGGCAGGTGGTAGAAGTCTTAGGTGCAATGGAAGGCACTATCTGCTTGAAGAAATTAAATTGGGAGAGGGGGGTATCACTGAGTGAATTTTCCCATAGAGACAGTAAGCCAAATAAGTTTGGGAACTTTCTGTCTGGTCCAGTGCGTAAATAAATGCAGGTGTCTTTGAAACTGCATAAACACCAAGTCCCAGTTAATTACTTCAGATCACTCAGTTCACCTTGAACAAGTCAGACTCTAAAGTTCAACTTCCTTATCTATAAGACAGTGTCAATCTGGGACACTGAGACAATGGTGGAGGGAAGTGGAGCAGTGGAGCGGAGCGCTCTGGTGGAGGGTGCGGTGCTGAAATGTTATACCCAGGACACCATATCATGAACAGAACTGTCAATCCTGTGCCTCAAATAAAGAAACAAATAACAAAAACCGGTGCCAAAAGAACCATGACTGGTAGGGACAAAGAGAACAATAAATAAAGAGTGCTTAGTTTATAGTTTAGGAATTTATAAGGTCTGTAGGGAGAAATTTTTGTATTTTAGCACTGTAGCACTGTCCTCCCATTGTTCATCGATGCTGAAGCGGGCACCAGTAATGTCTCCATTGTGAGACATGTTGTTACTCTTTTTGGCATATCGAATACGTCATGGGTAGAGGAATCGAACCCGGATCTGCCACATGCAAGGCAAATGCCCTACCCGCTGTACTATCGCTCCAGCCCTTTGTATTTTAAAAAACTTAAAATTATTCAGATTTGGAGCTAAAGAAATAGTACTATGGGTAGGGTGCCTGCCTTGTACTCAGTTGACCCAGGTTCAATCCCTGATACTCCAAAAGGTCACCTGAACACCTCCCCAAGTGACAATGAGTGCACAGCTAGGAGTGAGCTCTAAACACTGCTGGGTGTAGCCAAAAACAAAACAAAATTATTTTGATTTGAGGTAAATTATAATGAGTGAAGGGAAAAAGATCTTTAGTACCTAATTCCTAGTCTTTAATGAATCTATGGGAAATCACCCCATCAAGACACGGATCATCATCTGACAAAGTTCCTCTTTATTCAGTCTACTATATCCAAATGTTAGTTTTGCCTGCAGAATATTTCTAAGTGCAGTCTCTGATCAAGGATGTACAGGAAATGTTCGCTGATTTCATCTTTGAATCATGGAGAGAATCTTAGCAATTATTTATTTGTAGTTTTCAATTTACAGATGAAGAAACAATGTCCCTGAGTAATAGGAAACCTGCCTCAGGTTACACACATCACTCGGGACAGGGGACAAAAATTTGTAAAAACATGATGGAAGAACAAAGACTGATCTTATGGACAAAATGATCTAAACAGAACATTATTTGCCTTGTAGGTTACTGAAAATATATTCAAAGATGATATCAAAGTTATATAAAATATTTCTTACAGGAAATAGTAGAAATTTCCTAGAAAATAAGTCAATTTAATTTTTTGGAGGGGCTACACCTAGGATACTCTTGGCTCTACACTCAGGAATCACTCCTGGCAGTGCTCAGGGGATAATATACGATGCAAGGGATCAAACCCTGGGTCAGCCATGCAAGGCAATAGCCTTACCCACTGTACTATCTCTCTGCCCTTTACTCAATTTTAATAAATTCTATCCCAGCATTCTTATACACCCCAATCTGCATTCCCGTGCTCCCCATTTGTGATGGAAGCACTGTGAGATAGTTCAAAGTTGTTCATGATTGATTGAGTTTTAGCCATACAAAGTTCCAACACTCATCCCTTCACATGTGCACATTTCCTGTCAGCAAATCCTCAGTCTCCCTCCTGCAGCACTGCTCCTCTCCCCCATTCTCTAATCCCCTGCAGCATGCCTCGATGGCAGATACTTCTTTCTCTTTCTCTGTCTCTCTCTCTCTCTCTCTCTCACTACTTTTTAGGCATTGTGGTTTGCAACGCTGTTACTGAAAGGGTATCATGCATATCACTTCTGGTTTGCTCTTCAGCATTTCAATATTGAACGTAAATGGGGTAAAACGGATTCCAATTCTTGGGAATGCCCCAAATCCACAAAAGGGAGTCTAACAAATGACGATCATCACTGTGCAAGGCCATAAGAACAGGGTGAGTTTCATAACAAGCAAGCGGTCACTTCCCCATATCTGAAGACACAACAGACCAGTGATAAGCATCAGAAGGATGAAAGGTACACCGAGTTATGTCCTAAATCTAATTAATAGGACACCCAAACACAGTTGATTCAGCTGTCAGACTTTTTACCATTACCCAGAACACTGAAGAACCAACTAAGCGAGAAAAGCATCTATCAGCCTAACCAGCTCTCATACAAGTCCCCAATATCGTACAAGCCTAAGTGTTAAGAGCTCTTTCATTACCCGAGTCATTTGATTTCAAACATAGTTCTAGTACATTTGGTATAAGTGGTTTCCCAGCCCAATGACTACAGAAACAAAAAGAGGGTGGTCGGGGGTTGGGGGAAGCTGGCAAGTACAACACTTTTAAAACAACATGAGAAGCAATTGCTTAAGCCCTGTCACCTCCCTCTGGCAGGCTAGCAAAAGCTCAGCTTAGTCAGAGGCATGTGGGAAACCCTGCTTAACTGAGAATACCACAGATCGAGCCTGGTTATGAGACTGTGCCAGTCAACTGTGTTTGTTTTAATAAGATCTTTAGAAAAATAAGGAGATGAGAAATAATCTCTTGAAAAAGGTACGAAGATTCATCCACAAGGATGTTCTTCTCAGCATTACTCAACAAAGCAAAAAAACTGGAATGCCAAATGCCTAAAACAGAGATCAGTTCACCAAATGTATCCACAAAATGCTTGAGCAAATTTAAAATGCTACATTTAATATGGAAGAACTATAACTATATTGATACAAGGGCAGGGGATGTGGCTCAGCGATAGAGTGCAGACCTTAGATCTATGAGGTCCTGGGTTCAATCCCTATGATTTTTGTTCCTACTATATAAACAAAGTATATTGTTACATGAAATGGCAGATCAGGGCCAAGAGATAGTACAACAGAAAGGATGCTTGTCTCACATGAAAACAAGGCTCAATCCCAGGCATTGTTTATGCCCCAGAACACCTCTGGGTGTGGTCCCCAAGCACTGCCAGGATGGATCCGCAAGCACCAACCCTAGAGTAGCCCTCTGAACACTGGCAGGTGAGAACCCCAAACAAAACTAAAGAATCTTTATCCTTCTTCCCTACTCTATAACTTTCCAAGGGTTTACTTTCTGGCCTATAGTCACACTTTATCCAACAAAAATCTTACTTAATCCAACAATGTTTTATCACTGTCACCACGAGAATTCATCGACAGCAGGTGCCAAAAACTATAATCTTGTCAACCAGCCATTTGTCACCAAAATCTGAGTGCACCGGGCCTGAGTGCATCTTACAATGAAACAATACCCTGGCCCGCCTGCCACCATCTCCTCCAAACCTGTTACCATGCTGCCGGTACAGATATTCCTTCATCAGCCCTTTCAGACCAGCAGGAAAATTTCTTGTCTCTGTCTCAAGCTGCTTTACTCAGGCTGGAACTAGAGTAAACATTTGTTCAAGTTCTCTAACAATTTGCGCTTTAAAAAGAAGACTAGTAGAGACTAGCTTCTTCAAGAATTAGAACTGCTATCGATATAAAACCATGAGTTTTACTGGAAAAAATTATTTAAAAAATTGAGTGATAATTCCAACTATTATAACATCACTTGAAAACAATTATTTTCTCCCTATTCAGTGTTTTAAAAAAAAGTCGCAACTGGGGCCAAAGAGACGGTATAGGAGGTAAAACATTTGCCTTCCATGCAGACAACTCTGGCTTGATCTCCAGCACTGCGTATCGTCCTCAGAACGATCCCTAAGCACAGAACCAGAAGACCACCCTAGGCACTGACAAGTGTGCCCCCCGAACAAACAAAACCCCAAATATTGTAAGAATGGAGACATAATATTATAAGAGACATGCCTTAAACATGGCTAATCCCAGTTTAATCACTGGAACCACATACAGTGCCTTCAGCACTGTCAGGAGTGACTCTGAGCATAGACTAAGTCTTGAGCACAGTGAGGTGTGTCCAAAAAACAAAACTAAACAAATAATTAGGGCTGGAGAAGAGAGTACAGTGGGTAGGGCATGAGTGCCTTGTATGCTGTCCACCAGGATTCAAACTCTGGCACCCGATATGGTCCCCCAAACCCTGCCAGGAACAGAGAGCAGAGCCAGGAGCAAGTCCTGAGCACTGTTGTGTGTGGACTCCCAAAAAAGCAAAAACAAAAAAAGAAATAAAAAATTAAAATTAAAAGTTCCAACTTATCCATGAAAGAGTCAGAAAGTTTCTTTGATATACATTTGATTAGATTATTTTTCCCAGTATTTGTTACCCTGTCAGATAAAGCTCACATATTTATTCCTACAAAGCAAAAGAACAAATGAAATCTGGAAGACAATTTATAATAAATTACTATATGGATGGTATCCAAAATTATCTTATGTTAAAGAGTCTAAATGTAAGTGAGTCTTTAAGGGAAAAAATGACACTGCTAAATGCTAAACTAAAAAGGAAATAGAGGAGTCGAAATGGATAAATATTTCACAACTCTTCTGAATGCTACTGCAATATTTTAACTTGCTTAAATGTTAAGGATATCAATGAACTAGAATGATCTCTAGAGAAAACTAATATATTTCTACAGAAGTAATCATTTCCACATACTACTCAAAATAAAAGTAAAAAAATGATCATCAGACATATTAAGATAAAGTTTATTTTAATTTTAATGAAGCAATATTTAAAATTTATTTGCAGAGGTTTGGAAAGATAATACAGTAGGTTGGTACAGCCATGTTGCCTTGCATATATGGCTGACACAGGTTAAACCTCTGGCACCCTATATTGTCCCCTACTCCCATCAGGAGTGATTCCTGAGCCACAGAGCCAGGAATAAGACCTGAGCACAGCCATGTGTGACCCCAAAATAAATAAAATTCATCTACAGGTCTCAAAGGTGAAAATAAAAATATAGGAAATGAAACAAAGGAACATGCCCTACATACCAAGGCTAGGGTTCACACAACTGGAATAGAAGACAGATTTCACCCTTTGATTTGAGTGAAATAACAGGACCCCCTTATCACAACACACAGAGCACCTTCCTAATTGAGGAGTCCATGGGAATTTAACACATTCCCCTACCTGATCATTTCTAACTGGGCAGGCAGCTGCAGGGCATTACTATTAATAAGGCTCATGGAAATCTAAAACTTACAAACTCTAATCAAGTTCGGGGATTTTCACTATGAATAACCTCAGTACACGGAAAGAACTGGTAACCAACATGGCCACAGCACTCTCAACACTCAGAAGAACAATCTAAGCAGGTCCCTCAGATAACTGAACCCCATCTGAAGTTAGAGGCACAGTCCACATTTTCTGCGCTCTATTTTAATTTGGGAGCAAGACCTGGCTGAACCCAGGTCAACCAAATGCAAAGCAAGTGCCCTACCCACAAATATGTCTCCAATAACTTTCTTTCTGTCCCCATGACTTGCACTTTTAATCTATTATACTTGGGAATCTTAAAATGAAGAATGAAGGACCTAAGCCATTCTGACGGGAAATCTTAACACAACTCTCTGCAACACTGCAACAGTGGTAGACAGCATAAACTCTGAAACATGAAGTTTGGATTTTAAAGGGTTAAAAAAAAACAAATCTGTGCACACCTACAAAAGATAATCATTTGCAAAAGGACAGAATATCCTTTAAGGACTAATAGAGGAGCCAGTGAGATAGCTCAATGGGCTGGAGTACATGCTTTGCCTGCAGAGGTCCAAAGTCTATGCCAAGGCACCTCATGGCCCAGCTGAGGGTTGCAGGATGTATGGTGGCCTTCAGCACCATGGGCCCAGACCCACACAGCCATCAGTGGCTCCTGAGCCCCAACCTCTGCTCCCCAGTTCTGCCTCCTCCAAAAATGAGAACTAATATGCACTGGGAATTTTTGTACAACCATTTTACCTGGCATAATTGACACAGTTCTTGATTACATTATAAAAACGGACGCAAGAAAAGTAAAAAAAGACAACCAAAAATGAAAACAAAATGTAGCTGAATGAACGACTTTCCCATCTTTTTCTATACTCTTACACAACTGTTGAACATATATTTTAGCTGAGTGAACCACCATGAATGTGTACAAATATGTTTCCAGCAAGTTTATTTTTTTAACCAGACTGTCCTGTTAATATCATGCAACTCTGGGAGAGAAATTTTCATTCATGGGCTCTGCTGTCTGGGTAGAGGGACTAAAAGAGCAAGCCCACAAATATAACCCAATTAATTACTAGAGAGTGTTTCCAATAAAAGTTTCACAGATTCTCACATCTATAAATCTCTTTAGTCAGAGATAGCCCAGGAGATACAACAGCCCAGGTTCAATTCCTGGCACCCATATGCCCCACCCACCCAACCATAAGTGATCCCTGGGCATAGTGTCAGAGCTTAGAAGCACAACTGGTGGAAACAAGGAAAAAAAATAATTAAAAAAATTAAAATGAATCTAGAAATCATGTTATCTTTTCAACCAATTTCTGCAGAACAATAAATTATCAAATTAAGTCACATGTAGTCTAAGAAATAGAGCTCTATTAATGTTAAATAGTTAAAATATACATATTTGACACTTGTAAAAGCTATAAAATGTCCAATAAGTTAATCTAAAAATAACCTTTTAATTTTTACTGTGCATTCTGGCTAGTTAAAACATTTCCCAAATTTTATCATGCTAAGTGAAATGAGTCAGAAAGAGAGGGACAGACATAGAAGAACTGCAATCATCTGTGGAGTACAGAATAATATAACATGAGGGTGACACCCAAAGACAATAGATACAGGGGCCAGGAGGATTGCTCCATAGATGGAAGCCTGCCTCATGAGCAAAGAGAAGGCAGCTGGAATAGAGAAGAGATCACTAAGAAAATGATGGCTGGAGGAATCGGTCAGGATGGGAGGGAGATGTGCGCTGAAAATAGATAATGGACCAAACTTGATGATCTCTCAGTGTCTGTATTGCAAACCATAATGCCCAAAAGTAGAGAGAGAGAGAGAGAGAGAGAGAGAGAGAGAGAGAGAGAGAGAGAGAAAGAGAAAGAGAGAGAGAGGAGAGAGAGAGAGATATGGGGAATATTGTCTGCCATGGAGGAGGGTGGTAGTGGGGGGTGGGGTGTACTGGGGATACTGGTGGTAGGGAATGTGTACTGTTGGAGGGGTGGGTGTTTGATCATTGTGTGATTGTAACCCAAACATGAAAGCTTGTAACTATCTCACAGTGATTCAATAAAATTTAAAAAATTTTTTTCCAAGTTTGATTTGCAAAATTAAGACTTTTCTATTTTCTGCCATAATACAGACAAAAGCAAAGTGCAATTCTTACAAGCTGCTTTTTTTGTAGTGAGCAGTAAGAAAAACCCTAAGAGTGGAGAAACAGTGCACTGGGCTAAGTATGTGCTCTGCATGTGGGAGGCTCCTGTTCCAACTCAACCCCAGTGCAGAAAGAGAAGCAGCCCTCACTCCCAGAAGAAGTCGCCATCACTACACTGCTGGATATGGCCCCAAACCAAAACCAAAACTTGTCCCAAAACCCAACAAGAAAACAAGTCACTATAAGCTATGGAACCAAAATAAGCTATTACAGGGTTTTCATCTTTTGTTGCATCCTCTTCCATTGGCAGCCCGGATAAGCAGACACTCAATGAGCTTGCGTGACAAGGCCCCTGGGTTAATCTCCATGTGGAAAAAAAAAATTCCCTCCTCTCTGTAAAGCACCGTTACAAAAATACAAGGACTAAAAAAAATAAAAGGCATGTAATTTCCTGTCAATAAGAGCCCTACAACCTAAAAGTTCTATTAAGAGGGATGGAGTAATAAAAATGAGGTAGATCTGGGGTTCCAAGTTAGTAGTGATAACCAAGGGTTGCTCCTAAACCAAACTTGACTCTGGTTCCTCTGAATTCTCTTCAACTCACCCTAATCTTGGGGCATTAAAATTCTCCATTTTTTCCAAGTAACCTGTGAAGTCAGTTTAGCCAGAAATTCTCTCTTTATCCTTAAATGCAATTGTAATTTTCCATTCACTGACAGATACCCCACGCTCTCCCCTACCCTTTTCTTGGCTATAAATTCTCACTTTTCCTAACTGAATTTGGTATTATGTCCAGTTGTATATAAAGTTCTCTTTCTCAGTACTGCAATAGCTTTTATGAATGAAACTGTTTTTACTATTTATTATCCAGCTCTGGTTTGTCTCTGATGGTGCTAAACTCAGTATGTAAGTATGTTTAAGTCACTTAACCTTTCTGGGTTTCAGTTTACTGAACTAGAAAAGCTGGAGTAGATGATCTCTTAAGGATCCCTTCCAGGGGTGAAACTTTGATACAGAATTCTACAATAGGAGCCAGAGAGATAGAGGAAGAGGCTGAGTGCCTGCTTTGCAGGCAAGAGACCTGGGTTCTATATAGAGCACTGCATGGTGACCTGATCTCAGTCAGGAATGATTGATAAGCAGGAGCTGGAGTAGTGTGTGGTCCCCCCTCAAGGGTGTAGCCAAAAAACCAAGCCAAACCAAACAAACAAAAAAATCCCAAAACCAAAATATCTGGTACAGGAAAATAATATACAGAAACAATTCAGCAATTTGGACTTGCTACAGGTCATAGGAACTGTGTGAAACAGACTCCTTACTCCTAATGTAGTATTCATTTTACAAAAGCAGTTCACCTTTATCTCTGTTCTGAAATCAAAAGCCAGAGAAATGCCAAGAAGTAGCACTGTATCTTGAGGCCAAAGCTCTTCCACCTTTCCAGGTTTTTTATTTTTTCAACTCTAAGCAATATCATGTACTTTTTGTTTGTTTTTGGTCTGGGGCCACATTTAACAGTGCTCAAGGCTTACTCAGGGCTCTGAATTCAGGGATCAGGCCTGGTGGGGCTGGATCCAAATGTATGCAGGGCACTTGCCTTGTAACTGTCACTCCAGCCCTGTATCATGTACATGTAAAATGAGTACTTCTTCTTTGGAAATAAAAATGACATCACTTTTGCCAATAAAAAGGTTTGAAATAACTGGGTAAGAGAGTTGGCTCTAGAGGAGAGAACTGTACTTTGCATGCATGTGAAAGACCCAGGTTTGATTCCCCTGCCTGCCAGAAAAAATATATATTATAAAAACAACAACAGAAAAAAATAATCCTGACCTTTGATGAGAGGAAAAGGTATGAGATTTTGTCTTCTACTAGTATTCTTTTTTGTATTCAAAAAAATACATTCAGTTGGTGGGACACAGGCTCCCACTTCTTTCTTTTCCGCAAGATTTAAATGCCACAGGGCCAGCAGAATGAACACATATGGTGCCAAAAGCAATCTGAAGTCTAAGTAACTAAAAAAAAAAAAAAACTGTTTTACAGCATGACCTCAGAAAGATTATTTTACTCCCTCCAAGTCTGTTTCTTCAGTCCTATCTAAAAGTAAGTTACAAAGGCTGTTGAGATCAAAGATATTCAAGGGCCAGAGTGAGAGTATGGTGGGTAAGGGAATGTCTTGCACACCTTGCACAGGCCAACCCGAGTTCAATCCCCAGTATCCCATATGGTCCCCGAAGTACCCCCAGGAGTAATTTCAGAGTGTAGAGCCAGAAGTAATCCTTGAGCATCATCAAATGTGACCCAAAAAGCAAACTATGGTGCAATGTTAACATACCATGGTACATGGCACAGTATCAAATATCCAGTCTTTTCCCTAATGTTGCCAATTTAAACAATTTACAGGGGCTGGAGCAATAGCACTGCTGACAGGGTATTTGCTTGCACAAGGCTGACCTGGGTTAGATCTCTGGCATCCCATATGGTCCCCTGCACACCGCCAGGAATTAGTGCAGAGCCAGAAGTAATCCCTGAGCATCACTGGGTATGACCCAAAAAGCCAAAATCAAACAAACAAAAAAACAATTTACCACAACCCGAGTGATGATGCAGCTGACTTGTCTTGCACAGGATCGGTCCTGGGTTTGATTCCCCACATCCCATATGGTTCCAGAGCCCCAGGAGTGATCTCTGAGCACAGAGCCTCTTGTGGCCCCAAAACAGAAACAAACAAACCATAAAACCAACTTACATTATACTACAGCTATTTAAAAAAATACACTGTATTTTATACTCTGTATTTTAAATACAGAGTATTTAAAAATACACTGAATAATGCCAATTCCTCTTTGGTGTCTATGCCTTTCAAAGACTAACATTTTTTTTTAACCTGAGAGTCAAGAATATGAAGCAGTCTTCAATGGTCACTTTTCCATTCATTCCCCGTATCGCTTTTCTCTTGTTATCCACTAACGAACTTTAACTTTGGCCCGTCTGCTAAGTATACGACGTTTTAAGCTGTGAAATAACGTGGCGCCGAATACTACATAACCTAGTGGCAGAAATCAGTACTTAAAAAAAAAATTCATGTCTGTTTCAGCGAAGTCTTTTCGATGCATTGTTCAACCACCAGTACAGCATGACATCATTGCCTTCCAGGGTTGGCTCTCCATGAAATATTCCGGTTTCTATTCGGTTGCCTCGCTCGGGGAGCAGCAGAGCGCCCGGGCTCCCGCGGCTGGGCGAGGAAACTCACCCGGGACGGCTCTACAACCGCGCTTTCCAGGTAAATGCATTTATCTATCCCGAACGGGGCACCGGATCCGGGCAGGTCCGGGCCGGATGGAGTAACAAAACCCGGGCCGGGAGGGGGCTGGGGGGGCGGGGTTGCGGAGCCCACGCGCCGCCGCCCGCACCCCGGATCCCCGGGCGTCCCCGCATAAACAAAGGAAGTGGATTTTTCCCACGGAACCGCGTGTGCCGCGCGGCCAAGCCCGGCGGGCGTCTGTGAGGAAGCCCCCGGAACCCATCCCCTGGAAAAAAACGCACTTGGGCTGCGCGGGGGTTCTGGGGGCGGGGGGGGGCTCAGAGCGTCCGCGCCGACGGGAAGGGGGTGGGAGGGGCAGGGCCGACCCCCCTCCCCCCCGCTCCTTCCTCCCGCTCCCGCCTGTCAACGCGGAACTCCTCCGCCTGGAAGCCCCGAGCTCGGGGGCAGCAGGAAGGCTGAGGCGCGGCGGGGAGCGGCGTGACGCGCCGGCTGGCGAGGACCGCAGCCCCGGCCCGGGGGAGCGCTCGCGCGCGGGCCCCCTTCCTCACCTGGCAGCCCTTCTTGTGGTGAAAGCCCACCACCACGATGTGCAGGACCGGGCCCCGGGGGGCGCCGTCGCCGCCTCGCCCGGCCTTCTCCATGGGCGGCCGCTGAGGGCGGGCCGGCCAGACGGTGTCTTCAACCGCCGCGGCCGGCGGGGCGGATGGGCCGGCGAGCCCCAGGAGGACGGCGAGCAAGCGGACCTGAGGTGTCAGCTCGGGCGCTGCACGAGGGCCGCGCACCCACCGCTCCGCGCCGCCCCCCGCGGCCGCCCCGCTCTGCGCCGCGTCCCCCGGCTTCCGGGCTGTCACCTGACGCGGTGGCCGCGGCCGCGAGGCGGGGCGGGCTGCACCGGAGGGCCCCGGCGGGGCGGGGCGGGGCCTGGGTGGGCGGGGACTTCCCGGGGGCGGGGCTCTTGAGGCGAGTGCTAGTAAGGGATAGGGCGGAGTCTGAGAAACGGGGCGGGGCCTGGAGGGGAGGAGTCCTGTGGACGGACGGGGTTAAGGGTGGGGAGCGGAGCTGGACGCCAGAGGGATGCTAGTCTCCGCGTTGATTACGGGGCCTCCGGGAGCGATTGGGCTCACCTGCCTCCAGCTCCCGGGGTGTTGCTTCCACTTGCTTGTATTTGAACATTTATCTCGAGGGAAAAATTGGAAGTGCTTCTCTGAACACATGATATACTGAAGAGTCTGCCACTTACACATAATTTGTAGTTATCCTTTATGTCTCCGAAAGGGAGAAAAACCCTGGAGACAAAGAGCTACGGCATATTTTCAAGTTCATTAAAAAATGAATTCTCCATCTGGAATTGGCTTGTGGTTTCTTTTTTGTTTCTTTTCTCAGAAAAGAACATAATAGAATCAAACCACTCCCAGCAATCCCAATTGACGCCACGGTGCATAAGAAAGATAGCTCCTTTTGCAGAGAATAAAAACTTTCTTTATTCCTTATTAATAGGATTAAGATTGCTAATGTTTATTTTGATGGTCTAATGAAAAAGTTAGTGGCTTTCTTAAAGAAAATGTTGCTGAATTTTAAACCAAACTATGACAATTATTTGAATTGTCCCTTACTGAAGTGAAAACAAAACAAGAGATGAGAAAAAGGAGAAGAAAAAGCTCACAACAAACTTGGCATTGCTCTGCCTTTAGAATTTTATGAAGAGTGAGAACATTGATGGGTAGGAATGAAATAGTGAGAGTCAAAAATATTTATGGGGGGATGTTAGGGCTTGATCGATAGCACAGCGGGGAGGGCATTTGCCTTGCAGGAGGCCACCCCAGGTTTGATTTCCAGCATCCCATATAGTCCCCCGAGGATCACACCAGGAGTGATTCCTGAGTGCATGAGCCAGGAGTAGCCTCTGTGCATCGCCAAATATGACCCAAAAAGCAAATAAATAAATAAATAAATAAAATAAAAGCCAGGAGTAGTAATCCTTGATTATCACAAGGTGTGGCCAAAAAACCAAAATTTAAAAAAAAAGTTTTAGGAAGTTGAAGAATACAGAGCTCAACTCCGTTGGTTTCAGCTTTGTTTCTTAGCCAATCAGGATTTTCCCCCTTTCTTCTCCCTCCCTTTATTTTGTGGTGATATCCAGAGGTTGCACTTGGTTGTTGTGTTCACACACTAAATTACAGTGCTCATTGGAGATTTCACACTTGCTATGGGACTGGGATACATGTTTAACAAGTTAGCTTTTGTAGCACCTACTTTAAGCCATCCATCACTTCAGGTATTAAGAAACAAAAATAACTAACAAAAACTTCACATTTAAATAGCAATCTGTATGCCTGCTGACCCTTTTCATGAATAATTTCATTTAATCTCCAACTAAAGTTTTGAGTCGATATGATTATTCTTACTTTTTCTACTCTGCAAATCATTATTTACAAATGACTATGGACAGTTTTGCCCAACATCAAATAACTAGAAAAATTGTGGTAGAGATGGAATTTGAACTAAAGTCATGTGACTTCAGAACTGACAGTTAGGTCCTGGGACTGTGGTTCAGTGGTAGAGGCCTGCCTTACAGAAATGAAGCCATGAGGGTGGCTTTAAATTCAATCCCCAGCACCATCCCACATCACTAAATAGGAATCCCAGTCCCATAGCAACTGTGAAATCTTCAATGAGCACTGTAATTTAGTGTGCGAACACAACAACCAAGTGCAACCTCTGGATATCACCACAAAATAAAGGGAAGGAGAAGAAAGGGGGAAAATCCTGATTGACTAAGAAACAAAGCTGAAACCAATGGAGTTGAGCTCTGTATTCTTCAACTTCCTAAAACTTTTTTTTAAATTTTTAAAAATTTTTAAAAAAATTTTTTAATTTTTAATTTTTTTTTAATTTTGTTTTTTTTTAATTAGTGAAACACCATGAGGTACAGTTGTAGATTTACAATTTTTTGTGCTTGGGTTTCGATTATACAATGATCAGATACCCATCCCTCCACCAGTGCCCATTTTCCACCACCATGGATAATATCCCCCCCACCCCCATTCCCCCATCCTCCCCTGCCTCTGTGGCAGGGCAATCCCCTGTGTTCTCTCTCTCGTTTTGGGTGTTGTGGTCTGCAAAAGAGGCATTGAGTGGCAAACATGTTCAGTCCATAGTCTACTTTCGACATGCATCTCCCCTCCTGGGAGGATCCTCCAAACACCCTTTATTTGGTGCTCCCTTCTCTATCTGAGCTGCCCTTTCCCCTAGAATGCCCAGCTGGCCTCTAAGCTATGGAGTAATCCTCCTGGTGTTGATCTCAGCTATTCTTGGGTATTAATCTCATATTTTGTTACTTTATATCCCCCAGATGAATGCAATCTTTCTATGTCTATCCCTCTCTTTCTGACTCATTTCGCTTAGCATGATACTTTCCATGTTGTACCACTTGTATGTAAATTTCATGACTTCATCTTTTCTAACAGCTACATAGTACTCCATTGTGTAGATGTACCAAAGTTTCTTTAGCCAGTCATCTGTTCTTGGGCATTCAGGTTTCTTCCAGTTTCTGGCTATTGTAAAGAGTGCTGCAATGAACAAACAAGTGCAGATGTCCCTTCGACTATACATTTTTGCCTCTCTGGGATATATTCCCAGGAGAGGTATTGCTGGGTCAAATGGGAGCTCAATTTCTAATTTTTTGAGAATCATCCATACTGTTTTCCAGAAGGGCTTAACCAGTCGACATTCCCACCAACAGTGAAGGAGTGTCCCTTTCTCGCCACATCCACGCCAGCATCGGTTGCTTTTGTTCTTTTGAATGTGGGCCAGTCTCTGAGGTGTGAGATGGTATCTCATTGTGGTTTTGATCTGCATCTCCCTAATGATTAATGATGTAGAGCATTCTCTCATGTGCTTTTTTGCCATTCGGATTTCTTCTTTGAGAAAGTTTCTGTTCATTTCATTGCCCCATTTTTGGATGGGGTTGGATGTTTTCTTCTTGTGGAGTTTAACCAGTATTTTGTTTATCCTGGATATCAACCCCTTGACAAATGTGTATTCGGTGAATATCCTTTCCCATTCTGTAGACTGTGTTTGTATTTTGGTCACTGTTTCTTTGGAGGTGCAGAAGCTTCTTAGTTTAAGATAGTCCCATTTATCTATCTCTGTTTTCACTTGCTCGGCCAGTGGCGTGGCATCTTTGAAGATACCATTAGCTTCAATGTCATGGAGGGTTTTGCCAACTTTGTCTTCAATGTGCCTTATGGTTTCTGGTCTGATGTTGAGGTCTTTAATTCATTTTGATCTTACTTTTTTGGCCACACCTTGTGATGATCAAGGATTACTACTCCTGGCAGTGCTTGGGGGACCATTTGCAATAACATTTGGGATTGAACCAAAATTGGCTTCATGCAAGGCAAGTGCCCTACCCACTGTGCTATCTTTCTGGCCACTAAAATTCTTGATATTGGGGGTCAAAGAGATAGTACAGCAGGTAAGGTGATTTTCTTGCATGTGACTGATCTGTGTTCAATCCTATCATTACCAAAAGCAGTCTCAGAGCAATCAGGAGAAAGTTTTGAGTGTCCCAACACTCTCTTACCTACCTTCCCATCCTCCCCCCAAAAAACCACCAAAATGCTTGACTTTGAGTAATTCCAGTTTTTTTTTGATAGGTAACACCCTCCATAGATAACTGCAAAAGAATACACGCCAAATCTGAGAGTCATTCATATTATTGGAGGGCAATGAGTGTTTGCAAGTCAGAGAAGCTTCATCTAGGAAGTCACATTTGAATAAGGTCTTGAAAGATGAATGAAATTCTATCAGAACTCAGGAGTAAATCATCCTTTAAACATGAAAGTCACTGTGGTATAGGGTTTTTTAAGGTAAAACTTTTGGGAAGTGAAGCATTGAAGCTGAATGTTCGTCTGCTGCACTGTACATCGGAAAGGCAAATACTGGGGCCAAGGGGATAGTATAACCAGTAGTGCTTGCCTTGCACGTGGCCAGTCAGGGTTCTATCCCCAGCACCTCATGTGGTCTTCTGAGCCCTGCCAGGAGTGATCTCTGAGTGCAGAACCAGGAATAAACCCTGAGTACTTCCAGGTGAGGAAGGAAGGGAGGGAGGGAGGGAGGGAGGGAGGGAGGGAGGAAGGGAGGGAGGGAGGGAAGGGAGGAGAGAGAGCAAGACAAGAATTGGCACAATAGTATATGTGTAAAAAGGAACTGTAAATGAAGGTGCACGAAAGAGGAATGTAGGTGTTAATACTCATTATTTTCCATTGTTTTAGAGAACGTTTATAAAGGTAGAAAGAGGGGTTAGAAACTTCTCTTTTATTTCTTGAAATTCTAAAGGCCAGTTTCCCAATAAACAGAATATTGGTCTTGCCTGCAGGATGGGTGTTTTTTTTTCTTTTCTGTGCATCTCTTCCTTGTAACTTATGGGCAAAGTCTTTTGTTTGTTGTTTTATTTTGGGGCCATACCTGGCAGTTTTCAGAGCTTATACCTGGCTCTGTGCTCAGGGATCACTTCCAGTGGGCTCAGGGGACCATATGGGGTTCTGAAGATTGAACCTGGGCCAGCCTTACAGGGGGTGAGGTGCTTGCCTTACCTGCTGTACTACCTCGCTGGCCCCCTTTTGTAACAGGTCTTGTGCTCTGCTGCTGAACTTGAAGGCAAATGGAAAGCACCAATAGATATGAGAAATGTGTTTCTTCTTGCTTTTCTTTTCCACAAAAACAGTAGCAATGCACTTATTGCCTCAGCAGAGCAGTTTATGAACACAATGCGAGAGAGTTTTGTCTAATCCAATTATCAATGAGAGGTCACTTTGTCTTTTTAAGACCATATTAGGTGGTCTTGTTTCTTCAGGTTTAGCCAAGACTTCAGTGTTTTATGTCAAACTTAGGGAAGTAGATAAGATTCAGTTAAAGTGCAGCAAGAGACGTCTGAAGGTGGACACATGCCAATTGTATAGTGTTCCTCCTACTTAGAATGCAGTTCCTTCCTAGTCAAGCTTTATTCATTTTTCAAGACTAGATTCCTGTAAATCCTTTTGTAAAAATTTCCCAAGTGATGTGGCCAGTGGTTAGACATGTCACTTAACCTATCCGAGCATGAGGAATTTTTATCATAGCATCTATCTCAAAGGATCATAAAGAGTGAATGTAGGAAGATGGCGCTGAAAGCCAAGTAAGAAGCCCCTGCCCCACTCAAAGCTGAAGCCAAAGTCAAAGCTTTGAAGGCCAAGTAAACAGCGCTGAAAGGCGTCCACTGTTAACAAAAAGAAGATCCGCACCACATCCACTTTCCAAAGACACAAAACACCAGGACTGAGAAGACAGCCCAGTTATCCTCAGAAGAGCGCCCCCAGGAGAAACAGGCTTGACCATTATGCCATCATCAATTTCCCTCTGACCACTGACTCAGCTATGAAAACAGACAATAACACACTTGTGTTAATTGTGGATATCAAGGTCAACAAGTACCAGGTTAAGCGGGCCGTGAAGAAGCTTTATGACATTGATGTAGCCGAGGTCGACAACCTCATTAGACCTGATGGAGGGAAGAAGGCTAGCCTTATGTCTGGCTAGCTCCTTTGGTGTTGTTAACAAAATTGAGATCATCTAAACCTCTGGCTAATCCCACATATATTTCTATATAAAAGAGTGAATGTATTTCTAAGTTTCCTGGTATAGAGTGGGTGCTCATGCTCAATATTTATGAAATGAACAAAAGTCACATTGTTATTTTAAAAAATAGCTCAACTTTTATTTTTTTTAAAGTTAAATGTTTTCTTTTTTCTTTTCTTTTTTTTTTTTTCTGTTTGGGTCACACCCGGCAATGCATAGGGGTTACTCCTGGCTCTGCACTCAGGAATTACTCCTGGTGGTGCTCTGGGGACCATATGGGATGCTGGGAATCGAGCCTGGGTTGGCCGCGTGCAAGGCAAACGCCCTACCTGCTGTGCTATCCCTCCAGCCTCCTAGCTCAATTTTTATTTAGGAGTCGCTGAACTCTAGGGGACTTTGAACTAAAGGACTTAAACTAAAAGTTTTTTGAACTAAAAGCTTCTGAACCTTTTCACTGATATTTGCCTTGAGTCAGACCTAATTCTCCAGGATTCTTGAAACTTTAAAGGTTTCTTTATATCTCATGCACTTGTACATAATACATGCCAGCTGACTTTCTCCCTTATTCATCCTTAAGTTCCTATAATGCAAAAGATCTTGTACACACTGTTATATACTTGGCAAGATGCCTGTAAGCTTGGTGCTACTCATACATATTTGTTCAATAAATGAATGATGGGTACTTTACAACTGGTTGATTGGTTGTATGAATAAATGATATTCTGTATGGCACTTCCTGTTTAGACACTTGCCTAAGTTTCTGGAATACAAATGAAAAGGAGACAAAGCAGAGAATTTTTTTCTCGTTCAAACCATGAAGGCATTAAGGGTTCTATAAGCGTGATGACTACCCCAGAGTGACATCTGGTGGCGGCATGTCAGATAATAGATTGTTAGACAATAACCACATTAGATAGTAAGTTGATGAAAGAATGAATACAAAAAGTCTATAATAAACAGACTGTCAATATGAGAACGGTGACTTAAATAAAATTTTAAAAGAAACGTTTTATATCATTGAAAGACTGCTTAAGTGCTGATTGTGAGTTTCCAGTCCTGTGGAACTTTCAAAGAAGCAGTAGATTTAACTTAATTAAATGTTACGAAATGACAACGGAATGGGTCTATCGGGAAAAGCCGAAATAATTTATGCAGGGCTGAAAGATCTTGGATTGAGAGGAGATGCAAATTTAGAGGGAAACAAAAGCGATTTACAGATTTTTACATTTTGCAAAGCCTTCCGGATTGGAGGAATAAGTTATTCACACAACAGGATATCTGTAATGTCTTGGACACTTCGAGAAGAGAGAGGCTACCCGTGGGAGATCGCAGTCGATTGCTTGCCTGCAAAATACTTCCCCACTCCCTCTGCAGGAAAAGGAATCGGCAGCGCGATCGCCCGGGACTGGCCCAATCGCCCGCTCGGCCTCAGATTGGTCGTGCCTGCCGCGGAGGGGCGGAGTCAAAGGCGGAAGCGCGCTCTTTCAAACCCGCCGTCTCGGCGTCGGGGAGCGCAGGTCACTTCCGGCGTGGCCATGGCGGCTAACGCGACCACCAACCCGTCTCAGCTGCTGCCTCTAGGTAACCGTTGTCTCCCGTGGAGGCGGGGCGGGGAGCTGGCGTTTCGGGTTGGGGGCCGTGGGAGGGAAGTGAGGCGTTCGGGCGCGAGGCCTCTGCCGTGGCGACGCCCGACGCCTCAGGTGCGGGCGGCCCGGTCGTCAGGACGCGCCGCTCTCTGTGGCGCCGAGACGCGGCTTTGCCCGGAGCCGGCTTTCGTGGGCGACGCCTCGCCGGGCCAACGCCTCGGGGGGCCTCACCCGCGCGGGTGTCTGAGAGAAGCCCCGCGTCCTGGAAGGCGCCGTGAGAGAGGGAGCCGGAGTTCTGCGTGTTGGTCGTTCACGCCTTCGAGGGCGCGCGCCCGGCTGGCCCCCAGACCGCCCTGACGGAAACTCTCCTCGCCTCTCCCTCCGACACGCGCGTGGCACATGCCCCTTGTGGAGCGGACACTGCGAGCGGTCATAGGGTGAAAAAGCAACCCGGGTCTGTGCCCTCACAGAGTGAGAGTTGAGAGGGGTCCCGCCTTAAGTTTCAGTCGCTACAAACACCCTCACACCCCACCCCCAGGCCTGGTTGCCGGAGGAGGCAAGTGCCGAAGCGGGGGAAACGGTCTCTGGCTAAGCATTTGAGCAGAGAACTGAGTTTTAAAGACCTGAAGTGGTGAGACATAGACTGTGCTACGAACGTGAGCCAGCGCCCAAGTAATGTGTAATAATGTGTCAATAATGAAATAATGTGTTACTGTCACTGTCCTCCCGTTGTTCATCGATTTGCTGGGGCAGACACCAGTAACGTCTCCAGTGTGAGACTTTGTTGTTACTGTGTTTGGCACATCGAATACCTCTCGAGTAGCTTGCCAGGCTTTGCTGTGGGGGCGAGATACTCATGGTAGCTTGCTGGGCTCTCCCGAGAGGGGCGGAGGAATTGAACTTCTGGTTGACCCAGGTGGCCTCGCACCCAAACGCCTCACTTCCCTCCCCCGGCCCCCAACCTGGTACCCGCTGTGCTATGTGTAAGATGAAAAATGAAATAATGTGTAAAATCGTTTTTTTCCACCCTCATAAAATAATATGTTTCCACAGAGCTTGTGGACAAATGTATCGGCTCAAGAATTCACATTGTGATGAAGAGTGATAAGGAAATTGTTGGCACGCTTTTAGGGTTTGATGACTTTGTCAGTATCCTTTCCGAAGTGGTGCTGGTTGGGGTTTGGGATTTTCTTATTTAAGAACAGAAATGAAAATTGTGGTGGGGTGGTGGTGCTGGGAGGGGAAGGGGCTTAGCATCATAGATGCGTCCCTTGTGTAAGGTTCCTGGGTTTGATCCCTGGTGCCAGATATACTCCCCCCAGCAACAACAGCAGTCCATAGTTGGTACTGATTATGGTGAGAAAATTTTTCCCTCGGAAAATCTTGCTGATCGTGGGGGTTTGGTGGTTGTTTTGGGTTTGGGGCCACAACCAGCAGTGTTCAAGAATTACTCCTGGCTCCGCTCAGAAATCTTACTTCAGGTGACCACATGGGGGTGATGGGGAATCATACCCAGGTCCATGCCGCGTGCAAGGCAAATGCCTTTCATATACCTTCCTTACCCAGTCTACTATCATCCCGGCTCCCCAAGGACACTTGCTGATGGTCTTCTAAGAGGTGTACTGAAAGAAGATAAAATCTTCCATGAGTCACTTTGAATTTGAGCCCTGTTTTAAACTTTGTAATTGAAAACTAAAAAAGGTAGAGGCTAAAATAAATTCAACCTGGTATGTTTATGTTTATTTTCTTAACACTGAATTTCAGATATGGTACTGGAAGATGTCACTGAATTGTGAGTAGTGTTAAAAATTAAAGAATCAGAATCTTTTTTTAAAAACTTGATGCAATTTTGTTATTATCAACTCAATGAAGTTTTATCAACTGGTGCTAGTAAAAGAATTAGAGGGTTATTACTCATAAAAGTACCAATTGCTTGTTTAAAAACAGATTTTAAAGATATTTGCATACACTAGCCAGGAATCTTAGGGCTCAGGTCAAATCATTTAACTGTGTGACATAGTATAAATGATGGCCCAGTCATATAAATTATAAGGATCACAGCTGGCATCTCTGTTTTCAAAGTCAAATTGGTTAATTATATTGGTGGAATTAGCATTAAGTACTGGTAAAACTAGAAAACATTTTATTTCACCATTGGTGTCCTTAGCAGGTCTCAATGAAGATCAGTCCTAATGGATATGGATTTGAGACCGACCAGTCAGGTTCACTCTGTTGGTTTGGGGAAGATTCTGTCAGATGTGTGCTGTGTACCTCTGAAAATCTGCTATAACAGCTTAATTGAACATTCATTTGTATATAATCATGCTCTTTTTAGGAAATAAAATACTGGCTTTGATTAACACTGTCATATCTTAACTCTTTCAATACTTTATTTCAGTGAAATTACACCAGAAGGAAGAAGAATTACTAAATTAGATCAGATTTTGCTAAACGGAAATAACATAACGATGGTAAGGCCCGGAAAGATGGGATCCCATTTTTGAGGGTAGGGATTGCAGAATTTGACTAAATGTTTATGGCTCAGTGTAAGAACTAGTGTGGGCAGGGATGTAATGTAGCTCAGTGGTAGTACACCTGCCCTGTCTGTCTGAAGCCCTGAGTTCCATCTCTGGCACCATGAAAAGAAGGAAAAAAGATTGAGAAAGGGGGTTCTGTGGTGGTTAGGATTCTATAGCTTTGAGGATGATGTGTTAGGTTTAAAGATCAGTTTGTGTTTAAGGCTCTCTGATCTTCTATTTTGTTATGAATCATTGTCCAGACTATTACTTGATGTTTGGAATTGTAAACAGCAGTGACTTGGAGAAAATAGGAATGGAGGGAGGAGCAAAGAGGTGAAAGGGACCTTATGAGGAGCTCTCACTGGCGCGGTTAGCATGAAGGTAGCTGGCTGGGTCTTGCTGGTGTTGGTGGTAATAAGTTCCTTTTCCTCCTGCAGCTGGTTCCTGGAGGAGAGGGACCTGAAGTATGAATGGATGTCCTTATCGTTTGTTGGATTCTGTTTTGTTATAATGTCAATAAAACATGCTTTTTTAAAAAAAAATAAAAGACAAAAAATTTTCAGTGTTTGGATTTAATTGAAGCCAAGCTTCCCGTTGAAGGGAAGCGCTTTAAAAATGTAAATGCCTATTTTGTAAGTTAATCATTATTGTATTAGAAAAAAGAGGTTGTTCTTTGTAGACTAAAATAAAGTGTTTTTGGTTAATTGTCATGTTGCTTTTTATACTATAATCAGTGGAACAAAATCGTGATCTTTTTGTCACTTGCTTAACTGTCATGCTCTTTTGCTTCCTCATTTACTTGATTATTTTCAAGGTTGTTCCACACAAAATGATAAAGTTCAATTTTTTAAATTTGAAATTATCTTAAACTTGAAATTACGAAATTTTAAATTCAGTTCAAAGATGCTTTGTCATGAGAAGTTTCCTACTGAATTGTTTAATCTATTAAAAACTTTAGCAAGATATATAGGTAAATTGTTTAATCTATTAAAAACTTTAGCAAGATATATAGGTAATACATGTATATTATAAAGCCACAGAAAAATTAAATATATTTCGTTTTCAGTACATCTTCATTACATATTTTTTAAAAACTTGCTTATCCCAAATGCCCTGTCTTGTGTGAAGACATATGCTGTTTTGCAGCTTTAAGACTTAAACATTTAAATACAAGGCTGAAGAGAGCACAGCTGGTAGAATGCTTGCTTGCACACAACTGGCCTGGGTTATTACTCCAGCACCCTATAGTAATAACCCTCGGTTATTACTCCCCTACACCCTGCCCACAATGATCCCTGAGCACGGAGCCAGATGTGGCCCAAACACTGGGGGGAAAAATTTTTAATGAACATTTTTAAGCATTACTGTGTGCATATTTTATTAAGTAGAATATCTGTAGCTTATTTGTTACACTATTCTACATAAATATGTTTTTTATTTTTCTTTGGTAAATTCATAAATATGTGAGTTCAAGGGAATATATGTTGTCATTTTGCCAAAGACAAGTTTAACTTTTGCCAGCAGTTTTTCATAGTACCCCTAACATACTTCCTAACATTGACTTGGTTCTACCTTTTCAAAACTTGGTATTTTGGAGTTGGAGGAATAGTAGAGTATGTCGCACAGCCTGATGTGACTCCAAAACTAAAAACAAAACCCGAAATCTTGGTCCCTTTAGATTTTTATTTATTTTGATATCACTTGTATTTAGTAAATTAAATACTTTTGCTATTTTAATGCTTGTCTTTTACTAATTTGTGAGAGTTCTTTTTGGGAGTCTGGTGGCACTTGGAACACATCCCCGGTCATGCTCAGGTGTGTGTGTTTCATCCTTTATGGTTTTTGTGTATTGTACACGTGAATTTGAACTTACTGTCTTTATAATTTTTTTTTTCTTTTTGGGTCACACCTGGCGATGCACAGGGGTTACTCCTGGCTCTGCGCTCAGGAATTATCCCTGGCAGTGCTCAGGGGACCATATGGGATGCTGGGAATCGAACCCAGCTCGGCCGTGTGCAAGGCAAACGTCCTGCCCGCTGTGCTGTCACTCCAGCCCCTATAATTTTTTCTTAATTAAAACATTTTTTTTGTTCTTTTGGGGGTCATACTCGACAATGCTCAGTGCTTACTTCTGGCTCTGTGCTCAGGATCACTCCTAGCAGGGCTTGGGGGACCATATGTTGTGCTAGGGTTTTAACCCGAATCAGCTGTGTGAAAGGTAAACACCCTACCTGTGGTACTACTCTGGCTGGTTTTTATTTTTTGATAGTACTTTAGCTTTATTTCATTGTGATCTTGAGTCATCTTCAGTTTTAGTCTTTACATCAAAATACATCTACCTTTATTTTCCAGAAAACAGCAACTGACTTCTGCTGATGGTGTAAATAACTTCTATCGGCAGAACCTGGCAAGCTCCCTGTGGCATATTTGATATGCCAAAAACAGTAACAAGTCTCACAATGGAGACGTTACTGGTGCCTGCTTGAGCAAATCCATGAACAACAGGACAGTAGTATAGCGCTAAATAATTTCTATAGTTAACTTGCAAACTTGCCAAAGTTTTAACATTAAGATGTCAGGAGCCCCAAAGAGCCTGTTACCCCACATCACTGTTTCTGACCCTGGTTAGTTTTGATTGCTTTCCCTCCCTTGGTTTCTTTCCCTTTGGAGGGATGTGAAACCATGTAGTTATCCTCATTTGTCATTCTTTTACACCCTTTCATATGGGTGTAAGATGTCATGCTTAGTTTCTATTTTTTAGACTTTTTAATATTTTCCTAGTTAAGGTAACATGGTTACACTGGTGTTAATGTTTATAGTTTTGATGTATAGTTACCGCCTGTTGTGTTTTCTTTCGTTTTAAAATCTAGGCACTGTGATTTACGAAACTGGTCATATGAGTTTCTGGCACTAAACTCAAACTCACCACCGGTGAACCACAGCCTCCACCCACTACCTCCCTCCTTGGCAAGCTCATTTTTTAGAAAATGTACCTATTAGGGCCAGAGTGATAGTATGGAGATTATGTCACTGCCTTGCATATGGTGACTGAGGTTCGATTCCTGGTACCCCATGTGGTTCCCTGAGTACTTCCAGTAGTGGTCCCTGAGCACAGAGTCAGAATTAAGTCCTGAGCACTGCCAGGTGTGGCCTGAAGGCAAAAAGATTCTACATATTATAGTTTGGGTGTTGTGGATGCTCTAGTATTGACTCCAGCTTTGTTTTTCTCCAGGGATATGTTGCCTGTAGGAAGCACATACAGCTCCTAGCCTCCGCTCACCAGGAATTTGAGAGGAGCCTGCCTGTCTTTCCCTGGACAGACTGTTCTCCAGTTCCTAGCTTCTTAGACTGTAGGGCATCAGTTCAAGTAGGATCACGTAACTGAATTGGGGATTGCCAAAATTTTGGCACCAGTAAAAGGTTTCTGAATAAGCAAACACCAAAACTGAATTCAGGATCAGGGTTTTAACCCGGAACTGGAGGAACTGGAGATGGTTTGGACAGGGGAAAGGGATTGGGAGAGGGAAAAGTTTGAGGGTCCTTGATGGAGTCTCTCAAACTCCCTGTATTTGAGTCACTGGGAGAGCTTTTATTTGGGGGATAGGACCTTTTTCATGAAACACCCAAAAGTTCTGGTTAGTGGGAAATAATTGTAATAAAAGAACTGCATATTTTCTTCAACTGGAGAACGTTTAATCTTAATTTTGGGCCTGATGTGTACCACAGTGATACAGCATTTGTCTTGCATATGCGAGGCCCAGGGATTAATTCTGAGCACTACCAAGAACAACAACAACAACAAAAGAATGCTTAATGACTTTGATATTCCAGCGACATTGTTGAGGGGCAGACCACAGACACAACAGTGGTATCAGCATCAATCCTGAGGGTGGGACCCAACTTCAGTAGTTTTGAGTTCTGTTCAGGTGATTCTAGTGTGCAGTCAACCTTGAGACCCTTCAGATTCTTGAGATCTTGCCAAGGGTTTTCAGCCTTTGTACATCTGCCAACCAGCACCACTCCTCCACCTGGTGGTTAGAAACCTCTGGTCTAGTCTGTGGTTGAGTGGATGAGTCCACCGGGTTTCCGTCTTGAGAAGCTCACTTGATTACAAATTTTTTTGGTGGTGTTGGGGTTACTCTTGGTGTGGAGTTACTCCTGGGGTTATGCCCTGCCTTCTTTATCCCTTAGAGTCATCTTCCCAGCCCCCAAACCAGTGCTGCTCAAGTTTTTTTTTTCACTCATGACCCCCTTTTCCTTAACACAACATGGGTAAGTATTGCCAGAAATAACTTGATTGAGTGTGCATTCGATATGGAATTAATTTCTGGTTGTTGTGTGTTCAGAAACCTTTTATGGTTACCAGTTTTTTGTAGCGTCCGCATTCCAAGTGACAGTTGAAGAAGCTAGGCTCTCCACAATGTCTCTTAATGAAGGTAATGGTACAGCTCCATCTGCTATGCTTTTGTTTCCTGTTGCATTTGCTCAAAGTGAATACAAGTCTGACGTATGGTACTGTTGTGCTTTTGGCTGGGTGCCTTCTTCAACCTAGACCTCCCACATGGGAGTCATGATGCTTTCTAGCACTTGTTGCATCCTGAGCCTGAAGAAGGATCTCTTCACCTCGGCACTGTGGACAGTTTTGTCATCTGGGTAGTTCTTACTAGTGGGAACTGTATGAGTATTGTAGAATGTTTAACAGCATTTCTGGCCTCTGCCCACTAGATTGGTAACATCCTATTTGTCCCCTAATTGGGACAGAAATGACTCCAGCTATTGCCAGATGTCCACCGAGGACAAAATGATTATGTAGCTAAAAATGATTGTTCTAAGTAACAGGTGCAAGCTGGAGAGATGGGCAGGAGATATAGGCTCCTTACATGTATGTGGCTGATGCCAATTCGAATCGCTATGACCACTTACGGTCTCTCATCACTGCAAGGGTTGCTTCTATGCACAGAGGCAAAAACAGCCCCTGAGCACTTCCAGGTAAGCTCTGCAGTTATAAAAGGGGTGCTAGTTATGTCTCCAAAATCCTTTAATATTTTTTTTTATGTAGGAGTACTGCTATTTATTCAGCCACTGATTAGCTGATTGAATTGTGCATGAACTCCACCTTGCTTTTTTTTCATTTTTTATAATTTTATTTATTAAATCACTGTGAAAGCAATTACAAAGCTTTCGGGTCTAAGTCTTGGTCATACAATGAAACACCCGTACCTTCACTAGTGCCCATTCTCCACCACCAAAAACCCCAGTATTCCCCCATCCCACACCCTCCCCCTACCTGTGGGGCAGATGATTTCCACATTACTCTCTATCTACTTTGATCACATTCAATATTTCGACACCAGACCCACCATTATTGTTTGAGATTTTACCCCAACACTCAGATCTGCTGAAAAGGTAACAGTAGACAATTTGTGTTCTATTGCTGGTTATGAATAACATATGATGTCGCGTGGCTGCAGTAGGGCCATATGATTTTGAAATTCCGAAATTTTAACACTTAAATCTGGGGGATTTCTGCCAAAAGCCACTGGGTTTTGAGATTTGCTCCCGAGTCTCTGGGATAATGGCCGTTGAGCAGCTTGATCAGGAGCTAGAGAAGCCGTTCGTGGGCAATGACTTGGGGTCTCGTTGGGGTGGGGAGGACAGGCCCGGCTCCACCCCCATCCCGTGAGGCCCAACAAGTTTCGTCACTGTGGGCCCAGACCTGACTGTCCAATGGCCTCTGGAGGATGACGGCCACCGAGCCTCCAAGAGGGAGCAGGTAGAGGGATAACACCCCTTCCCCCCGGAGGTGGCCCGGCGACAGTAACCTACTGCGGGGTCCGGACGCATTTCTGCCAAAAGCTGCTGGGTTTCAAGGTTTATTTCTGAGTCTCTGGGATCATGGCCGTTAAGCAGCTTGATCAGGAGCCAGAGAGGCCATTCATGGGTGATGACTTGGGGTCTTGTTGGAATGGGGAGGACAGGACCGACTCCACCCCCATCCCGTGAGGCCAACAAGTTTTGTCACTGCGGGCCCAAGCCTGACTGTCCAATGGCCTCTGGAGGATGACGGCCACCGAGCCACCAGGGGGATGCAGGCAGAGGGACAGCACCCTTTCCCCCCTGGGGTGGCCCAGCGACAGTAACCTACTGCGTGATCTGGATGCATTTCTGCCAAAAGCCGCTGGGTTTCGAGATTTGTTTCTGAGTTTCTGGGATCATGGTCGTTAAGCAGCTTGATCAGGAGCCAGAGAGGCCATTCGTGGGCGATGACTTAGGGTCTCGTTGGGGTGGGGAGGACAGGCCCGGCTCCACCCCCATCTCATGAGGCCCAAAATGTCTCGTCACTGTGGGCCCAAGCCTGACTGTCCGATGGCCTCTGGAGGATGACGGCCACAGAGCCGCCAAGGGGGAGCAGGCAGAGGGACAACACCCTTTCCCCCCTGGGGTGGCCCGGCGACAGTAACCTACTGCGGGGTCCAGACACATTTCTGCCAAAAGCTGCTGGGTTTCGAGATTTGTTTCTGAGTCTCTGGGATCATGGCCATTAAGCAGTTCAATCAGGAACCAGAGAGGCCATGCCTCCAATTATATAGCTGAGCTGGAGGTGGTTTGTGGGTGTGTCTCCCGCATACCTAACTTTTGGCCATTTACTTTCTTGGTAAACTTTTCCCCAAGTTTTTGGGGTCTGGACAAAGGCACAGCAGCAATTTTGGGGTATCTGGAAGTCTGAAGACGCCATTAGGCTGCTGATGCACTCGCCTCATAGGTACAGATTGACCTGCTGGCGGCACCATACCCCCGAATCCTTTAATATTTTGTGCATGAAGGAGGAACATGGGTGCAGATGAGTAAAATTGGGGGAAATACAGCGAGGATCTCAGCAGGGTGCAGTAAGTAAAACGTAATGGGTGTAAGCTAAAAGGCTGTTAGGGCTGTGGACCACATTGCACTTTCACTTTGGCTAATAGCTGGTGAGGGGCTGTTTAATTTAGGAGCTGCCCCACGAATTCCCTGGGCTGTGAGTGTGCCCACACCAGAGCAGGATAGGCAGGAACTGTCCCCATGTTAGTGCTTGAGCATGTTTTTCTCAAGCTTTGATTTGAAAACTGGACCAGCATCACTTGGAGAACATGAAGGCCAAGGCTTGCTGAAGCAGGGAAAGGTCTTTGACTTCATATTTTTAGCCAAGGGTCCAAGTTCTGTTGGTAGTTCTGTGTATCACCAGGGTGCAAGACCTGCAATTTGAGTGTAGGCAACTGCAGAGGTAGCTTTTGATTTTTCTAATATACATTTTTGGTTTGGGGGCCACGCCCAGCAGTGCTCAGGCTGTGTCAGGGATGGAACCTGGACTTACCCTTGTACAAAGCATACACACTAGGCCTTTGACCTATCTTCCCAGCCAAGTGTAGCTTTCTGGTTTTGGATTTTGGTCTACACTCAGTGATGTTCAGGGCTTACTTCTGACTCTGCTTAGGGATTACTCCTGGTGAGGTTCAAGGAACCCTATGGGATGCCGGAGATACAATCCGGGTCAACCACATACCAGGCAAGTGCCCTACCTGCTGTGCTGTGTCTCTGGCCTCTAAAATAACATTTTCTTTTCTCTTTTTTCCCCCCTAAAGCCGGGGGGTGGGGTGGGTGTCACACCTGGTGGTGCTCAAGGCTTTCTCCAGGCCTCACTCCTGGTGGGGCTTTGGGTGCCATATTGGGTCCTGGAGATTTAACCTGGATTGACCAGTTGCAAGGCAAGTGCTGTATCTGCTCTACCATCTGTCTGGCTCCTCTCTGGGTCAAGTTTTCATCCATGAAAGTGTTTTATTAAAAAAAAAAATAAAGTGGGCCCTTAGGAAAGAGAATAGCAATTGAAGGGAGAAATCTCAGTGAGCTTGTTAAAGGAGGAAGCCTGTGCCAGGGTCATTTTACTTCTCCAGGTCCGTAAGAATTTTAGTCTGAAAGGAAGTTGCAACAATATCAGGAAGATATCTCAACCCTGTGCAGTTTCCTTAATGGCCTCAGCTCTCTGCAGCAAAAGCCGCTGTTCGGGTCATGAGATATCTTACATTTCTTCAGTCTTATTAAATCTGGAAGGTTCTTTAGTCCTTCATGACCCTGACTTTCTGGAGATTGCAGAAAGCCATCATAGAATTGTCCTCAATTGAGCTTTGGCGTTTGTCCCCGAGTATGCACATAGTGTGTATTTCTGGCTGCTTATACAGAAGTAATGATCACATCTACTTCTCGCCATGGGCACAGCCTTTCAGCCGGGTCTATGTCTAATGGTGGGAACTGGGTTCTGATGATGTTTGCCAGAGTTTTCCAGTGTGAAGTTGCATTTTTCACTCTTCTTTTTGCTGAATTTGGGGTATAAGTGTTGGCAGGGACTGCACAGGACCATGTAAATGTAAATACCTTGCTTTTCATCCCACTTTAACCCATCTATTTTGAAGTTAAATGGATGAAAAATTAGAAATCAGATATGTAGCTTTCAAAGACTAATAAAAGTAAATTGGCTACATTCAGGGACCTTATGGGATGCCGGAGATCAAACCCACGTTGGCTGTGTGCAAGGCCAGTGTCCTACCCACTGTACTATCTCTTCAGCCTGGTGTGATGTAAATGAAGCACACAGGTCCATCTATGACATATTTTTGGGAAAAATATTTCTTTTGAACTCAATATTCTGTTGAACTTCAAGCTGAAGATTTAATCTCTGGTTATTATAAGAAGAGTCAGATAAACAATCTAACTGACACCACAAAGAAACAGGCAAAGCCAGAATGTCACACAATGGGCAATTTGGTTGATCCGGTTTCTTTTTGGGTGGTAGATTGTGGTGGGTGCATGGGCCACACCCAGCTATGCTTTGGGCTTTCTCCTGGTTCTGTGCTCAGGCGTCATTTTTTTTTTTCGTTTTTGGGTCACACCTGACAATGCATGGGTTATTCCTGGCTCCGCACTCAGGAATTACCCCTGGCGGTGCTCAGGGGACCATATGGGATGCTGGGAATCGAACCCACATTGGCCAGAATGCAAGGCAAATGCCTTGCCTGCTGTGCTATTGCTCCTGCCCCTCAGGCATCATTCAGGGGACCGTATATGGTTTCAGGGATTAAAACAATTGTATAACTGAAACCCAAGCACGAAAATCTGTAAGTCTCCAACTGTACCTCATGGTGTTTCACTAATAAAAATTAAAAAAAAATTTTACAGGCAATAAAATTGAAACTCAAGTAAAAAAAAAAAAGGCCGGATGCAAGTCAAGTACCTTCTGTACTTTCTCTTCAGCATCTGCCACAGTCTTGAAAGAAATAGAAGACCAAAATGAGAAATGAAGCAGAAAGGGCTTAGCTCATTACTGAAGAAAAAGATGGAGCTGCATAAAGGCTACCCTAGCCTCGGACATCATAAACTGAGGAAAAGTGTGACCTATGGGCTCCTAATAGTTTTAAGTCCTCGTCGGTCCTGTCTCAGCCCCGAAACTAGCTTCGGGTGGTGAGGGGATCTTTACTCGAAACTGGAGGTGTGATTTTGCAATTGAAGTCCGCTTACCTCAGTTCTTTTTTCTCTCTTAACTCAGGGCACAGGCTGCATATTGAGAGCAGAAAGGAGCCTGAGTCGGCCAGGGCTTCTGGGAAGCTCTGCCTGAAGTGTCCGCCGCTTGCACCCCCCTCCCCCCTGCCCCGTGCTTGATCTTTCTTTGGTGCAAGTCTGGGGAGGGAGCCCCCCTTTTGCTTGGGATCTTCCAGGAGGAAGAACAGCCTGTTATTTGGGGGTAACTGTTCTTTTTTCCCTCTTTTTAACAGTCTTATGAAAACGTGAAGATGTATGGAGTGATCCAGTAATGCCTGTGATTTGGTTGATAAATCTGAATTCAATTCTATACAACCTAGTTAACTAGAGTTCCAGATAGAATCTGTATCACTATTATGCTTTATTATTATGTCAATATTAAAAAATATATGCAGTGGCCAGAGAGACAGTACAGTGAGTAAGGTGCTTGCCTTGTACATGGCTGACTCAGATTTGATCTCTGGCATCAAAGTAGTCCCCCAAGCATTCCAGGAGTGATCCCTGAGCATTGCCAGGCGTAGCTCCCAAACAAAAATAATATTTTGAGGGCCAAAGAGATAGTACAGTGGGTAGGACACTTGCTTGTGTGCAGTGGATCTGGGTTGGATTCTTGGCACCATATACTGTCCCCTAAGCTGACCAGGAGTGATCCCTGAGCACAGAGCTATGAGTAAGCCCTGAGCACTGCTGGGTATGGCTCAGAATACTAAAAAATAAAAAATGGTTTGATTCCTATCTGTTTTTCATTTTGCCCTTCCTTCCTTCTTTCCTTCCTTCCTTCCTTCCTTCCTTCCTTCCTTCTTTCCTTCCTTTCTTTCTTTTTGCTTTTTGGATCACACCCAGCAATGCACAGGGGTTACTCCTGGCTTTATACTCATGAATTACTCCTGGCAGTGTTCAGGGAACCATATGGGATGCTGGGAGTCGAATCTGGGTTGGCCATGTGCATGGCAAATACCCTATCCGGTGTACTATATCGCTCCAGTCCCCTTGCCATTATTTTCAAAGTGACCAGAACTCAGTATAGAAAGGGCTACTGATTATTGGTCCCCTTAAAGACTCCAAGAGCCTCCAAATCTGTTCCAATACAGCATCATCCTCTATCTCCCTGTCTGCCTCACCTTACCATTATACTGCGCAGCTATTACTACTATTGTGTGGTTTGTTTAAAATAAAGAATATGGTAATGTCATGCTTCCATGTCTAAACCTGATTTCCTTGACAGATACTGAGAATATCTGTTAACCTTGTTAATCATCTAAGTTTTATTTTAGTGACATAATATGTAATGATATTTCCCCCACTTTGGACTTTTGCCTTTCCTCATGTTGGGTCCCTGTGTGGATACCCTTGTCTTAAAAGTTTGTAAACTTGCTTTACTTCTACTCAACCTTTAGAGTCGACTCAATTGTCATTTCCCATGGAAAGTTCTACAAGATTTTCTGCCCTTCTACCACTTCTCTATGCTTATATACATGACACATCCTAGTAACTTCAAGAACATGTCCATTATACTATCTTGAACAGTTGTCTCCTTAGAAAAACAGTACAGAGATTAGGACACTTCCTTTGCATGTGGCCAACCATTCTCCAATCCCTGGCATTGCAGGCTGAGTAGAGCACTGCCAGGAGTGACTCCGAGCATAGCTGGTGCCCCTCCTCCTGCCGCCCCCCAACCCAATTCCTTCCCCTGAAAAAAGTAGCCACAAAGAAACCTTCAAACCTCTCGAGCCTTGCAAAGTGCTGTTTTTAGTATAGTTATTTAACATTTTTCCCCCCTTCTTCCCTTCATTGTTATTGAGTGACAACCTTCTGGGGGTGCACATGTGCCAGCTGTGGTCTCTCCAGGGGCTTCATGCTCAGCCACAGCACTCCCTGAAGCTCACACTCCTTTAGTTGCGTATGCACACACTCTCTGAGGCTTACACTCCTTTAGATGTATGTGCACATGCTCCCTGCAGCTTACACTCCTTTAGTTGTGTGTGCACACACTTCCTGTGGCTTGTACTCTAGTTGCGTGTGCACACACTCCCTGAGGCTTACACTCCTTTACTTGCGTGTGCACACACTCCCTGAGGCTTACACTCCTTTACTTGTGTGTACACACTCTCCCTGCGGCTTGCATTCCTTTGGTTGCATTGCTTGCCCAGGGGCTTGCTGGGCCCACACTCTGAGGCACACAGGTTGCCAGGAGTCCCTGCAGTGCGCACCCATCTTTTCAGTGGAGGTGCTCTCCGGGATTTGCACCTCTGTTTTGTGGTGCTCACACACACCTGGCTGTAGTGCCACCGGAATTGCTTACAGCACCAGGAATTGCAGAGAGCAAACCTGCCAGGATCACAGTTGACATGTGGAACACCAGAGATTTGAACTCATGGCCATATACTTGAAGGGCAGGTAGACTAAGTTACTCTGTATTCCTCTGGGCCCAAATATGTACTTTGTGATATAGAGCCTCATATGTACAGGGCATGTGCTGTATCTCTGAGTCACATCCAGGCTCCAAAGGATTGACTTTGAGGGAAATACATTCTGGGCCACCACTAACACCACATTCATTTGTTTACTGAGAGTTTGGTTGATTGACTCTCGTGCAGTAATAAAATTGGGCTCTAACTTAGCCAGGAAAGATCAGAGGTGAAAAACCAAAGAACTCCCCAGTGAGAGCCATTTCCTGGGTCAGCAAGCACACAAATCCATGCTGTCTACTCCAGTCACAATGAGTGTAAAGTCAGTGGGCATGAGAGTAGAATAGAAAATGGCTGGGGGAAAAACTCGCTTAATCCATTTTATTTAAGGTGGCCCTTGATTGAACCTGATTATTAGACATTTCCTTCTGAAATTTAATAAGCAAAATCATGTGTGACACTATTGACCACCAGAGGGTACTGTGGAGTTAGCAGCTGGTTGATGAGGCTTTTTGCTTTCCCGGCTGGGACTCAGATTTTTCTTTTCTCTGCCGTCTTTTTTCACTTGATCACACTGCAAGGACAGGTTACAGGTTGAATCTATGATATTTTTCACTCCTTTTTTGAAAAAGAGTAATTTTCATCCATAGCTTCTTTATGAGATACTTTTTCGACTACAAAAATGTTTAAGTATTAATTACACTGGATAAAAATGTGGATTCTAGGGGGATATTGGTGGTGGGAAATGTAACGCTGGCGAAGGGATGGATATTGGAACATTGATTGAAAAACAATCACGAAAACTTTGTAACTCTCACTGTGATTCAATTAAAATTTTTTAAAAATGTGGATTCTAGAATCAGATTTGTAATCTTAGTCAATCATCTGTTATATGAATCTGGGATTGCATGAACTTGTGGGGTGTGTGTGTGTGTGTGTGTGTATGTGTGTGTGTGTGTGTGTAAGGAATTATATGTGAAAAAAGGCTCAGAACTCCTGAGTTAGGCTATTGTATAGTATCTTATTTTTGTTTTGGGGCCACATCTGATGGTGTCTGTGTGGTGGGGGGCTTTCCTTTGGCTCAGTGGCTGGGGCTTACTCCTGGTAGTGCTTAAAGCACCATGTAATGCCAGGGATTGAATCCAGGCCTCCTACAGCAAAGTCTGCTCTCCAGCCCTTTGAGTCTTCTCCCTGGAAGTGGGTAGAATCCAATGTCAGGGAGATGCCAAGGAAGATTGCCATCTTCCTGACACTCTCCTGTCACAAAGTTCAGTGTCTGGGCATTAGGCTTCAGATGACATTTGTTGAGTTGAGTGGTAATAAGAGAAGGACTCTCTTTCTCTCTCTCTCTCTCCCCCCACCCCCCCCCGCTTCTCTCTTATTATTTACTATTTTTGGTGGAGTAGTTATACTGCAGTGCTCAGGGCTCACTTCTGACTTTGCACTCAGGAATTACTCCTGGCAGGCTTCAGGGAACCAGATAAAGTACTGAGGATCAACCTGGGTCAGCTGCGTGCACGATAAGCACCTTAATCCTGTACTATTGCTCCAACCGTAAGATGAGACTGAAAATGGGCTGAATTATTACTTTCTCTCCACAAGTTCTTGCCTTGGTTTAGAAGATGAAGAAATCAAGACCCGCAGAGGATTATCTGTGAATGATTTGGCCTTCATACCGAGTACTGACTCCTTTTGATGTTGTTTCCACCCTGACAGTTTGAAGTTCACCTCACTGAGACCACAGAAAAGGAAGACTTAGAAAGGAGGAACAGGGAGCACCTCTGCTTTAAGAGACCATTGGCGAGAGCCATAATACTGCAGGGAGGGCCTTTGCCTTGTACACAGCTGACCCGATTTGATCCCTGGCATCTCATGCAGTCCCTCCAGCCCACCAGGAGTAATCTATGAGTGCAGAGCCAGCAATAAGCCCTGAGCACTGGGTGTGGCCCCAAATGAACAAACCATCAAACCAACCAACAAAGAGATTAGGACAAGGTTCTCACTGCTGCGGGCAGTCAGCAGCTGTGAGGATAGCTCCCTGTCCCCCGTGGCTCCCAACACTGCTGCTGTGTCCTTCCCTCCCCTTAAACCTCACTGGGCTGATTTCTGTTGAAACTCAGAAATGTAAAGCAGCGAGTTGGCTCCTAGGAGGGAAATAACCTTATTAAATTCTTGCTTCACAAAAGAGAAGTCTTAAAAAGAAAAAAAAAGCAACTTGCTCATGTTTATACAGCCGCTGGGCAACACCCAGCTGCCTTCAGTACCTTTCCATCTTTCCATCTCTGTCTTTTTTCATTTTTGTCACTGTTGGTGTGGGGTCGTCTCCTAGAAGTGCTGGGAAGAAGGATTGTGGTGCCAAGGATCAAACCCAGGACTTTATAAATGCAAAGCACATGCTCTACCTCTGAGCTACATCAAAGCCTTCCATTCCTTTATTTATTTGTTTATTTATTTATTTGATGGGGGAGGGGGAATGCTTGAGTCGCAGCCAATAGTGCACACAGCTTACCCCTGGCTCTGTACTCAGGAATCACTCCTGGCAGGGTTGGGGACCAGATGTGTTCCTGGGGATTGAACCCGGGTTACCCATGTGTAAGGCAAATGTCCTACCCTCTATATTATTGCTCCAGCTCCCATTTTTTAATTTTTTGTTGTTCTTTTTCTATTTTTTTTTTTGGTGGGGGGAGAATTGGAGCTACCCCAGCAGTGCTCAAGGTTTACTTCTGGCCCTGAGCTCAGGGATCAGACCTGGCAAAGCTTAGGGAACCCTATGGGGTGTCAGGGATCAAACCTGGGACAACTGTTTGCAAAATAAATGCTCTAGATGCTGTACAATTGCTCAGGCCTCTTTTTAAAAAAATATTGATGGTGGTTGGACCCAGTGGAGTTGGAGGTACTGGGTCACTCCCAGAAATACTCAGCCCAGAGGTGTTGGCCCATGGTTTCATGCTTGGGCCCAATGCTTTAGTCACTCAACCATCTTCCTGCTACCCTGGTTGACTTTTGCATCTTTGCTCCACCACTACCCCAGAAGAACTCTGCCAGCCTACCAGCATGCTCATGCAGTGGGTCTTTATATTTCCTATAAAACAGAGAAATTCTCCATACCAGCCGATCATGACTATGGGGTGTTGATTCATAGGTAAAGGGGCATCATATGCTTACAGGGCCTTTCCTTGCTCTCTGGGAAAAGAATCTGTTTACTTCCTTTTAAGCATTTCCCTTTGTCTCATAATTGCCACTTCTTGAGTCATGGGGCCCATTAACACTTCCTCATAACAAGCCTGTTATTTGTCATTGATTTTGGCCAACTTCATGGTCAACATCTCGTGGGGGTACAGTGAAGAAAGGACCTTATTTTCCTCTCGACTGAATTGCCTGGAGAGCATCTCCATGATCACAGCTGAAAGTGTCACATTTAATTAGTGGAGAGAGTGGAGTAAGGTAAGAGCAGACTGTGAGGGCAGGCTGAGGAGAAGCGACAGGCCCAGGCAGGCAATTAGGCCCAGGTTTTCTCCTGGATCCAAGCTGGCTGTTCGCCTCACTGGAGGTCAAGGGGGGCATAACCTTAAGGGACTTGCCAGAGTAACAGGAACCTTCATTGAGTCCCCTCGACACTTAGTTTCTTCTCTTACACCTGATATGGGAAAATCAGTGAAGTTTTGAGTGGTAAGAGGCTCACCCGACAAAGCTGACCTCGAGCTGGCTTGGAGGCTGGTGACTGAAGGTGACACACACTTGCACTCAGATCTGTGACCTCGCAGATCAGAGAATCTAGGATGAGGGAAGCTGGGACCCTTCCAGGGACAAGGAAAGAGTGCACCTGCCCAGATTCCAAACAGGATGACAGCAGAGAGCAGACCCTGCCAAAGGGCAGGTGAGTCCGGGCGACATTACCAGCCAGGGAGTGCATTCGGGACAGCCCCTAGATGGTCCTGGTCTTGCTTTGTAATCTTGGTAACCTGGGCATGTCCTCCAAATGCGCTCACATCCTTGAGGTGGTCCAAACCCTGTTTTGCAAATGAACATGCTTTGGAATTTCTGCTTCTGTTCTCCCCTGCCAGCTGCCTGCCAATGCCCCACCCCATCAGAAATTCTATAAACGAAGCTCCTGCCTTTGTTATGGGTCCAGTTCTGTAGCACAAGATGACTGGATCCTCTAGTATCATATAACACTGTCTCCCCACTTCTCAAGGCATGCTGCTTGGTTTGAGACTGAATTTCCCCAACACTAGCAACCCCATGTCCCAACTAGCACTATGGAGAATAGTAAGGGGCGTAGATCCAGGACTCAGCTCAGCTGAGAGCATTAGGACTAGCTCAGAGCTCTCAGCTATGCCTCAGCTCTGTAGTCAGTGTGATGGCTGGATTTTCCTGCATGAAATTACCCCCTCTTTCCCCAAAGCAGGCAGAACCCACTTCTTTCTGGACATCTGCACTTCTCCTTGGGTGTCACTAAGACCTGCATTCTGCATTTATTTACAAAGAGACACTCTAGGGGCAAGAGATAATACAGCAGGTAGGGCACGTGCCTTACATGCAGTCGACCTGGGTTCAGTTCTGGGCAGGAGTGATTCTTGAGTGCTTGAGCCAGGAGCAAGCCCTGAGAACAGCCAGGTGTCTGCACATTCCCCCCACCCCCCACAAGAAAACCCTCAAACCAAAAATTGAACCAAATCAAAACATCAGGAGAGATGCTTTATTTGCTCCTGGACCACAGGCAACTTGAAGAAGGTTGACCATGGAGATGTTTCTTTCTTTTTTTAAAAAAAAAATTTTATTGAATCACCATGAAATACTTACAAACTTTCATGTTTGGGTTACAATCACACGATGGTCAAACACCCATCCCTCCACCAGTGCACATTCCCCAGTATACCCCCCCCCCTTCCCCTGCCTCCATGGCAGACAATATTTCTCATACTCTCTACGTTTGGATATTATGGTTTGCAATGCAGATACTGAGAGGTTATCGTGTTTGGTTCAGTATCTACTTTCAGCACACATCTCCCATCCTGACCATTTCCTCAAGCCATCATTTTCTTAGTGATCCCGTCTCTATTCCAGCTGCCTTCTCCCCTTTGCTCATGAGGCAGGTTTCCAGCTATGGAGCAATCTTCCTGTCCCATGTGTCTACTATCCTTAGGTGTCAGCCTCATGGTATGTTGTTTTATACTCCACAAATGAGTGCAGTTCTTCTATGTCTGTCCCTCTCTTTCTGACTCATTTCACTTGATACTCTCCATCTCTATCCATTTGTAAGCAAAGTTCATGACTTCATCTCTCCTAACAGCTGCATAGTATTCCGTCGTGTAGATGTACCAAAGTTTCTTTAACCAGTCATCTGTTCTAGGGCACTTGGGTTGTTTCCAGGTTTTGGCTATTGTGAACAGTGCTGCAATGAACACATAGGTACAGATGTCATTTCTACTGTGCTTTTTTGCATCCTCGGGATATATTCCCAGAAATGGTCCGTGGAGATGTTTCTTAGCTAGGTTCTGTCCTTATCTGCAAAATGGGAAGGATAACATGTAATTCAGGGCTATATAAAAATTAAATAAGACTGTGTATGACACATATATGAAATATGTGAAGTAAAATGTGCCAAAACACCGACTGTGGAAACACCGCATGGTACTCTGCTCTACTATATGTAAAGTACCTCAGTAGGTCACATTTCCTCTTGCAAATTGCCACATGTCTGGAGCACCACACTCTCCTCCAGTGGAGACAAAGGTCAAAGCATTGCTTGGTAGTTATTGTCGTGTCGGTGGGCCCCACAGGTGGCTTATATGAAGCGGGAAGGAGAAAGACGGTCACTTTATCCCCATCTGCCTCTGCCACTTGGTACCCAGGGTTTCTGGGTTCTTGTTTTGTCTTACAGAAAAGAATTTCAGGAGTGGCCAAGCAGTGAAGTAAAACAGATTTTAATTGGAAATGTTGAAAGAGAGGAGGGAGAGAAAGTGGGAGAACAGGCTTCAAGAGAGAATTTGCAAAAAAAAAAGAGAGAGAGAATTTGGGCTCTCCGAGGACAGAGAGAGCCCCTATACACACCCCAGGATTAGATATGAAAGCATGAAAGTGCACATCTCAAGAGAAGCGTTGTGTGCACCTCCTCTATGTTGTTGGTAGGGAGAGGAGTGGTACTCGTGGCTCAGTGCTTTGGGATCACTTCTGGTGGTGTTTGGTAGACCATGGGCTGGGGATCCAACCTGGGGCTCCTGCATGCAAAGCTTTCCAGCTGGCTGAGCTCCATCCCTGGCCCTTGTTGTTCCCTCTAAGGGAAAAATTGGAGATGCTTATCGTACCACATAATTTTAACCCCATTACACAACCCTGTTTCTCTCAGTGCTGTGCTCTGTTCTGTTGTCCTCAGTTCTCAGTAAGTTCTCCCACTATTGTAAAGCTCAGGTTCTGCTACCACTCAAGGACCAATGTGGGAGGATGCAAGGCAGGTGTGGCTGACCTGGGGCACAGTCTCATCTGCAAACCCAAAGAAAGCAGGAGGCAGGCTTTTAAGGAAAGGGCAGACTGAGGCCCATTAGGCTTTGTCTCTAGCCTGGTTTGGATGGAGCCAAGTAGACAGGGTCTTCTTCTTCTTCTTTCTTTTTTTTTCATTTTATTGACTCACTCTGAGATAGTTACAAGCTCTCATGTTTGGGTTACAATCACACAATGATCAAATGCCCATCCCTCCACCAGTGCACATTCCCCATCACCAGTCTCCCCAGTATACTCCCCTTCCCCACCCTTCCCTGCCTCCATGGCAGACAATATTCCCCATACTCTCTCTCTACTTTTGGGCATTATGAAAACCATCTAGTCTTAAGGTCATCGGGGCCTACCTTGTGAGCACAGGAACTAAGTTCTGATTAGACACTCACAGGGCACCAGAGACACCTGGACCCCCTCAGAGAGAAGCTCCAGCAAGAACAAAGGCCAGGAAAAGAATTTCAAAGAGGACCATCAACCACTCCCAAACCCCTGGGCAACCTCCCTAGCAAAGGACTTTTACCTAGGTGGGGCAGGTTGGAGAAACCCTATAAAAGCCACCTTGAACAAAGGAAGGGCATGCATATGCTGCCTGAGCCAAAGTGCTGCTTTGTGCCCACCTGGCTGAGCATGTATGTTGCCCACATCTTCCCTCTTGGAATGTGTGTTTTCATATCTAATGCTGGCATATGTGTAGGGTCTCTCTCTGTTGCTTGAGAAGCCCACTTTCTCTCCTGAGCATGTTACTCTCTCTCACTTTCTCTCCCTCCTTCCCCTTCATAAAAAAACCACCAAATAACGTCTGTCTACTCCTAAAATTCTTTTCTGTGAGGTGAGACAGGAACCCAGTGGGCCTGGGGTGGGAGAGGTGGATTGGAAAAAGTGAGAAGAAAGTCTCCCCATCTCCCTCCCCTCCACCCCCTCACCGTGAGCTTCCTAATGGAAACTAGTTCTGTCTCTGTATATTAGTGCATCTGTGATCCCTACTAGGTTTCTGTATATCTCACCTCTGAGAGATCAGCCTGTGTCTGTCCCTCTCCTCCTGGGTAACCTCATCAATCTTGATCCATTCATTTAGAACCAAATTGCATGACAGCATTCAGAACCATCCATTTAGCAACAAATTGCATGATTTCATCTTTTCTTATGTCAGCATAAAAGAGCAAGTAGAGTGAAAGATTTTTTAGATAATATTTTTGTAGGTGACCTGGGAAACCTGCTTTTGTCTTTGGCCAATGACTTCTGTCTAAGTGGTCTCCAGGAGAAATATGTGCAGAGGGAAAGAAGAATCTTCTGTTGCTTGGGCATCGAAGAAGAAGCTACTAGTTTCACTTGGTCCTTACACAGTATTAGCTCAACTGAGGAGCACATATCTAAGCCTCCCTCTCATGCAAGAACCGTACCCAAGATTCACACCAATAGAATGTGAATGAAATATTTGTCACTCTCTCGCCGTGTCACTTTGCTCAGCATTACATAGTCTCTAGTTGTAGTCACATAGCAGTGAACTGCAGAGTTTCATCTTTTCTTATGAATTCCTTCTCCCTTCTAGACTAGGTCCAAGTAGAGGATTTCTGGAGGGACCCAAGTTCTTGAGGAGCTAAATCCTGTATTGAGAGTAACAAAATCTTCACTTCCCAACTCCCTGAGATTTGGGAGGGTATGCTATTCATATTTGGCTTTATTTCCTTCCTCCCTCCCTTCCTCCCTCTCACCCTCCCTCTCCCTCCTCCTCCCTCCCTCCTTCCGTTCTTTCTTTCTTTCTTTCTTTCTTTCTTTCTTTCTTTCTTTCTTTCTTTCTTTCTTTCTCTATCCTTTCCTCAGCTTCTCTTTGTCTTTTCCTCTCTCTCCTTTTTTGCCAGTTTTTTTTTGGGGGGGGAGGGACCTGAAGGGGTCATACTCTGTGATGCTTAGGGATTGCTCCTGGCTCTGTACTCAGGAATTACTTTCGACGGTGCATAGGGGACCATATGGGATGCTGGGGATCAAACCCTGATCGGCCGTATGCGAGCCAAATGCCCTACCCCCTGTACTATTGCTTTGGCCTCATTTTTGCCTTAGTTGTAAAATAACTTGTCAATATTTTGTTGCATCTCTAACTACTTCTGTGCATATTTTTTCAAAAAACTTATTTTCTGACAGAACAAAAATATCACAATTACATCTAGTCAAATTAGAAACAACTCTATAATATTCTGTAATTCTGTTTGTAGATTAATATGATATAGGCAAGTAGATAGGAAAGGGCCCCCATGGCAGTGGAATTCCTAGGATGTAATAAAACTAGTAGTACAAGGCTGCAGAGCCCACCTTGTGAGCTCAGACCCAATAAGACTTTCACCTGGCTCAGACAACAGACCCAGAGCAGGTTGGACCTCCCTGGAGAGAAGCTTCAGCAGGAACAAAGGCCAGGAAAGGAATTTCAAAGAGGACCATGACCTCACCCAACTCTACCCCCTTGACAACCACCTTAGAAGTGGGAATAGCTAGCTAGGAAGTCCCACGTGGGGCACCTTGTTAAAAACCCTATAAAAGCCACCGTGAACAAAGGAAGCGCTCACATATGCTGCCCGGGCCCATGTGCTGCTTGTGCCCGCTGAGTATGAGTTGTGCCCAAGCACATGTGCTGCCCGCATCTCTCCTCTCGAGATGTGTACTGGGGCTTTTTCATCTTTAGAGAAGCACATGTTCTCCCTTGAGCGTGTTACTCTTTCTCACTTTTTCTCCCTCTTTTCACTTCATAGAAAAGGTAAAGGTAAAGGCCCTCCCGTTGATCGTCGATTTGCTCGAGCGGGCCCAGTAACGTCTCCATTGGAGACTTTGTTGTTACTGTGTCTGGCATATCGAATACTCGGAGGAATCGAACTCGGGTCGGCCATGTTGGCCGCTTGTAAGGCGAACGCCCTACCCGCTGTGCTATCGCTCCAGCCCCTAAAAACCTCCAAATAAAATCTATTTGTAATTCACTGCTTGCCTACTTCTGAAATTCTTTTTGCAAGGCAAGACAAGAACCCCTAAACCCTGGATAAGGCCTTGGACTGTTTTTCCTTTCCTACGAAGAGCAAATCCTCACTCCAACGTGTGTCTGCGGCTTCCTGAGAAGTTGGGGTCGTGAGGATCAACTCTCGTCCCTAGGACATCAGGTGTGGCTTGATGGCCACCTGGTGGGGCTGATGGGGCTCTGGTCCATTCTGTGCAGGGGCTCATGGCAGACTTTATCAGTCCTAGTCTTCCAGCTGGTCCTGGGGTGGCAGAGGTGGATAGGGAGAAAGTGACTATCTCTCTCCTCTCTGCCTCTCATAAGCCCCCCAGGGGGTTCCACTGACTTCAGTTTGAATTAGGATCTGACAGGTCTACCTGTTGCACTTGGTTGTTGTATCAATGAACCTTTAACCAGAATTGCTCCAACCAAATGATCTGCAGGAAAGGGCTGTGTAGGGACTGGAGTGATAGCACAGCGGGTAGGGTGTTTGCCTTGCATGCGCCCAACCCAGGTTCAATTCCCAGCATCCCATATGGTCCCCCGAGCACCGCCAGAAGTAATACCTGAGTTCATGAACCAGGAGTAACCCCTGTGCATCGCCGAGTGTGACTCAAAAAGCCAAAAAAAAAAAAAAGTCTGTGTAATTCTGCCTACCATCTGAGGAAGGTGAGTAGATCTGGATGTCAAGTAATAGGATCCACAGGCCCATGATTGACTCAAAGATAAACACTTTTGTTTGTTAGTTTTTGTTTTTGTAATAATTCACTTATGAAATGGTTTATGTTTTATTTGTTTTTGGACCATACCTGGTGGTACTTGGGGCTTACTCCTGACTCTGCGCTCGGGAATTCCTCCTGGCAGGGCTCGAGGGACCATATAGGGTGCCAGGAATCCAAGCTGGGTCAGCCATGCACAAGGCAAGCGCTAGGACCACTGTCTTTCAATCTGGTCCCTCCAGTGATCTTTGTGGTTTTTTATTTTGTTGTTGTTGTTTGTTTTTCGGGTCACACCTGTCGCTGCTCGGGGTCACTCCTGGCTCTGCACACTGGGAATTGAACCTGGGTTGGCCTCGTGCAAGGCAAACGCCCTACCTGCTGTGCTATCACTCCAGCCCCGACCTTTGTGTTTTGGATGAGGTGTGTTGGATATTAATCCTAAGTGTTTTAGGCTTCATCAGTGAATTGCCCCTTTTCCTCCTCCCAGTGAAGCTTACAGTGCTCTGCAAGCATCCCTAATGCTCTGAGTTTATCTTTAACCTTTTCTTTGTGTTTTATCTCTCATTGTCACAGTTCCCCAAGTCAATTTTCATTAATTATAAGCCAAAACTTTGATAATTCTGGATTTTGTATTTGTAGTGAAATACTTGCTTTTCTATTTCCCCTATAGTCTTTTCATATTTTACTACACAGTAATGCTCTTTGCTTAAACACAGAAAGACTTTAATGCTATGCTCCTAATATTTGGGAGTTTATTGACTCTGAAATATACCTACTCCTGGGCATAATTACTTGGTCATAATTACTTGACTCAGGCTTCAGTTACTATAGTTCCTAACACCCCAAAAGGAGGTCTCAGCGAGGGACTGGGATGGACCTAGAGTGAGGCAAAGCTACCCAGACATCGAAATGGGACATTCTAGAAAGTATAAATGCATCATCTTGATGCAAGCTGTTATGACTTGAGAGACAGGACCCCCATGGGGAAGGACAAGCTGAACTGGCCTGAGGACTTAGTCTGGGATTTACAGTAAAAGCTTCACTTGCTCTCAGAACCCAGAGAACCAAGTTTTGGGATCTTTATCTCTTACTGTGTTTATCCAAATGAGTGCAAGTATTAGTAAGAAGTAGAATTAATTGTTTTACTAACTGTTTGACTTAAATGTTTGATATATATGACTAGAAGGAAAGAGAAAAGCAACATAGATGTCCCTGGGAGATAGGGCATCTCCTTGAGTTTATCTCCCCCAGAGAATTGCCTCTGCTGAAATGTTTTACCTCTGTACATCACACTGATAGGTGTGCATGATAGGTGATCATTTCCTATTTTATCGTACAAAAAGTAAAAGTACATTCAAGTTGAGTAAAATAAGCAAAGAAATACAAAATGAAATAAAGAAAGGGGTTATTGTTAAAAACCACATTTGGACACAGACACTCATAATAGATTTAATATAAATCTATTTATATTAAATAGACCCCTTTAGATGTCCTATAAGTATGCCAGCAGCTCTGAAGTAAACAGGCCATTTTCACCATCAGGCTGTGGTCCCCATCTCTCTGTCTCTCTGCTTGGGTGACCTGGAGAGGATGGGAGGCTGCTCCTGGCCACCGAACACACAAGTGTCCTCGCAGTACCCACATGCTGCTTTGTGAACTCAAAGAGGTGGGGATGCACCAGGCAGTGCTCAGGACTTTTTCCTGTCTCTGCACTCAGGGATCACTCCTGGCAGGGACATGGGGTGGGGATGGGGTTGGGGGCAGTCATACAGGTTACTGGGGATGGAATTGAGCTCAACTGCAATGCAAGACAAGCACCCTACACACTGTACTGGCCCCACCAGTGACCTTTTTAAGGGCCCCAAGAAACATTCAGAATTACATTCAATTTTTTGTTTCTCTGGTTTTGGGCCAAACCCAGCAATACTCATGGCTTACCCTGGTTCTGTGCTCAGAGATCACTCCTGCCAAGACTGGGGAACCATATCAGGTGCTGGGGATTGAATCTGGGTCCTCTGTGTGCAAGGACTATCCCTGCTATCCTATTGCTCCACCCCTAAATTCGTGTAGGTTTTGTGGTGCTGATGAGAGAGTGCTGTGTGACTCCTCCCCATTTAGGCATCTCAGCCCCATCACTTCTGCTTTATTTCTTCCCCTCCCCACCACCCCACAGGCAAAATTTTATTGGGGGAGGGGGACTTGTGATAAATGGGGGAGGGGTTTGTATGTGAGCATAAGGGAGGCAGCACAGCACAGGATCAAGGCTGGCACCAGTCCAACAAGAGACCATGGTCCGTGGACTGGTCACTTAACTTGAATCAGATTTCAACCCCGGCTTCAAACTCTGGCCCTCCTTTCTCTGCTGCTCTGTGCTGAACTCAATGCAATTTCCTCCCACACAGATGAAACTAATAATGCCTCTTTCCACTCATAGGATTCCAGGATTTATGGAGGTGCTTTAATTCCTGTTCCAAATTGGATTTGAGGCGGCTCTAAGAAATCAATATGACGATTCCCATAAAAGCATTTAAAAACACATGAAGAGAATGAAAAAGGAAACCTGAGACTGTGTTTCTCTATGTGCCAGACACAATGTCAGTACATATGTTGTCAAATTTAATACCCCATATGTAAAAATCCTCCTACACTGAGGTTCCTCGAGGGCATCTCAGACCTTGTTCAGTTTCATATCCTCGATGCTTTCACCAGACTGAGAGTAGTGAAGACGATGATTAAATGCCTATTAATCAATGGTATTATTGCTGTGTGGTGTAACAGGAAACCTAGGTGACCGTTGCTAGGAGCTTTGTGGGTGGGGCAAAGGGTTTTATGTGGAATTCAGCACCTTTCAGGAGATGAAAGACTAATCCGAGTTTCTGTTGCCCTGGAGAGGAGAGGAGGAGCTTCTCCAGAGACTCATTGTGGAAATCATCTGCAGGTGAACTTGCTAAAATTATCCACTCCTTTTCTAACTCCCTCGGCTGGAAAACACACCTCAGACATCACTCATACTCTTTAAAACTCCATGCTAGCCCTTGAGGCAATGCCAAGGCTTAAAGGGGGATGCTTAGATCACCCAGAGTATAGGGAGGAAGAGGAGGAAAGAAATAGAGTGAAGGGGAAAGGGGAGAATAGACAGATGGGAAGCTACAGGAGCAGGGGTCAAGGGAATTCAGGTACATCAGTGGTGTTGCTGATAGATAGGAATGAAAGAACTAAATACCCAAACCATAGAGTCAATGACACTGAAATTGTGAGACCCAAACTTTAATAACCAGATTTGAAAGGGCCTGTCACGATGAAAGGCTGGGACTGGGGCAAAGTGTGGGTATGCTGAGTGGGGTACAAGGTTGGTGAGGGGTTCTAGAAACACTGGTGGAAGGATGTTGACACTGGTGGTGGGATTGTAAGTAAAAAAATCCAACCATGAATAACTTTGTAAATCATGGAGCTTTAATAAAATAAAATGTTGAGAAAAAAACAGCAACAACAATAACAAGTCCTTGCTACTCCTTCAAGGCGAAGTCTCTCCATTTAATAGTTATTACATTCACTCGATCCCCCAGCCTTGAAGAATATGTCTCCATCCTCCCCGAGGGAAGTACATGCAGCTCATTCCAATATTCTTTAACCATTGCACACCTGCACACTAGCCTCTCACTGGCAGTGTTAAACAAGCCAGTAGACAGCTGTTCCCAACCTCTGGACACCTGCAGTCCAGCACCTAGCTTCATTCTTGTAAACTCAAACCTGCAAAAACGGCCGACTTGACATGCAAAGGCTTTGCGTCAGGGAGGGGTGGGTCATGCACACAATCTCAAAATTAGGAGAAGGTATATGATAATCAGGTTAATTTCCTCTACTTGTTGGGAGTTCTGGACTGGAGCGATAGCACAGCGGTAAGGTGTTTGCCTTGCGTGCAGCCGAGCCAGGTTCGATTCCTCCGCCCCTCTCGGAGAGCCTGGCAAGTTACCGAGAGTATCTCGCCCGCATGGCAAGGCCCAGCAAGCTACCCATGACGTACTCAATATGCCAAACACAGTAACAACAAGTCTCAAAATGGAGATGTTACTGGGCCCGCTCGAGCAAATCGATGAGCAATGGGAGGACAATGTTTTTGTTTTGTGTTTGTTGGGAGTTCTGGGACTTTCTGAAGGTCCTAAGAATTTTTTTACCATAGGGCTTTGATTTAAGGAAGAATGTACTTCCTGGAAGGTGAGAAGGCACTGGTGCAAAATTTTTGTGTATGAATTTTGTGTACAAAGTCTCAGGGTCAGTTGCATTGGTGTGGCTCCTACCCATCTGAGATGGAATAAATTACCTCCCTTTTATGTCTAGTTTCCTTATGTATATTATAAGTAGATATATATATATAAACATATCTATATGATTTAATATAGTCCTTGTATGTATATATGCAGTGTATGTGCTTATAGGAATGGGGATTTGATGCTCATCATAGGACTCGAGCCTTACAAAGAGATAATATATCTCCCTATTACTATACATAGCCATACAGATGCAAAATGTGGCATGTTGTAGGTTCTGAGTAGATGTCAGGTCTTTTGATCTACTGCTGGAAACCGACCCAATATATACTGTTTTAATTTCTTTTCAGAATTGCTTTGCTCATAATTTAGTTTCAGACGTGCACCTGGACTCCTCTCTCTCTGAGTTCTCTTCATCCACTACCATACTTCTGGTGTCATCTGTCTGCTGACTCCTTCCCTTCTCTCCTTTCCCTTACTAACCACCATGATTGTTGACTGAGTCTAGGAGTAATCAAAATGTAAACAACTCAGGGGCAATGTCATTGTAAGCAAATGCATTTTTAGAATGTATTGATAATCCAATTGGGAAACCACTATCAATAAACTATCACTTCTAAAATTATGTGGTTACAACTCATTCTGGGCTAGAGCGATAGCACAGCGGTAGGGCATTTGCCTTGCACGCAGTCAACATGGCTGACCCGAGTTCGATTCCTCCGCCCCTCTCGGAGAGCCCTGCAAGCTACCGAGAGTATCTCGCCCGCACGGCAGAGCCTGGCAAGCTACCCGTGATGTATTCGATATGCCAAACACAGTAACAACAAAGTCTCCAATGGAGACGTTACTGGGCCCGTGAGAGCAAATCGATGAACAACGGGAGGACAGTGATACAGTGATACAGTGATACAACTCATTCTGACCTGAACTTCTCCATATTAAAATCCAGTAACAGAACTGTGGTCTGTAAGCTCATCACTAATTGAGAACAAATTCTAACTGCTTGGGGCATTACAAATTGAAGTTAGAAAAAAATCGAAGTTAGAGTATACAGTATTTTTCAATTATTTAAGATGTGTTCTGATATGTCTTTCTGTATTTTTATATTTTATTTTTAGTTTTTACCCTTTATTTTTCATCAATAATTTTGTGCTATGGATTTCCCCTCAAAATAATGACTATATTAAATCTATTATGAGTGTCTGTTTTTTTTTTTTTTTTGCGTCACACCCGGCAATGCACAGGGGTTACTCCTGGCTTGTGCACTCAGGAATTACTCCTGGCAGTGCTTGGGGGACCATATGAGATGCTGGGAATCAAACCCAGGTCGACTGTGTACAAAGCAAACTCCCGACCCGCTGTGCTATCGCTCCAGCCCCAAGTGTCTGTGTTTCAAATGCGGTTTTTTAACCCCTTCTTTATTTCATTTTGTATTTCTTTGTTTATTTAACTCAACTTGGATGTACTTTTACTTTTTGTATGGTGAAACAGGAAATGATCACCTATCATGCAAATAATTATTTAAACCACAATTGTATTTTACTTTTTTCGCTTTTGGGCCATACCTGGCAGTGCTCAGGGCTTACTTCCTGGCAGGGCTGGGGTACCATTTGGGTTGTAGGAATTAGACCCGGGTTGGCTGCAGGCTTGAAGTACTTTACCTCTGTAGCCTTGCCTCTGTACTATTGCTCCAGCTACTGAGCTACACTTTTTTTGAAAATTTAATTATTTTTAGATTTTTTAAAATTGAATCACTGTGAGCACCAGTGTCCCCAATTTCCCTCCCATCACCACCCCCTTCAGTCCACCTCTATGGCAGGCACCCCTCCTCTCTCTCTCTCTCTCTCTCTCTTTCTCTCTCTCTCTCTCTCTCTCTCTCTCTCTCTCTCTCTCTCTCCCCTCTTGGGCATTGTGGTTTGCAATACAGATACTGAAAGGTTAGATGGTATCTCCTTTCACTTACTTTTACAACTCAGTGCTTGTCCACTGTGGCCATTTCTAGCTATTATTGCCATACTGGTCCCTTCTCTATCTTACCTACCCTCTGCCCCACATACACTTTTGGTTGATTCCAACCTCTGAACCAGTCCTCCTCCTAGCCCCTGTTTGCCCTGGCTGTGGATCTGTGGATATTAGTCTTCATATATGTATATATATATATATATATTTAATATATAACAAAAATGAATACAGTCATTTATATCTTTATAAATGACTTTCCCTCTCTTTCTGTCTCATTTATATCTTTATATCTTTCCCTCTCTTTATATCTTTTCCCCTCTGTCTCATTTCACTCACCATGATACTCTCCATTGCCATCCATTTATAGGCAAATTTCATGATTTCATACAGTGAATTTATTATTCAGTAATAAAAAGGAAAGAAGTAAATTACAAACTGGGTTGTTCTTGAAATATTAAGTGAAAAAAATTCAGACACAGAAGGTCCCATTGTATGATTCTAGTACAGTGTACCTGAATAGACAGATCCACAAGACAGGAAGCAGGTAAGAGATGCTACTGTTTCAGGGGTACCTGGTATTTCTATGGGCTGATGAGAAAGTTTTCAACTGGAGGAAGTGTGCAGCATATTAAAAACACTAAATAGCACTCAGCACTTCTAATGGTGAATCGTATGTAATGTGAACTTTATGTCAATTAAAAAATAAACAGCAAGAAAAGTTTGGAAAAAACCAGAGTCCCTAACTCTCCTAACACCACATGCTGGCTTGCTTCCTTGGAAGCATGATGACATGCGAGTTCATGTTTAAGGGATGTGAGGTGACTACCTGGCTTAGTCACCATCATTATGACTCATCATCATTTATCAAGCAGCCTAGAGGCTTGAGAGCAGTGCATTTCGGGCACTTGCTGGTTCCTTTAGGCAATCTTAATGTTGAGCCCCGTGGGTAGCAAGAAATAGCATGTGATTAAAGCAGAAGCAATTACTCCTGGAAAAGCATCATTAATTTCAAAAGCTCTTGTCCTGAGTTATGTGGCTAAGTGGAGACAAATTAGGATGCTGTCTAGAGGAAAGAAAGTGAAGTTGTTTTCTCCTCTGTAGGACAGAGGGGAAACCTACATCTGTCTGTTCCAAGCAGTTAATTTTTCCTTTTGAGGGTGGGAATGATAGTTAGGTAGAAGGAGGTTGGTGAATAATGAGTTGTAGGAAGCTTAGGATTGTGTCAGTTCTATAACAACTGTTCAGTTCTTTGGTATTTATGTATTCTTGGTGCAAAGAGAAATTTGTAGTTTCTCATCTCCATCATAAGCATCTAGGGGGAAAAAGAGGTCCAAAGATTTTCCTTAACAACCTCCAAGTCTCATAAACAGGATTTGTTTATCTTCATTTGATCCAGTGCAGGGTATCAAACTCAGGGCCTCACACATTCAAGGCAAGTGCTCTACCACTAAGCCACATCCTCAACTGCTACCTTTTTAAGAGGCCACACTTCACAGTGCTCAGTCTGAGGAAGTCAGTGATGCACATACAGCATTGCTTGAGCAGTCACCAAAGCTATATCTGATTGGTACTCAGGGGAGCCATGTGTGTTGGGGATCAAACTCAGGCGTGGCAAGTAATACGTTGAGCTATTTCTTTGAATTCTGCTCTCCCCAAAACCCCTTAAAAATCGTATTGACTTACCATTGGTTTGTACTATTATAAAATTCCAAGAGTTTTTTTTTGTACCTGTGTAGGTGTGTAATTGCTACCACTCTCCCCACCAAAGTTTCAAGTCATCCAAAAAAGAACAAACCTCTCTCCTCATTCCTCCCTCTACCTCTTTTTTTCCATTGGGTAACTACCACAGTTTTCAGAGTCTAGGAGTTAGCTTTGTCATTTATGCTGACTAAATTCCTTTAGTAATTAATATTCCATATGTAAATGAGCCGTGAGGTTATTGTCTTTTATTTCCTTACCTGTTTCACTTAGCAAAACTTAAGTTTAAAAGGTACAGTTTCTGGAAGGGGGGCATTCCTGGCTTGTCATTCACGCCCTACTGAGGTCACAAGTTGCCCCCCATGAGCGGCTCTCTGGCAAGGCCATGGTTTCAGAGCCACAGAACCCTATCTCATAATTATCTGGCTCTTGGCAGAAATCCCTCCAGACTTAATAAGTAAAATATCAGAAATGCAAAATTGTGCGACCGCAATAGTGGCCATGCGACATCATATGGTCCTCATAACCAGCTATAGAAAACATAGTGAAAATTATTTCACTATGCCTTTTCAGCAGTTCTGATTGTTGGGTGGAAACTCTAAACAATAATGGCACATCTTTTGTCAAAGTGATGAATGTAATCAAAGTAGATAGAGAGTTAAGTAGAAATCATTTGCCTCACAGGCTTTGGGAGGGGTGGCAGGGGGGTATACTGGGGTTCTTGGTGGTGAAAAATGAGTACTGGTGAAGGGAAAGGTGTTTGATCATTGTATGACCAAGACTTAAACCTGAAAGCTTTGTAACTTTTCCCACAGTGATTCAATAAATAAGAAAATATAAAAAAATAAATAAAAGGTACAGTTTCCTATACATAAATGAAATACATGTGTGAAATTTATATTTATTTTCTGTTTTTTGGGTTTGTTTGTTTCTATTTTGGGGTCACACCTGGTGATACTCAAGGGTTACTTCTGGATCTGTACTCAGGAATTACTTCTGATGATGCTGGGGGGACCATATGGGATGCTGAGAATTGAACCAGGATCAGCATGTGCAAGGCAAGTGCCCTCCCTGTCCACTGCACTATCTCTCCGGCCCCTGTTTTATTATTTTTTTGTGGGGGGCTTTCTGGTAGCAACCAGAAAACCTGATTCTAAAACAGCTGTAGGATTCCCTGTTTTATTTCTATTTTTTTTATAAAGTAGTTTACAATGTTTGAACACATTTAATATTCAAACACTAATCCCACCACCATTACACCTTCCCACCACCATATTTTGGGTGTTTCCATACTGAACCCCAACCCCTGTCCCAAAGTAGAACCGAAATAAAATAATATTTCCCTCTAAGGTTGGTTGCCTCCTACTTTGAATCCCATCAAATGTGGTGCGGTACACCTGGAGTATGAGTAGGGTGTATTCTATGAAGTCTTGCGTGGCTTTATTTGCAGCTGCGTGGTCCAGGGAAAGGTTCATTTGTGAGTGAGGCTCAGCCCGAGCATGTGGAGAGCTGCTGTGAGCAGGGCGGAGGTTGAGTTCTGGAGGTTCTCGGCTGCCAGAACTGGGTCCTTTGGGGGGAGAGGGGTCTCACTCCCCCACTTTGGGGCACCTGGAGTACTCCCTGTTTTATTTTTAACCACACCTGGTGTTGCTCAGAGTCCATTTCCAGGGGTGCAGCCAGGGCCATGTGGCATCAGGGATTGAACCTGGGCCTCTAGCATACAAAGCAAAGCATGCTGAGTCATCTTGATACATTAATTCCATCATTTGCTTTCATTTGATTTTAGTATTTGATTTTTATTTTGGGACCAAACGTGGTGGTGCTTGGGAAACACTTTTGGCTTTATGCTTTAGGGTCACGCCCCACAGTGCTCCATGAAGTATGCAGTGCCAAGGCCGAAACCTGTGTCTCCTGCATGCACAGCATGTGCTTAGCTGATTGAGCTATTTCTTTGCCCCCTGTTGAGCATTTTTTGAACACAAATTTTTAGTATTCTTCCTATATCCCTTCAGCTGTCTTGGAGTAGGGGAATATAGCTGACATTCCTTTGGAAATGACAGAGCAGCAAAACCACATGTTTTTCTCCTATCTTTCCCCTGTTTGTGGTTTCAACATAAAACACATGTTCTTTCAAAAAAGAAAAAGTCAGACCAAGTCACTACAATTTTACAAACAAATAAATAAAACACAGTTACTACGATCTTGTAGCCCAAAGCAGCAGGATGCCTTCCTCCTTATTTCCTTTTAAATACACCAAGAGTGATTTCCAAAACCTATTGGTGTATTAATTTATATTCTAACTGTACTTCTCGAAGTCAGTTGCTTTGTAGTTTCAGCTCTGCCCTTCTCTTCCTCTTGTTTTGTCTTGATTTTTTTTCCCTTTCGGAATGTTCTGCTTCAAACTCCTTTGAGGCTTCCTTTTTCCCTCGGCATGATCAACAGTGGAAATATCTATGCTCTACAAGGAAAACCCTATCATCACTGACAATTATATAATTGTTGGACATTTTCCAAAGTCTGAAGGATTTGAGATAAATAGCACCATCCAAAATACCCAGCCTAGAAAGTAGACTATAGACCAAACATGATTACCACACAATGCCTCTTTCGCAAACCACAACACCCAATAAGAGAGAGAGAACAAAAGGGAATGCCCTGCCACAGAGGCAGGGTGGGATGGGGGAGATGGGGGCTGGGAGGGATACTGGGATCCATGGTGGTGGAAAAGGGGCACTGGTGGAGGGATGGGTACTCGATCATTGTATAATTGAAACCCAAGCACAAAATTTGTAAGTCTACAACTGTACCTCATGGTGTCTCACTAATAAAAATTTTAAAAAAAGTACCTAGCCTAGAATGAAGCCGTTTTCACTTGAGAACCTTCACTTCTTGGTATGGAAAAATGAAAATAAGTGATTTCTGGGCATTTTACAGCACGCTGAACTCTGATTCACCTTTCTGTGTTAGCCGGTTCCAGAGAGGCCTGTTGTGTTTTTACAATTCTGTAGATATCACTACTCTGTAGGTATCACAGCTCTGATGGTCAGGCAGATAATTCTTTAGAAATGAAAATGAATTTAGTTCTGATGGAGGTAAAATTTATTCTCTACCGCCAAACCCTACAAATTTTCTGTCTGTTAATATCTAGTTTTGCTTCTATTAATAAAGTCATGTCAGCATTCCTGAATGCCTAAATGTGTAGTCCTTTGACATTTTACCAATTCCTCATGAATTACGAGGTGAAATGACATCTTTGTCAGCTCTTCATTTTATATTTGTATGAAAGCCATGATTTTACCCTTTATATTAAGTTATTCTGTAAAATAATGTAGTAGAGAATTAGATTCTGAAGGCCTTGAAAGCTGCTTCAGAGGGTTCAGACTTAACATGAGAGAATTTTAAAAACTGGAGCAAAATGAATTTGTTACACACACACACACACACACACACACACACACACACACACAAAGGATACCCACACTTGGCGATGCTCAGGGGCAGCTCCTGGCTTGATGCGTCATGGGTTACTCCTGATAGCACCTGAAGCACGGTATGGCATCTGGGACTGAATCTGAATTTTGTGCCTACAAAGCATATATTCCAGCCTCTGAGCTCTCTTTGACCGTCTTTATATATTTTAAGTTTTCCCAAAATAACATTGGATTGTAACATTAATGTTTTGGGTGTGGACCTTTGAGAATAAGCATGAGTATCTACCACATGCTTCCCATCAAAGTCCAACTCTTTCTCTCACCATACAATTGCCACCTTTGTCCTGCCCCACCAGCCTTGCTTCTCACTTCCTCTTTGGTAGTCGTTAATTAGTCTCATTGTCCACAAATTTAAACAGAATGAATTTAGACTTGTGGTTTTTTGCTTGTTTGGTTTTAGTTTGGGGGCCTCACTTGGCGGTGATTTCTCCTGACTCTGAGCTCACACTTTGACAGCCTCTGGAAGCGGTATGTAGTGCCAGGGATCAAACCCCGACTGACCAAGTATAAGCCAAGTGATCTGCCATTGTTTTATCTCTCTGGCCCCTAGACTTGTGTTTTGAAAAACACTTTGAAGTCTACGTGGTTAGGGTGGAGAGACACAGTTTAGGCCAAAGCTAAAGGCCATGGAGGAGAGAGGAGACATGAAAGAAGGCTGATCACAAAGTGTTAGTGTGCAGAGAGATACCCAATGCTTCATAAACACTGCAGGGAAAAAATGGGTGGATTAAGTACTAAATTTAGAAAAAGAACATATCAGAGAAACATTTCTATAGATGAGTTTTTATATAGGTGCACCCACTATATTCTAGACTATTGAATTGAAACCTCCCTGATTAATTTTTTTGGGGGGGTCACACCTGGCAATGCACAAGGGTTACTCCTAGCTCATGCACTCAGAAATTACTCCTGGTGGTGCTTGAGGGATCATATGGGATGCTGGAAATCGAATCTGGGTTCAGCAGCATGCAAGGCAAATGCCCTACCCACTGTGCTATTGCTCCAGCCTCCCTGATTATTTTTTTTGAGTATTTTTTGTTTGTTTTTATTTGGGGGCCACACTTGACCACATTCAGAGGGCTACTTCTGGAATGGTACTGAGGGGACCACATGGTTTTGGGGATCAATTTTGGTTCGGTGAACTCCCAAATGATTTTTTGCATCTGTGCCAGCTTTTAAAAACTATTTCCCCACATGACTGGATGAGCCTCACCCATGAGTGAATCCGCAGAAAACCCAGGTTACGGGACATATGACTGCAAACTTTAGGCTCAATGGAACTGAGAATGGGTGACCTCCCCCACTTCCCCCTATTTACAGTAACCTGTCAGTGATACCCACAAGCCACCACCAAAGCCATATAATCTCATTAATGGCCGTGATCAAGAGACACAATAATAAATGTCTTGGAAGAGAGCACAGAATGATACACCATAGCCATATCACTGGACCCTGTGCCAGGCTGTTTCATCTGGGGCAACCTGGAGTGGGGCAGGTGAGGCACCTCCCTGCCCCAATGGAGCCAGCCCCAGCAGCCGAAACCCTCCAGAATTCAACCCCTGCCATGCTCATGGTCGCTCTCCACATGCTTGGACGAGCCTCACCCATGAGTGAATCTCTCCTTGGACATCACATACTTTACACCACTGAAATGACAGGAGTAGCACACCGCATTTGATGGGGTTTAAAATAGAAGGCAATAAATCTTAGGGAAATATGTTTATGTGGACATAGATATAAGCATACAAGTTTCAACCTTTAACAACATGTTGCTAATCTCTTATAAAAAAGCTTAATGGCTCCTGGGTGAAATACAACAATCTTCACATACTTTCCTCTAAGAAAGATTTTTTGGGTCATTTTTAGTGGATTATTCACAACAAGCAATACAAACTAAATTATTTAGGTTCTGCTTTGGGGGAAGGGGTTGGGTTTTGGGATGAAAACATCTGAAATATGGTGGTAGAAAGGTGTAATGATGATGGAATTGGTGTTCAAATATTAAATGTAATCAAATATTGTGAACAGCTTTATAAAAATAAAATTAAACTAAAAAACGAAATCAAAATTTTTATTATTTACTGATAAAAATAAAACCAACTATCTCCCCAGCCCTAGGTTTATCTTTTGACTTCCTCTTACTAATAAGATTTTTTTTTTTGGTGACATCAAGTGGGTGTTCATAAAGATAGGCATTCTAGAATCCTCTTTGTTCGATTCTGTGCCTAGGTTACAGCACTGTTACCGTAGACTCAGAGCCATTATTCCACTTGGTCTTGCAACTGGACTCACTGCAGAAGTAGCCAGAGAGATGGTATAGTGTCAGGACACTTGCCTTGCACGTGGCAAACCTGGGTTTAATTCCTCACACCACATACATTTTATTGAGGACCGTAAAAATCTGAGCACAGAGCAGGAGTAAGCAGAGTCTGGATACATGGTTGTGATTGAGACTCATTTTTTAGAATACTCTAGAACCCAACGCACATGCTGGAATGAAGTTGGAAGCTGTCCTGTTTCAAGGAGGGTCACATAAGGGAGACTCAGGAGTTGGAGACTGTGGAACGGAAGATCAAGTGAGGAACTATATCCCTATTTCAGCTCCCAGCTGACTGCAGACTGCACGAGATACCCCATCCACAAAGGTCAGAGAAATGAAAAGTCACTGGGGAATTATTGGGATGGAGGGAATGTCTCCCATGGGGTGCTCTGGAGATCCTGAGGACCCTACCAACAGTTCTTAGCTAACCATGCCTGTGGTTCAATGTGAGGGTGTGAGGATGTGGTGCTGCTCTAGCCATGTGGTGTTGGGGGTCACCCAGGTCATCCCTGCAGTGCAGGGTGCCCCGGTAACCACTCTCCAGCCCGCGGAGGTGGCCTGAGGATTGATCCGATGGTGCAAGGAGGGACCAACCGAAGGAACACGAGACACAAGAGACAGAGGACAGTTTAGAAACAGAGAGAAAAAGGGACAGGCTTTATTGAGGGATACAGGCTGTTTATATAGGGTTCGGGCAGCTCAGTCAGGAGCAGAAGCAATATAACCATATATGGTAAGGTCAGCAACAAGAGCTTTACCTAACATTCAAGGTAGACATTTGTACATCAAAGGGTCTTGTGGCAGTAGGTGCATCCTGAGCTTTACATCTGTATAACAAAGGGTCTTAGGGAGTAGATGCATCCTGGAGGTTACTATAGATAAGGCCAGATAAGCTGTCAGCCTGATGTGTGGCTATAGATTAGGTATCCACTGAGATCAGGAAGTCCTGGGAATCTGTCACCAATGTCTGTCCCAAGCAGTTCCTAACATGGGAACCATGGCCAGGGTCTATGAGAGGGCTCTTGGCTTCCCACACTGCAGTGCTCAGGAGCTTGCAGGGCTAGGGGCCTCCAAGGCTGCGCCTGATGGACCATGTGTTGCTAGGGAATTGAACTGGGGTCAGCCTCATGCAAGGCATATACCTTAATCTTGGTATTATCTCTAGCTCCTCATGAGGATTGGAAAGCACCAATTTTGGTGTGTGTGTGTGTGTGTGTGTGTGTGTGTGTGTGTGTGTGTGTGTGTTTCATATAACTATAGGTAACTGAAGTAAGATGATAGCAGCCTGGAGAGTGTTAGGTGGCTAGCACATGGAATGAGTGAGGGTAGGATGAGAAGGGCAAGCAATGTTCATAGACTGCCCACATTGGGCTGCAACTCCATCCCCAGTCCTAGTTGATGGTACTAATAAACTTCTCTGGTGTTTTGTGCCCTGGTCAGGTCCAGGTGATCATGAGCAAACACTCGTTCATTATGTCACTATACTTTAACATACCAGAATCATACCCTCTGGTTCCATGACAGTTTAAGGTGACAGTGACAACCTATGATCATGTCCAAATATGGTTAGGATCTGAGACCACAGGTATTTGGGAGGAGAGAGGCATGGAAGTCTGAAACCATTACCAGAAGTGAAAAAAAAATACTGGGGTTCCCTCTGTGCCAGTTTTCAGTGTGAAATATTGTCACCCTAGCAATTCTGACCTAGCACAGCTCCTGTTGCAGCAAAGACCAGTGCGACTGCCCATGCCAGCTGACTAGGCTCCTGTGAGCAGGTGTGTAAGTGCCTCCTAGTCTTTCTTTATCCCCTCCATTTGTCCTGGATGTCACTGCGGGGAGGGAACCTGGCAAGGCCTCTGGCTGATTGGGGATTCTAGAGGGACTCTGGTAATTGGCTGTCTATGTGAGACAGACGCCTGTGAAATTGGTTTCACCATAGCAATTTCTCGTGGGGGTTGTGAATTGGTTCAGTTTGGCTAATTATTCTTGATCTGTACCACACACACATACATGTACACATGTAAAAGAGTTTGAATAAGAAATGAGAGCTAATGTAAATAATGTATAATAAACTAAAGTGACTTTGCTTGTTCTTCCTTTGGGCAAATTGTTCATCTCACAGAGACAGAAATCTCAATTCTACAAGAGCTCCTCTTGGCTACCTAAAATATTCAAACAATTACCTTTTCACAATATAGCAAGTAACACTTCCCTACTCATATTTCCTATCAGCAGTTACTTTACTCTCTCCCCTTCATATCTTTCTCATCACACACAGTATTGAAGGATAAAGTTAGATGTTTTGTTTGAGGAACAATAGTTACATGGGGCCAGAGTGATAGTACAATGTGAAGGGCACTGGCCTGCATGCAACTGACCAGGTTTGATCCCTGGCATCCCATATGGTTCCCGTGAGTAATTCCTGAGTGCAGAGCCAGGAGTAACTCCTGAGCATTGCTGGATATGGTCCAAACAAAAAACTGGTTACAGACTCAAAAACTCTTGCAGGGCTGTTTCATGCCCCCTTTTAGTTTTATTTTCTGAGCTTCTGGTTTTTGTTTTTCTTTTTGGTCACATCTGGTGGTGCTCAGTGGTGGCTCTTGCCTGGTCTGCAGTGCTGGGGTCGATCCCATGCCTCCTGCATGCAGAACACAGGGCCTGCTCCTTTACTGCTCTCCCTAGAGTTTCTGTTCTATTGTGCATGTGCACATATCTTAAATAAGTCTTAATCTTAAATAAATCTTAGTTTGAGATTTTGATGAGTGAGTTTCTCTCTTTTTCTCTCTATCTCTTCTGTGATTTACAATACTGTTCTTGATGTTTTCCTGTATACATATTCCAATAGCACACCCATCACCAGGACACCCACCTCCTTCCCCCCAAGGACTCTAATGCCTCTTTCTTTCAACACCCTCTTCCCCCAACAACTTGCTTGTGTGGATCAGCTTTCTTGTTGTTTTGTCTTTGGTCCTTTGTTGTTGGCCCTCCCGTTGATCGTCGATTTGCTCGAGCAGGCCCAGTAACGTCTCCATTGGAGACTTTGTTGTTACTGTGTCTGGCATATCGAATACTCTCGGTAGCTTGCCGGGCTCTCCGAGAGGGGCGGAGGAATCGAACTCGGGTCGGCCATGTTGGCCGCTTGTAAGGCGAACATCCTACCGCTGTGCTATGTTGTTACTTTGCTATATATCTCTAAGTTTCACATGGAGGAGGCATTGTTCTGTATCTACCCCTTTTTTTCTGACTGACTTCACTTAGCTTGATATACTCTATTCCCACCCATTTTGCTATAGATTGCATGATTTTGTTCTTTATTAGAGCTGTATAGTAGCATAATATTCCATCGTGTATATATAGCACAACTACATGATCCATACTATCTGTAGTTGGACATTTGGATTGTTTCCATATCTTGGCTATTGTACGAAGTATAGTGAATGGAATATGAAGAGTCATCAATGAGATAAGTGAACTTTTTAAGGAGCATGGCCACACTTAGTGATGTTCAGGGCTCACTTCTGGACTTTGTGTTCAAGAATCACTCTTGTTGGTGCTCAGGCACCACATTTGGTGCTGGGGATCAAACCCAGTTCAGTTGACTGCATGCAAGACAACATACTCTCTCTGGCCCACACATGGCAGTGCTCAGGGGTTACTCCTGGCTCTATGCTTAGGAATCACTCCTGGTGGTATTAAAGGAACTATATGTGGTACTGGGAATCAAACACAGGTCAGCCATGTGCAAGGCAAGCACCTTTCCCACTGTATCTCACCAGAAATAACTGTTTTTAATGTGTATTTTTTATTACTTTCATACATTAGTCCACTTAGTTTTATTTTTTTATAATGCTAATTTTTAAAATCCTATCACACTTAAATATTTCATTTTTGTCACCAATATTCAGTGTTCTAATGCCCTATTGATAGTTTAAATTGCTAATATTAAATCCCTTTAGGTTTTATTTTATTTATTTTTTAAGTTTTTCACCTTCAGAGAGATGCCATTTTGGGGTGGTTGGGGGGTGGTGGTGCTCAGGGTTTGCTCCTGGCTCTGTTCTCAGGGATCACTCCTGGTGGGACTTGAGGGGCCATATGGGGTGCTGGGGATTGAATCTGGATCAGGTGCATGCAAGGCAAGTGTCCTACCCACTGTACTATGGCTCTGGCCCCTAGATTTTATTCTTTAAATTAATTTTTATGAATTATTTATTGAGCTGGAGCAATAGCATAGCAGGTAGAGCATTTGCCTTGCACGTGGCCGACTGGGTTCAACTCCGTCCCTCTTGGAGAGCCTGGCAAGCTACCGAGAGTATCTCGCCTGCATGGCAGAGCCTGGCTCCCTGTGGTGTATTCGATATGCCAAAAACAGTAACAACAAGTTTATTGGTGCCCGCTCGAGCAAATCAATGAACAAAAGGAGGACAGTGCTACAGAATTATTTATCATATTCTATTTTGGATTCACTAAATTTTCCACAACAAGCCAGATACTATTATTGTTATTTTATTTTTCTGTGATGCAGTGACACCTGGAGTGCTCAGAGTCACTCCTAGTAGTTGCTCAGGGATTAATTGCAGTCATGTTGGGGAACCACATGATGCTGAGAACTGAGTCTGGGGTTCATGCATGTACAGAATATACTCCAGTCCTTTGAACCATTTCCTTCACTCACAATTATTATTAACTCTAATATGAATACAGACCTCCAAACACTGATTAAATAATCTAGTGAGAGTCCACAAGTTATACTTTAACTTGTGGTTGTGGACCTGGGAACAAAGGAAAGAGATTTTATTTTTTCCTAAATTTGTAACAACATCCAAATATTGGTTTCTTCCAGAAAACAAAGATACCCATTTAAAGACCTTTGTCAGGACAATACATGATTAAGAAAGGAGATCAAATGAAATCACAGACTTAAGGGGGTGAAAAGTGAAAACATAATTGTCTTAGATAGCTTCTTGGTTAGGAAAACTTAGCAAGTTGACACGTGGGATGTTGGTTCAGGCAGAAAGGTCAATATAATGGTGATTTCTTCTCTCTCTCTCTCTCTCTCTCTCTCTCTCTCTCTCTCTTTCTCTCACTCTCTTTCCTTCCTGGCTGTGCTCAGGGCTTTCTGATGGCTCTGTTCTCAGGGATCACTCCTGGCAGGACTGGGGTACCACATGAAGTGCTGGTTATCAAACTCAGGTCAGCTATATGCAAGGCAAAAGCCCTATCTGCTCTGGCCACGTGTGACTGCTTCTTTTACCAACTTTGTGTGTAGAGCAGGGGAAAGCATTGTTTTTCCTTGCTCATTCTCCACATCATTAATTCTAATAAATTGAGGTTGGGCTGAGAAGGTGAGAACCTCCAACAACGAAAGGAAAGGGAGGGAAGGGGAGAGGAGGGGAGAGGAGGGGAGGGTAGGGTTGGGAATAAGAGGCAGCACCTACGCAGAGGAGACTCATTCTGCCCCCTGGCATTCTTTGCTCTGTGTCTCGGGTGTAGGGTTATGGACTACATGCAGGAGGCCCAGTACAATCCAAAGGAATAAACCAGGACTCTTTTTAAAAAATTTTTATTATTGAGACACCATGAGGTACAGTTGTAGACTTACAAATTTTTGTGCTTGGGTTTCAATTATACAATGATCAAATACCCATCCCTCCACCAATGCCCATTTCCCACCACCACAGATCCCAGTATTCCTCTCCCCCCCATCCCCCCCATCCCACCCTGCCTCTGTGGCAGGGCATTCCCTTTTGTTCTCTCTCTTCTTTTGGGTGTTGTGGTTTGGAAAAGAGGCAATGGGTGGCAATCATGTTTGGTCTATAGTCTACTTTCAGCATGCTTCTCCCATCCTGGGGGGATCTTCCCAACACCCTTTATTTGGTGCTCTCTTCTCTATCTGAGCTTCCTTTTCCCCTAGCATGTGTGGCTGGCCTCCAAGCCATGGAACAAAATTTCTTAAACCAGAACTTTTTGTGGTTAATTCTGTGGATAACATGAGGCTGTTCTGGGGCCCACCACCAGAGTGCCCGGATCCTTCTATCATTACACCAAAGTCCTTCCCAGGCACCCTCAAATTATAGTTCTATTGATATTAAGGAAAAACTTGTTTAATGATAGAATTTATATCCTAGTTCTTGCATATTTCACCCATAGATTGCATCTGCCTAGAGAGATGTTGATCCCCTGAATGCAAGCAATATAGTTCCCTTGCAAAGGATGTCAGCAAATGACCATATACTTCATTTCTAGAACAAGCACTTTGTTGCATTAACATGAGTGTTTCTTTGGTACTTAGGTGGGCCTGATGGAATAGTATAAAAGTTGGGCCCTGTTTCAGGGAGGGTGGGAAGCAGCAGATCAGAACTCTGTGTCTGGGTCCTTTCCTTCCATTGCTGACGTTGTCACGATAACCAAAGCTTGCATACATACTAGGTCGCCATGCTTGGTGGTTGTACTTTGGTTGTGGAGTGCTGGAAATTGTACACTTTCTTTTCTTTTTTTTTTTTTGGCGGGGGAGCATCCCATGGTAGTTTTTGGCTATTCCCAGCTTCGTGCTTGGGGATTGCTCCTGGAAATTCTTGGGGACTATGCGGTGTCAGGGATCAAACTCTGAGCTCCAACATGAAAAGCACACACTTTAGCCCTTTGAGCTATCTTGCTGCCCAACTGCATACCTGGGACTTTTTAATATTATAGTTCAGGTAATATGGCTACAATAGTGTTTAAGTTATTGATATGCATAGTGCATGGACACCAAGTGTCCTTAATCTCTTAATCTCTAGTCCAAGCTTCACCCTTTCACTCACTGTTTATTAATAAGTTTTTAAATTCAAAGCTAAAGGTTCGTTGCCAATCATACACTTTTGTGGTGGTGCTTGGGCAGCCCAGGCCTCACATGCCCAGGGCAGGTGCTCACCACTGAACCCTCATCTCTGACATGAAAAATAAAGCTCTTCCTTTTTAGCAGTAACTATATTTTTCTCTTTTCAGTAGTTACTATTGATGAAAAGTTGATCATAAAGTATAGCATTTTTGTATGTATCTTATAGAATGTCTAATTAAAAATACATGTTTTCTCCTACCCATTTGTTTCCTCTAGATTTCTATTCTCTCTGATTTAGACTCTTGCTCAGAACTGAGTAGATGAGGATGAAACAGAATAATCAGCCTAGAATGCAGATGTCCTTTGAAGTCTGAGAATTATAGACATTAGGCTTCCTTTTCTGGCTTTATTTCCTATGATAGGGTAGAGATAAGAGCAATTGAAACACTCCTAATAGCCTTTAGATTTCAGTCACCGGACCTCTGGCAGAAATTCAAGAACAATAAAACCCATGAGGCCTGGCCTACTTGCCTCTTTTCCCTTACTTCTATCTTTGGCAAACACTTTTAATCTATCATAGCATTCTTTGCTGCTTTGCTTGGAAGTGGCTCCAGATTTCCACTAAACACAAGGCTTAATAATAAGTTCATATAGTAGTTGTATATAAATATAATTTAAGAGCAAAATTAAAGGCATGCTGCTGTGGTGGCATTATTTATACACATTTTTTTTGTTTCTGTTTTTGGGTCACACCCGGTGACGCTCATGACTTACTCCTGGGTCTGCATCCAGAAATCACTCCTGGCAGTGCTCAGGGAACCAAATGGGATGCCAGGGATGTAACCCAGGTCAACAGCATGCAAGGCAAACACCCTCCTTGCTGTGCTATTGCTCTGGTTCTGTACTTTAAATTTTATTCTTGGTGCTTTCTTATGATTTTCAAATTTTATCCTATGGATGCATATCACTTTAAAAGAGGGAGTGTATTATAAGATGCAATGAACTCTTCATTACTGAGAACTTAATCAGGAGCTGTAAGTTTAAATTTACTTTTCCTATCATAACAATGGAAGAAATTCTTCTTTTTTGGGGGGGTCACACCCGGCAATGCTCAGGGGCTACTCCTGGCTCATGCATGCAGGAATTACTCCTGGCGGTGTTCAGGGGACCATATGGGATGCTGGGAATCGAACCCGGGTCGGCCGCGTGCAAGGCAAACGGCCTACCCGCTGTGCTATCACTCCAGCGCCTGGAAAAAATTCTTAAGCTGAGCTTACACATTGGAATAGACAGATGAATCCAACACCCAACTCAACCTTGCTTTTTGATTTTTTCAGTAGACAGAACACTGGCTGGAATCAGAGACCTGAGAGCTAGAGTTAGACTTGTTATTTTTTACTCACCACTTACACTTGGGTAGTTCATTTTGGCCTTTAAACCTTTGTTATTATGATGATGATGATGATTTTTTGGAATATAGAATGAGGGTGAATCATATCTTTAACCTTTGTGATTTACCAGGTTACTGCAAAGCCAAATGAAACAATGGAACACCTAGTAGAAAACATCCGTGTGTCATTGTTTTTAAGAACAATACTTAGGATGTTTATTCCTGGACTGCATCCAGAGGCTTAGCAATGACGTCACAGAGCTTGGGCTCTACATCCCAACCCTTCTCCAGCTTCCAGATGTCCCTGGAACATGTTACCTTCTGATCTTTCAAGATTGAATTGTGTGCTTCTTCCCTTTATTTACCTTTTCTCTTTATTTACCTGTAGTACAGCCAGGCTATCAGCATTATTAACATATTCCCTTAGGCTTCATTGGGCAGGAGCCTTGTTCTACATATGGTTGATCAAGAAAAGCTATTGAGATCAATCAACATTGAAGGATCTGAATTGCTTCTTGAGTTTATGTGTTGTGACTTGAGACAATTTCATTTTGTGGGCATGGACTTTCTGGATTCTGCTCAACTTTCGTGGGAGTTATTCAATTACCTGAGCAGGGAGTAGTTAGAATAAGGTCAATAAAGCCTCATGATTTGGATATCAAATTTCCAGGCATCACATCCAGACACCACAATAAACAATAACCAAAGGCATGTGGAGAAAGAAAAAAAAAAGCATACCCTTATTGACTGATGACAAACTCATGACTTTGGATTACAAAACTGAGATTCCCAAGCAGGGAGGGTTTGGAGCAGGAAAGGAAGATGGGGACTAGAAATGAGAGAGGGAGACACAAAAGCAGTGGTGGAGAGTCTTGGGTTCTCGGTGGTGGTAAAGATGCAGTAACTTTATACATAAAAATTATAAACATTTAACACCATTGCAACCTTGCATGAACTACAATTAAAAAGAAAAAAAAACCCAAAATCCAGCCAGGGCCTGAAGAGTTAGTATAACAGGAAAGGTGCTTGACTTGTATGCAGTTGACCTAGGTTCAATCCCAGTACCCTGAGCATCACCAAGAGTGATCCCTGAGTTGAGAGCCAGGAGTAACTCAAAACAAAACAAAACAAAACAAAACATCCAAACCAAAACAAAATAGAATAAGGCTGATGACATGGAATTGTCTGTACTGTACTAGAAATAGGAAGAAACTAGGGATGAAGATTCAGACTTGACTCTATACTGTTGTTATTAACTTATTGGTTGACTCTAGTTTCCCAGACTGATCAAGGAAGACCTTGGTCCCTGGAGTCTTTAATGTTCCATCAGGAAGCAGTTGTCTTTGTGGAGTCTGTGAATTCAAGGTAATAACTGAGATTCTGGCCTTTGGGGAAACTTGAGGAAATCATTTTATGTCTCTGAACTTCAGTTTTTTCTCATCTCTAAAATGGGGATAATATTTTAATCATAATATTATAGCAAAAAAAACCCAAATGAGATTAAAGTGTATGTAATATTCAAGGCTGTATACAAGGCCCCATGGGTTTTGAAAATATCATTGCCTACCTTCTTCCCTTTACTCAAGGAAGGGTAAATTATCCTGTATAAAAATGATACGGTGTCAAATAAAAAAATCTGGACTTTGTAAGGAGAAAATTTATTTGAAAGAATTATTTCAGCAGGAAAGTTATTATTTCAATAGGGAGAATGCTCTAATGATGAACTATGCAAGCATCTAATGAGTTAGGCAAAAAGGAATTTTCTTGGTTCAGAGATATGTCCAGTGGTTAAAGAATTTGCTTTTCATGTGTGAGATTCTGGGTTTAATACCCAGCATTGCCAAAAAAGAAAAAAAGGAATGCCCTTGTGTAGGGCAGGAGCGATAGCACAGCGGTAGGGTGTCTGCCTTGCGTGCAGCTGACCTGGCCGATTCCTCCGCCCCTCTTTGAGAGCCGAGCAAGCTACTGAGAGTATCTCGCTCCCGAGACAAAGCCTGGCAAGATACCCGTGACATATTCAATATGCCAAACACAGTAACAGAAGTCTCACAATGGAGATGTTACTGGGCCCGCTCGAGCAAATCGATGAACAGCGGGAGGACAGTGCTCAGTGCTCAGTCCTTGTATAGAGAGAAGTAGACAAGGTTAGAAGGAAGAAGTGGGATGAAGGGTGCCACGACAGATAGTATATCAGAGAATATTTTATCCCAACACAACCTCTTTGTTCAGTAGGGGTTTTATGCTGGCTCAGACTATGAGTAGGCCAACATTCAGAAGCTTGGATGATGAAGAGAAGAATAGCAAAATAATAAATATTTTGCCCATTTGATCTTTGGGGAGGAAACAGCTCATCTGATAATTTATGAAACAAAGAAAGAGTCAGTGTCTCACCTTGTCATGGAGGTATCATTGAGTCTTACTATTATTGTTATGTTTATTTTACTAAACATGATGGTGCTTGGGACTGGGAGGTGTTGGGGATTTTAATGGCAGTGGGGGTGGGATGGGTGGTGGGTGGTGGTGTCAGCATGCAAGCATGAGCAACGGTCCTTTGAGTCATCTCTCTGAGAATAAGAGGGGTATTTCTTAGGTAGTTTTCCAGACCATAAAAGAACGGGGAACTTTGCCACTCTTTCTGTGTCTCAGAGCACAGGTTTTAGATAAAAGTCAATACTGTAAATGATAAAACCTTCAGGGCTCTAATTCCCTGCTCAGCGACATCCCTGAGGTTGTTGATAAGTGAGTCATTTCTTCCCAGTGAACATTCTACTGAGCACCCACTGGCTGAAATCTGGAGGGAACTCCACTGCCTTTGATGGATAAGGTCAAAAGCTGGAAGAGGAAAGGCTCAATTCTAGAAAACTGATAACCTATTACCCATGGCAGGCACATTTTCTAACAGGTTCTCTCCCCAAGTTCAAGATGACTATGCAACAACTATGTGAATACAAATGGAAAAAAAGATGGAGAAGACCATTTTGGTTTCCAAAACTCATTTATTCCCACTGAGAATGTCTGATTATTAGCAGCATCATTAACAACCCCCACCACAACATTGGGTGGGGGGGGAAGAGAGAGAGAGAGAGAGAGAGAGAGAGAGAGAGAGAGGGAGAGAGGGAGGAGAGAGCGAGGGGGGAGGGAGGAGAGAGAATATGTTCTGGGGGGTTGAGTATCAGCCCAATTATATTAGTTATTTTCAAAATAGGTTCAACCAAATAGAATATGGGACTTCAGGTAGGTCCAGAATATATCTTTTCCATATCCACTTTTGTGATTGTCAATGATGCCTAGGACAGGTTTCTAGGGAAGGCCTGTCTAAAAGCAGGAATAGGAAATATCTATTCAGAAAGTTCTCTTTCTAAAATGTCCAGATTGACCATTTATACCAGGCTATTTGACCATGAGATGACCAAGGGAAGCATAAAAAGCAATGAAGAGACTAAGTATTTGGTGCAATTATATCAACCCCTGGGTCTGTGGTCCCTGTTGTACTCCTGTTGTCTTTCTTCCTTGAGTGTATCAGATGCCTGATACTGGCAGAGGTGAGAGACCCTTCCCAGGTTCTTGGAAAGCTGTGGGGATCATGGTATGTATTTCTCTAAATAGATGGCAGTGCATCTGTGTAACACTGCACAGGGCCTAGGCTTCTGGCTCCTTTCTGTCTGTCAGAAACTGTGACAGAGAGAGTGGGCTGGACCGGACTCACAACTTCTCCACCACAGACAATCCTTTGACTTGTCTCTTATCCAAATTGCGGCTCCTAAGACCCCGTTTTCACTTCTTCTCAATTGGGGATTTGAAGCCCCCTCCATGACAAACGACTCGACTCTGTGATTATCTGTCTGTTACTCCACTGCTTGCAGTCCTTCCTGTACCAGGAGTTTGGTCCCCAGCTCCCAGAGGAAGGCCTAACGAAGTCATTCTCCTTTCACACACTACAATGTCAATTGCTGTCGTGATTGTGGAACCAATTCAGTGCTGGGAAACCATTTCAGTGGGGAAACAGTGAGGGAAGCAGTCTGGATCTGAAAAAAGGAGATGCAGCACAAAATACAGATCCACTACTAATAACTCACTGGGCACGATCTAAGACCTCTCTGGGACACAGGATTTGAGCTGAAACACAATCCCGCGCGCGGGTGGCCCATCCAGCTTTGGGGGGTCAGCTGGTTTGTTCTGTGCAAAGGGTCCCAGGCCGCCTTCTCTTTCTTCACAGCCTGGGAATCCCCAGGACAGGCTGTGACCTGCCTCCCCATTTCCTGCATGGAACTAGCCGGGCCGTAGAACTCAGCGCCCACCTAACCCGCTGCTGGTGCCTGCTGGTCCTCCCCGGCCTCAACCACAGAGGAACTTGGCAGTTTCTGTGCACGCAAGGAAGTTGGAGTCCCTGGCTGGAGGGCACTGGAGAAGGCACGTTTTGGCCAAATCTGCCTCTGGGACAGGCATCCTGGGGGAAAGCACAGCCAGAACAGTCTTATAGGCTCCAAGAGAAGTTTCTGAGAAAGTAACACATGTAGGCTCCTTAGCCCTCCAACCCCCCTCGCTGAGGGACAGAGGTGGCCCACATGTGTCAGAACAGGAAGGCCGTGGCGGCCCCTTGGCCCCAGGTGAGCCAAGCTCAGAAAGCAGAGGAAAAAGTGCCCTTCGCTTCATGCCACACCCCTCCTCCTCCCACCTTCGCCTCTTCCCACCCCCAATAAATTCTCTGCACACGGACCTTGCCAAGGGCGCCGGAGACCCCAGCCCGCACCGTCACCCAAGCGCGGGCACGGCCGGGCTGGTCTCCACCCGCGGGGCTCGGAGGCGTGCTGGAGGCTGGGGGCGTCCCGGAGCGAGGACCGGGCCACTTGGGCCGCCCAGGGCGCGGGGTCCCCCGGGGAGTCTCGGCGGCCCGCTGAGATGGGCTCGGTCTCCTCGGCGCTGGCGCGTTCTCGCAACGCCGTGGTGCAGTCGGGCTCTCCGCCGCCGCCGCCGCCCGCCGCGCCCGCGCCGCCCCGGGACCCGCTCGCAGTCTCCCGGAGCCCGAGGCCCGCGCCGCCGCAGAGCCCGGAGCTGTCCGCGGTGCTGAAGCGCGTCCCGACCATGGCCCGGCCCTACAAGCCGCGGAGCCGCAGCGCAGCCGGTGAGTCCCCGCGAGCCCCGCGCCCGGGCAGGGAGTGCGCTCGGCTCCTGCTCTCGCCCCGAACTTCCTCGCCAAGTTCACACTCGTTTCTGGCTCGCTGGGTTAGTTCGGAAGGATCGTCTTACAGGAAACAGACGGGAGGGCAGTTTACACCCCTTTCCCCAGCTTTGCTCTGCGAGGCGGGGAATCTGCCTGGTTTTCCTAAGAACTCGCTCCCTCTCCTCCCAGGGGAGTTGGGAAAAAAGCACGAGATTCCTGCTTGTCCCCGGCTTTCTTCCCCGTGTGAAGAAGGGAATATGTATTTGCACTGATATCTTCTGAAGGGACTTGGGGTGTGTGGTTGCGAGGTGACATGTTTGGAGTAGACAACAAGGGAGAGGTGAAATGAGAATAAAATTTGGAATCACAGCGCGGGAGGGCGTTTGCCTTGCGCGCGATCGCGCAAGGTTCGGCCACTTGGGTTCGAGCCTCGGCATCCCATATGGTCCCCCAACCATCTCCAGGAGTAATTCCTGAGTGCAGGACCAGGAGTAACCCCTGAGTATCGCCGGGTGTGACCCAAAAAACCAAAAAAGAAAAATTGAAGCCAGAGTTGGGTTTGACCTCCATCTGCTGCTTTCTTTGTTAGCTTTGGCGGGATATTCTCTTTGTTCCTCGGTTTTGTTACCTGTGACATCTGGATGACAACAATACCTACTCATTAGGTAGCTGGAAAATCTGACCAGGAATAGAACTTGTTAAATGTCCTTTGGAAACTGTAGAGCATAATGTAAATAAGCCTGAACAAGAATTGTCCCCGAGTCAGATCTCTAAATCTTGTCTCTGAACCTCCTCCAAGGGAACAACAGTGTCAATGTTTAGTTTGAGCTACTCAGACACTGCATTTTATCAGAGTAGAACACTCTTAAGCGTAATTGAAAAAAAAGGTCATTAGCTGATATATACAAATGCAAAAAACAAACAAAACAACAACACAAAACCCCCAACCCCCCCAATAAACAAAATGACAATAAAAAAAACCCACACTGCTCACACTAGAAAACTTTCTAAATGCATCAGTTTATCTTTTGGTTTCGTACATAAATCCTCATTCATCCTGAGCTCCTTACTCTGACAATTGATCTTTCAAGGAAGATTCAGTGAGACAAGTTGATTTCCACAAGAGGAATGCTAACTTAAAACTTTGACGCACGTAGAGGTCAGATATCTGTTATTCCCTTGACAGTATTCTTAAATTTTTTTTATTAGTGAAACACCATAGGCACAGTTGTAGACTTACAAACTTCCGTGCTTGGGTTTCAGTTATTCAATGATTGAGTACCCAACCCTCCACCAGTGCCCATTCTCCACCACCAATGATCCCAGTAGCTCTCTCAATGTTCTTAAAATTTTAGAACTTTTCTTGTTTCATTTAAATAGCTCTTGAAATGATAAGAAGTTCATGGATATTATCTTTCAATGCGGAGATTTATCATGATAAATTACTTTTGGGGGGCTGGAGAGGCATTACAGGGATTGTGGCATTGCTTTGCATGTGTCGGATTCTGGTTTGATCTCCAGCACGACAGAGTTGTAAAAGTTTTATTAAAGTATTTGGAGACAATATTTCTAATGTATTGGGTGCAACTTTAGTTTTTATGTAATCTTATAGTGAGTTATATTGGGCAAAATAGATTTTATGAAACTTTCAAAAAGTCACAGTTTTGGAATTTATTTTTTATTTTATTTTATTTTATTTATGGCTCAGGATACTGAAGGACACTCAGAAATACTTGTTGCTTGGTCCAGACAGTTGGTTCAATGCTTGGACTTGGGCATTTGGGGGAGCCACTAGGACCATACCTGGTGGCTCTCAAGGGCCACTAGGGCTACACACAGCAGTGTTTTAGGGATCATGTGAAGCCTGGGACCAAGCTTGGGGTCTGTGGTTAGCCCTGTGAGCTTTCTTGTCTGAACCCTCACAAAACTCTTCAATATTGATTTGGATGTGTGTACTTATATTATCAGTTAAATTGAAAATAACACATGATTGTTTAAAGAATATTATCATGTTGTTCTTAATTTTTGAGACATGGACAGAAAATTCAAGTATTGAAATAAAAAATTTACAGTTATTAAAATATTTTTAGGAACACGAAGAGCCTCAAATCAATCGTTCATGATCTTGATGAAGATCATGAATATTTTTAGAAATTTTTTTATTTTTTAAAAATATTTTTAGAAATTTTCATTTAATTAATTTTTGTTCTAGATTGAATGAATACACCTCAGAAATACTAAATTTGACTTTTTGTTTGTTTGTTTTTGGGCCACACCTGGTGGTGTTCGGGGTATCTCCTGGCTCTGTACTCAGGAATTACACCTGATGGTGTTTGGGGGAAGCTGGAGATTGAACTTCGGTCTGCTTCATACAAGGCAAGCATCCTACGCATGGTGCTATCTCTCTGTCACATAAATCTAACTTTTTCTGATACAAAAGCTAACTTTATTTGTTATTTACATTTTATTTAATAAGGTATATACCCATTTTATTTTATCAGTTTTTAAATAAAAGGAGGGAAGCATGGCTAAAAATTATACCCTTTTGAAATAATAATCTAAATTTTATCTTTTATTATCTGTTAACATCAATTATAGTACTATATATCATCTAAATCATTTATGCAAAGATATTGAATTTCTGTTAATTAGTCTAAAAAATTCAGAATGATATGTGAGCTAAAATCTTTGAAGTGTGATGGACGTATCTAGCTGAATGAAGTTCAATTTTATGATCTGTAAAACTGAAGTACAATTGCCCTGTCTATGAAACTGGTCACTGACCTAGATTGGATTTCTTTAGACACTGGGCAGAAGAGTGAAAGACTGGTGGGTCAGAGGCAAAGTGGCTTTGCTGCAAACTAAAACTTGTACTTATAGGCCAAGCTAAATATACATGTGTATCAGATGCCGTTTTATGGGATCGTGGGATATATACTTTTATAGTCATTTTACTGATTAGGCTATTAAGGTACAGAGGGGTTGTATAACACAGTTAACAAGTGACAGTCAGAAGTCAAATCCAGGTAGATTGGCTCTAGAACCCTGTTTTGGTCCACTTCTCTATGCTACTTATTTTAAGTGCTATGTGCTTATTTCCCAGTTGTTAATACTTTCTTATTTAGTAATGTTCTTTTGAAAAGTTTTTGTTTGTTTTTGTTTTGTAGTCACACCTAGTGATACTCAGGACTTTCTCCTGGGTCTTTGCACAGGATCACTCCTGGCAGGGCTCGGGAGACCATATGTGGTACTGGGAATTGAACCCAGGTCAGCCTCATGCAAGGGTCAGGATGTAGAATACTTCTCTTTGTGGCTGTTGATCAATCTGTTTTATTTATTTATTTATTTATTGCTTTTTGGGTCACACCCAGCGATGCACAGGAGTCACTCCTGGTTCATGCACTCAGGAATTACTTTTGGCGGTGCTTGGGGGACCATATGGGATGCTGGGAATCAAACCTAGGTTGGCTGCGTGCAAGGCAAACGCCCTCCCTGCTGTGCTATTGCTCCAGCCCCCCAATCTGTTATTTTAATCTGAAAGTAAATTTCTTACTGCTTTGGGCTACATTCACTTCACGGTTTACTTCTCAGTCCTCTCATGTGCTGGGATCTATGGTTTTGGTGTTTTTGGAGAGTAAATTTCAGAAATCTAGATTTGTGGATATGGGATAGAGAAGGGGGCCTTAGTGCTTTAACCAGAATTTTCAGGTAATTTTGTTACCAGTGAAGTGTATCGCAGCAACAGGAAGGGTTGCTTAGTGGCATAACCCTGAACTCCACCTCCAAGAATTTCTAGTTGAGAAATCTGGCAAACGGTCTGAGAAGCCACATTTCTACTAAGTTTGTTAGATATTGCTGATAACAGAAGCCGACTTTGAAAGCCACTGCTCAAGGCATAAGAACCACGTAAAACAGACACTTCTTTTGTTGGTCATTTTGTTACCAAACCTACATTCAGGTGCTCAGTGCTCAAATACCAATATTCAAGAGATAAGAGGTGATGTGAGAAAAACAGGCTTGTTCAGAGGTTGGGTCACCTGAGATGGTGACTCATGTCCCCAAAACCCTCTTGCCTGCATGGACAGAAGCAGTTTTTATAAGAAAAGAGACTGGGGAAGATTGTTTTTAGGAAGGGTCGTGCTGACTGGCAGTGCCAGGGTGATCAGTAAATCCCCTCCTGGCTGGGCCCCAGAAGCAAATTTCCCCTGTAACTACAAATAAAGATTTATTTTTTCAAAAAACAGTTATTAATTATTGAAATTTTTAAAAATTTAATTAAAACATTTTTGGGGCGATTAAATCACCGCAAGATACACAGTTACAAAGCTGTTCATGATTGGGTTTCAGTCATTCAGTGTTCTAACACCCATCCCTTCACCAGTGTACATTTCCCAGCACCAATATCCCTGTTTCCCTCCTGACTCCCCCACCTCCTCCCACCCCCGCACTCCCCAAATAAAGATTTCTGATTGAGCTTTCTGTCCTTTTACCCTTTAGTGCAAGACAAGGGACGGGGGTGGGGGGAGGGGGGGACGCATTCTTAGCATGTTAAAAGCACTTCTGCCTGAACAAGTTTACTGGTTTCTTGGTTTTGGGGCTTTGTTTTGTTTTGGGAGGCAACACCCAGTGATGCTCAGGGCTTACTCCTGGCTCTGTCCTCAGGAGTCACTACTGGAAGTTCTCAGGATCATATGGGATGACAAGTATTGAACCCAGGTCAGCTGAGTACAAAGAAGGCACTTTGCCCACTGTGTTATGTATCCTGTCCCCAGTTTTCTGGTTTCTAATACTGAATTCAACTCTCTGTTTCTTTGGACCAGTTTCATTTGATTATGGGATCCTTACAGGAACAGTGGAGAAGTGAGACTGGATTCTAGGCAGCTTTCGTTATCTTTCTCTGCTTCACATCTTCACATCTACTTCACCCATTAGCAACCCTTCTTCTGCCAATTTCCAAACTGTCAGGATAATTTTGATTCTTTATCAGCAATGCTTTTTAATATGGGGTAAAATTTTAAGGAAAATGTTAGTAGAATTAAAATGACTGATTCATGTGACAATAAAACAAAACTCTTTTCATCTTAAAGATCAGAGGTGGGTGGGTGGGTGATGACTCTAGAGGGTTAAATTTCAACACTAACAGCATCCCCAAACTGCATGTCTCCACTTCATGTTAATTAATCGGTTTTAGTGGCTGTGGTGGCTTTTATTATTGGGGAACAAAGCATTGGTGCTTGGGAGACATCAGGGCATTACTCCGTGGTCTGGGTGGTGACAGGGCGCAAGAAAGGTACCTGCTTTGCCACTTGTGCCAAACCTCCAGCCAGCAGACACAAGCAGCTTTCTAAAAACTTAGGCTGGTGACAGGGAGAGCTGATGAGAGAGAAGCAGCATGGCAGTGGCTAAGAAGTGCTGGCTTTGGCCTTTTCTATAGAAACTGCTGCCGCCCTGCCACACTTCTTCCTTCTAGGGAGGCAAGTCAGGGTCTCAGTGTCTGATTAAGACTGTAAAGCCTCTGAACCACTTCTTGGGATTCACTTTGGCAGTTACTAGAGTCTTTGCTTCCAAAGTTCGTTTCTGCTAACCAGGCACCTTCTTTAGTCAGTAACCGGGATTGTATTTACTCCTGCAGTGTGCAAAACTTCAGATCTAGACAGCACTTGGGATATTATAAAGATCAAAGAGTGTCTCTTTATCTTTTGATCTTTAGGATAGTTTTCTGGGTAGAGGGGATAGATGGCTTTATTGTCTCCCCGTTTTTTTAAAGTTGAAAGTGTTTTATTAATTCACATTGCAATATTACAGCATAAGCAGTTAAAATTTACATTTAATAAATCAAAGAAATTTGTTGCCTTTATTATTGAGAATCTACACAGGAGTAGTTGAAAGGGTAATATTTTCCAGTATTAAGGTGTATTTACTCCTTGCTAACCATACATATGGAACATTGCCTCAACAACCCACTCACATATCCTTTGAAAGTCACATCCTTACTTAACATCTGAACATTAATCGATTAATGTATAACTCTTGTATTAGTATAATACAAGAGTATTAGTGTAATTCTTGCTGATATACTTGGCCAAGTTTTCTAATGTGTTTGTGTGGTGTTACCCACACAAACACAATTTATTTAAAAATCATGGTTTCAAAAGCTGTTCATGATGATTTGTTACAGGAATTCGGTTTTCCAACACCAGTTCCACCTTGACCGTCACTATCACTCCACCATTGTCTCCATTTCCCCGTTTGATCAAGAAAGCAAACTTAAATCAGCTTTTTATTAATTATTGATGAAATGCATTTAGTGAGACCTTCAGGTGGTCAGTAACTAATTCTTCCAGGAGGTATGGTTCTGGGGAAAGAGGCCTTGAAATATTAATTCTTGGCCCTGACACTTCCTCCCTACAAGTACTTCACTTCTCAGATCCTATTTCCTTGTCTGGGGAAATGGAGGTGGTGTTGCCTCACCTCAATATGATAAAACTATGTAAAATACTAGACATATGACTTGGGACATGATAATTATTTAATGGTTATTGGCTCCTTTTACAACAAGCACACCAGTGAAGTCTCTTCTGGAGTCCCCCAACAAATAGACTAGAATAGAGATCTTGATGTGAAGCTCAGTTCTCTTTTAACAATATTATCATCTTTAATTTAGCGGAAAAGGTGGAGTGAGGAAGGAAGTCAAGAAAGGGTGTAGAACCATAAAAGGCAGAAGGCAAAGGGAACGTTCCCAAGAAAATGCAAAGCAGTCCATTGGGTGTGAGAATGTTCTTGGGGTAAGAACATAGATACAACATATTATGCGTCATCCTTAGAGTTCTATTGTCTGTAATTTATACAAATAATTTAATCTACATAATGGTTTATGTGTGTGTGCTGTTTTTTATTTACCTTTTAGGGATCATTGGGTAAGATTAATCACTTCACTTAATCACTTAATCCCCGTTATTCATCAATTTACTCGAGCGGGTGCCAGTAACGTCTCCATTCATCCCAGTTGCGTGCTAGCATAGCCCAATGGTATCTGTTCGTTCTAGGAACATGCAGAGCCTCAAACCGATCATTCAGGGTCTTGACGAAGAAGTCCGACCATCTTGTAGGTGGGCGTCCACGTGATCTTTTGATGTTCCGTGGAATCTAATCAGTAATGGCTCTAGTCCAGCGGTTGTCTGTAAACCTCATTATGTGTCCAGCCCATCTGATTTTTGATGTCTTGGCAAATGAGACAGCGTCCCTGATTCTTGAGCGTTGACGAAGATCAGAACTCCGGATTCTAGCTCTCATTAGAGTGAATTGTGATATTCCAAGCATAGCTCTTTCGATTCCTCTTTGAGAGACCCGAATAGCATTCTCATCCTGTTTTCGTAGGGTCCAGGTCTCTGAGGCATATGTTAATGCAGGAAGAACAGTGGAATCAAGATGTGCTCGTAGCTGGAGGTTCTTTGTCCTTTTAGTTATTTCTTCAACGTTCTTGAAGGCATTCCAAGCCGCTCTCTTCCTCCTGTGCAACTCAGGTGCCAGGTCATTCATCATGTTGATTTCTCGACCTAGGTATATATAACTGTTGCATTCGGAGATGGTGGTTCCGTTGAGAGCGAATGGAGCGTCAGGAACAAGGCTGTTTCTCATAAACATTGTCTTCGTAAGATTCAGCTGTAGTCCGACCTTTCCACATTCACGGTCAAAGTTGTTCAGCATTTGTGCCGCTTGGCTGATGTTTGGTATTATTAGAACGATGTCATCAGCAAAGCGGAGGTGGTGTAGTTGCCGACCATCTATCTTCACTCCCATGCTTTCCCATTCCAGTCGTTGCATGATGTTCTCGAGGGTGGCACTGAAGAGTTTTGGTGAAATGGTATCACCCTGCCGAACCCCTCTCTTGATATGGATGATTACTTCTTTGTAGAATGGTGAGATCTTGGTAGTGAATCTGCAATAGAGCTCACGAAGGATCCTGATGTATTGAGTTTGTACGCCCTGATTGGCGAGGGCTTCCATGACCGCTTCCGTCTCAACAGAATCAAAGGCTTTCTTTAAATCAATAAACATTAGACAGAGTGGCATCTTGAACTCCCGAGAAACCTCAATGAGCTTAGTAATCGTGTGGATATGGTCGATGGTACTGAATCCTTTTCGGAATCCGGCTTGTTCACATAGTTGTCCTTCATCTAGTGTTCTGCTAATCCTATTCAGGATGACTCGAGTGAACAGTTTGTAAACGATAGACAATAGGCAGATTGGGCAATAGTTGCCAATGTCGTGGATTTCTCCCTTCTTGTATAGTAGTATAGTCCTGCTGGTTTTCCATTGGGATGGAAACTTGCATTCAGACAGGTAGCATGTGAAGAGCCGAGCCAATATATTGATGAGTACTGATGGTAAGTTCTTCAGGTGTTCAGGTCTGATCTTGTCTGGGCCAGGTGCTCTTTGTTTCTTTACCGACGAGATGGCATGTTGGATTTCGGAAGGGAGAACATTGGGAACGACATATCCATCATGTGGTATGTGGTATGTGGGCAAGTGGACATGGCTATTAAAGAGATCTGAGTAGAAGTCATGAATAATCTTCTCCATTACCCTTCTGGAAGATGTGATAGATCCATCATGATGTCGGAGGGCAGTCATCTTGGTTTTGTAGTTGGTGAAGGACAGGCGGGCATTACGAATGCTTTTCCCAGCTTCTGCTGCATCTACCAGTACTGCTGCTCTCCTGTTTTTGAGGTCATCTTTGATGGCTTCTCTGCACTGTTTTGCCAGTTCGAATGTTCGCTTGTGGTTGCCTGAGGCATGTGCCAAGCCACGTTGGCGAATAAGTTCAAGAGTGTTCGAAGAAAGGCGGTTTTTTGTGGTTATCTCTCTCTTGGCATTCCTCGCACAATCATGGAGGTGCTGAATCATTCGATCGTATTCCTCATCAATGTTGTCAAATGACGGCATCTTCCCATGTTGCTGCAACAGAGCCAAAGAGCTCCCAGTTGGTGGTCGTTCTGGGAGTCCTCTTCTTAAACCTTGCATTCTTTTCTCCTAGTTCTGTGAGGTAGAATTTTGCACGAAGAAGACGGTGGTCTGATCCCGTTTGGAATTTTGGGACAATAGCAACATCGGTTAGGCAAAACCGCCGATTGAATATGATGTAGTCTATTTCATTGTGGAACCGTCCATCAGGAGACTCCCATGTCCAATGTTTAGATTCAGCCTTTTGGAACTGTGAGTTACCATGGAAGGTTTTGGTTGACATAATGAACTCAGACAGTCTGTCACCCTGTTCGTTCCATTCTAGGCCATGGGTCCTGTTGTGGAGTTCATCGACTGATCTTCTTGGTCCTATCTTGGCATTAAAATCACCGACAATGATCTTGTAGAAAGAAGGTGTGATCTTCTTTATAGAACTTCTCCAGCTCCATGTAGAACTTCTCAGTTTCTCTTTCACCATAACTGAATGTTGGTGCATAGACAACAAAGATAGAAACTGCCGGTAGTGAGCCACATCTATTCAAGTGTAATCGTCCGATTCGGGTTGTTAGGCATTCGAATGAATCAATGCTCGTGGCTAAGTTTGTGTTGACAAGGATACCGCACCACCGACGCCTCTGTTATCACATGTTCCAAGGAACAGTTCTTCTCCAGTGTCGAAAATGGCATGATGAGATTGATGTCTTCTCGTTTCGGTCAGACCAATGATGTCGTACTTGATCTTTCGTGCTTGTACCATAAGGTCTTCAATGGATGCAGCAGATACCAGCGTACGAGCATTAAAAGTACAGACAATCATTTTTGTTTTTTTTCGTTTTGGCAGCCTATTTCTTTTTTTTTTCCCCTTTATTGTATTTTATTTTTTTTAAAGTTGTAGATTTACAATTTTTTGTGCTTTGGTTTCAATTATACAATGATCAGATACCCATCCCTCCACCAGTGCCCATTTTCCACCACCATGGATAATATCCCTCCCACCCCCATCCTCCCATCCCCCCCTGTCTCTGTGGCAGGTTGGCAGCCTATTTCTGCCTTGGTATTTTATCAGCCTTTCCTTCCATATCCGTCTCGACTCTGCCATATTCAGGGTTAGGGGAATGAGATCCATTTATTACTGGATTTGGCATATCAATTTGGTCTATTTGGCATAGACCACGGATAGCTTGCCAGGCTCTGCCATGCGGGTGGGATTTAAAGATACCCTGAAAACTTAGAGAAAAGTAAATAAATAGTCGCGTGGCCGCGAAGCTTGGGTAAGATTAACATCTTATAATAGACTATTGTTAACAATAAGTGTAATAAAAAGCACTAAATAAAAATCTATCATTTATCAACTATTTTAATTCTTTTTTGTGAAGATAGCCACACCTGAGGATGTTTGATGGCCACTTCCAGTCATGCTGAGGACCAAATCCAGATCACATGAATGCAAAGCATGTGCTCCAGTCCTTAATTAATTAACTAATTAAAATAACTTTTAATGATTTTAATCATTAATGAGGGCTATCTCCCTGGCCCTCAATTTTTAACTCAGTGTGTTATATATAATTGCATTCAAGTGTTGTAAAATCAAAATAAAAGTAATTGTAAATACTTTTCTTTGAGCAAATGAGTAGTGCTGGCCTAGAGCAAGAGTACAGAAGGTAGGGTATTTGCCTTGTACATGGATGACTCTGGTTCATCCTTGGAAACTCATAATGTCCCCTAGGCACCGCCAGGAGTAATTCATGAGCACAGAGCCAGGAGTTACCCCTGAGCACCTACTGGGTGCAACCCAAAAACAAAGAAAAAAAATGAGTAGTGTTTAAGGAAAGTCAACTTGCCAGAAATTCTGTTTGACACTTTTAGTCCTTGCGTAAACCAAGTTACTGGTTTTAGTTACTGATTTCACTCATCTTGGTATAATCTAAATCCATGCATTTTGTTGTAAATTTCATAATTTTGTTCTTTCTTAGAGCTGCATTGTATTGCATTGTGTATGCAAACCAGTCTTTTTGTTTGTTTGTTTTTGGACCGCACCTGGTGGTGACTGGGACTTTTGGCTCTGCACTCAGGGATCACTCCTGGTGGGCCTGGGGGGACCACGTGGGGTGCCTGGCATCAAATTCAGTTGCATGCAAGACAAATGCCCTACTATCACTTCTGCCCTAATATACCACAACTTTTTTTTTGGCTTTTTGGGTCACACCCAGCAATGCTCAGGGGTTGCTTCTGGCTCTGCAATCAGGAATTACTCCTGGCGGTGCTCGGGGGACCATATGGGATGCTGGAAATCGAACCTGAGTCTACCACATGCAAGACAAACGTCCTATCTGCTGTGCTATCACTCCAGCCCCTATACTACAACTTCTTGATCCATTCATCTGTTATTAGACATTTGTGTATTTCCATATCTTGGCCATTGTACTAAGTGTGCTGATGAACATAGTTGTACATATATCTTTTCAAATGAATGTTTTTGTGTTTTGGAGATAGATATCAAGAAGTATATTGTTAGGTTATATGGTGAAAACAGAGAGAAAGGAATAGATGCTGAATGATTTTCCTTATGTGTGTGACTTTATGATAAGTTGGCAAGGCAGCAACAAAGGTCCAAAGGCAACAAAATGGGAGAACTGATCCATATTGCTGAGGTGGAAAGTGTAAAAAGGAGGAGTGTTGGTGTCCTTGGGTAAAAAGGTGTGAAAAGGAGGGGTTTTGGTGTCCTTGGGTACATTGGTATGGATGTGGTGTTGGAATTATGTGCATGAGAAATTACTATTAATAGTATTGTCAACCACAGAATCTCAAATCAATACAAAAGGAGAAAAAGAAAGAAACTGGTGAGCGATCTTGATCTCCCCTATTCCCAGCTGTGTGATTTGACTCTTAATTTCAGCGTTAGCTGATTATTTGGGGCTTGCTCATGTTTGCATTGCTGACTGATCCTCCTAATATATGTCCCCCACTCCCACATGCATGGGGCTGGAAACGCGTCTAGGAAGAGGTACAGAATAAGTGCTAGGAGAACTAATTAGGTTAACACACTTAGTGTTCAGGACCTGTGAGCTACCTGAGGTCACAGAGCTAGTAAGTAGCAAAGCTAGGATTCAAACTTGAAATTGAATGTGTAGATGGTATATTAGAGTTAAACAAAGAAGAAGGGTGTGAGGTGGACTCTAGTTAAATTGCGTGCTAAGCACCACCATGTATTTCTCAAAGCAGTTGGAAACTCTCAGCCTCATAATTACTCAGGGTTCTGTTAAGAGGTGTTCCTCTGGGTGTCCTTCTAGGCTAACTGAATCACAGTGCCTAATCATGAGGCCCAGAGAACTGCAGTGTAGCACACATACCAGGAGAGGTCTTTTAAGTTTGAAATTGCTCCCCAGAAGTGTTTAAAGCATTTGAGATTAGTTGATGTTCATAGATAGACTGGAACATAATTGAGATCAAAGAGATCACAGATTTTCAGGGACTTTGAAAGAGTTGGATGATTAATTTTTATGGAGTGACACACTAGAAAAGTGCATTTTCACATTTGGTCATAACAGTGATTAGAAGTGAGTAAGGAAATATAATAGGAAAATTATATAAATATTTTCAGATTTGTATTTTTCTGATGTGACCTTCACTTAAGAATTCTTATACAGCACTCGCTTTGGCAGCACATATACTAAGATTGGAACGGTACAGAGAAGAATAGCATGGCCCTGTGCAAGAATTACACACAAGGATTCTTTGGTTTTTTTTTCTTTAGATTTTTAAAAAATTAATTTTATTGAATCACCATGAGATAGTTACAAACTTTCATGTTTGGGTTACAATCACACAATGATCAAACACCCATCCCTCCACCAGTGCACATTCCCCACCACCAACATCCCCGGTATAACCCCTTTCCCACCCTCTCTCTGCCTCCATGGCAGGTATGATTCCCCATAATCTCTCTCTACTTTTAGGCATTATGGTTTGCAATACAGACCCTGAGAGATTATTATGTCTGGTCCTTTATCTACTTTCTGTACACATCTCCCATCCTGACCGATTCCTCAAGCCATCTTTTTCTTAGTGATCCTTTGTCTATTCCAGCTGCCTTCTCCCCTTTGCTCATGACACAGGCTTCCAGCTATGGAGCAATCTATCTGTCCCGTGTGTCTACTGTCCTTAGGTGTCAGCTTCATGTTATGTTGTTTTATACTCCACAAATGACTGCAGTCCTTCTATGTCTGGTCTTCTCTTTCTGACTCATTTCACTTAGCATGATACTCTCCATGTCTATTCATTTATAAGCAAAGTTCATGACTTCATTTCTCCTGACAGCTGCATAGTATTCCATTATGTAGATGTGACAAAGTTTCTTCAACCAGTCATCTGTTGGAGGGTACTCGGGTTGTTTCCAGATTTTGGCTATTATGAACAGTGCTGCAATGAACATATAGGTACAGATGTCATTTCTACTGTGCTTTTTTGCATCCTCAGAATATATTCCCAGAAGTGGGATCATATGGCAGCTCAATTTCTAGTTTTTGAAGGACACACAAAGATCCTTATACTGGGGGCCAGAGACATAGTACAGCAGGTAGGAGGTTTGCCTTGCATGTGACTGACCTTAGTTCAATGGCCAGCACCCCATATGGTCCTGGAGCCGACTACAAATGATTCCTGAGCACAGAGCCAGGAGTAACCCTGGAGTATCATTCATTAGATGTAGCTCCAAAGTAATAACAACCAAAAAAAAAAAAAAAAGAAAACCTAAAGAATTCCTGTACCTGAAATAAAAGAGGACATGAGGAAATGGAAAGATATCCCCTGCTCATGGGTCGGGAGACTTAACATTGTCAAAATGGCAATACTACCGAAAGCATTGTATAAATTCAATGCAATGCCTATTAGGATACCCATGACATTCTTCAAAGAAATGGAGCAAACACTCTTGAAATTTATATGGAACAATAAGCCCCCACGAATAGCTAAAGCAATTCTTGGGAAAAAGAAAATGGGAGGAATCAACCTCCCGAACTTCAAACTGTACTACAAAGCAGTAATAATTAAAACAGCATGGTACTGGAACAAAGGCAGAACTGCAGACCAATGGAACAGGGTTGAATACACTGACATCTCTCCTCAATCATATGCTCATCTAATCTTTGATAAAGGTGCAAGTAATGTGAAGTGGAGTAAGGAAAGCCTCTTTAATAAATTGTGTTGGCATCACTGGACGGCTACATGCAAAAAAATAGGCTCAGAACTCTGCCTAACACCATGTACAAAAGTAAGATCAAAATGGATTAAAGACCTCAACATCAGACCAGAAACCATAAGGTACATTGAAGATAAAATTGGCAAAACCCTCCATGACATTGAAGCTAATGGTATCTTCAAAGATGCCACGCCACTGGCCGAGCAAGTGAAAACAGAGATAGATAAATGGGACTATCTTAAACTAAGAAGCTTCTGCACCTCCAAAGAAACAGTGACCAAAATACAAAGACAGTCTACAGAATGGGAAAGGATATTCACCGAATACACATCTGACAAGGGGTTGATATCCAGGATATACAAAATACTGGTTAAACTCCACAAGAAGAAAACATCCAACCCCATCCAAAAATGGGGCAATGAAATGAACAGAAACTTTCTCAAAGAAGAAATCCGAATGGCAAAAAGCACATGAGAAAATGCTCTACATCATTAATCATCAGGGAGATGCAGATCAAAACCACAATGAGATACCATCTCACACCTCAGAGACTGGCCCACATTCAAAAGAACAAAAGCAACCGATGCTGGCGTGGATGTGGCGAGAAAGGGACACTCCTTCACTGTTGGTGGGAATGTCCACTGGTTCAGCCCTTCTGGAAAACAGTATGGACGATTCTCAAAAAATTAGAAATTGAGCTCCCATTTGACACAGCAATACCACTCCTGGGAATATATCCCAGAGAGGCAAAAATGTGTAGTCGAAGTGACATCTGCACTTGTTTGTTCATTGCAGCACTCTTTACAATAGCCAGAAACTGGAAGAAACCTGAATGCCCAAGAACAGATGACTGGTTAAAGAAACTTTGGTACATCTATACAATGGAGTACTATGTAGCTCTTAGAAAAGATGAAGTCATGAAATTTACATACAAGTGGTACAATATGGAAAGTATCATGCTAAGCGAAATGAGTCAGAAAGAGAGGGATAGACATAGAAAGATTGCATTCATCTGGGGGATATAAAGTAACAAAGTATGAGATTAATACCCAAGAATAGCTGAGATCAGCTATAACTTAGAGGCCAGCCGGGTATCCTAGTGGAAAGGGCAGTTCAGATAGAGAAGGGAGCACCAAATAAAGGATGTTTGGAGGATCCTCCCAGGAGGGGAGATGCATGTCGAAAGTAGACTATGGACTGAACATGTTTGCCACTCAATGCCTCTTTTGCAGACCACAACACCCAAAAGGAGAGAGAGAACACAGGGGATTGCCCTGCCACAGAGACAGGGGGGATGGGGGGATGGGGGTGGGAGGGATATTATCCATGGTGGTGGAAAATGGGCACTGGTGGAGGGATGGGTATCTGATCATTGTATAATTGAAACCAAAGCACAAAAAATTGTAAATCTACAACTTTAAAAAAAATAAAATAAAATAAAGGGAAAAAAATAAAAGAATTCCTGTACCTGATAAAAGGAAATTAAGTTAAAAAATTTTAATGTAGAAAAAGCTACAGCTGTTGATAAAATTCTAGAATTAAAAGTGATTTGGTAACAAAGTTGCAATATTAAAACAAACAGATCTAGAAAATCAAGTTACGTGACCACTGCTACATTTGATTGCAGGGTTGTGAAGTCCTTGGTTAAGAATTTATTGAGAGGATTGTAGCTGTAGGAGTCCAGAGACGTCAGGATGTATGGTCTGGGCTAAAGAGTCCACAGGGCAGCGGCTGTGGGTAGTGGGTGTGGCTGCCTGGACTTCCGAAAGTTGTGGGGGTTGGGGGAGGCTACACCCCCTGACTCTGATTAAAAACACCTGCGTTCTCAGCCTGGGCACTGGGTATCTGGAATTATTTGCAGACTGATCCTCTGCAGAGAGCATTCATGAAGCGGTGGAGCTGTGCCCTTGGTGTAGATGTTATGGTGGGGTGAGGGGACTGCCTCCAGAGTTCCGTCTAGGTGGGTATTCATTCCCCCAGCCTCCCATGGGCGCTCTCGGGCGTTCAGCTTCGGGCACTGGTGATTCCACAAAGTTTAGCTGCTTGGTGTGCATCTCCTGGGAGATTTAGTCAGAGTTTGCTGGAGCTGGCCGGTGTGTGAGTGGACATGGGGTGGTTGCCAAGGAAATTTTTTAAAGAGAAAAACCTTTATCCAGTTATCGACTTCAATCTGTCACGTTATTTGTATTTTATTTTACCTTACTTTATTCCGTGGTGCTCCCAGCTCAGCAGAGCTTAGTGACTCTCTCCCAGAGATGCTGACCTAGAAATTTCTATGCTAGGGGACCAGCAGAGCTACATCCAGCTGTGCTCAGGGTCCAGGCAATTCCAGGCATGGAGCCCAAGGCCTTGTGTTTGCTGGACTCGTGTCTCCTGAGTTCTCTTGAGCTAGCTCCTCTGCCCCTGTCAATATTTTTTATTTAAAATTGAAAAAAAAATTTTTTTTTTGGTTTTAGGATGGAGGGATTGAACCCAGGTCGACTGTTTGCAAGGCAAGAGTCCTATTCCCTGTACTATTGCTCAGTCTCTGCCAAGTTGTTTTTAAAATCAAAGGATACTTTGCATTGTAGAGTTTTCACATTGTGTGAAAATCTACAATCTTACTGGAACCTTACCACAAACATTTGAGACAGCTGGGACAGGCACTCTAGCTATGAAGGAATTGAGGGTCATTGTGGTGACAATAACCACTGAGGTCAGCTCTTGAATTGGCTGTATGCTGTCACAGCAGAACAATCTCAGGGAGGGTAAGAGGGGTAAGAGGCATGCTTTTGGTCTTTGATGTAAGTGACAGTGGCTCGGGTTCTTCCTTCACATCAAAGGGCCAAATTACTTGGTACTGTCATTTCCCAGTAGGAAGGCCATGAAGCCCAGTGGTGGGTTGCTGAACAGGGAGATTGGGAGTGTTTGGTAACCTGATGAGATGACTGCCATGCTCTTTACATACTACCAGAAAGACACAGAATTTAAGATTTCTCCATAGATAATCTATACAGAGTAGTTGATGGCAGTCCCCCCCACCCCCGCCCCAGCCCTTTCTGCTGAGGGAATTCTATCCCTTCAAGGACCCTTTTGAGTAGAGATGGACAGCTCAGAGGGCCTCTCTCTCTCTCTCTCTCTCTCTCTCTCTCTCTCTCTCTCTCAACCTCTCTCCCTCTCTCTCACACATACACACTTTGCCATGCACAAACACTCTCAGTCATTCACGTACAACTCCTCCTCTCTCACACACAAATTCTCCCATACATACTCTTATCTGCTTACTCTCTAACATATAACACACTCACGCACACACTATCTCACACATACTCATACATACTCTCACACACACTCCACACACACTCACATACTTTCTCTTTTTTTTCTCTCACATACACATGCACACTTTCTCTCCTCATACCTACTATTTTTTGAGTGCACTCTTAGAAAAACAAACCTTACTAAGCATATTCTGGAGCATACTAGAACAATCCATCAATTGCATCAGAAGTCCACCTTCAATAGCAGGCTCTTTTCTTTAAGCTTTGCTCCCTAACTCCTTGTTTTCCCCACTTTACAGATTTCAGGTATTTTATCAGGTTTGGTTTTTCTCTGTTACTGTTTTCTTTCAGTTAGAGTGCGGACCTCTTTTACTAATGTTAGATCTTCCAAACAAACCACAGTAAACCCTAAGACACAATGGGAAAGAGTGAATTATTAGACTTGTGCAGATTTGCTCGAGCGGGCCCAGTAACGTCTCCATTGGAGACTTTGTTGTTACTGTGTCTGGCATATCGAACACGTCACGGGGAACTTGCCAGGCTCTGCCGTGCGGGCGAGATACTCTCGGTAGCTTGCCGGGCTCTCTGAGAGGGGCGGAGGAATCGAACTCGGGTCGGCCATGTTGCCTGCGTGCAAGGCAAATGCCCTAAATCTATATGCTCAAACTTCTTGCCATGGTTGTGTGTTTTACTCACAATGAAATGCTCTAAGAGTTGGGTGGAGCTTAGGGCCGTGTTGTTTGAAGATGACATGGAAGGACTGTTTGGAAAAAACAGTCTTCTACAGTTCTTTAGCCCAGTCTGACTGTATTTGGGAAAACAAACTATGTACAGTTTGGGGACTATTCAATTAGTTCCTGCACTCTCACCCCTTAATATGTAGCATATTCTTCCAGTTCAGGAGACAAGAAGTGTTACCAATATGAGGGCATCTTTTCAGAATAAAACTTCTGTTCTGAAGAAAATATTAATCTTAGCCCTAAATGTATATATATATTGCTGTATATTTCCATGTACGAATTTTATTATGTGCTGATGCTGTTTGGAAGGCATGAAGTGAGTTTTTTGATGATTGGAAAAGTGTGAAAATATTGTATTCATTATGTATACCTTATATGGTAAAGAATTGATAGAAGCTAATATTTATTGAGTCCTTTATATGGCAGTTAAAACATTCTTTATGGACCTATGAGATAATGTTATTTTTTAATGCTTTCTATATCAGAGGCACTGAAACTTGTCGAATTATCCAAGGCTACACAGCTAGTGAATATGAGAAAATGTTGGGGGTGGGATTTGAAACCTGTTCTTTTTTTTTCTTTTTGGATCACACCCGGTGATGCACAGGGGTTACTCCTGGCTTTGCACTCAGGAATTATGCCTGGCAGTGCTTGGGGGACCATATGGGATGCTGGGAATTGAACCCGGTCAACCGCGTGCAAGGCAGACGCCCTACCCGTTGTGCTATTGCTCCAGTCCCTGAAACCTCTTCTTCAGCATTGTGCTGAACTGCCTGGTGCAGTAGAGGTTAAAGTAGGTGAAATAAAAATGTGTTCAATTCCCAAGGGGGCAGGTTTCGGATGGGAGGGAAAATGGTGACATCGGTGGAGGGAAGGTCATACTGGTGATGTTGGAACACTAAATACCTGAAACGACTGTATAATGAAGAACTTCGTAAATCACAGTGTTTTTAATAAAATTTTTTAAAAAATGTGGCCAATTTCCTGCTGTCATGGGAAGTCATAGTATATGAAGAAAAAAATGTTGTTAAAGTTTCCAGAAATATGTTTTATAGTTATCCTCTATTATTTAAGTAGTAGTCTAAATATGATCATAAATAAACCCTGATATATTAACTATAGGTAATAGTTTTACTCAGCTGAATCAGGTATTTCTGCTTGGTTAAAGTTGAAATAGAATATCTATCAATCATTTCTCTGTCTCTCCATCTATATCATTATATGAATTGTGAAACAAGGTAATTGCAATATAAAGAAAAACTTGAAGTAACAGACTCCTGAACTATCACTTATGTTGGTATTTGTGTATCTTTCTCATTCTGAAGTCTATGTGCATGATGTGATTTTTTCCCCCCTTTAATTAGGCTTATAGGATTGAGTAATTAAGCATGTAAGGATTCTTGTTAAGCTGAACCAGTAGGGGCTTTGCTCAAGGCTGGGGAAGAACTTAGACATGCAAGGTGAGACATGAGGCTTGCTCAGATGTCCAGGGTGGCAGAACTTTTGTTAATTGGATTCAGGAGGATTCTTACTAAAGTTGAGTTTTGTGGGCCAGCATAGGATTAGCAGAGAAGACCAAGCTTGCACCCTGGTTGAGAGGAGGTGCCAGAGAAGAATCTCTGTTAAGTTGATTTTATCAGAACCAGTGAGACTATTTATTTTTGCTTATTTTGGACCACACCTGGGCATATTCAGGGCTTACTCCTGGCTCTGCACTCTGGGATCACTTCTGGCCATGCTCAGGGCACCCTATAAGATGCTGGGAATCGAACCTGGGTTGGCAGCATGCAAGGCAAATGCCCTCTCCACTGTACTACCTCTCCTGCCCAAGGGAACAAGTCTAGACTTCTTTGAATCTCTTTCTCAAGGCTATCAGTTAGAATCAGCATTCATTCTCCTTTCATGCTAAGTTCGCTAGATGCCTCTATGCTTTAATTCTTGGTGCTGGTGCCTGTGCTCCAGAACTAGTTATTTCAGCTGGGAACCACTTAGCTCACAGTGTAAGTACTGAGAGTGAAGGAAAAGATAAAAGGCCCTCTGACATCAGAGTTTTGTTCCTGGTTGTGCTTCTAGTTTGTTAGAGGTTTAGAGCACTGATCCTCTGGAGCTGTCAGGCCGGACCCAGAGGGCAGGCAGCATTTGAAAGAAAACATTCTCATCCTCCTGAGCCTGGGCAAAGTGTAGGGTTTCAGGCTCCCATTCATCTCTGGGCTCTGTAGATGCACACAGACAGTGATTACCTCCCAGGTTCATAAGCTCACTCTTCATTGTTCACCTACTCCTGCGTGCCTCTTAGGCTCATTCTGGTTTTGAGAAGGGTGTTCTGAGCACATCATATTGTTATTTGATTGGAACCCATTGTTTTTCCAAAGAAGGTAAACTTCACCCTATCTCTCTCCCTGTTCCTGATGCTCTGTCAATCTCTAGGGTCCCTAAGCTTCAGAGATTGTCTACTGTCCCACCTTCCCCTCTTTCCATCTCTTCCATGAGATGGAAAGATTGTCTTTCCATCCCCTGGAAGAGAATGGAAACTGGGATGGCTAAGGGTTGGGTGTTGGCTTAGGATCAATGAGACTGGCTAATTAAACTGTTCATATTTCTTAATAGCAAGTTTAAAGTTTTTTCTCATTGGTGTTCAGTATCATAAAACTTCCAAGCTTTATTGCTTTCTATATATGACACTCTCACCACTCCATCACCAAAATTCTCATGTCAGTCCACCACCAAAATGAGTCCTGCACTCTTTCCTCCCATCCCTGACCCTGTCTCCCTTCTCTCTGGTTGTCACCATAGTTTTCATCAAGTCTAGCAGCTACTTTGTAGAATAATATGTTTCAGTTTAAAAACAGTTGTTTGTATCAAAACAAACTTGTCAAAATGTTGGTCAGAATGGCCATCAAAATGTTACACAGTGGAGCCCAGAGCGATAGTAAAGCAGATATGGTGTTTGTCTTACACATGGCCAACCCAGGTCAAATCCTTGTATACCCCATATAGCCCTTTAAGCCCACCATGAGTGATCCCTGAGTGCAGACCAGGAGTAAGCCTTGAGTCCCACGAGGCATACCACTCGCTCTGCCCCCACTAAAAAATCATGCTTTTTGCCTGTTTTGTAGTGTTTCATAATATCCTGGCTAAATCCTTCCAAACTTATATTTTGAATTTCTTAGAAGGGCATGGGATCTCTCTCTCTTTCTCTTTATCTCCCTCTTTCCCCCACCCCTCTCGGTTCTAGACCATACACCAAGGTCGGAAGTGTGACCAAAGACCCTTCTCATACCTGCCCCTGAATAAAAATGTCCCAAACCTGCTCTTAGTTCCTGAATCCCAGATGGGAGGAAGGGAGGGAAGAGAGTTTGGGGAGAACTCGTCGATCTTAGATTCAATATATTCAATGTGTCCCGCCAGTCTTTATCAGCCTTGCCACTGTGAAGGAGCACTGAGTGTCTTGGCGAATTCCCAGGTCACACCACATGTGAAGGTCCCCTCTGGGCCTGGTCCAGCTCTCTAGGTGGGGCCGGAGGTGGTGAGAGCTGGGCCAAGCACAATTGGAGTCTCTGTCATGCTTCCTTCAGAATTTTCTGGTCCTTTGATTAAGAACCAGGCCCTGCCCACCTCAGGGGAAAGGGCTCTGCTGGGATTTTCACTCACCAGGTGACCTTAAAGTCCAGTAACCTGTAAGTCAGCCAGAAGAGTTTCTGCTTTTTCCGCTCTGTCACATTTTCCACAGCCACACTAATTGTGGACTCCCCAGGGACGGGAAGGAGACATGCGCCATTGTCACACCTGGGATGCTGGTTCCACTGGGCCAGTGAAGGAAAAGCCTATGAGTGTCGGGACCTCTGCTTTCATCCTACACCCCTCTTTAAGCTGTTTAGCAATAAAATAATTCCAAATATTAGCCGAGTCCTTTTTTTTCTTTAAGTTTTCTCAAAAAACAGTTTTTTAAATGGATGATTTGAATATACTTTGAAGGGACTAGGAAAACCTGTCACATTTCTTTGAACCTATTAAAAAAATTCTCAGGGGTTGAAGCAAAAGTGTAGCAGGTAGGGCATCTGCCTTGCATCTGGCTGACCTGGGTTCAATCCCCATATGATTCCCAATCACAGCCAGATATAATTCCTGAATACAGAGCTAAGAGTAACCCCTGAGCAACAAAATCCCAAACAAACAAAAATCTCAAGTTGCAGAAAATACATTACTTTAGAAGATCACATTTTCACTCTTTATTTCATGAATAGAATAATTTAATGTTTTAATGTGATGAATAGAGACGTTACTGGTGCCCGCTTGAGTACATCAATGAACAACGGGATGACAGTGATACAGCGAATGTGATAGTATCATGACTGTGAGTCAGTTTTGTGTTACTTGAGTTCTCTTGCCACAGCATCTCCACTTGCTCCTATGTTGAATAGGATACAGTGCCCTTTTGGATCTGTGAAGAAAGCCGTTATTACAATTTTATATAGCAAGAATAGCTGGAGGTTTAGCATCCAGCCATTCAGATTTATCTTTTTACCCTTTTTGTGAACTCTGAGTTTAATATGATGAAAATGAAAGGGAGGAAAATGCAAATATAAATGAGTTTATATTTCTACTGGTAAAGTCTGCACATTCACACGCATGTGTGAGGACACACACACAATCTTTGTTCAATGTTTGGGCACACATGGTATCAATGGGTTTTTATAGCTGGAAGATCATCTAGTGGTGGAAACCATATTGAAATGGCTTAATTATTTTATAAATACAATGCAATGTTGTGGCAAAAAATCAAACATTGTAGAATAATATTAAAAAGTGCCAGCAAACTATTGACATTCTGTTAACATTTTTTTTTTTATAATTTATTTATTTATTGAATCACTGTGGGAAAAGTTACAGAGCTTTCGGGTTTAGGTCTCAGTCATGTAGATACCAAACACATTTCCCTTTACCAATACTCATTTTTAACCCCGAACCCCAATAGACCCCCACCTCCCACCCCTCCCAATTCTTTGTGAGGCAGATGAGTTCTAGTTAATACTCTATCTACTTTGACTAGATAGATTATTTCGATAGAAGATGCACAATTATTGTTTAGAGTTTACGACCCACCCCTCCCCCAATCAGACATGCTGAAACAGCGTTGTGAAATGATTTGCTTTCTACAACTTGGTTTAAGAATAAGCGGCCGCGCGGTTTTGAATTTCTGCTATTTTACTTATTGACCCTGGAAGAATTTCTATTAAAAGTTAGCTAGTTAAGAGATTGGTTTCTGTGCCCTGGAGTCGTGGTCGTGCCGGAGAGCCGCTCGTGGGGGGCAGCTGGCAACCTCGGTGGGGCGTGGGGGACGGCCCACAAAGCCCCCCTTCCCATGAGGTCCCCGCCGCTCCCCCAAGCCCGGCTCAAACCTGCTTTCCACAAGGCTCCCGTGCGGCCGCCATCTTTCTTTCCAGAGAGGAGCGGGCGGGCCGGTCAACACCCTTCCCCCTCCGGGCAGCTTGGTGGCGCGGATCAACACAAGTCCATTTGCTTTTCTGCTCCAAGCGGCTGGTTCTCTGTGCTAAGTCCTTGTGCCTCTGGGGCCGTGGCCATGCCGGAGAGCCGCTCGTGGGGGGCAGCTGGCGACCTCGGTGGGGCGTGGGGGACGGCCCACAAAGCCCCCCTTCCCATGAGGTCCCCGCCGCTCCCCCGAGCCCGGCTCAAACCCGCTTTCCACAAGGCTCCCGTGCGGCCGCCATCTTTCTTTCCAGAGAGCTCTGTTAACATTTTGGTGAACTCTTTTTCTGTATTTGGTTTGGGGGACAGTCTCTGCCCTACACATAAAGTTGGATCATAGTTACATGCTTTTAAATAATGTAATTCTTTTCATTCAGCAATATTTTGATAGCATTTTATATCCATATAAATAATTAATATAAATATATATCATTATTTTAAATGAGTGCGTTTCTGTATGTAATTTACCTTTCACTTTCTAATTGATGGAATTTGAAGTTGTTTTCCGTTTGTATTATGAACAATTCTGTAATAAACAAAATCTTAGAATCTCTGATTTTTAATCAGAGTTATCGAGATAAATTTGCTCGAGCGGGCCCAGTAACGTCTCCATTGGAGACTTTATTGTTACTGTGCCTGGCATATCGAATACTCTCGGTAGCTTGCCGGGCTCTCCGAGAGGGGCGGAGGAATTGAACTCGGGTCGGCCATGTTGGCTGCGTGCAAGGCAAATGCCTTGTGATAGCACAGCGGGTAGGGCGTCTGCCTTGCACGCAGCCAACATGGCCGACCCGAGTTCGATTCCTCCGCCCCTCTCGGAGAGCCCGGCAAGCTACCGAGAGTATTGGATATGCCAGACACAGTAACAACAAAGTCTCCAATGGAGACGTTACTGGGCCCGCTCGAGCAAATCGATGATCAACGCGAGGGCCTTTATATATTTTATATATCGAGATAAAGGTCCTTATTGAAAGTTACAAGAAAATCTATCAACTTTCCTCTGGTTTTATTTATTTGCTTACTTACTTTTAATTGTGGTAAAATATACAGAAATTAGCATTTATATCATTTAACATTCAAAGTTCATTAGCTTCAAGTACACTCGTGTTGTACAAGCAGCACCCCTATCCATTCACAAAACCTTTTTCATCCTTCAAAATGAAAAACCTGGGGCTGGAGAGATAGTAGAACTGGTAGGGTGTTTGGTTGTATGAGGCTGACCCAGGCTTAATCTTCAGCATCCCATATGGTTTCCTGAGCACTTCTAGGAGTGAGTAATTTCTGAGTGCAGAGCTAGGGGAAAACCCTGAGTATCACCAAAACCAAAACAAAAACATGAAGAAAAATCCTGCCCTCTAAACACCAATTCCTATGACCCTCTTTCTCCAACTCCCTTTCTCCTGGTTGGCCAAGAATTGCTGGAGAGATCTGGGGTCCCCTGAGCACCACTGGGGAGGTCTCTCACCTCACTCCCTCACCCAGCAATTTATTCATTTGAGACTGAGTGATTTCCTAACATTTTTAAGATATTATTTTTAACATATTATTTTTCTTTCTGGGGGAAGGGGCACAGCTGGTGGTGCTTAAATATCATTTGTTTATTGTTTATTTATTATTATTTACTTATTATTTTTTCTGTAGTGCTTAGAGCACCATGTGGTGCTGGGGATCTCACAGGGCCCTCTGCAGGTAAATCACGTGCGCCAGCCACTAAACTCTTTCCCCTTTAATGTTATTTCATATCGATTCAGGATGCGCTCACATTTCCCTCCCAGTAATGGACTGGGCACGCCTTCCTAGTTACCTCAAGTTTCCCACTTCTAGATTCTGCTGTGCTGTCTGTTCACTTCTTCCTTCCTTTGTCGTTGCCTGCAAGTCACCCCGTGGCAGCTTCAGTGGACACTGTGATTCTGTCATTTTCCCGAGGGTCTCTTTGACACACGAGGGCAGGGGTGGCCATTTGCAGGTTTTAGAGACAGAAGAGAAAGGTCATACTAAACTCAGCTCAGCACTGAACCTAAAATGATTATGTAGCAAATAGTTTTCTCTGTGTGGGTGGTTATGCTACATATGATGGTGCTTTAGAGGCCCTGCAAGTGGCAGGGGTCAGAGGGAGGGCTCTGCCCTTGCCAACCCTCTTAGCTTTCTCCCTGGCCCAAACATCTGTTCTTTTCACATTTTTCTCTTGTGCTTTCTCTGCTGTTTTTCCTCTTCTCTTTTCTGTCTACTATCATCTTCCCTACTCCTCCAAATTTTTCTTACCCATTATGTGGAGTTTTTGCGTTCTCTTACAAAGAGTCTTACTCTTCCTCTAGTTAATATTCCGGGATTTGCCTTTCACAATGAGATACAATAAAGCCCAGAAATAAGTGTGCCAGGATGATGAAATTCAGATGAAACACAATTGATGTTTCACTCCCTCTGCTCTGACTAAATTGCCATCATTGCAGGTGTGGGGGAGTATGGTGGGTGAGCAAACTCTTTTGTGATCGTGTGGGACTGTGAAGCATTCCTGACTCTCACCAGCACACTCTGTCTCCCAGTCCAGAACCCTGGGACACAAAGGAGCAGCTCCAGAGTTGGGGTCTGCAAGCTGCCTTTTCCTGCTTCTCACACAGCCGGACCCTCTCAGTCCTGGTGAGCATCTTTGATCTGGATCTTTCTGCCTTTCCGTGTCAGGCAAGAAAAATCAAACATCCCCCAGGAGCATCTTCTGAGTGCCACGTGCATACACATTATACAGTAACCGGAAACCTTTCTGAAATATATTGCTTTTCATTAGCTCCACAATAATGCAACATCAGCATTTCATGCAATTGGATTTTATGGATTCCAGTTTTTGCTTGATAGAGGCACTTTATTGTAAACATCAATATGTTTTGCTGAATAAAAGGAAATCTACAGCCAACTCTGAATAGCACTTTTTTTAAAAAAATGTTTCTTGTCTTCTAGATATAGGAGACATTAATGGTATCTGGACAAATCCAGTTTTCTCCTCACTCTCTGTCCACCATTTGAACCTAAGTATGTTTATTTGAGAATATTTTTTTTATCCAGAGTTTGGTTCGTGGTACTCGAGAACTGAAGTGGAAAAGTTCATATGAGGGACCAGGAAAAAGTGCAGGAGAAACAGTGACTGTTATTAAGGTTCCATTTGGCTTTGCCTATGCTCTGATTTTTAACCTATGTGGAGTTTGCTTCTCATTTATTTTATATAAAATGAAGATACTAATCCCCGTAATGGCCATCTCATGGGGCTGGTGAGTTTATCAAAGGATTTAATGGACATGAAATTGTACTTTGAAAGCTATACTAAGCTACACAAGTGTACTGCTCAGGGCCCATACACAGCTAATGGACAAACGGGTTTAACAATAGGCTTCTGACTTTCATCTGCTCTTTGCAGTGGAACAGAGAGCCTGAAAACACTTATTTAAAAAGTCTTGGAATAATTGATGAGGCACAGCAAACAATTTTTAATTGCAGTGCTGAGCTTGCAAAGAAATAATGGAAACCTCATGGGGGGCCTTTGAAAGGGAAGTGGGGCTGCAGATGTTAAAAACTAACTTTAAAAAAGTGGGGACTGGGCTGGAGCAATAGTAAGTGGGTAGGGTGTTTGCCTTGCATGTGGCTGACTCGGGTTTAATTCCCAGCATCCCATATGGTCCCCCGAGCACTGCCAGGAATAATTCCTGAGTGCAAAGCCAGGAGAAACCCCTGTGCATTGCCAGGTGTGACCCCACGCCAAAAAAAGAAGCAAAAAAAAAATTGAGGACTGGAGCAATAGTACGGTGGGTAGGGTGCTTGCCTTGCATTTGGCCTCCTTGGATTCTATCCTCTGCATTTCATACAGTCCCCCAAGCCCCGCCAGAAGTGACCCCTGAATAAACCCTGTGCACCGCTAAGTGTGGCCCAAAAACCAAAAGTAAAATAACATTGAGGTCTTTTGTTTACAAAGTTATACATGCTTTGTGTATATAGCATTACAAACCAACATCTATCTATCTACTTATCTATCGTTATCGAACAGATAGGAAAGAAGTGTTGAGGAGGATGTGGAGAGAAGGAAACCCACAAACACTGTTGGTGGGTATGAAAACTGGTTTTACCCCTAGAGAAGTAATATGCAGATTCCCTGGAAAATTCCAAAAAAAAATCCCATGCTCTCCAGTTTTCCTATTACATAAATTTTCATTTCATTTCATTTCATCATCCTGTTATTCATCGATTGCCTCGAGCAGGCCCCAGTAACGTCTCTTTCATCCTAGCCCTGAGATTATATTCAAGGCTCTTTAGGAGAATGAGACCCATCATTGTTACTGGTATTTGGCATATTTGGTACGCCACGGGGAGTTTGCCAGACTCTGCCCTGTGGGCAGGCTACATTCGATAGCCTGCAAGTTTGTCTAAAGTAGGAGTGAGATAATAAGATGTCATAAAAAGATGTCCTGATAAGACATAACCGCGGCCACGTGGTTCCGGGAGCTGGATTTTATAGTCTCTGAGTCTTGGCCATTGATGGGATTTGGAGGATCTGGGTGGAGGATGCTCGACTCCAATCTGAGTAGGCTTGGAGATCTCGGCCCCGGAACCCGCGTGGCTTTGTCCCTCTGCCAATACCTTCATGTGTGCGGAGAGTGGTCTCAGCATGGTGGTGGCTGGTCCTGGAGGTCTTCGGCTGCCGGAGCCCTGGTCGGGGCGGGGAGGAAAGCCCAACCTGCTCCCCTCCAAGGGGCCCCGGCGAGGAACAGACAGGCGCGGGGGCAGAAGACTGCATTACATAAAAAAAACATAAAAAACCTATTATTTTTGAGAGATTTATGCAGCATTTATGCCATGTCCATGTCAGAATTATGCCTAATAGTTAGAAGGAAAATAATTTAGAAGCCAGGTTTTACCTGCAGGGGGAGACCCCAGGCTAGGGCTAGTGAGGGACGTGGAAGGTACCACATAAAAATTTCTAATGAATGTGCTAAAAGGAATTTTTCTACCAACAATAAGAACAATAACTATCTACTTATTTGAGTTTGGACTCAGGTAGAGAAATAGACCTGTCTTTTAAGTTTGCAGCTCTGCATATCTATTGGTATGTGTGTAAACAGAGAGTCATGGTACCTGGGGCTACTTCTATAATCTTGGATATTAGGAAATTCGGCTGCCGGAGCACTGGTCGGGGCGGGGAGGAAAGCTCAACCCTCTCCCCTCCAAGGGGCCCCGGTGAGGAACAGCCAGGCGTGGGGGCAGGAGACTGCACTGTTCTCGTCTGGGAGCTCGATTTTATAGTCTCTGAGTCTTGGCCGTTGATGGGATTACTCTGGCAGCCGAAGACCTCCAGGACCAGCCACCACCATGCTGAGACCACTCTCCGCACACATGAAGGTACTGGCAGAGGGACAAATCCACGCGGGTTCCGGGGCCAAGATCTCCAAGCCTACTCGGATTGGAGTTGAGCATCCTCCACCCAGATCCTCCAAATTCCAGTAGGCGGGAGTCACACCCACCACCTGGCCCCCTGGCGCCGTGTAATCCCATCAACGGCCAAGACTCAGAGACTATAAAATCCAGCTCCCAGAACCGCGTGGCCACATTTGCAGCCATGCGACATCTTATCAGGACATCTTTTTTATCTTATTATAGCACAGCGGGTAGGGCGTTTGCCTTACAAGCGGCCAACATGGCCGACCCGAGTTCGATTCCTCCGCCCCTCTCGGAGAGCCCGGCAAGCTACCGAGAGTATTCGATATGCCAGACACAGTAACAACAAAGTCTCCAATGGAGACGTTACTGGGCCCGCTCGAGCAAATCGACGATCAACGGGAGGGCCTTTACCTTTACCTTTACTTTGGACAAACTTGCAGGCTATCGAATGTAGCCTGCCCACAGGGCAGAGTCTGGCAAACTCCCCGTGGCGTACCAAATATGCCAAATACCAGTAACAATGATGGGTCTCATTCTCCTAAAGAGCCTTGAATATAATCTCAGGGCTAGGATGAAAGAGACGTTACTGGGGCCTGCTCGAGGCAATCGACGAATAACAGGATGATGAAATGAAATGAAATTAGGAAATAGATTTTACAATGTAGAATGTGTAAAACATGAGGGAGTATACATAACTATAATGTTCACTATATAGTAAATTTTGGTTAGTAGTTCCCTGAGTTCCAGGCAAAGGGAAAGGAGATTCTTTTTTTTTAAAATTTTTTTTTTATTAGTGAAACACCATGAGGTACAGTTGTAGATTTACAATTTTTTGTGCTTGGGTTTGATTATACAATGATCAGATACCCATCCCTCCACCAGTGCCCATTTTCCACCACCATGGATAATATCCCCCCCACCCCCATCCCCCCATCCCCCCCTGCCTCTGTGGCAGGGCAATCCCCTGTGTTCTCTCTCTCCTTTTGGGTGTTGTGGTCTGCAAAAGAGGCATTGAGTGGCAAACATGTTCAGTCCATAGTCCACTTTCGACATGCATCTCCCCTCCTGGGAGGATCCTCCAAACACCCTTTATTTGGTGTTCCCTTCTCTATCTGAGCTGCCCTTTCCTCTAGAATGCCCGACTGGCCACTAAGCTATGGAGTAATCCTCCTGGTGCTGATCTCAGCTATTCTTGGGTATTAATTTCATATTTTGTTACTTTATATCCCCCAGATGAATGCAATCTTTCTATGTCTATCCCTCTCTTTCTGACTCATTTAGCTTAGCATGATACTTTCCATGTTGTACCACTTGTATATTAATTTCATGACTTCATCTTTTCTAAGAGCTACATAGTACTCCATTGTGTAGATGTACCAAAGTTTCTTTAACCAGTCATCTGTTCTTGGTCATTCAGGTTTCTTCCAGTTTCTGGCTATTGTAAAGAGTGCTGCAATGAACAAACAAGTGCAGATGTCACTTCGACTATACTTTTTTGCCTCTCTGGGATATATGCCCAGGAGTGGTGTTGCTGTGTCAAATGGGAGCTCAATTTCTAATTTTTTGAGAATCGTCCATACTGTTTTCCAGAAGGGCTGAACCAGTCGACATTCCCACCAACAGTGAAGGAGTGTCCCTTTCTCACCACATCCGCACCAGCATCGGTTGCTTTTGTTCTTTTGAATGTGGGCCAGTCTCTGAGGTGTGAGATGGTATCTCATTGTGGTTTTGATCTGCATCTCCCTAATGATTAATGATGTAGAGCATTTTCTCATGTGCTTTTTTGCCATTTGGATTTCTTCTTTGAGAAAGTTTCTGTTCATTTCATTGCCCCATTTTTTGATGGGGTAGGATGTTTTCTTCTTGTGGAGTTTAACCAGTATTTTGTATATCCTGGATATCAACCCCTTGTCAGATGTGTATTCAGCGAATATCCAGGAAAGGAGATTCTTGCTAGAGAGATGGAACCTTAGCTCGGGCTTCAGAAGGACTTCCACAGATAAAGTCTTGCTAGAAGTTAAGATTCTATCTAAAATCGAACTCTTGGGTCAGAGAGATAGTACAGCAAGTAGAGTGCTTACTTTGCACACAGCTGACCCAGATTCAATTCCTGGCCCCCTATATGTTGCCTTGAGCCTTGCCAGGAGTGAACCTGAGTGCAGAACCAGGAGCAAGCACTGAGCACTGCTGGGATAATTCAGTCCAAAATAACAACAAGGAAAATCACACACTTTATTGTGTGGTTTTGGGGATCACATCTAGAAGTGCTCAGGGCTTAACATCTTGCTCTGTGCTCAGGATTACTTCTGGTGGCGCTCAGGGACCATATGTGGTTCCAGGAACCAAACTCAGGTCAGCCATTGCAAGGCAGGTACCTTAATCCTTATATTACCTCTCCAACCCATAAAATATTGCACACTTAATGTCTTCATCTGAGGTATTTTATTTATTTATTTATTTATTTATTTATTGCTTTTTTTGGGTCACACCCGGCGATGCACAGGGGTTACTCCTGGCTCATGCACTCAGGAGTCACTCCTGGCGGTGCTCAGGGGACTATATGGGATTCTGGGGATCAAACCCAGGTTGGCTGCGTGCAAAGGCACACACCCTACCCACTGTGCTATCGCTCCAGCCCCTTCTGAGGTATTTTATTTCATTTTATTTATTTATTTTTTTTCTGAGGTATTTTAAATAAGAAAAAAAGATAGAAATGTATGGAATGGTTTGAACCTATCTCTAAGGAAACATGCTCTAGTTTTTTCCCCCTGTTTTTCTTTTCTTTTTTTATTTATCGAATCACCATGAGAACATTTACAAAGCTTTCATGCTTTCATGTTCAAGTCTCGGTCATACAATGATCAAACACCCATCCCTTCACCATTCATGGTCTAGTTTTAATTTCTCTTTTCCTCGTTCACACTCACATAGACCCTTCTCTGTAAGTTGGCAGCATAGGATTAGATAACAACAAAACAAGGGATAGTAGGGGGAGTGGGTCAGAGAGATAGTACAGTGGGTAAGATGCTTGTCTTGCACACAGCCAACCCAGGTTCAATTATTGGATTCACATAGGGTCCCCCGAATCCACCAGGAGTGATCCCTGAGCACAGAGCCAGGAATAAGCCCTGAGCACTTCTGGGTATGGCCCCCAAACCAAACCAAGTCACAACAAAAAAGAACAAAGCACAGGACACTTATTGGTTGCTTGTATGAAGGCAGGAGGGCCAATGTTACAAGAGTGGTAAAGGAATTGTTGGGATGGAAAACAAGCCCACCCAATCCTGCTATTTTCTTTCTTCCTTTTTTTTTCCTTTTTTGGGTCATACCTGGCGATGCACAGGGGTTACTCTTGGCTCTGCACTCAGGAATTACTCCTGGCGGTGTTCAGGGGACCATATGGAATGCTGGGAATCGAACCTGGGTTGACCGCTTGCAAGGCAAACACCCTACCTGCTGTGCTATTGCTCCAGCCCCAGTCCTGCTATACTTTCTCCCATCCATGTCCCCCACACTTACGGAGTTTTTACTTGATAGGGTATTTGTCTGCTTCTCTCTCACCTGACAAAGACCAAAGAGCCCCCCAAAGCATCCACAGCCCCAGCGATGAAGCACATGGGCACAGAGACCATAGAGCATCATCGATGCCAGTGAGGGAACAAATCACAGCCATTGAAAATGAAGTGAAACACTAGTGTGGATGCTCTCATTCACAAACTCTCCCCTGCCCCCCGCCCCAATTATTTACTCCTTTTTAGGTGCAGGCACTTTCTTGTGCTTTGAGTTCGTAGAACAGACTTCTGAGGTAGGGACTACTCTTGTAATTCCAATTTGACCAATGAGAAAAGGGAAGCCTGCGGAGTACAGAGACGTGTCCAAGGTTAAGATCAGCTCATGGATGTAGGACTTGGCCCCAGCACTCACTCTGCAGCCCAGAGTTTGTCGTTGTGTTGATGTGTGCATAGGTAGAAAAGCATGTGGAGGGCTTGATGCAACCAGTGATTTGTGTGTTCTACTACTTTATCTTGATGGCTCACCTTCTTCACCTCTTCAGGATTAACCTTCGACAATCCCTGTTGATGTCCTGTGCCCATACTGTAGAAGTGTCAATTCTTGTCAGTTCCTAGACCATAAAATGGGGAGAGGAGGATGCAGGAGGTGTTCAGGAGTCAGGAAACTGAAGGCAGAAAGAAATGGATTTAGCATCAGGCAATTTTCACAGTCCAAGTGCCTTCAACTACTTATGTTATTCAATGAGAGAAACACCATCTTCACTGCATGAGAAACAGGATAAATTATGTGTATTAAATTGCTTCACAGACACCCTGGCACCCTTGTAAGCCCTAATAAGTAAGATGCCCAAGTCCAGAGAGTATAGCAGGGAGGGCATTTGCTGTATAGGTGTCTGACCCAAGGTTCGATCTCCAGCATCCCATATGGTTCGATCTCCAGCATCTCATATGATCCCCCAAACTCTGCCAGGAATAATTTCTGAGGGCAGAGCCAAGAATAATCCCTGAGTATCACCAGGTGGTGCATGTAGGCACACATACACACCCCACAAACAAACAAAATAAGATACACTGTTAGTACTTAATAATATGTACTCAAAGTAAAGTTGATTAGATAAAAACTTGAGGACCAGTGTGGTTAGTATCTTCCCATACTCTGCAGAAATGCTCAAATTTTCTTGTTTTTTTGTTTTTGTTGTTGCTTTTTTTTAGGGAAACATCCAGTAGTGCTCAGAGGTTATCCTGGCTCTGCACTCAAGAATTATTCTTGGAGGTGCTCGAGGGACCACAGAGGATGCCAGGAGCTGCATGTTAAGGCTAGCACCTACCTGCTTTAGCCTATTCCTGGCCCTGCTACAGCTCTTCTGATGAAAGCTAGTTATCCCTTCTGAGAAGGGAATGGTCACTTTAGCAGAACTTGTTTGTCTGTTCAGCTTGTTCTAGTTTCTACAGCTTCTCTTAGATTGGTGACTTACATGAGTGTCAGTTCAGGGGTTGCGTTTCCAGAGTGAGGAGTCTGAACACCCAAGGAACCTAAGGTGACCTGTTAGGGGCTATGAAAAATGAGAAATTTTTTTGTTTTCTCATCTTACTCTGTGTGTGTGTGTGTGTGTTTTGTGTGTGGTGTTGGAGATCAAACGCAGGTCACATATATGCAAGGCATATCCTTTTTGTTTTTGTGCATTTTGGGACACACCCAGTGATGCTCAGGGGTTACTCCTGGCACTGCAATCAGGAATTACTCCTGGCGGTGCTTGGGGGACCATATGGGATGCCGGGGATTGAACTCGGGTCAGCCGCGTGCAAAGCAAATGTCCTACCCTCTGTACTATCGCTCTGGCCCACAAGACATATCCTTTAGCCACATACCTAATCCATACATTTTTGACCTTATGAGGAGTTTTATAAAGATCATAATAGAACAGCAGGACATGCATATGATATATGTATATAGGTTTAATATGCATATACAGGGAATACATTTGAAAATATTTGCACTGGTTCAGATACACAGTTTTATTCCCTTTGAAGGCTGCTAGTCTGGGGGCCAAACAGGGTTTTCACCATCATTTTTTTCTGGTTCCTGCCAGTTAACCCAGGACAAGTAAATGGGAAACCTGTGTATGCTGGGACCTAAGGTGGGAATTTGATGCATTTATTGAACAACACTTGGGTGAAGTGAAGGTGAACTCTGAGTCAGAGGGAAGATATGAGTCACTGGTGACTTTGGTTTGGAAAGTATGTGTGAGTATCCTCAGCAGTAACTGATCAGGCACTTGTAAGGGTCTCTTTCATGGCCCTCCAAAGGCAAATGCAGCCTAGCAGAACGCTTATGAGCTCATCATCTTAGCCTATGATTCCATTTCTGAGACAAGCTTGAGTGCTTTTTAAATGCAGTGGAGTCACTCCATGACAAAACTACATTTTACCAACAGAGAAAAGCACTTTAAATGCCTTGATACTTTAGTGTTTTCCAAAACCACTATCTCCCTGAGACAAGAAACCCTCCATGGTAAATATGCGTGGGAACTGCAGGTAAAACATTAAACTGGCTTCCTCACTGCTGGACTTCTCAGATACTTTCTTCCAGATATGTGCATTGTGACTCCAGAAGCAGAATCCAGAAACATTTTCAGTGTTTTCCATTTGCCTCGATCAGAGAGCACCTGCTCTCTTTTTTCCTTTTCTTTTTGTTTTGCATATAACATCTCAATGGGACACACATATGAAGAAATGCAGGCTTAGAAAAGCAGACTGATTTTCCAAATGTCATGCCTTCAATATGAGGCAAGTTTGAGATCTGAGATAAGTTTTTTTTTTTTCATTTGTCCAATCACACAGCTAAACTGTGTGATTAAACCTGAGTGCGGGCACTTAAACCTGAGTGAGGTCGTCTTCTGCTGAGGGCTCATGCTGATGTTGGTGAGATAGATAAAAAACAGTTTGAATTTAGAGGCTATGCACAGTGTGCTGTGCTCCTCAGACAAGGGGACAACAAACCCCCCTGGGTCTAAAACTGAGGCCAGAATGGTAGTATGGCAAGTAGGGCATTCTCCTTTCACAAAGCTGACTTGGGTTTGATCCCCAGCATCACATATGGTCTGCCGAGCACCACCAAGAGTAATCCCTGAGTACCACTGGAATAAATAAATAAAAATTTAAAAATTAAGCTCTTCCAGGATTTTGACAAGTATCTGGTTTTTGTTTTTTGGGTTTTTGGGTCACACCTGGAGATGCTCAGGGGTTACTCCTGGCTCTGCACTCAGAAATTACTCCTGGTGGTGCTCAGGGGACCATATGGGGTGCTGGGGACTGAACCCGGGTTGGCCACGTGCAAGGCAAACATGTGATTCCTGCACGGTCACTCCGGCCCCAAGAAATATCTGTTTTGAAGGTGTAAGGATCCTGTGGAGTATTTGCAACTATCTGTTATTCCAAGCGTCCTACTTCTAGGAATTTGTTCTATGATTATTTTCCAATTTGGGGATGGGATTTAGGAGCAGCAGTGAGTGGGATCCTGGAAACTGCAGCTCACTTGCGAGAACCAGCTGTGTGTGTGTCCCTTCCTGACCTCAGTCAGTGACTCCGGAGAATAGCACGCCCTCTTCCATGACAGCACTTACTCTGGAAAAAGCACGTTCTCTGTCAGCTGTTGGACTTTCCTACTGTTGATAAAAGTGTTTACTATGTACAGTAATCAAGAATTGGATCAAAGCTAGATGTCTAGCAAGAGGACTTTTAAGAGTCATGTTCTGTCCTTGTTATATTTGAGAGAAAACATTCAGTTAGAGCCAGACACAGCAAGGGCCTTAGATAGATGTGTGAATGAGGCTTTTTGACCTGGAAAGAAATTTTGATCTTTTACAATTCGAATTTTAATTTATGACATATTTAAATATTTATATTAAATATTTACTTAATTTTTTGGTTCTTTTACAACACCTGGATCAAGTGCCCTGCCTGCTGTACCCCCCCTCTCTCTTTGGTCCCTCAAATTTTTATTTTTAAATGAGGACTTAGAGAGAAGATGCTTATATAAAAATAAAAAATATAATAAATAGTGATGTCAAAATAATGCTTCTTTTCTTGTCCTCCTTCTTCCATCTCTCCCTCCCTCCCTGACCTCCCTCCTTCTCTTATTCTTTCTTTCTTTCTTTCTTTCTTTCTTTCTTTCTTTCTTTCTTTCTTTTCTATTTAGTTATTTTTGGGGAACATCTAGCAATTCTCAGGGGTTATCCTTGACTCTGCACTCAGAAATTACTACTGAATGTTCGGGGGGACCATATGGGATATTGAGGATTAAACCGGCTTGACTATATGCAAGGCAAGCACCCCACCCACTGTACCTTCCCTCCTTTCCTTCTTTTTCCCTTCCCTCCTTACCTCCTTTCTTGTTCTCAGAGGTCATTGCTGGCTTTTTGCTCAATAATGACCCTTGGAAATGCTCAGGGGACCACATGTAGTTCTGGGAGTTTGAACCAGGGTTAGTTGCATGCAAAGCAAGTGTCTTAACCTCTGTACTATTTTTGCCCCCTCCTCTACTTACAATGGAATGCTTTTCTCCCCTAACTCAAAGTAAAATGTGATGAGATTAACTGGGTATTTACTCTAGAGTTATGACAGATGTATAAGGTGCTGTCACTCACATTTCTCTCTCTCTCTCTCTCTATGTTGAATAAAATACTATTTGAGAAATAAAGAAGATAAAGGCCACAAGCAAGATTAAAGAGATGACACTAAGTGGGTCCTTTCTGGCTCTTTCTTAAACCAAAAGGATTTTAAAAATCATTTTAATTGAGGTTTCAGGATTTATGATACTGCTAACTATACTTTTTGTGTACACATCAGGGAGTGAGCCTGTAGTTCATATGGGTGAACATAGAGGGGCCTGACATTTGTGCTTCCATTTTCTTTCTAACTTCTATTGCCTTGAGAGGAGTCAGCTGTCAGTCTAATGTTTGACACAGGTAATATTTCTTCTCGTTTTCTTTCATCTTAAAGATTTTCTCTTGGGCCTGGAGTGACAGCACAGTGGGGATGGTGTTTGCTTTACACATGGCTAACCCGGGTTCAATCTCTGGCATCCCATATGGTCCACCCATGCACCTCCAAGTGTTAATATCTGAGTGCAGAGCCAGGAGTAACCCCTGAGCATTGCTGGGTATGACCCAAAAATAAATAAGTTAAATAAAATAAAACTTGGATGTTTAAAAAATAATAATAAAATAAAATGGTGTTAATTTTCTTTTTTCTTTAGTTTATTGAGATGGTAATATTCTTTTTTAAAAAAATTTATTGAATCACCATGGGATAGTTACAAGCTTTCATGTTTGGGTTACAATCACACAATGATCAAATACCCATTCCTCCACCAGTGCACATTCCCCACCACCAATATCCCCGGTATACTCTCCTCTCCCACCTTCCCCTTGCCTACATGGCAGACAATATTCTCCATACTCTCTCTCTACTTTTGTGCATTATGGTTTGCAGTACAGATACTGAGAGGTTATTATGTTTGGTCCTTTTTCTACTTTCTGCACACATCTCCCATCCCGACCGATTCCTCCAGCCATCAATTTCTTAGTGTTCTTAGTGATCCCTTCTCTATTCCAGTTGCCTTCTCCCCTCCACTTATGAGACAGACTTCAGCTATGAAGCAGTCCTCCTGGCCCTTGTATGTACTGTCCTTGGGTGTCAGTCTCATGTCATGTTCTCTTATACTCCACAAATGAGTGCAGTCTATATCTGCGCCTCTCTTTCTGATTCATTTCACTTAGCATGATACTCTCCATGCCTATCCACTTATAAGCAAATTTCATGACTTCATCTCTCCTAACAGCTGCATAGTATTCTACTGTATAGATGTACCAAAGTTTCTTTAACCAGTCATCTGTTCTTGGGCACTTGGGTTGTTTCCAGATTTGGGCTATTGTGAACAGTGCTGCAATGAACATATAGGTATAGATGTCATTTCTACTGTGCTTTTTTTGCATCCTAAGGATATATTACCAGAAGTGGTATTGTGGGGTCATATGGAAGCTCAATTTCTAGTTTTTGAAGAACTGTCTATATTTTTTTTCCAGAAAGGCTGGACCAGTCGGCATTCCCACCAATAGTGAAAAAGTGCCCCTTTACCCCCACATCCATGCCAGCACTGGTTGTTTTTGTTCTTTTGAATGTGTGCCAGTCTCTGTGGTATGAGATGATATCTCATTGTTGTTTTGATTTGCATCTCCCTGATGACTAAAAATGTGGAGCATTTTTTCATGTGCCTTTTGGCCATCTGTATTTTCTTACTTGAGGAAGCTTCTGCTCATTTCTTCTCCCCATTTTTGATGGGGCTGGATTTTTTTTCTTATATAATTGTACTAGTGTCTTGTATATGCTGAATATTAATCCCTTACCAGATGGGTTTTGGATAAATATTCTTTCCCATTCTGTAGGCTCTCTCTATATTTTGAAGTGCACTATTTCTCTCACTATTTCTTTTGAAGTGCAGAAGCTTCTTAGTTTGATGTAGTCCCATTTGTTTATGTTTTTTTCCACTTGCTTGGTAAGTGGTGTTTCATCCTTAAAGATGCTTTTATCTTCAATGTCATGGAGGGTTCTGCCTACATTTTCCTCTATGTACCTTATGGATTGATGTCTGATATTGAGGTCTTTAATCCACTTTGAGCTGACTTTTGGGCCTGGCACTAGACAGAGGCCAGAGTTCATTTTTTTCTGCAGGTAGCTATCCGGTTTTCCTAGCACCACTTGTTGAAGAGGCTTCCCTTTTTCCATTTCACATTTCTTACTTCTTTGTCAAAGATTAAGTGGTCATATATTTGGGAGTCTGTGACAGAATATTCAACTCTGTTCCATTGGTCTGCGGTTCTGTTTCTAGCCCAGTACCATGCTGTTTTAATTACTACCGCTTTGCAGTACAGTTTGAAGCTGGGGAAGGTGATGTCACTCATATTCCCCCCTCCCCCACGTATTGCTTTAGCTATTCATGGGAGTTTATTGTCCCATATGAATTCAGGAGTGTTTTGTCTATTTCTTTGAAAAATGTCATGGGTATCCTGATAAGGACCGCATTAAATTCGTATAGTGCTTTGGGCAATATTGCCATCTTGATAATGTTAATCTTCCCTATCCATGAATAGGGGATGTTTCTCCAAAAATGGGGTTAATTCTTATTATAAAAAAGATTTTCTCTTTATATTTAATGTTTACAGCTCGAATGCAACATGAGTTTGACATGATTTTTTTTCTTTTGTTAATTCTGTTTGGGATTTGCTGATCAATCTGGGACCACTTCAGTGTTTGACTTGGGAGTTTTCTGTTCCCACAGGTGGTAGTATTCCATCTCTAAATCTATGTGTGCAAAGTTTTCTGATTAAGAATTCACTTGAGCGATCTCTCATGGCCTCCCCCCTTTCCTGCCATTATCCATGTTTAGAGTAAAAGTCAAAACACTCAAGATCTCCATTGCCCATCGGGAACTTTTGTTTTGTTTTAAATCTAGTTAATTTCATTGAGGATATTGATTTTCGGAGGTTTGGGGTGATTATTTCTAGTTCAGTCTTTTACCCCCTTTTGGTTCTAAGCATCATTTCCTGTTCTTTCAAACTCATGAGACCCATTAAAATCAGCTCCTAAACCATCAGGGATTGACATATGCCTCTAGAGAAAATGCCAGTTTCAGTACTTGCTTATCTCTCTGGATTTATAGTTTCTCATTGTTTCTGATCTCTGATCTAATCACTGTCCTTATTCTCATGTTAGCTTAGTAATATAAAAGAAAATATTAAAAAATGTTTTACTAGTATTTTAGATGTAACATACCAAGAGATATTCTTCTTGGCAATGGTGTCCAAAAATTATAGGAATAAATAACAGTTAAGGAGGGATTTTTGTCAAGAAGAGGACTTGGGAAGCTGTTCTGGCCATCATAGGCAGTAGAGTAAGATTCCAAAAACAGAGGAAGTATCTGGCATTTTTCTAAGTAGATTAGAGTGATGTAAAGCCCATATATATTTAGGAATTTTCTAGGAAAATTAATGGATGTTTCTCAGGGGGAATTGAGCATGTATAGGTGAGTAACTTAAAATGAACATACATGATCACACACTGCATGTACAGAATATAAAAAAAATCATTGATGAAAAGAGTATTATATTTTTTAAACTGAATGAGGTACTGTGATTTACAACTGTCACTGTCACTGTCCTCCCTTTGTTCATCAATTTTCTTGAGCGGGCGCAGTAACGTCTCCATTTTGAGACTTGCTGTTACTGTGTTAGGCATATGGGTGAGATACTCTCGGTAGCTTGCCGGGCTCTCCGAGAGGGGCGGAGGAATTGAGCCCGGCTTAGCTGGGCTGGCTGCACGCAAGGCAAACACCCTACCGCTGTGCTATCGCTCCAGCCTGATTTACAACATTTTGGGTTTTTTTGGGGAGGGGATCTCGGGCTGTACCAAGTGGTGCTCAGGTCTTACTCCTGACTCCGTGCTCAGGGGTTGCTTCTGACAGACCTCTGGAGACCAAATGGAGTGCCAGGGATGGAAGCTAGATCAGCTGTGTGTAAGGCAAGCACCCTACCTGCTATACTATTCCCTGTTTATGTGATTTGCAGTATTGGTAGTGATGTCTCTCATGTATGTATTCCAAAACCACACAGATTACCATATGGAATACGAGTGTATCCACCTCCCTCCCCAAAGGATTCCAATGCCCTTCCCTTTCAACACTCCTACCTCCTCCCCCCATTCCTGCCCTCTGCAGACACACAAAAAGCACCTTATTAGCCCCAGGAAAATATCCTTCCTTAGCTGACTCCACCATGCCCTTGATGACTTAGTCCCTATGTACCTCTGCACGTTTGTCTCTTCTCTCACTGCCTGGGACCTCCGAGCTAAACTTGCTGAATTGCCTCAGTTCTCTGATAGACTGAATTGCACGTCTTATCACCAGGACTTTGTATTTGATTGTCCCTATGCCTAGAATATTCTTCCTCTGTAACATTTATCCCTCAAGGAATCCCTATAACCTTTCATATTTGTCTGTTTTCTTTTCTAGCCCTCCTTCTCCACCCCACCTCCCAGATTTCTCATCTTGTTATGTCTGTTTATTCACATGTGATCCTTAGAAGTAGCACTATACCTGGTACAAAATGGCACAATAGAGGTTCATTCAATGAACGGGGAGTTCCAACTATACTGATGATGAGGATGGAGTGGTGAATTTAGGTTTTTGAGCACTTCTCTGATTTCTGAATAGGTAACAAACTTTTACTTCCTTCGATTGTGTTCAAACAGGTCAATTCTAGACTTTCGGACTCTGATAGGTAAGAGAATTGATCTCATTTTAAATATTTGAAAGATATCTGAAAAATGATGATCAGAGAGCTTAAACTATCGACTATCACTACATTTTTTGCAGACATTTTAGACCAAGTTGGGGAGTTAATACCTAAATAATGATAAGATTAGTCATTTCTATCCCAAATGAAGAAATGAATGAGTATACATAAAATGATTGTTTTATATAGCAGACATTTCAAAGGTAACAAAGATGGGCTCCTTCTGTTTTATTTTTCTCACATACAGTAAATAAACAGCAAAATTAGGGCTCAATCCTTAACCTCTGAGGAGTTTGTTCCCTGGGCTTTCCACTGGGCCTTGCTACCCTCTCCATAGTAGGTGTGTAAGAGATACTCCCTGCTCGTCTTGTGACTGCTGCTCTGTGCTGGCAGCTCTGCCATGTATGTGATGACTCAGGCCCCAGTCACAGGCAAAGCCCCTGTGACTTTTAGTAAGCATAAGAGAAGTGCATGTCTTGAGCTATGATTATCTGTTCAAATTCCTGCAATTAGTGTCAAAGATAATAAGTTCATTGTTATTATTAAATGGAAATGGAGATAGTCCTGAGGTACCCAAATGCAGCTGTCTGTTCATTTGGAACAGAGATATCCGTTGGTTGAGGTTTTGCCTCATGATGTGTGTGTGTATGTGTGTGTGTGTAAGTAATACTCAGACAACCAGAAGCAAGCATTTCAGAATTTTCTACCTTGTTGTTTTTGAGATGATGAGTTGAAGCAGACAAGTCCAGAGACAGGGAGAGGCAGGAATGGAGAGAGCAATGTTGCTAGTGTCTGTGAGCTTACCCTCCGTTGGCAAAGTTCAAAACCTTTGCAAATGGGCAGAGAGATAATATAGTGGGTTTTTGTGTATGCAGTTGGCCTGGGTTCAGTCCCTCTGTACCCCATATGGTCCTCAGAGCACTTCCAGGAGTGGCTCTGAGCACAATTGTGTTCATTCCCAAACAAAAACAACAAAACGGACACTAATACCATAATTAAGTGGGCTAGATATTGCACATTTCACAGGATGACATAAGAGGTCAGTGTGTGGGATGCTCTTGGCCTGGTCAGAGAGCCTGGAGCATTGTCAGTGGCTCTGGTAGACGAGGGCTGGGCTGCTCAACTGCTGAGGGCTCAAGCTTCTCCCCAAGACAGCTGTGGGGCTGCAGTATTGCTCCCCGGGGCGAGAGTGCGGTAGCTGGCATGAGCTTGGCTCTGTGGTTCCTTGGGGGAGATAGGGGTATGGGTGGGGCTAGTTAGCCCTGCAGAGAAGTATATTGGAAGACTCATTTCAGGGGACCCCACTAAGTTCTTTTTATAGATTCTGATTTCTGGTCATAGATATACAGCGAATTTGATGTACTTATTATCAGAAACCAGACAGGGCAGCCACTAATAGCAGCTGTAGGAAATTCTTGGCTTTCAAATTATGCAGTTGTCCATCAACAGCTCAGTGAAAGCTTTCTGCCTGCAGTGGTTTGTCAGCTGTGTTTTCAGTAAAAAGGGTCAGAGAGAAACCCTGAGGAAAACTAATGAGATGGAAGTCTACCATTGGCCTTATTTTTAGATGTTTTGGGCCATTTGTAAGGGTGGACTCTGGGGTTGCTTTATCTCAGTGCTGCTGGAATGGACAGGCTGGCAGGATGACCATCAAATAACAGGCCACTTCCTGTAGTTCATGGACAATGCTCTTCCTCTTGGATAGAAAGGCACAACCTCTTCATTCCATGAATCTTGACTTGGAGATGTTCTGCCTGAGAGACCTGGTTATGGTTTATAATTCTGCAAACCAGCTGAGCGAGTTCATGGGTTACCCTCAAAAGGGCTCTTGGGGTTGTTGCTGCTGCCGTGTGTGTTTATGTTTCTTACATAATTTCTAGTTCCCCACTCTTTCCTCCTTGTCCCTTTGGTCTGCAGCCCAACTGACTGTCTATTGATGTTTTTGACCATTGGTTCAATCTGGCTGCTACGTTTCTGACTGCCAGCCTGTTGTGGCAGAGGGCTGGTGTCTCTCATCCTACCTACATCTATTTGTCTGTGCCATTCTCATGTCTAAACCCATAGCATACTCTGTGTCAGCCTATGTTTGGCAATGGGACTCAGAGCTGAATGACACATGCCCTCAAGGTGCCGTGGGTAGGCAGGCAAGCCAGAAAGAGACACAACTGATCCTTCTCACAAATCTTCAGGGGTGGAATCTGGGGAGGTAGGCAGACCAGAGTTAGGACTTCACACTGAATCATGGGGAACCATTGGGAGCTTCAGAAGGACAGCGCCATGGTCAGATTTGCATTTGAGGTTTGTCTGCAAGGATCTTTCTGGCTGCTACTTCTGGGAGTAGTATGCATTAGAAGGGGCAGGAAGACTGAAGAGATTTCAGATTTATCATTCCATCTGCCAGACCCAGGGAAAGGCCTAGAGGAGGAGGAGGAGGAGTGAACACCAATGGGAGTGAATGTAGTCATTTGGCAGACTTGGCTTTGGAGCACTGTACACTGGAAATATCTCAGCACATTCTTTCCCCCCGTTCCTTGCAGGCTTCTTCACTTGAATGGAACTGGCAGAGATGTGACTCTCATACTGATTGCCACTCCTGGGACTATTGTCTCCTAGTAGAGGCAATGGGGTGTTTATCTCTCTTCATGGATTCTTCTGCACTAGCGATCACAATTCTTGTTTATGGGATTTTTTTTTGGTTTGGTTGTTTGTTTGGGGGTCACACCTGACAGTGCTCAGGGCTTACACCTGGATCAGCACTCAGGAATCATTTCTGGTGGTACCTGGGAGACCATATTGGGATGCTGGGGATCAAACCTGGGTCAGCCATGTGCAAGAAAAACACCCTACCTGCTGTACTGTCACTCCAGCCCCTGTTTATGGGACATTATGATGAAGCAGAACAGGAAAGTTTTTATTTTTCTCTTGTGGTTTTGTTTGATGAGAGGTAGTAGAGTACAGGTGCAGAGAACATAAAGTTTGTAACTACACTCCCTGGATTTGAATCCCAGCTTTACTAGTTACCCTGGGTAAGTTTAGTGGTCATGCCCAGTGCTTCAGTTTCCTCATCTCTATGATAGTGAAGATAATAGTAAATTTATCATATCATTACTGTGGAAATTAAATGAATTAGACCTGCAAAACACATAGACTAAGCACAATGGCTTGGCCATTGAAGGATTTAATGCTTTAACTGTTATTGTTGAAAACTTGGTATATTTGACGAAATGCTTAAGAGGCATGATGTTTCACTAATAAAAATTTAAAAAGAGAGAGAGAACATTCCAGAATGGATATTTTAATAAATATAATTCTATAATTTGATAAATTAAAAATAAATGAGGGCAAAAGAGATATCACAGTAAGTTGCTTTCCCAGCATGTGCATTGCTTGATTACTGGCACTATATACACTCTCCTTTTACCCTACTAAGAATGATTCCTGAGGACAGAATGAGGAATAAGCCCCGGGTAAACTATGACAACAAACCCAGTATCTATAAATACATATATGCATATATCACTGTATCACTGTCATTCCGTTGTTCATCGATTTACTCAAGCGGGCACCAGTAACGCCTCCATTCATCCCTGCCCTGAGATTTTAGCAACATCTTCTTACTCCTCCTTCCCAATGGTGTCGTGGTGGAGGCTCTATCAGGGTCATGAGAACGAGGCCCGTTATTGCTACTGCTTTTGACATATTGAATACGTCATGGGAGCTTGCCAGGATCTGCCATGCTTATGCATATATAAATGTATATAAGATTTTAATAAAGCTTAGGACCCTGATATAATGAAGCTACATAACATATTGACAAATCTTCAGTCTCTGTTGTATTGGCTTAAATGTTAAAGGGTTGTTGAGAATTTGCCAAAATATTTTATACAAAATGATATCAAAATTAGATAAAAACATTAAGTAAATAAAATAAAATTTATGCCAAAAAAAGAGGCCCGCCAAAGTAATATATCCCAAGTGGGACACCAAAGAGACAGTGATGGGGCCCATAGACCATTTAAAAATAGTCAATAAACAGATGAGCGAATGAGGAAGGTATGGTATTTATACATGCAATGGAAAACTATGCAGCTGCAAGGAAGAATGAAATCATGCAGAAATCATGTTGGATGGAACTGGATGATACCTTATTAATCTAAATAAATCAGAAGAAGAAAAAGAAATGCCAGATGATCTCATTTGTGATATATAGACAAAGAGACACAAAGTATCAAAGAGGAGATACCTAGATTACCCAGATCCCTAGATTATAGAATAGAGAAGAACAGGGGAAGAAGTAAACTAAGGGGTGGCGGACAAACAAGAAGGGATAGATGGGAGGTAACAGGGATAGGGGGCAGGGGCATTAGACACATTGGTGGTGCATTTATCTGAACCACAGAACCAACAAAACGGAAAGCATAAGACCTAAACTACAACAGCAACCAAACTAAAAAATGTGCTTGACCAGGAGGCAGGCTGAGGGTGGAAGAGAAACTGGGGACACTGGTGGAGGGAAGTTGACACTGGTGATGAGAATAGTGTTGGAAAGTTGTATGCCTAAAACTCAACTGTGAATTACTTTGTAAATCACAATGACAAAATGGGAGAGAGGAAAAGCGCCTGCTACAGAGGCAGGCTGGGGTCTGAAAGGGAAACTGGGGACGTTGGTAGAGAGTAGGGTACACTGGTGAAGGGACTGGTACTAGGACTACATATGCCTGAAACTCAATCATAAATATCTGTATTATTTTGTAATTTATGGTGATTCAATAAAAAAATTTTTTTTAAATTTAAGTTAGCGGGTATTGGGAATTTAGCAGTTCCATTCTTAAGCATTTACTCATAGGGAACAGAAAAAGTAATTTGAACACTACTGTGTTCATTGCAGAATTATTTATACCAGTCAAAATATAGAGACAAATCAAGCATTACAGATGAAAGAATAAAGAAGATGAGGTATATATATGCATTGGAATACTATTGAATCAATAAACAAACAAAATATTGTCAACTGTGGCAACATGTCTGGACCTTGAGGTGATTACACTAGTGAAATAATTTAGATAGAGTCAACTACTGTATCTTTTCACTTACATGTGGAATATGAAGAATAAAACGAGCAATGTACTGAACTCAAATCACAGAGACAGAAAACAGACTGATGGTTACCAAAGAGGTCAATGGTTGGAGTGGGTAGGTGACATGGGCAAAGGGAATCAAGAAAAACAGGCTTCCAGTTAAAAAGTATTCCAACTTAAATAAGACAAAGAGGAGTAATATACAGCACAGGGATTATTGTCAATTATATGGTTGTTCAAATTAGAGAAAAGATGATAAGAAGAGATGGTAACTAGACATATTGCGATGTTTACTTCACGACTTACACAAACATAGAACCATTATATTCTATGGCTAAGACTGAAATACTGTATGTTAGCACAGGAGAGATAGTACAGTGGGTTAGGTGCCCGCCTTGCATGCAGCCAACTGGGATTTGGTCCCTGGCACCACTTATGGTACACTGAGCCCTGCCAGGAATGATCCCTAAACCAAGAGTAGGCCCCAAGCACAGCCAGGTATGCTCCCCCACCATACACCACCAGGAAAATTATATTTCAGTAAGAATAGATCGGAAGTGTATGTTAACCCGACACCAGTATCCCAGGCTGCAGTACTCTGTGATTATAATGGTAGGATAAACAAAATGCTCTGGGGAAACTGGGATGGATCAGTGCTTCTTGGGATGGGGCCGGATGGGGAGGTGAATCCAGCTTCTAAATCCTTCCCAAAGATCCAGGCTTGAACACTCTGATTGAACTCCCTCTGGATAGCTTCCACTTTGTCCAGCTATTGAATGTCCTGGTTCATTATTTCCTTCCGTCTCATTTTCTAGGTTATCCAGGCAATGGAAAACAGGTGAAGAGATGGTTGCATGAAATTAGACAGTGATTAATATCTGCATCCACGGTGGGGGCAGTGCTCATGCTGGGAAGGAGGTGAATGTGACCTTTGGGAAGGCGAAGTCATCATATTTTTATATTGAGACAAAGAAACATGGGTTTAGGAAACCCCAGCTGATGTTCCAGCAGATTAGCTACTTTGGAGGGTTCCCTGTAAAAAGGGAAGGTGTGAAGGTCAGAGGGAAAGAAAAGACACAGAAATGGCTGGCAGGTGCATATGCGGAGAACAGAAACATCTTTTCTAGGTTGCCATACTTGGTGGCCGAGGACCTCCCACTAGCCATGGCATACAGGGGAGACAGGAATGGGACTCTATTTTATAAGAATCTGAAAAAGCATGATATAAAATAATTTTTATAAAACTCCCTCGGTGCGTGAAATTAATGTGGTCCTCCCAAAGGAAAAATTCGATGAGGAATCCTAAAGCTGGCTGGCAGATGGGATTCCCATGGATGTTTATGCTAAGATTGTGGCATGAGTTTGTCATTGATCGGGATCCTCTTAATAGTTCAAGATTTAAATGCTGTCAAGTCATCGAAGACACGTCCTCTAAGGAAAATAACAATGGTCCCATGATCCTAATTTGGCAGATTGGAGAAAAGCCACGGAAGTTGTGTCAGTGGTTCAGGCCATGAGGAATGCCAAGAAGCAGGAGCTGGGCCCCAAATTGTATGACCCCAATACCAGGTTTTTCAGAGAACCCACCATGACTCACCTGGGCACTATTGATGCTTGGGGTGCAATGCTTTGCTGTAGGAGCTGTCCTGGCATGGAAGAACACTCATCAGTGTATCTTGTCTTTACCCACGTCACACAGACTTTTGAAATCTCTTCGTACGATCGTTTTTGTTTCCAGATAGGACTAAAAACAATGCAAGACATCTGGGCAGCCTGGTTTCTGGGCTAACTCACTGGGACTTATCTGAGTTTGGGGATAAGTCATCCCCATCCCATCCTGGCTTGTCCAGGATGTGATGCTCAGTTTCATCCTGGGCCCCAGTAGAGCTGGGCACTGTGGACTAGAACTGGCTGATTAGCTGAGGGAAAGCTGAGTCCTGTGAGAGGGATTTAGGCCAATTTTTGTTTCACTTCAGACCATAGATCCATTGTGAACCAATGACCAGGATGCAGTGAATTGTGCCTGCCTTGCACAGAGGCTGAGGCCTTCTGTTGAGTCTGTCTGAGAGGGGCTTCTGAGGGGACCATGGTGAAGGGGGATTCATGGTTTCACCCAAGAGCAGATGACAGGGCCCTGACAGTAGTAGGGACCCAGAGACGTGCATGCAGCACATTTAGGCCAGGGGTGCTGGACATCAGGAGTCCAACAAGGCCTCATATGCGTCCACTGGAAGGGACACACATATGACCTGGCAGCAAAACAGGGCTGGATGCTGGTTCTGTCACTCTCACCTGAGAGGAACTTTGAGAGCTTGAGGGTACTTATATGTGTGGTTTGTGACTGTTCTTCAGGGCCCGAGTGAGCACTCAGCATGGAGTGTGTTATTTTTTTTTATCATTTTTTTTATTAGTGAAACACCATGAAGTACACTTATAGACTTATAAATTTTTGTGCTTGGGTTTCAGTTATACAATGATCAAGTACCCATCCCTCCACCAGTGCCCATCCTCCCCCACCACGGGTCCTAGCATCCCTCCCCCCCATCCCCCCCCCCCCCCCGTCCCACCCTGCCGCTGTGGCAGGGCATTCCTCCCTGTTCTCTCTCTCTTCTTTTGGGTACTGTGTTTTGCCAGAGAGGCATTGAGTGGCAGTCATGTTTGGTCTATAGACCACTTTTAGCATGTCTCTCCCACCCTGGGAGGGTCTTCACAACACCCTTTATTTGGTGCTCTCTTCTCTATCTGAGCTTCCTTCTCACCTAGCACATGTGGCTGGCCTTCACGTCATGGAGCAAAATTCCTGGTACTAATCTGAGCCCTTCCTGGGTGTTAGTCTCCCCTTTTGTTGCTTTATGTTCCCCAGATGAATGCAATCTTTCTGTGTCTATCCCGCTCTTTCTGACTCATTTTGCTTAACATGATACTTTCCATGTAGTACCACTTGTATGTAAATTTCATAACTTCATCTTTTCTAACAGCTACATAGTACTCCATTGTGTAAATGTACCAAAGCTTCTTTAACCAGTCATCTGTTCTCGAGCACTCAGGTTTTTTCCAGATTCTGGCTATTGTAAAGAGTGCTGCAATGAACAAACAATTGCAGATGTCACTTCGACTATACATTTTTGCCTCTCTGGGATATATTCCCAGGAGTGCTATAGCTGGGTCAAATGGGAGATCGAATTCTAATTTTTTGAGAATCGTTCATACTGTTTTCCAAAAGGGTTGGACCAGCCTGCATTCCCACCAGCAGTGAAGGAGGGTCCCTTTCTCGCCACATCCGCGCCAGCACCTGTTGCTTTTGTTCTTGTGGATGTGGGCCAGTCTCTGTGGTGTGAAATGATATCTCATTGTTGTTTTGATCTGCATCTCTCTGATGATTAGTGATGTAGAGCATTTTCTCATGTGCCTTTTTGCCATTCGGATTTCTTCTTTGCGAAAGTTTCTGTTCATTTCCTCGCCCCATTTTTTGATGGGGTTGGGTGATTTCTTCTTGTGTAGTTTAACCAGTACCTTGTATATCCTTGAAATCAACCCCTTGTCGGATGTGTATTTGGTGAATATTCTTTCCCATTCTGTAGGCTGTCTTTGTATTTTGGTCACTGTTTCTTTTGAGGTGCAGAAGCTTCTTAGTTTAAGATAGTCCCATTTGTCTATCTCTGTTTTCACTTGCTCGGCCAGTGGCGTGACGTCTTTGAAGATACCACTAACTTCAATATCGTGGAGAGTTTTGCCAACTTTGTCTTCAATAAACATTATGGATTCCGGTCTGATGTTGAGGTCATAAATCCATTTCGATCTTACTTTTGTGCATGGCGTTAGGCAGAGATCTGAGCCCACTTTTTTGCATGTAGCCGTCCAGTTTTGCCAGCACAATTTATTAAAGAGGCTTTCCCTGCTCCATTTCACTTTTCTTGCCCCCTTATCGAAGATTAGATGATTATATGTTTGGGAGGAGATGTCAGTATATTCAACTCTATTCCATTGGTCTGCAGCTCTGCTTTTGTTCCAGTACCATGCTGTTTTGATTATTACTGCTTTGTAGTAGAGCTTGAAGTTAGGTAGGTTGATTCCTCCCATTTTCTTTTTCCCAAGAATTGCTTTAGCTATTCGTGGGGGCTTATTGTTCCATATAAATTTCAGGAGTGTTTGCTCCATTTCTTTGAAGAATGTCGTGGGTATCCTTATAGGGATTGCATTGAATTTGTACAGTGCCTTGGGAAGTATTGCCATTTTGACAATGTTGATTCTCCCCATCCATGAACAGGGGATATTTTTCCATTTCCTCGTGTCCTCTTTTATTTCCCGAAGTAGCGTTTTGTAGTTTTCTTTGTACAGATCCTTTACTTCCTTAGTTAAGGCGATTCCTAGGTACTTGCTTTTCTGGGGCACAATTGTGAATGGAATTGTTTTCTTCATGTCACTTTCTTCTCTTTCATTATTTGCATATAGGAAAGCCATGGATTTTTGGGTATTGATTTTATAGCCTGCCACTTTACTATACAAGCCTATTGTTTCTAGGAGTTTCTTGGTAGAGGTTTTAGGGTTCTCTAAGTATAGTATCATGTCATCTGCGAATAGTGAGAGCTTAATTTCTTCTTTCCCTATCTGGATGCCCTTAATATCTTTTTCTTGCCTAATCGCTATTGCAAGTACTTCCAGTACTATATTGAACAGCAGTGGAGAGAGTGGGCATCCTTGTCTCGTCCCTGACCTTAGGGGGAAGGCTCTCAGTTTTTCCCCATTGAGGATGATGTTTGCTGTAGGTTTGTGGTAGATGGCTTTAACTATATTGAGGAAAGTCCCCTCTATCCCCATTTTGGCAAGGGTTTTCATCATGAATGGGTGCTGGATCTTGTCAAATGCTTTTTCTGCATCTATTGATATGATCATATGATTTTTATCTTTTCTTTTGTTGATATGATGGATTATGTTGATTGATTTCCGAATGTTGAACCATCCTTGCATCCCTGGGATGTGGAGTGTGTTCTTTAGGGTCATCCAGTTACAGCGACTCCTTCCTCCTCTCTTCTTTACCTTTTATCCTTGTCTGTAAAATTATCATAGTCTGGGGGAATCCCTCCCCAAATCCAAAGTGGGTTTTTTGTCCAATGGGCCCTGCTTCATAAAGAATAAATCAAGAGACGATGAAATATAAACTGAAATGAAGAAGCTCTCAGAGCAAGGGAGGGCCCATGTGGGTGGGGTGAAGCAGGCCCCCCAGAACACCCCAAAAGATGCTCTGCATAAACCCCATATGTCCTTGGAAACTGCCCCTTCCCACCCTCCCCACCGTTGACTTTGGAGCCACTAAGTGGCAAGAGAGAAGAGAGATGAAGGTGGGGCTGCATCCCCAGACAGAAAAAGAGGGATCCAGATCTCTCTAGAAGTTTCCTTTAATGGAATAAGTTAATGCCCATCTCTCACTGACACTGTCCTCCCGTTGTTCATCGATTTGCTCGAGCGGGCCCAGTAATGTCTCCATTTTGAGACTTGTTGTTACTGTGTTTGGCATATTAAATACATCACGGGGAGCTTGCCAGACTTTGTGGTGCCGTGCAGGTGAGATACTCTTGGTAGCTTGCCCGGCTCTCCGAGAGGGGCGGAGGAATTGAACTCGGCTCGACCAGGCTGGCTGCATGCAAGGCAAATGCCCTACGGCTGTGCTATCGCTCTAGCCCATGAAAATCTAAAATCATGCTAGGTACATAAAGTATTGCTGTGGTCATTATAGATCTCCCCATGTTTTATTTCTCTTGTTCCCTTTTTTGTTGTAGTTGTTTTTGTTTTGGGGGCCACACCCAGCAATCCTCTTGGCTCTACACTCAGGAATTACTCCTGGCACATCTCAGGGGACCTTATGGGATGCCTGGGATCAAACCCAGGTGGGTCACCTGCAGGGCAAAAGCCCTCCCCACTGTGCTCTCACTCGACCCTCTCCCCATGGTTCCTGTTACCTTCCGTCTTCCTATTACCTACCGTCCTTCCAATCCTGAGCCCAGAATTCAGTGACAGATCTGTACCTTCAGAGAGCAGGAGCATCTGTGCCTTTGGCTTTCTCTTCTGGAGAGTTCCTCGCAGCAAGCAGAATTCAGTGCACAGCGATGCGTGGGGCATCTTGTCTGAAGATTTAGGAACTTCAAGTAGGGGTGGTACAGCATTCACCCCAGGAGTGCCCCCTCCAAGAGGAGTGCCTTTGTGATTGCAGATCCGCAAGCTTTCCCGGAAGCTTCCCCGGAAGCCTCCCTCCTACAGAACTTTGACTTCACAGGATTTGAATGAACTAAAATCGGCCGATATGGTCTTCCCCTGCCTCCCTTGGAAGCAGAGTCAGATTTCACTGGTTTTGTACTGTGCTGCTACTAAGCATAGAATGATTGTTTTCCTGCTCCCGTATGCGTTTATACAGATATAGATATAATCACGCAAGGCTCAACCTTTAACAACATGTTACTTTTCTCTTACAGAAGGGCTTAATGGCTCTGGGGTGAAACACAACAATTTTTACACATTTTCCTCTAAGATAATTTTTTGGATCATTTTTAGCAGATTATTCATAACAAGCGATACAAAATAAATTATTTTGGTTCTGCTTTGGGGGCAGGGTTTGGGTTTCAGGATGGAAACATCCAAAATATGGTGGTGGGAAGGTGTAATGATGATGGGATTGGTGTACAAATATTAAATGTGACAACTTTATAAAAATAAAATAAAGTAATTAAAAAACAAAAAGAAAGATGAATAGGGGCTGGAGCCATAGCGCAGTGTGGAGGGCGTGTACCTTGCATGTGGCTGACCTGGGTGTGATCTTCGGCATCCTGTACGGTCCCCAGAGCACTACCAGGGGTGATTCCTGAGTGCAGAGTCAGAAATAACCCCTGAACATTGAAAAATGTGACCCAAAAAGCAAAAAAAAAAAAAAAAGGGTAAATTTAAAAAAAATTGCTTTTTGGTGTTTTGGGGCCACACCCAGAAGTGCTCAGAATCTATTCCAGACTCAGTGCTCAGGAGAGATTCCGGGCCATTCTTGGGCGAGTATGTATAGTGCTGGGAAATCAAGCTGGGGTCAGCGGGATGAAAGGGAAGTGTCTTATGCCCTGCATGACCTCACCCAGTCTCAATTTTCAATGGAAATTTGTTTTATTTTTACATTTCCTCTGGATTACACACCAATGAGATATATCTAAGGAAAACCAAACCTAAGGTTTCGAGACTTAAAGACAAGCTCAAAAATGAAGACAGGCATGCTCAGAGCAGACTGTCCGGTGCTGGCGTGGACCGTGCTGTCAGGGAAGTGCGCTGCCACCAGCTCCCGCCCGACCTCTGCCGCGTCCTCCCCTCTCCATCCAGAGAGAAACTATTCCTCTTTGGGGTATGGAAATGAACCTGAGTACACTTATTCATAGTCAATTTGTAAAGTAAATGAGTTTTATGTATGAAAAGCAGATGTAATTAATTCAGTATAAATCTGGAAAAAAAATCAAGGCTGGCAAGCAGGTGTGGGTGATTAGGTAACTATGGCTTATTAGTAACATAATTAATAAGCCATCGACTGCCTCACCGGGTGAGGCAAGTGGGTTTTCTTTTCAAAGTGAATCATAACAGATCACACATAAGTACTTCTTTTGTGGAAAGAAGAGCAAGAAAATATTTTAAAATTTCATGATGGTTAATAATTAATTTCCTAAATGACGCCACCCAAAGGCCATCCTTATCATTTCAAGCACCGTATGCAGAGAATTTCCTTTCACTCACTAAACTCACTATGACTCTTGTCACTTGGCTTTGTGTTCACTTCTTTATTTACTGGCCAGGGGGAGGGGGGGCTCACCCAGCTGTGCTCAGGGCTTGCTCCTGGTTCTGTTTGTTTTCTTTTTTTTTCTTTTACTTTTTGGGTCACACCCAGCAATGCTCAGGGGATTACTCCTGGCTCTGCACTCAGGAATTACTCTTGGCAGTGCATAGGGGACCATATGGGATGCTGGGGATTGAACCCTGATTGATGGCATGCAAGGCAAACACCCTACCTGCTGTACTATCTCTCCAGTCCCTCTGTGCGCACTTTTAACAGCTCCTTAGACATAACTTTTTAAAAAAAATTTATTTATTGCATCACCGTGAAAACAGCCACAAAGCCTTTCAGTTTAAGTCTCGGTTGGTCATACAATGATCAAATACCCGTCCCTTCACCAGTGCACATTTTCCACCACCAAGAACCCCAGTATACCCTCCCTTCCCCTGCCTGTGTGGCATATTTCCACTTTACTCTCTCTCTCTACATTGATCACATTCAATATTTGACAAAAGACCCACCATTATTATTTGGAATTTTTCCCAACAATCAGACCTGCCAAAAAGACATCATTAGATAATTTGTTTTCTATTGCTGATTATGAAGAGCTATTGTGGCCATGCGATTTTGGATTTCTGATATTTATTAATAAGTCTGGAGGGATAACTGCCAAAAGCTGCTGGGTTCTGAGATGGTTTGTGTGACTCCAGGATCATGGTCGTTCAGGAGCCGGAGGAGACTTTATGGGCGGCAACTCGGGGTCCTGTCAGGACAGGGAGCAGGGCCGGTTCCACCCCCTATCCCACTAGGTCCTATGTGCCTCATCACTGACGTCTCATACCTGGCTGTCCTTTAGGCTCTGGAAGATGGTGGCCATCATACCACTGCCACCAGAGGGAAAAGGCAGAGGGACAAAAACTTTTCTCCTCCCAGGGTGGCATGGCACTGTAGTTTAATGCAAAGTCCAGATGCATTTCAGCCAAAAGCTGGTGGTATCCGAGATTGGTTTGTGTGCCTCTGGGATCATGGCCATTCAGAAGCCGGAGGAGGCGTTCATGGGCGGCAACTCAGGGCCTCGTCAGGGTGGGGAGAAGGGTGGGTTCCACCCCCCATCCCATGAGGTCCCTCATGCCTTGTCACTGCAGTCTTATACCTGGCTCTCCATTAGGCTCTGAAAGATGGCAGCCACCATGCCACCATTGCCAGGGGGAAGGCAGAGGGACAAAGACCCTTCCCCTCCTGGGGTGACATGGCACCGCAGTTTAATGCACAGTCCAGATGCATTTCTGTTGGGCATTATATTTTGCACAATTTTTTTCCACCACAATTCAAGCCTGCCTTCCAGGGACAGATGCTAGATCATTCACTTTCCATTGTTCACTTTGCATATCAGGAAAGGTCGTGCGGCTGCATAAGCGGCTGCACAGTTCTGAAGAATAGTCCTGGTGCCCACATACCAGAGCCATGCTTGTAGAAGCTCATGGTCACCGGGATTCCATCTGGAGAAGGCGGGGAGACTGCACCTGCCCCATCTGGGACCTCCCAGCGATATTGGCTTGGTATGGGGCCCGGAGAATTCTCCAGGTGTTGTGGTGCCCGTCGGCTAAGTATCTTCACTGCTGTGTGCGGCAAGATGGTACTGGGGGTGGGTTGAGGGCATGGTAGACTTAACTTTTAACAGCTCCTTGGACTTAAGTCTTAGACTTAAGGTTGACTTGGACTTTTGAGGTCTGGAAGACAGGGCGGGTCACTGAAGTTAACAGATGGGAGAACCTTTGGTTAGTTTTTGTTTGGGGGCCACTCCCATCCGTGCTGGGGCATCATTTGGTGCAGGGAATAGTTCCTCCTGCTCCTGCACACAAAGCAGGTGCTCCACCTGCTGGGCAGTTTTCCCAGCTCAGGAGAACTGAGATGATTTTTTTTTCTCCTCCCAGAGCGTATGTGGGAAGGGAGCTTTACTCGCCACTACACTGCCAGTACTTACATCCTCCCAGTGTGAGGGACACTATTTTGCTAAGAAGATATAGGGAGTTGTTGCTGCTTGACCAGTGTCCTGAGTGAGATCACGCATTCCCTGCAGTTCTCGTCTGAGTCTTGGCTGGAGTCTGATGATGTCTCCTCTGGATTCTGCCCCTGGGTGTGTGGCGTCCCTCACATGCCCTGTGCCTCCACATCACTGTCGCCTTGGTTCTCAGATCAGATCCCATCACATAGCCATCTTACAAAACTATCAATGCGTTTTCTCTCTACAAACACATCTCAGCAAGAAGGCAAGAGTAGTAGCCATGTGGGATCTTCAGAATGAGCCTGTGATTTAGCATATGTGGGACCTGACAGGTAAGCCAATTCTAATCTTTATAAAAACTTGTAGATCCATAGCAAGCATAATTTTATAAAATTTCAGTGATGAAACTTCATGAAATTTTAATGGACTTACATTTTGCCAGGTTGATTTTGGGTTGCTGGGGCAAATTCTTCCACCTTCTGGATTCTTCTTCGGTTGGACAAGTAATCAAAATAGTGCCAGACATGTTAGCACAGAAAAAGAAATATAGTAATGTGACACAGAGGGGATGTCTAGGTCCAGAAAGAAAGGGAGTATCAATCTCAAGATAAGAACCTGGTTGCCAAGGAGATGGGGGAGGCCTTCATGTGACAAAACTGCCTAAGGATCATTACCTGGTCTTTGAACAGGTTTCTCCTTTAAGCTCCAGGGTGTACCTCCTTTCACTTCGTATCACCAATCTCAGCTCTCAGCTAAGTGGCACTGAATAACAATTGATCCAGGCTGTGAATTGGCTCAGGGATGGAAGAACATGGAGAGGGTCCTTGGCTCTTGCTTCCCTGCCAGGAGGTAGTTCCTTGAGCATTTCATTGATGCCGTGCGCCCCCTGGTGGTTACCTGTTAGGTTGGTTTTTCAAGGGCTGTCTCAGTCTCAGCCTGAGTTGTGTGCAGGGGGAGAACTTAAAACCCTTCTTTGTCGCAACTGTGTTGTAACTGGCAGCAGTTGTTCATGTGCTGCTCTTTCTATAAGAGCGGACAGAACGATTGATATGACAAGGACTGTTCAGTTGGTGTGAACGGCTTGGCTTCAGAAGTCACAGATTTAAGATGCTTCCTTAGCTCGTCTTCTGCCCCGTTGATAAGAACCAAGCCTGGATCTGTTGCCCCTGGGAGGTGACTGTTAAAGCCCGGCTTATGTTCTGGTTTAGGCAGAGAATCTTCACGCCAGTTAAGAACAGAGTGTCACTTAATTGAGTTATTGGACAGAGGGTGTGACTTTGTGGCAAAGCACCTGTCTTGCTTCATTAGACCTGAAGTTGATCCCTGTCACTGCCGCCAGCCCCTGGAGCCTGGTGGAGTCTGATGATGTCTCCTCCGGATTCTGCCCCTGGGTGTGTGGCATTGAACGCCTCTGATGTGTGAATTTTTACTTCTCCACACCTCACTTAATCACTTAATCACTTAACTTCCCGTTAGTCGTCGATTTGCTCGAGCGGGCGCCAGTAACGTCTCCATTTGTCCCTGTCGCGTGCTAGTGTAGCCCAATGGCATCTCTTCGCTCCGGGAACATGGAGGGCCTCAAAACGATCGTTCATGATCTTGACAAAGAAGTCTGACCATCTGGTAGGTGGGCGGCCACGCGGTCTCTTGACATCCCGTGGAATCCAATCAGTAACAGCTCTAGTCCAACGGTCGTCTTTAAATCTCATTACGTGACCAGCCCATCTGATTTTCGACACCTTGGCATATGAGACAGCGTCCCTGATCCTTGATCGTCGACGGATGTCAGAACTCCGGATTCAATCTCTCATTTGAGTGAAACGTGTTATTCCAAGCATAGCTCTTTCTATTCTTCTTTGGGAGACCTGAATGGCGTTCTCATCTTGTTTGCGTAGGGCCCAGGTCTCTGAGGCATATGTTAATGCAGGAAGAACAGTGGAATCAAAGAGATGTGCCCGGAGCCGGAGGTTCTTTGTCCTCTTAGCTATTTCTTCGACGTTCTTGAAGGCATTCCAAGCCGCTCTCTTCCTCCTGCGCAGCTCGGGTGCCAGGTCATTTCTCATGTTGACCTCTCGACCTAGGTACACATAGCTGTTGCATTCGGAGATGGTCGTTCCATTGAGAGCGAATGGGGCGTCAGGAACAAGGCTGTTTCTCATAAACATTGTCTTCGTAAGATTCAGCTGTAGTCCTACCTTTCCACACTCACGGTCAAAGTCGGCCAGCATTTGTGCCGCTTGGCTGATGTTTGGTGTTATTAAAACAATGTCATCAGCAAAGCGGAGGTGGTGTAGTTGCCGACCATCTATCTTCACTCCCATTCCTTCCCATTCCAGTCGTCGCATGATGTTCTCGAGGGTGGCACTGAAGAGTTTCGGTGAAATGGTATCACCTTGCCGCACCCCTCTCTTGACATCAACGATCACTTCTTTGTAGAATGGTGAGATCCTGGTAGTGAATCCGCAATACAGCTCACGGAGGATCCTGATGTATTGGGCTTGAATGCCCTGATTGGCTAGGGCTTCAATGACCGCTTCCGTCTCAACAGAATCAAAGGCCTTCTTTAAATCAATGAACGTTAAGCAGAGCGGCATCTTGAACTCCCGAGAAACCTCAATGAGCTTGGTTACCGTGTGGATATGGTCGATGGTGCTGAATCCTTTGCGGAACCCTGCTTGCTCGCATGGTTGTCCTTCATCTAGTGTTCTGCCAATCCTATTCAGGATGACTCGAGTGAACAGCTTGTAGATGACAGACAATAGGCAGATCGGGCGATAGTTGCCAATGTCATGGATGTCTCCCTTCTTGAACAGTAGTACGGTCCTGCTGGTTTTCCATTGGGACGGAACCTTGCATTCAGACAGGTAGCGAGTGAAGAGCCGAGCCAGTGTATTGATGAGTACTGACGGCAGGTTCTTCAGGTGTTCAGGTCTGACCTTGTCTGGGCCGGGTGCTGTTTGCTTCTTTACCAACGAAATGGCGTGTCGGATTTCGGAAGGGAGAACGTTAGGAACGACATACCCATCCTGTGGAATTTGGTATGTCGGCAAGTGGACATGGCTATCGAAGAGATTTGAGTAGAAGTCATGGATAATCTTCTCCATTGCCGTTCTGGAGGATGTGATGGATCCATCAGGACATCGGAGGGCAGTCATCTTGGTCTTATAGTTGGCGAAGGACAGGCGGGCGTTAAGAATACTTTTCCCGGCTTCTGCCGCATCTATCAGTACTTCTGCTCTTCTCTCTTTGAGGTCTTCCTTGATCGCATCTCTGCACTGCTTTGCAAGCTCGGACGTTAGCTTGCGGTTGCCTGAGGCATGCGCCAAACCACGCTGGCGAATTAGCTCAAGAGTTTTCGAAGATAGGCGACTTTTTGTGGCTATCTCTCTCTTGGCATTCCTCGCACATTCATGGAGGTGCTGAACCAGTCGATCGTATTCCTCGTCAATGTTGTCAACAACGGCATCTTCCCATGTTGCCGCAATAGTACCAAAGAGTTCCCAGTTGGTGGTCATTCTGGGAGTTCTCTTTTTGAACTTTGCAGCCCTTTCTCCCCGCTCTGTGAAGTAGAATTTTGCATGAAGGAGACGGTGGTCCGATCCCGTTCGAAATTTTGGGACAACAGCGACATCAGTCAGGCAAAACCGTCGATTGAATATGATGTGGTCTATTTCGTTGTGGAATCGTCCACCGGGAGACTCCCATGTCCATCGTTTAGATTCTGCCTTCTGGAACTGTGAGTTACCATGAATGGTCTTGGTCGACATGATGAACTCAGACAGTCTCTCACCCTGTTCGTTCCATTCTAGGCCATGGGTCCCGATGTGAAGTTCTTCAGCTGATCTTCTCGGTCCTATCTTGGCATTAAAATCACCCACAATGATCTTGTAGAAGGTGTGGTCTTCTTTATAGAACTTCTCTAGCTCCATGTAGAACTTCTCGATTTCTCTTTCATCATAATGAGATGTTGGTGCGGACCCAGGGACAGAGCTTCTCTGCTTGCTCCCACCACCACAGGTGACAAAGGGATTCTAATCAGGAGCCCCACCCTACCCTGCCCTGTCTGCTTCCATCAACCACCCAGGGATCGAATTGTGCACAGGAGACCCACCCTACCCAGATAAATACCCCACTGGCAGATTTCCACTCTCGACACTACTTCCACTACCCAGCCGTCGCCACACTCCAGGACGCTTTCCGGACCCGCGCGGCCGCAAGCGGCCGCGCGACACATCATAAGACACTAAATACCCATCTTCTGGAATTGTCGTACCATATTTGATAGGGTTCAAATATGGTAACACCTACAAGGGTGATTAGAGGCCACCCCAAAAGCCTCTATACCTCTCGGAAAGACTGGCAAGCTACCGAGAGTATTCCGCCCGCACGGAAGAGCCTGGCAAGCTATCCGCTGTGTATTCGATATGCCAAAACCAGTAACTACAACTGGTCTCATTCACCTGACCCTAAAGGCTTCACCGACATGGCAGCACTGAGAAGGATGAGAAAGGAGAGGCCGACAAAATCTCAAGGCCGACCTAGGCTGCCACAACGAAGGAAGACAAAAATGATCGTCTGTACTTTCAATGCACGTGCGCTAGCATCAGATGCATCCACACCTCACCAATTCTGATATTTAGGGGATAAAATTTCAGAGCTGGTCGCATCTTTCCCATAAAGTCCTTTGAGGACACCAGACTGTTGGTATTGGTCTTCAGTTCGACGGGCATATTTACAAGCCTCTCATCTGCTTTCACAGGCATAGCAACACAACGTCTTCATTAGAAAGTAAGCATCTGTCAGAGGGACGGCTATCTTGTTGTTCAGTTGCTACAAACATGGCAGTGCAACATCATGTCAATTTATTGTCTCCCACTGTTACTGTGTTAGAGGTTAGTGTGGCTGGTGGGTGCTGAGGTTCTCAGGAGGCTGCAAGCAAGATGTTTTCTGGAGAGCTTTGAGAGATGGCTTGAGCTAACACTTGCACAGGTTATTGAGAACCCCCCTTCCCTTCTGCTGTCTGAAGGCTCTGCACAGACTTTCAGAGACGGGCTGTCTTCAGATAACATCTTAGATGCCATTGTCACTTCCTTCCCCTGTGAGTTTCCGCATCAATCAAGCCAATCAGGACAATCGCTACTGTGAGGATCTCCCTTTTGCTGAACTCAAAAATCACCTGGTTTGGAAAGTTAATTGCAGTTGCAAAGCACTTTCATGCCTGCCTTATTCGTTCGCTTAGATGCCATTACAGCCTCTGGGGAAAGGCGTATACAGGGCATCACCACCAGGGGGCAGTAACCACGGACGCCACCTGCGAATTCTGCAGAGCGTTCTTATTTTTGTTTTTGTTTTTTTGCCACACCTGGTGATGCTCAGGGTTTACTCCTGTCTCTGCACTTAGAAATTACTCTTGGCGGTGCTTGGGGAACCATAAGAGGAGCCAGGGCTAGACTCTGGGTTGGCTGTGTCCAGGTAAACGCCCTCCCGGCTGTACTATCGCTCCGTACCCCCTAAGAATGTTCTTGACTCTCTTATTCCTGCTCCCGGGAGACTGCAGGGTCTGCGAAGGCAGAGACTGGACAGTCCCACTATTCCTAGATTTCTCAAAACACAGGACCCCGGTGCCACCAACTGCCCACGAGTCGGCTGAGAGGGAGTCTTGTTTTTTTCTGCTGAGGGTGGCCCTGGGCCGTAGGCTGCCGCATCCCTTCGCAGTTGGGTCTCTACTTTCCTCACTCACTGTGGTACACACGTGGGTGCTGTGAGGAACGGGGTGATTTCAGAGGGTTTTTTGTTTGTTTTTAAATAGGAATCTCCTCAGTGGTACTTGGGAAGCCAGGGGCCACTCCTGGGGATACTTAACAAGGCAGTGCCAGATTCTTTTTTTGAGCAACTCCATTGAGGTAAAATTTGCACACCATGAAAAGCACCCTTCTGAAGTATATGTTCAGTAGGGTTTAGTATAATTATATTTGAAACTATCACTGCAATATAGTTTTAGAGCACTTCCTTTGCTCTGAAAGTTCCCTTGGGCCTATTTGCACTTGATTCCTGCCCCTCCTTCCCCCCAGTAAACCACTTATCTGCTTTCTGACTCTGTTCTGTTTTTCCTGGAAATGTGCGTGCACAGAATCAGCTAGTGTGTCTGGTGTCTAATTCTTTCTTCCTCTTGGATGAGACTTGAGTGTTATTGTCATATAATAAGTGTGCATTTGACTTTGGGGGGTGGACTCTGGACCACTGATGGTGGTACTTCAGGGGCCACATGGTCCTGGGGGCCAGATTGTTTAACTTTTTAAAAGACTGTCAGAGACTAGGGAGAAGGATCAGAGTGCCCCAGTACAGACTTTGTATGCGGGAGTCTCAGGTTTAAGGGTCTTCAAGCACCTGGGTATGAGTATCCCCCTACCAGGAAGAGAAATGAATTATTTTCCACACTGGTTGGACAACTGTGCATTTGCCCCAATGATGTCTGTGGGCGTCTGCATCAATATCTATTCTCTACCTTTTTAATGATGGCATTTCTGCTGGGAATGTGGTTTCTCTCATTATGGAGTTGATGTGCAATTTATTTTTCTTTTCTGTAAAAAATCTCTCCTGACAGTGCTCAAGTGCCCTGAGGCCACGCCCAGTGCCTGTTTGGCCTGTTTGGGGCTGTGGCTCTCTGGTACCATGGGCCACCAGCGCTACATTTGGAGGTTCTCAGAAAGCCATAGGGTGCAGGGGATTAAACTCAGAGCTGTGCTCTGTTACTCAACTGTGTATGTGTGGGGGGGGGGGGCAGGGGGAGGGTAGTGGCATGCACCTGCATGCTTAGGAATTAGTTCTGGAGGTGTTTGGGGAATCATATATGGTGCCAGAAATCAAATCCAGGTCAGCTGTGTGCAAAGCGAGTGTCCTACCCACTGTACTCTCTCCAGCCCTCTAATTCTCACTTTATTCCATAGATTCTTGATTTTCATTTTCTTGAGTCAAATTTGGCAGGGCAGCCCAGTGGGTTGGGTCTCAGGTCCCTCGGGGACCATGGGTGCATTTTCTTTTGGGGGGAGGTGTCTCCAAGTTGCCTATTTGTTTTTAAATTGGTTTGTCCTATTCTTGAGTTATTTGACTTTAAAATAATGTGTTCAGGATACAACCCCCATAATTAGAAAATATTTTCTCCAATCTGTGACTTCATTTCCCCCACATTTTGATTACAATGGGAAGGGGGGTGGTCACACACGTGGTTGTGGTACTCACATCCTTTGTTGAGGTGCCCACAGATGTGTGTTGCAGACATCACAATCTGCATTGTCAGGCAAAATCAGGGGGCAGTGAGGTGGGAGAAACTGGACAAGTGAACCCTAACAGAGAGTGAATCTATGATTTTGCACAACTATTTTTTTCTGAATTTTTCTGCCCTTGAGGTGTACAGCTGTTCCATTTTCCTAAGATTATTTCTTCCAACCAATACATGGAATTCTTTGTTAACGTTTTAGAATGGCAAATCATCAAGTACGTATGATAAAAGTAAACAAATGGATCTATGTCATCTTTGCAGGACTGCCCAAGTGATGAAAATCGTAGCTTATGGAAGACAAATAGATTTTTTTGGGGGGGATCACACCTGGCAATGCTCAGGGCCTACTCCTGGCTCTGCACTCAGGAATTATTCCTGGTGGTGTTTGGGAGATCACAGGGGATGCGGGGGATTGAACCTGGGTCATCTGTGTGCAAGGCAAATGACCTACCCACTGTGCTATCACTCTGACCCCAAAACAGATAGATTTTAAGTGGATTAATTAAATAGGTTATGAGAAAGGACAAAGGATACTCGATTACAAACTGGTAATAAATAAGAAATTACTACAATTTTAAAAGCAGGTCACTGTCACTGTCACTGTCTTCCCGTTGTTCATCGATTTGCTCGAGCGGGCCCAGTAATGTCTCCATTGGAGACTTTGTTGTTACTGTGTTTGGCATATCGAATACATCACGTCGCTTGCCAGGCTCTGCCATGCGGGCGAGATACTCTCAGTAGCTTGCCGGGCTCTCCGAGAGGGGTGGAGGAATCGAACTTGGGTCGGCCATGTTGGCTGCGTGCAAGGCAAACGCCCTACCTGCTGTGCTATCGCTCCAGCCCTAATAATAGTACAAAAAAACTTTGGAGGGGTGTATCTAAATAATGAAGACAGTTTTGAAAAGTGATTGTCAGAAAATAAAATAATTAGATACACATAAGAAGCACACATAGGACTTTATATATGTATATATAAGTACATGTATACTTATATATAAGTATAAAATATAAGTATAGATATATTATACACACATATACTGGGTAGGGGTGGGTATGGTGGAACATGGGGTGACACTGTCATCTTTCCTCGGTTCAGGAGTGGCTGGGCTCACGTCGGTGGTTTGTGAATCCAGCCTATGGTCTTTGAGGAAGTAAACGTTTTCAACAAGTTCTACAAGTTGCGTGTAATCTGACTCTTAGAAAAAGACATGGGACATGTGGCTTAAAATGCAAACAAATGTAATCATTTAGACCAGGAAGCTCTCCAAACCAGAGGGTCCTACAGTGCTGAAGTTGAATCTTCTTGAGCGTAAAGAAGAAAAAAAAATCTGACCTCCCTGGACTTAGGAGAATGGAACTGATGGTGATTTATGTAAACTGACTATCTTTTTTCTTTTCTTTTTCTTTTTTTTTAAACTTTTTTTATTGAATCACTGTGAGATAGACCCTACAAAGCTGTTCATGATTAGGTTTCAGCCATACAGTGTTCCAACACCCATCCTTCCACCAGTGTACATTTCCCAGCACCGGTGTCCCCAGGTTCCCTCCCATCACCCCCCACCCCCTCACTGTCTTCTTCTATGGCAGGTACCTTTCTGTTTTTTTCTCTCTCTCCCCACACCCCTCATTCCACCCCCCCACCCCCCCCCGCCCCCCAGGCTCTCTCTTCCTCTCCTTAAACTGGCCTGGTTTGTGTTCCAGTGTTCCTGGCCTTTGCAGTTTTGTCAGAGGCCCATTTGTTGCACCCTCTGGTGGCAGGTTCAAGCTGAGGGCGAGCAACTGGCCATTTCCTTACAGCCCTCATTGAGAACTCTTTTTTCTTTTAATATATTTACTGAATCACCGTGAGAACAATCACAAAGCTTTCATGTTTGAGTCTCAGTCATACAATGATCAAACACCCATCCCTTCACCAGTGCACATTTTCCACCACCAACAACTCCAGTATCTTCTCCCCATCCCACCCCTACCCCTGCCTGTTTGGCAGATAATTTCCACATTACTCTCTCTCTCTCTACTTTGATTACATTCAACATGTCAACACCAGTTCCACCATTATTATTTGTAATTTCCCCCCAACTCTCAGACCTGCCAAAGAGGCAGCATTAGACAATTTGTTTTCTATGGCTGGTTATGAATAGCATATGAATAGCTGCTTGGTTCTGAGATTCGTTTGTGTGTCTGTGGGATCATGGCCACTAAGGAGCTTAATAAGTAGCCAGAGGCCATTTGTGGGTGACATCTCAGGGTCCTGTTGGGCAGGGGAGAAGGGCTGGCTGATTCCATGAGGTCTGTTGTGTGCTGTCACTGCTGGCCTATACCTAGATTTTCCAATAAGTTCTGGAAGATGGCGGCTGCCAAGATTCCTGGGGAACAGGTGGACGGACAGCACCTGCTCCAGTCTGGGGTGGCCTGGTGAAGGTGGCCTAATGAGAAATCTGGAGGCATTTCTGCCAAAAGCCTCTCAGTTCCAAGATTCTTTTGTGTGTCTCTGGGATCATGACCATTAAGGAGCTTAATAAGTAGCTAGGGGCCATTCATGGGCATCATCTCAGGGTCCCATCAAGGCGAGGGAGGAGAAGGACAGGCTCATCCCCTATCCTGTAAGGCCTGGCATGTGTTGTCACTGCTGGCCCGTACCTGGATTTTCCAAAGAGAACTTGAAAATTTTGGCTAAATTTTTACCTAGCTAAACCCCTCTTAGCCTATTCTGGTCTTAAAAGTGGGTAAACACAAAATAATGACTACAATAAAAACTTTGGGGGGGTGTGTCCAAATAATAGGAGCTTGAGTGATTCTTACTTTCAAGCACATCATGTTTATTCACTCTGTTAGAGCCACACAACAATTCTGGGTGGTGCCACTTTAGCCCCACTCTATAGAAAGGGAAACTGGGGTACAAAGAGACCTCGCTTGTGAAGCTCACACAATGAGTAAGAGGGATCACTAAAGTGGAAACTCAGGTAATGCCATTTGTCTCCAAATCACTTTGGGTCCCCATGGCCAGGAGGGTAGGAAGGGGGCTCGGTGTTCTGGCACTGAAGGTTGTTCTTCATCGATGCTTCCCAAAGCACAGTGCTAGGCACACATGTGAAGTGACATGCAACATTTAGAGCTGGGGGCGATGAGTCCTTGGGAGCCCTCAAGATACTTCAAGGGTGCTACAGCTCAAAATTGTGTAAATGGACTGCGGGGGACACAGCATGAGACTAGAGTTACCAGAAGGACAGGGAAACCGCAGGAAGGAAGAAAGTTTGGAAGGGGCTGTGGTTGGAAAGGTTGAGAAAAGTCTAGTTTGAAGTATGTGTTTGAAGATATTTATAAGAAGAAAGAAGTCAAAAAAATATCTGGTTTTTGATATTTTTTTCCTTTTTTTTTTTTTAGTCACACCCGGTGATGCCCAGGGGTTAATCCTGGCTTATGCACTCAGGAATGACTCCTGGCGGTGCTCAGGGGACCATACGGGATACTGGGAATGCCCTACCCACTGTACTATTGCTCCAGCCCCAGATTTTGCTGTTTTTTTTCTTTCTGCAGTGGGCATATCTGGTTGTGCTCAGGGCTCGTAGGTGCTGGGGACCCTCCTCGGGGCTTTGAGCAGTTAAGGCACATGCCCTTTCACTTGAGGCCTCTCCATCTCATTTACTATTAGCTTCTGGTCCTTCCTTTCCCATTTGTTGTTGTTGTTGTTGTAAGGACCAAGGTCACTCCTGCTTGGTTGCTGTATACTGGACACCACATGTTTTGTTTTTTTTCGTGTGGCACCTCTTGGGGTCCCCCTATGGCAGCACGAGAATTGGTGCATGGATGGAGCTAGGGAGCAAGGAGGGCCTCTGACAATGCCCTGTTCCCTACTCCCTATTCATATTTTTTTCTTTTTGGATCACACTGGTGATGCACAGGTGTTACTCCTGGTTCATGGACTCGGGATTTACTTCTGGCGGTGCTCAGGGGACCATATGGATGCTGGAAATCGAATCTGGCTTGGTCGCGTGCAAGGCAAAGCCCTACCCACTGTGCTATCACTCCAGCCCTGCCCCCTCCCCATTCATTTTTAAAGAAAAGCATTTAAAGGGGTGTGTGTATGTGTAATGTGTGAGTGTGTGTGATGTTTAAATATATCTTAATAATACCCCTTACTGGGCTGGAGCGATAGCACAGCGGGTAGGGCGTTTACCTTGCACGCAGCAAACATGGCCAACCAGAGTTCGATTCCTCTGCCCCTCTCAGAGAGCCCGGCAAGCTACCGACAGTATTCGATATGCCAGACACAGTAACAACAAAGTCTCCAATGGACATGTTACTGGGCCCGCTCGAGCAAATCGATGATCAACGGGAGGGCCTTTACTTACTTTACTTTTACTGCCATTAATTAGCTCAACTTATTTTTTGGATTGGATTGGAAATCCAAAATTCAGCATGTCTTGATCTCTGTGGCTCTCAGTTTCTTTTTTTTTTCTTTTTTGGGTCACACCTGGAGATGCACAGGGTTTACTCCTGGCTCTGTACTCAGGAGTTACTCCTGGCGGTGCTCAGGGGACCATCTGGGATGCTGGAAATCGAACCCATGTCAGCCACATGCAAGGCAAACGCCCTACCCGCTGTGCTATCTCTCCAGCCCCCGACTCTCAGTTTCTTAAGAACCAATATGAAATTTGATTTATGTTTGAGTGCCACTGGTGGAAACTTCCTCAATCCATGCTGGATAAATGCATGAAAGCGTGGGTGAATACATCTAGTAGCTAAACGTTCTTCAAAGCTGGGTTTATAGAATTAAGAGCTCAGATGGATTCAGGATCCATTACTCTCTGCTTTCTGAATTACCTAGGTATACTAACCCACTTAATCTACAGTTACCTTAAGGGGTAGGTGCTATGACTCTGCATTGTTTTATTAATCAATTTTTTATTGAAGCATCATTGTATATATAATGTATATATATAATGTATACATCATTATATTATTGTATAAGGTTCAAGTGGACATCCTTGGAAGTCAACATTTGTGTCTGTTTTGTCCTGATTTATCGACCCCCTTCTGTGCCCGCAAAGCCTGCCTTCTCCCTTCCTTTCTGGGAACCACTTATTGGTCTTATCATTCAAAGGTTTATTATTGTTTTAGTCAACTCACCTGTTTATTTTCTCTGTCTACCACATAGGAGTGAACTCTCACACTGTTTAGTATGCATTCTTTTATGGACAAGGAAACTCAAGTAGAAAGGTTAAATTACTTGTTCGAACTGGTAAGTGGCAGAGCTAAGATTCAGACCAGGAAATTGGGCCCCAGAGTCTAGAAACTCAGCCTCCAACCTGCGTGGCCTCATGCAGCTGGGCTGCTGGCCTTGCTTAGCCTGACCGTGATTCTGTAATCCGTGCTTAGTGGCTAGACAGACAAAACCTTGGGCACTACAGACACCCTTCAGTCCTGGGCAACACACTTCACAGGCTCCTGCCCCCCAAACTGATCTCGCCGTGCCTGTTCCCCAAGCCCAAACTGACATCAGTTCTGTGCTTCCTGTTCAGCAAGTGTCCGTCAGGCCTCTGCTCTGGGCTCCCCTCCTGCACGTTTGCTGCTTAGCGACCCTGCTCATTTCCAGAGCAGTTTGAGACTCAGTACAAAACTGAGCAGACATTACAGAGAGATCCTGGTACCACCTGTCCACTCCACCCACCTCCAACACACACACACACACACACACGCACGCACGCACGCACGCATGCACGCACGCAGCCCTCTACTCTCTCTGCCACACCAGAAGGGCACATCTGACAGCGACAGACCCTCCCTGTCACATTATGATCCTCCAGAGTTTAAACTTTGCCTTAGGGTCCACTGTGCTGTTGTATGTTTGGTGGGTTTGGGCAAAAGTGTGATCCCATGTATCTATCATGACAGTCTCGCACAGAATAATCTGAGTGTTCTAGCTGGTCTCCTGTTACCTACTAACTCTTGGAAGTCCCTGATCTGTTCCCTACCTCTGTGGGTTCGCCTTTTCCAGACTGTCACACCCGCAAGATGAGATGGAGTCGTGTGTCAGGTGCATGGCTGAGATACAGCTACATGTCAGGTGCATTCTGAGAAGTGCTGCAGTGCTGGGTGGTGTTGTCACTATGGGAAGGTCATGGCATGCAGTGAGGCAGACCTCAGAACCAACCGCACACCCAGGCTTGGCCCACGGGGACCTCTCCTCTATGTCCATGGGATTTGACCTTTTCATACCTGCTGAGCAGCACCGATCCTAGGTCAGGATTTGAAAACCACTGCTAGGTGTAGTTTCAACAATAAAACACAGTTCAGTGACACATTCTGTAACAGCCTTTTCAGATTGGCTCCTTCTACTTAGAAATTTGTCATTGAACCTCCTGTGTGATTTTCCATGATTGACAGTTTATTTCTTGTAAGTGCTGAATATTTCATCATCTGGATTTATCTCACTTTATTCATCAGAGTAATTTAAAAAATACAGGTCTGGGCTATAGTGTGGCTCAGTGGCAGGGTTAATACCTCACATATGTGAGACCCTTGGTTTTATCCCTGGCATTGAAAACACACATACATATTCATATCAACCCCACGAACATAATTCTGGTTGTCCTTATTTGAAAATGGTTAATAGTTTCTCTGATGAATAAAAGGAACTCATTAGCATACACTCCAAACTTCCCCACAATGACTCTTCATTCTACTCTAGTTTCATCTTCCTCCTGCTACTCTTTTCTTCATTTTTAAAGAGCTTCTCCCATTTCTCACAGTGACACCTTTTCAAAGACCTCAGGATCTTTGCACATGCAGTTTTCCCTCCTCCTTTATATCCTTCCCTACTCTCCACCCTACTTAATACCCTCTGTTTCACTTGTCCTCTTATTCCTCTTTGTGGCTACACACCCATGTTGGTGATCCAATGAGTATCTGGGACTCTTCCTTGAGCTCCTTAATTATCTCTGAAGACTTTCTCTGTACCTGACTAGTACACCTAACTCACTGGCTATAGATGTTCCCCACCTCTGAACCTAGATTTCAAGTCTGCGTTCTGGGCCTTCCCTCCTTGACCTGCAGCTGGCTTGCTTCGGATTCTCACCTGGGCGTGTCCAGACCACACTACAGTTGCTCCTCTCAGATATAATCTCCTCCCTGGCCTCCTCGCAGTGAAAGTTCAATGACCAACACTGGACTTGTTCCTATGTAAAGTCTTTCAAACCTCTTGTCTTTCTTTTCTATATTGTCCTTCCCTAAACACACATACACACACACACACATACACACCATTGATTAATGCAGGTTACCCACTAACTCTGCCCTTCCTTAAATTGCTAAGCCTTGCTGCAGAACAGATCACACGTCTATTGAAGGGGCCCATTTCCCAGGCAAGAGCAAAGATACCAACAATCTTAGCGCCCCTATCAAGGTTTCCTAGGAACTTTCTTCCATGTTGCCGCTTTACTCTGCATGACATCCTCATCTCCAAGCTTCCTCTCAAAGCTAAAATAGTCTTACAAAATCCTGTGTCCTCACTTGCTCTTTGCTTTAGTCCTTGCTATTTGATTTTGGGCAAGGAATCAGTCTCACTGTTGTGCATGTGAAAATCTAGTTTTGCTTGGCCGCTGTCTGTTGGAAAGGGCCACTGTTCTCACTTCTGGAAGACTTCCTTTCTGGATGCTCAGTAATTTCTCAGCCTTCTGCTTTTCTTCTGGCTTCAACCACTGTTCCTTTTCTGCTTTATCTATTTTTCTTGTTACTTGTTTGTTTGTTCATTTGGGGGCCACCCCTGGTGATGCTCAGGGTTTACTCCTGGCTCTGTGCTCAATAATTACTTCTGGCAGGGTTCAGGGGACCAGTTGGGGTGTGCAGTGGATTGAACTCACGCTGACCATGTGCGAGGCAAGCACCTGACTTATTGTACTCTCTCTCTCTCTCTCTCTCTCTCTCTCTCTCTCTCTCTTTCTGTTCCTTATTTTTTCTGACTCTTGATCTCTAAAAACATGTTTCTCTCCTTTTGCTCCCTCTCCTTCTTTCCTCCTTTGGTGCTCTCATCCAATTCTCTGCTTTAAATACTGACACCCCTCAGCCCCACTGCACCCAGTTCTCAACCTCCAACTCAGATTCTTGACAGTGGATTCACAAATCCACTTGCCTTTTATTTTGGGGCGATGCTTGCAGGGCTACTACCGACCGGCTCAGTGCTGAGGGAGCCACGCAGTGCTGGGGACTGAATGTGAAAAACATTTGTCCAGACCTTTGAGTTATCACTTGGCTGCTGCACTTCCTGTTCGATGTCTGTGTTCAGACGTCTCCTAGACATTTTAGCCTCACTTTGAAATCTGCTCCTCCCTCTTCCTGTCCCTCTCTTTTGGCTTATCCTAAGAAAGGATGTGCCCAGCAGTAAGCATGTTTGAAATGGGCTCTTAATTGTCTGCTCTTAGCACTTGCATTGTTTTGGGGGAGCTTTGGGGATCCCAAGAGTTACTTAGGGTATCCTGCGCTCACCGCTCATCTCATTTGGCTGGGATGCAGGTACAGCACGAGGGCCAGAGGATGTGATGCTGTTTGCTGGTGGTCCCAGAAATCGATCCTCAGTTGCATACCTTGCTTGTACCCAAAACCCTCTGCTATCTCCCCAGCCCCAGCACTGTGCTCATACCCATTGAAGCACTCATAGTACTGATAGGTTGGCGACCTTATCTGGCACAGATGGAGAGACAGAGACGAGTAAAGTGAAGAAATGAGAAGAGTTTGTTGGGGTGAGCTCTCAGGCAGAACCTCTGGGCCCCTGGTAAGGTTGGGGTGGAGCTGTGCCCTGGGAGAATCTAAGTGGGATTTTCGCTTGTCCTGGGTAGGACAAGGGAACAGAGACCAGTGGGGCCAGTGTGCTCGGTCTAGCCTTCTCTTATCTGTAGAGGATGGATGTGAGGAAGCATGGAATGCAGCCTGGTGACTTTTTGTTGCCAGCCAGGTCAGGCGGTAAGTCTTGTCTTCTGCATGGGTTGGGGGTCAGGGGGAGCAGTGATCTTTGATTGCAGGAATGTTGCTATCTCAGCAGCATGTTGTTGTTTGGTCCTGAGCAAACCGTACAGGTACCAGTTATCTATAATTATTTGTAGTGATTCCTTAACTACTCCACTAGACTCCCACCTCCATATGGGAGCCCACACAGGTTGAACCCTCAGTGGCCAGCACACAGTAGGGGCTCCATAAAGACCTGTTGATTGGACACTTGACTTATCTGCCAGTGGAGAGTGGGGCAGTTGGAGATGAGGACACCTAAGGAAGTGCCTCATGAGACTTCAGGGTCTCTCTAAGCAAGAGATGATGAATATCTGAGCAAGGAAAGTAGGGGAGGAAAGGGAATGATATATTTAAGACACATACAAGCTGAAGTTAGGGGCTGTGACTGTCTGGGGATGGGGAGTCTAGGAGAGGGTAATGAGACTCAGGTCTGCTACAAAAAGCAAGTTTCAATAATGTGCCCAGGGACTTGTTAAATCATGCTCACTGGAGTTGTTTGTTTAATATAACTTACTTAAACATTGTCAGCAAAGAACTGCATCAGATAGCTGTCCACTTGCCTATAGAGATTTCTTTTGTTACATAGGAAATCTATAATTATCTTCTATTACATAGAATATTTTCTATAGGCTGGTCCTGAAAAGTTGTACACATGTCTGATATCTGAAGGCTGTACAGATACTTGGGAGTCAGCTAAGAGGGACAGGACAGCAGATGGAGTAGTTGTCTTGAACGTGGTCGAGCCAAGTTTAATCCCTGGCACCCCAAATGGTCCCACAAGCCCTGCCAGGAATAATCCCTGAGCGCAGAGCCGGGAGTTAGCCCCGAGTACTGCCAGGTGTGGCCCCCAAATCAAAACAAACAGGAACTTGGATGTTGCAAGGGAAAATTCATTCTCTGAGAGTTAAACATACTTTCACATCTCTGGTTCTGTGTCATTTTTTAGGCCCAGCCTTTGATTATCTGGTTTGAGAACTAAGTTGCATTCATTAGAATGTTTTTTCCTTTTCATAGAGATACACAAATCAGGCTAAGTTCAGTGACGTGCCAGTTGAGAGGACCCTGGACATCAGCCCACAGGATAATTCCCATTTTTATTTTTGTTGTAGTGAGGTTGAGGCTTAGTTGTTTTTAATTACTTGGTCTAGCCTGTCACTTTCCCCTTTTTCTACACACTCAGTTGACAGAATAAGGTCAAAATGCAGAAAGACACTTAAATAATTTCATAAACAATTTTTCTTGAATGGGGTGCTGCTAAATTTGATCTCTGAGCTGAGGTCTGACTTGAGAGCATGAACAGTGTGCTTGCTAGATTCCCACACGGGGCATCCTTTAAGCAGTACCCTGATGGAAGTGGTGTGAGGGAACTGGAGCCCTTCCTCTGGGGAATCTTAAGTTGCTGCTATACTCTCTTCAGATTGGGTACTCTTCTTTCGGTTGGACACAGTGTTCATTGCTTTGACAGGAACTTACAGTTAGCCAAGTTGTGTCTTCCCAGAATTCCTACGTTGAAATCCTAACTCCCAGTACCTCAAAACATAACTGTGTTTGAAGACCAGGTCTTTAAAAAACCTCAGGTAAAATAAGGTCATTCGGGTGACTGTGGTGTGACTATGAGAGCTGAGACACCACAGACACCAGAGGGGCCTGTGGGATCTCGAGGAAAGCTCACCATCTACAATCCAAAGGGAAAATCTTAGGACACATTTTCTTTTCTGACACTTGTAAATGGAATTTCTAGCCTCCAGAAGTGTGAGAAAACAAAGTTCTGTCGTTTAAGCCACTCTTGGTATTTGGTTCTCGAAGTCAGAGCAAACTAGCATAGTCTGTGACCAGCTGCACTAGCTGTGTGGTGCTCTCTTGGCCAGCCTCTTAGCCCGACCCACTGTGTCTTACCCTGAGGGGTGGAGAGACAAAGCCAGGAAGGTCCAAAGGTCTGGAGGAGGAGCAGAATTATTTTTCTTCCTTTTCCCCCTTGAATTTTTGGGTTACACTGGCTGTGCTCAAAAATGACTTCTGGTGGGCTCAGGGGACCATATGTGGTGGCAGGAATTGAATTCAGGTCGGACATGTGCAAAGGTGCACTATAGCTCTGGCCCCAGAAGTAGAGTTCTGAGTGGTCAGATGATTTCTCTAGGGTCACACACCAGGGTAGAGGTCAGACGCTAGGTTTGAGTTCATTAGAAGATTTGGACATGCCAGTTTTTCATTCCACTGAGAAAATAAAATGAAATTTCATGCCTAAAATGCTTAAGTCTTGATTACATATAATCAACAAAAATGGGTATCTGTTCTGCCTGAGACTACATGCTAATGTCCATCAATGTTTTACACAAATGACCCAAAGTAAAAAGTTATTGATGAAAACAATAAAAAGGAAGGAAAGTTAGTTATAAATCTACACTTGAGTTCCTTCCCAGAGGTATAAAGCACTAAAAAATAAATTGCTCACACATGCACATTATTTTTCTTTTTAATTTTTTTATTTTTATATAGTTGTTCACAATAATTCATTACATTTAATATTTAAACATCAATCCCACTATCATGCACCTTCCCACCACCATAAGAGGAAAGTGTGTGAAGATTGTTGTATTTCATCCCGGAACAATTTAAACCCTTGTATAAGCATGTATGTTAAACAAATGTGTGCTACTTTTGATACATCAGAAGGCTAGAGCATGAGAGGTCACATGACCACAAATGTGGCCATGCACTCCATGAACTCTGAAATTTAGAATATGATCATAGAGCAGATTCACACATGGGTAAGGTCTATGTCACTCTCTTCTTGGCTGTTGGTGAGATTATATGGCACTGGGGGCAGTCTGTGGGTGTGATTGCCAAGCTACTGGAAAACTAGGGAGCTGGGGCAAGGAGGGCTAGTCCCACCCCAAGCGAACCTGGAGCTTTCAGTCACGGGTCCCGCATACCTAGGTTTTTCTGCAGGCTCTCTCATGGGTAAGGCTGAAGAGCCTTTGGAGAGCAGCACTGAGCATGGTGGCTGTTGAGTTCTGAAGGTTTTCGACTGCCAGGGTTCTGCTGAGGCGGGGAGGGAAACTCAACTTGCCCCACTCCAAGTTGCCGGGGTGAAGACAGCCTGGCGTGGGGTCAGGACATTCTATTGGACATTATTATTTATTTTTTTGTTACCAATAGATTTCTTTTATTTTTTTCATTTTCTACATCTTTATTTTTTTAAAAAATTTTTATTAGTAAAATTTTTATTAGTGAAACACCATGAGGTACAGTTGTTGACTTATAAATTTTTGTGCTTGGGTTTCAGTTATACAATTATTGAGTACCCATCCCTCCACCAGTGCCCATTCCCCACCTCCAATGCTCCCAGTATCCCTCCCACCCTCCACCCTCCACCCCCCCATCCCACCCCACCGCTGTGGCAGGGCATTCCATTTTGTTCTCTCTCTCTCTCCTATTGGGTGCTGTGGTTTGCAAAAGAGGCATCGAGTGGCAATCATGTTCGGTCTATAGTCTAGTTTCAGCATGCACCTCTTATTCTGGGAGGATCCTCCCAATACCCTTTACTTAGTGCTCCCCTCTCTATCTGAGCTGCCTTCTACCCCGGCATGCGTGGCTGGCCTCCAAGCCATGGAGTGAATCTCCTGGTACTTATCTCGGCTATTCTTGGGTGTTAGTCTCCCATTTTGTTACTTTATATCCCCCAGATGAATGCAATCTTTCTATGTCTGTCCCTCTCTTCTGACTCATTTCACTTAGCATGATACTTTCCATGTAGTACTACTTGTATGTAAATTTCATGACTTCATCTTTTCTAACAGCTGCATAGTACTCCATTGTGTAGATGTACCAAAATTTCTTTAACCAGTCATCTGTTCTCGGGCACTTGGGTTTTTTTCCAGATTTTGGCTATTGTGAATAGTGCAGCAATGAACATAGAAGTGCAGATGTCATTTTGACTGTACATTTTTGCCTCTCTGGGATATATTCCCAGGAGTGGCATTGCTTGGTCAAATGGGAGCTCAATTTCTAATTTTTTGAGAATCGTCCATACTGTTTTCCAAAAGGGCTGAACCAGTCGGCATTCCCACCAGCAGTGAAGGAGGGTCCCTTTCTCGCCACATCCGCGCCAACACCAGTTGATTTTGTTCTTTTGGATGTGGGCCAGTCTCTGTGGTGTGAGATGATATCTCATTGTTGTTTTGATCTGCATCTCCCTGATGATTAATGATGTAGAGCATTTTCTCATGTGCCTTTTAGCCATTTGTATTTCTTCTTTGGGAAAGTTTCTGTTCATTTCATCACCCCATTTTTTGATGGGGTTGGATATTTTTTCTTGTAGAGTTCAACCAGTATTGTACATTATTTTTCAAAAAATCTTTTTATTATACGATTAATGAATATTTTATTGTGTAAGTTGAAAAGATAAAAGTTTTTAAACATTAAATTACAGTTTTGTTTTAGGCATTGAGATTTGCAGTATGGATTATTCTGCATAAACTCTTCTAGCACCTCACCTCTCCCAGAGTGTCTGATCCGCTCCCCCACTATCTCAGCGCCCATTTCTCCTGCTGGTGCTACCTCCTAAAGGCCACTTCTCAGTTTCTATTGCTCTTGGGCATTTGTGGTTTCCTTACTGTTTCTGTCTATCCCAGATATGAGGGAGATCATCTGTATCTGTCTCTCTCCTCTGACCAACTCCACTCAGCTTGATACTCTCCAGACCCATCCATGGAGCTGCGAATTGCATGATGTTATTTTTGCTTATAGCCAAGTAATCATTCCATTGTGTGTTTGCATCATAATTTATCACTTGTTGTCTGTTCTTGAATACTTGGGTTGTTTCCATATTTTGGCTATTGTGAATAGTGCTGCAATGAACATAGGAATGCAAATGTCTTTTCTCAATAGATTTTTTTTACTTCAAAAGTAAATGCCAAGAAGTGGAATTTATGGATGATATGGAAGCTCAATTCATATATATTTAATTTAACATATTAAATATATATATATAATATATAATTAAATATATATGAATTGAGCTCAGAGTTTACTCCTGCTCAGGGATCATTCCTCATGGTACCAGGGCATTGAACCAGGATTGACCATGTTCAAAGAAAGTACCTTACCTTCTGCACTATTTTTCTGGCTCTAAAATAAGACTTTTTTAAGGAACATATTATATATTCTGTTACCAAAATATCTTTACATTGATGATTGCTATTGAAGATATTCTTTCTCAGTAATCATGCATTCTCACTAAAGGTAAGTTTAGCTTTATTGGATTAAAATATAAAACTAACTGAAATAAAATTATTTTATGATTCTCAATATTCTTCTCTTTGAATTATTAATTGGTAGTTAGTTTATTTTTAATTTTATAATGTGTGCTGTAAAAGGTGCCCATACCATGAATTCTAATTTTAGGTTCCAATATAAATCTCCTTCTCTTTCTGAAATGACAGCATTTGGGATGTTTTTAAGCATTTTCTGAAAATTTCTAGTCTATGAAGCAAGTTCAGAAAGTCTTTTATCTTCATTCAATTATGGAAGAAATAGAGAATATTTACTTTAAACTAAACAGAACTGGGCTGGAGCAATAGTATTGCAGGTAAGGTTCTTGCCTTTGAAGCAGCCACCTGGGTTTAGCCTTCCGCACCCTATGTAGTCCCCCAAGCTCTGCCAGGAGTGATCCCTGAGCACAGTGCCAGGGCTAAACCCTGAACACCATCAGGTATGGCCCCCAAACCAAAATAAGTACATGAATAGGATATACAGAATTTAAGTTTTAAACCGTCCCCACCCCCCGCACCCCACCCTGCCCCCGCCGCAAATGTTTCAACTGTCTTAGTTATTGGTGACACAGTAGCAGGCACTTGTCCTGTTAACTGTTTTATTTGATGATTATTCCCTCCCCCCGCCCCCCGAGGGCTTGGAAGTTGCTCCACACTTAGCATGCTCAGAGGCTGCTGCTTCATGCTTAGTGCTTGAGTCCCTTCCAATGGTGCTGAGGGCCCATTGGTGCCAGGGATCAAACCCAGGGCCTCCCACAGGCAAAAAATATGACCAGCTCATTGATGTGTCTCTTTGGTCCTGTTTTGTTTAATTCTGAGTCTAGTCCCACAATTCAATTAGAGGTTCCATTGGTTCATGTGGGCAGAAACTGAGGGGCTGGGAGATAGCTCTACATGTGGGAGCACATGCTTTGCCTCCAGGAGCCCCAAGATCAGTCCCCGGTACTGCCAGGATTCCCATGCACTGCTCATGGAATAAGATCCCCTGGCCCAGGAAAAAGTGTTTAACTACTTGTCAGAGTATGTTTGATGATAAATGGAAAGTTCCAATGCTTGGGACTTTGTCATTACACAGCACACATTTTTTGATGACCAGGACAGGTCCTGAGGAACTCCCTAGGGCTCTTTACCGGGGTTTTGTGACAAAGAGCGAGTACACACAGACCAGGTGTGATGGCAAAATAATCAGACTCATTTTGTGGGTGGTTATGGGAATCATTGTCACTATTTGTGGTCCCATTGTGTACAGTATACAACCTTGTGGGTGGATGGGTGTGTACAAAAGACAACTTAAAGGGAAAAGATGATGTCCTTCAGAAACCCGAAAACAACAGTCAAATACACCTTTAAATAAATATGGAAAACCAATTATGTAATAATATTTCAAACCCCCAAATGTGAAGAATTCTCAGAAAATTAACAGTCAATGCAGTGATCTTGCCTTATTTATTTTATGTCTTCATTTATTTTCAGTTTGACTCGTCTAACTAATGCTTGGCACTGATTGGCTATGACCTTGGTTTCCCTTGACTATGATTGTGATTATTTGTTGTTTTCATAAAAGTGTTCTGTCATCACAGGCAAATCTTTCTCCTATTTATGAATATATTTTATAAATATGCAATATATATTTTATAAAAAAAAGACATCATAAAGATCTGTGGATTTTTGTGAATCATGTTCACTGTGGAGCCGATCAGTCAGATGAAGGGAAAGAATATAATCAGCTTTAGGGGAAACTTTGGGTACCCGGCTTTGTCACCATCATGCCCTCCACACAGATTCCTGCTATTCTGACCAATCACCATTGATTAGTTTTGCCTGTGTATAAAAAGAAATAATAAATAATATACTATTCTTGCTGTGTTCACAAGTCTCACGAAGGAGACGTTACTGGGCCCGCTCGAGCAAATTGATGAACAACGGGAGGACCGTGATCGTGATACTATTCTTGCATTTGGTTTTTGTCTTTATATTTATAAGCTTAACTTCCATTGTTATGCCAAGCATTTATCTTTCACCTTCATTTCTCTAAAGCATTCAAGTTGTATGAATTTCATACCTAATTTTCTCCCTTTTTGGTGGATGGATATTTGAGTATTTTTTTCAGTTTTGACTATGTATGGATAATGGTCCTCAAAAATGAATCTTCATACATTCCTTGGATATATTTGTGCCCAAGAATAAATTGCCCCAATCCACCCTTGGAGTGGATTGCTGCTTCCTAAGATATGCATATGTCCATCCAGAAAAAATGTCACCACTTCCCCATATTTGGCATATCTATTTAAATTCCCACCAGTAATTTATAAGAGATTAATTTAATTTCTCTAAAAACATTCAATAACTTTGCATCTTGCCTAACATGTGTGCTTGTTGGTCTTTTCCATTTTAGCCTTTTGAGGGGTATGTGGTAAGACCTTATGGTTTTATTTCATGTTTCTTTATAACTGGGTACCCTTTTAAAAAATACCTCTTTCCATCTTTACGTCTATATTTTTCTCTTGAATGGCGGGATAACACAACTCTCCCTATAAGGCAGTGGTAGAGACATATGAGCGTCCCGAAATCCCAAGAGGCAGGTACAGAGGGGAGAAAGCAGAGAAGGAGCTTGCAGTACCAGACTTAGAGCTAACTTTCTTCTCTCAGTCTAGGTAGCAAAGCCCCTAGTGACTGTCTACTGACTTTCAAGCTTATTAAACTGAATTTTGAAGTCCCTTAGTCTTGAAATCTCTACATAGTATTACACAAGCAGTTCCAGATGGTTCTGTCTAGTCCTGGATAGGGGAGTTATCTCCGTTTTATTTCTCTCTTTTTCAAGCATTTACCTCTCCAGTCCCACCAAGTCCTGTTGATTCTATGACCAATATTTGTATCCAGTAATATTGCCACTCCCCACCCTGTTCTGTAACTCCTGCCCTGCTTCCTGCTTCCTCATCTCTCTTCAAGGCCTATGATGGCACTTCCAAATGCAACAAAGAATGTTTGAAAACATGGATGTAAAAGTGTTTTATTCCATATCCCAAAGTTCTTTATTCTTCCTCATGATTCCCTATTCATTCCTTCACAATAGGTAATTACACATTTCTTTCTTAATTTTCTAGCCTTAGTTTTCATGTTTAGTTGTCAATCCACAAAGGCATCAGGTCTATTTTGAAGATGAGTGAAGCTCAGCAAATGGCTGTTGAGTTTGAACTTGAGTGATTGAATTAATGTCTTGTGTCAATCTTGGATCAGTGTGGTATGTCCCTCTCACATGGCCTTGCAGCCTCTCCTGGGGAGCAAACTGTCACTGGCCCTGAAGTCACCCACCTTGGATTCACTTCAGTGTTCAGAGAAGAGGAAAATATGCAACATATATTGGATCTTGGCTCCAGATCTTGGCCACACTGAGGACAGGAAAATCTTCCCAAGGCACCCACATTATCGCTTACTGTTTTAGAAGGAAAGTTTCTCTTGTTAGAGAGTTACAGGCTTTTGGGCTTGACTTTTTTTTCCCCCAACAGTTATTGCTTCTATCTGGAATACAAAGTAAGCTTGGGAATATCAATTCCTTGATCCTTTCCCATGTCCTGCCTCTGACCTCTTTTCCTGGAAATGAGGTCCAGAGTGAAATTGTGGCCTAGGACTCTGGAATGGGTCTTTTCCATCTCCCCGGGGCCCATGTGGGGAAGAGCTTAACAAAAGTCGTCAAAGGTGATGGTGAGGAGTTATGCTTCCATGATGCCTCCGGAAGGTGACAAGACGCCGTTTGAAATTCTGCCTGTATTGAGGCCACATCTCCAGTGTGTAGCTCCTCTATTAAGTAGTAATCTCACCCTGTGTTGATCTCAATTAATGTGAGCTCTCCCCAGTCCCCTTCAGAGCATTTGCACACAGCACTATGGGTCCTGAACATTTAAGTCCTGCCAATGACTTCCTTTGTTCTTGCTTCTTGTCTTTGCTGCTTGCTGCCACAAAAAATCTATTGTTGTGGCTGAACAAAGCCTGGAGCCAGAGAGATCTGGGTTCGAGCGTGATCCAACTAACTGCTATTACTTTGGGGTTCTCCCTCGAAGTTCTTGGGAGCCTGGGGCTCACTCACAGCTGTGCTTGGTGTGTGTCTGATGGTTGGATGATTGTTCCAGTAACATAATGTTGCTTGAGCCTAGAAATGCTGGGGGGACACCAGGGTTATGCCTAATGGTACTGAGAAGAATATGTGGTATCAGGGTGTCATGATGCTAGACATCTAATTAACAATCTTTCTGACTCATCTTACTAAGTGGGCAGTTCACTTACTGTGTTGAACCTCAATGCCCCTGACTGTTTAAAGGAAGATAATTATCTGCGGGATTAAATAAATTACAGGACGTTTCGGCTCTCTACCTAGCATAGAGTGGGGACTTCTGCATGCCTCAGTTTCCAAACTGGTCCTCTCATCATCTGGGAAGTTGGCCAGATACAACATCTGACTCTGTAGGGTTATATTGCAATATACTGTATTTGTTCTTGATCAGAACAGTAATTGCTGAAGTGCTATAATACTGTCAGCCTCCCCAGAATCCCTAATTGGGGTCACAGGCAACGTTCAGAAGGTGACTTGAGCAAATGAGCTAGAAATAGGTCCCAACCCTGATGCTTTTAGTAATCTGTCTCCAGTTCATTCTTGATTCATGCTCTCCAATTATGGGCACAGGGGACAATGCAGGCCTGAATAATAGCAATCCCCCCAAAGCCTGGCTCTATGCAGCTGTTCGGGAAAGTTCTCTCCTGAGTATTCTGAACAGCACTTGACAGTAATGGAAAAAAAGAAAGAGCATAGACTCAAAGAGAGTCTGCTAATTATTTTGTAGATGTTAGAATTATGATTGGCTTTTTTTTTTGCTTTTTGGGTCACACCTGGCGATGCTCAGGGGTTACTCCTGGCTCATGCACTCAGGAATTGCTCCTGGCGATGCTCGGGGGACCATATCGGATGCTGGAAATCGAACCTGTGTCAGCCATGTTGGCTGTGTGCAAGGCAAACGCCCTACCCGCTGTGCTATTGCTCCAGCCCCGGCTCTTCATTTTCTACTTAACAATTTTACACATTTTGTAAGTGATCATTTATTGACATTATTATTAGACCTCTCAACCTTCTGAATGTGAAAAAAAGGATAAATTAAAAGGATACTGTATGATGCTCTGAGTATGTATGAATCTATGGGATCAAAACATAAAAAAATAGGGGTTGGAAGCACCTTAAATTCACCTATGCTAGATCAAAAGCTCGGAAATGAGGGAGAGGCAGCTCTGATGAAGATTGTTTGGCTCAGCCCAGCCCTAGCAGGTGCTTGCTAAAGGATGGTCCAACTGATAAATAAATGCTGCTTCTGTCCTGAATACCTCAGGATGTGTAGCTTTAAACTGATCTCTCAGTGAGAATAGGCTATCCCGTTTAGACCTTCCCTGACAAGAACACTATGTATTAAATCAATCAAAAAGGCATTTATCAAGTTTTCACTGCGGCCCAGGGATGGGCAGGCAGCGGTGACTGAGTGAGGCTTGCCCTTGCACTCACAAATGAGATAGTATCAGCCTCCTAAGCCCAGGACCCTGGGGGAGGGACTTTGGGGGCCTGGGTCTTTGACTCAGTTTTCTTCTAGAGGCTCAGTTCATGGCCCTGGGTAGAAAGCAGACTCTGCTGAGCTATCTGTAGAACAGTGAAGATCTCTTTGCCACCTTGAAGAACACCAGTTTAGAGGATATTTGTCCCATTCCTTTTCACCAACATTTCCTGGTTTGCTTCTATGGCTTTTGTTAATTGAGATGTAATTGACATATAAAACTATACTATATATAGTGCAATGAGGTATGTAATGAAATATTGTAATGTACTATAATTGTGTGTATATTTATTTTATTAGTTCCAGGCATACAGTATACAGTTTCAATATGCATACTGCAAAATGATTATCACAATAAGTCAATTCCCATGTAACATATACATAGTGTGGAATATTTTTTGTCATGATAAGAACTTTTTTTTGTTTCTTTGTTTTTTGGGCCACACCCAGCTGATCATCCCATCCAAAGCATTTACTGTAGCCTTTTGAGCTATCTCCCTGCCACCTCGGCTTGGTCTTTACCAAGATGGTGTTTTAATCCCATTTACTGGTTGTCTTGTTTCTCTACTTATTTGAAGTCTAAGGGGAAAGAAAATTTATTAATTTATATATTTTTGTTTTTGGGGCCACAATTGGCAATGCTCAGGCTTACTCCTGGCTCTGGACTCAGGAATTACTCCTATCACGCTTGAAGAACCATACAGGATGTCGAGGATCGAACCTGGGCTGGCCATGTGCAAGGTCAATGCCCTACTCAGTGTACTATCTCTCTAGCCCTGGAAAAAAGAGAATTAAATATATATATATTTATTATATATTTATACTCCTACTGAGTCTGTGCTAAAGTTGAATTAGAAGTTACTCCCTTCCTCTTTCCCTTTGTTTCCCTCTTTCTCTCTCTCTTCCCTTCCTTCCTCCTTCCTCCTTCCTTCCTTCCTTCCTTCCTTCCTTCCTTCCTTCCTTCCTTCCTTCCTTCCTTCCTTCTCCCTCCCTCTTCTTTCTTTCTTTCTTTCTTTCTTTCTTCCTTCCTTCCTTCCTTCCTTCCTTCCTTCCTTTCTTTCTTTCTTTCTTTCTTTCTTTCTTTCTTTCTCAAAAAGGGAGAGTTTAATTCATCTTCTACAGCCTCTACTTGCTTGCTTGCTTCTAGCCTGAGCTTTAGCTTGAACTCATTATTTATTGAAACCTGTTGAACAAACTCTTGCCTGTGTTGTCACTCCTTGTTTTGACTCTAGTGCCAATTCTCTGGCATTTATCACACCTGGACCACGTACAAGTTTGCTTCAAACATTTATTTCAAAAATTTCCCTGAGCTTCTGAGACTAACTTTCCACATATCTGCATTCCCTCACTGCCACACACCTGGGAGAATAGAATTGCAGACACTAGCTATGACATTGATCTTTATAAAAGACAGATCTTTATAAAAGGGATATATGAAAGACTTTTATACTAGGAATATTACTTTGAATTATTTCTCAACATTTACTAGTTCTGTGACCATAAGCAATGGGCATTAGGTATCACAAATTACTGTCTGCTATGTGCTATATACATTGGCTAAAAAGTTAGCCTCTTGGGCTAATATCTAATATAGGTTAGCCAGATATACCACCCTGGCATGTAGGCATATCATCACCACTAAAAATAAAGAAGCAAAAGGGGCTAAGTATTACACATGACAATCTTTATCAAGTCCCCAGCACATAAGAGATAACCTCCACATTTACATTGGAAGTGTTAAAAATAATCATAATAAAATGTTCTATTGAAAAAAACAAATGATTGTAGTCACTGATTCCCCTTCCACTATTTTATCAATTAGCTTTGTGTCCATGTAATACGGGAGGGGTAACAAATGGGATAAGTGTTAGTGGGAAAGGAGAACAGGGTGAAAAAAATCCAGAGTTCTAGTTGGGGGAAAAGGGGTAATTGTGATTTCAACTTGGGAAACTTTGATGAGATGGTTCCAACTGAGCAAAGCCTTGCAGGAGGAGCAAGAGCTTATCCTGAGGGGCAGCAGTAATGGGGTCTTTAGGCTGTGGCCATGCTGGAGTGGAGCCTCAGATGCTCCCTGCAGGGTGGTACCATGTAATTCATGTTTCTTAGGACAAGTTGTGGTGGAGGTGCAGGGAAAGGAGATGAGATCCTGACTGTGGAAGTCTCTAGTCTTAAGCACATGGGTTCTAAACTTCACACTGGAAAGAATTCAAGAGTGAGTGGGGGTGAAAACAAAAGTAGAATTTATTAAGCAGGCAGCATGCAGAGGCTGCTCCAGGGACAAAGCAGAGTGGCCCCAACTCATAGTGGAATTCAACTTTCTATAACCTTCTTTGATTGCATACCATGAGTTCTCTGAAAAACTCGAAGGTTGTTCCAGGAACTGGGATTCCCCCTTCAGGGGCCTTTAGTATCTTATAAGGTTCTATGGGGCTGGGGGAGAGCAGGGGGGAGTGAGAGCAATTATAGACAATCATGGTGTAAGGCAGCATGTCCTTTCCCATGTTAAATTATTACATTTAGGGTATAAGAAGTTTCAAGGTCAGTGCAAGCTGGCTTTGAACACTGTATTGGACTCAGCTGGTTTTAATGGGTGTAAAACCACATCCTGAGATCTGCAGGCAAGGGCCTGGGTCAGCTGAAGAACCTGTGCAGACCTCATCCTGTCAGTCCCCTAGTTCAGAGCTGATGGTCATGGTCAGGTCAGATAATATGGGCCAAAATAATGAGCTCTTTGTGCAGCCTTGATGAAAATGTGCTTGGGAGAGCTTTTCTCATGAATTGGTTCCAAACCCTAGTTCTCAACCCAAAAAATTCCAAATACTTTGGCAAATATTCCTTATATCTTAGACTTTTATGGGGGAATAAAGCATCTTAAAAACTTTGAGGGGTCCGGGCCATAGTACAGTGGCTACGACGCTTGCCTTGTATGTGGTCAATTGGGTTTGATCCCTAGCATCCCGTTTGGTCCCCCAAGCCCCGCCAGGAGTGACCCTGAGCTTAGAGGCAGGAGTAAGCCTTGAGTACTGCCACTGTGCAGCCCCCACCTTGAGAAGTTGCAAAAACCATGTTGAAGTGTAGATATCAACATAAATTTAACTTATTTAGTGTGGAATCCCCCTTTTTATGACACTCCTAACCAGGTTCATGGAACTGAAACTGCACACTTGGAAATGCTCACATAGGACAGATTAGTACTTAGCATTTTCAGATTTGGATTCTCACTAGGAGCAAAGCACTTGGAGAAGATTTTGAAAAACAAAGCTAGTTACTAGGATGAGTGGAATCCTCCAACTAGGAATACCTGGATAGATTCAAAAGGGCTGGGGGTGAATCTAGGGTCTAGTAATCATTAATCAAACATTTATTTAGTGCTTTTATCTTTAGTATGCAATGTGATAAGGGTTAGCAAACTTTTTTGGCAAAAGAACAAATCACAAGCATCTTATAAACTTTTTTGGGGGGGGTGAGGTTAGCAGAATAGCAGCTGCAGACAATATGGCCATGCATGAGCATCACTACATTACATTTCAGGGACACTGGAATTTGAATTTCGTGTAACTTACATGTGTGACAAAATATTATATTTTTAAAGTAATCCCCAATCATTTAAATATGTGAAAACCATTCTTAGTACATATAACTGATGAAAGCAGGGATGGTCCACTGGTTGAGTGACTAGCCCCTGCTTTCTCTATCTGCCCACAGGACCTGGCTTTGACATGCCTCGTATTCGGGCCAGCTTATTGTGCTTTGTATATGCAAGTAGCGAGCTATGTCTGACGTGGTGTGAGGGAGAGGTTTTCAGCCAAAGTCATCAAAGATGCTCTAATGCCTGGAAGAACAGCTCACAGTCTATGCCAGGGAGAGTTTGGGTGGGTCTGGGGAAATCCACCAGGAAAGGAAGTTTGGATTTCCAGCTCCATCTTCCAGACTTGAATGAGGACCGCCTAAAGGGTGGGTGTGACTGAACTCAGCTCTAGGCTCTTCTGAGGTCTTTAACCAAGTCCTAACATTCAGCGTTTACCTGAGAATTGTTGCTGTGCTCTTGCTTTCCTGCTCCTTGGTTGGGTTTTGGTATACACCCACATTTTTGAGGCTTTTGTTTTACTTTTATTTTTTACTTTTGTTTTAAACTTTTGTGGTAATGTTGGTTTACAAGACAGTAAATGCTTAGAAGTACAACTTTTTACCTCATCAGAATGAAGGTATCCACACCACAGCCACCACCCAAATACTAATTCTGCAGCCACTTCAACTGCTATACCCTCTTCACACTGTCAATATTCTCCCTCCTCTGTAGATAACTTCAGTTCTACAGAGTCTGGGGAATTTTGTTTGAGTTTGTCTCTTTCATTATTTTGCTTCTTAATATCCAGAGATGATTGATAATCTCATACACAATATATATTTAAGTATATTTTGTATGTTATGTATTCCATATGCAAAACACAGTAACAAGTCTTGCAATGTTACTGGGTCCACTCGAGCAAATCGATAAACAACAGGAGGAGAGTGACAGTGACAGATATATGTATATATGTAATATATACATGTATTTGTACTACATATAGTTTGGGGGCCACAATCAGCTGTGTTCAAGGTTTTCTCATAACTCTGCACTCATGGGTCACTCCTAGAGGGGCTAAGGAAAACATAGAGGTGCTGGGATTCCACCAAATACTACAAATAAACTTCATTTATTACTAAGTCAATTAGTTTAGAGTCACTTAAATCATAAGTGATAAAACCCAAGTTTGGACCTAGATAACATGGCTCTAAAGCACTAGCAGCTAACCATTTCTCTACAAGTTGTTCTCATTGTCTACCATCAAGGAGCTCACAATTGAATAACATACACAGAGTGAGAAGATAACACAAAAATGTGATATGACTGAACACAATGAGAAAGGGTAGACAAAGAAGACCTACAGATAGCCAACAGGCAGATGATAGGTCACTCTTCATAGAATGCAAGGATTAAATAATTGAATGAACATCAAAAAATATGCCTAGAATATTACTTGCTCTTAATAAGTGTTTAGTGAATTTCATTCTAACTACTGATCATCTTGTCTACAACCTCCATCACATTGTCTGTCACATCATATCAAACATAGTTAGCATACTTATGTATGTAAAATATTAATGGCAAAAGTGCAAGTGGAGTTAGAGAAGGGAGCGATTTTAATAGTCTAGAATTAAGGGATTTGGACATCCGAGGAGGTTTGATATGGAGTTTGAAGAGTTGGGGTGTGGATGGATGGGGAAGGTTAATTCAGCAGGCAGTGGTAAAAAGAAACCTGATCTCTGATAATTAGGCCATCTGGTAAATATAGAAACTGAATGCAAAAAATAATTAGCATGAAGCTACTCTCATTTCAAGTTAGTAACAGACCTGCTATCCCAAAAGTCACTCTCTCTTTTCTCCAGTATCTGCTGAGGTGTTACTAAGTGTTTTGCTTTAGAAATACAATAGGTTTTAATTATTGAGTGATGCAGTTGAAGAGAAATCAGGAAGAAAGTCATCAGAAATGTTGCTTAACTATGGGTTATCTATTTTATGTGTGCTGGAGAAGTGAACATCTCATTGCAACATTTCCACAACTATCCCAAAATAATTTGACAGAGAATGCGGCCCCTTAATTGTTCTTCATCACATCCATTGCCACATTGCCTCTTAGACAATTAAACACCTGCATTTTGGAACTCCACTGCACTAACTTTTGAGGAATCAAAGCCAAGGCTAATAAATGCATGGCTCTAGCCAGTACATATGATATACGAGAGACAAAAAGATGACTATTAATTTGATTTTTTAGGACCTGTGCAGTGATGTTGGCTTAATTCTTTCCAGGGTTTTTCTTCTTTTGTCATTGAATAATTGCTCTTTAACTGGTAAAAGTAGACCAGAGCACAGGATGGGGATTGCTGTGCAGATGGACCAGGACTGGCTTGTCATTATTTTCGCAGTCCTCTCCTGGTCCCCAAAATTATGACATCTAGAAGAGGTTAGATTTAAAATGAGGATTCTGTCACTTCATAAATGGGTGAGTAGTGCCCATGCCAAACCTTTTACTTTGACTTTCACCTTCCCTTTTTTGTAAACATTTTCTTGGCAAATGGTAAATGTTCCAGTGACATGGAGTTCTGTTATGACAGAATATGACAGACTGTGAAAGAGCATCAGAGCTCTGACCTCATTTTTCAAAGTTATTTTTTTCCCCCAGAACCCAACATGATATGCAAAAACAGAATTTCCCTTAAATATGTGAAAATTACATCGATAAATAAAAATAATATTCAAATGAGTCTCTTATTTATATAAAATAAATGAGTGTGGATGAATGAATGCAGGACTGGTCCTTGACGATTATGATAATGTGGCCCTAGGGCTGGAATAATAATCTATTGGACAGGGCATTTGCCTTGCCCGAAGCCCACCTGGGATTAGCATCCCAAATGGGCTTCCAACCACCATTGGGAGTAATTCCTGAGTGTAGAGCCAGGAGTAACTCCTGAGCATCTCCAGATGTGACCCAAAAAAGTCAGAATAAAAGAAAATATGGCCCTATTTCTAGGTACAATTCCATGCCTATTACATTAAACTCCTTCTCTCTGTCAAAAAAAAAATCCATTGACAAAGAAGAGAAAAAAGAGTGATGGGTGTCTGAAAATGTATTGGATGGCAAAATCATTCTATTGCAATTATTTTTTTTTACTACTTTTTACTATTATGGCTATGATTTCTTACTACTTTTTCCTTTTTTGGCTGAATTTTATTTATTAACTTTTATTTGTTGTTGCTGCAATGTCAGGAGGGTGGGGCTTAAAGGATTGTTTTTATTGGGGTGCTGGGACGGACACTTGTTAATGTGCTAGGATTGAAATCAGGGCCTCACTTGTACAAAGCGTGTGCTGTACCACTCAACTCCACCATCAGATCTCCATTTTAGTTTTATAAAACTGTTGATATTTGTGACAAGGAGGATATTTGAAACTGAAAATACAGAAACAATTGTCATTCCAAAAGCGTGTATTTCTGTGAAATCCAAACCTTTGTAAATTCACAAAATGTTATTACTGACAGGGATTCAGCGAATTAATCATATGTTCATTAGGGGATTTGGAAATAGCTGTTCATTGAGTTGGCCTGAAATCCCCACATTCACCTCCGTGTTGTTTTCTGATTTGTGGGTGGGGAGGCTTTGCAGGTCCAAGGTCATAGCATTCCAGGGCATCTTTCCTCCACTGCTTTCACTTTGAGTTTTGAGTTAAGATATATTAAATGTATCCCCAGAGCAATTGCTGAGAATAGTCAACTGGGCCAGACAGTTCAATGCTAGGGACCTTGAAAACTAGCCTCTGAGGCTATGCCTGACTGGATTGCAGTTCGTCTTTTGGTCCTGACTGTTGTAAGTCATGTTCTCCTGACCGCCAAACTCTCTACTCAGTCCAATGGAAATGACATTGATTTCTTCAGGTTCAGGAAGCATAAAATGGAAGGAAAATACTCTCAGTTCTCTTCATCGGTGTAATTCCACCATCTTAAGAAAAATTTCTGTAGGTGTATTTTTCACTATACAATAACGCGTTTTCAGGTTACCTTCCCAGAGGGGGTCACTGGTGGGAGGAAGAAAGTGAACTGGACTTACTGAAGACATGTGCACAAATCATGATTCTGCCACTTCAGAGCTCTGTGATCTCAGGCGTATTATTGAACCACTGTGTATTTTTGCACTAGGAAAATCAGGAGTTATGAATACTCAGAGTTGTGGTAAATGGCATGTACTGCAGAGTCGGCCTAGTTCTCACTTTTAGTGTCCTCAGAGTGCAGACATATATGTTAGCTGGGGCCATTTAGGGCGCTGGAGGGAGCTCCTCTCAGTTGCTCTCTTTTTCCATGATGCCTGCCTGGCTCAGCACCCGGAGAGCTGGTCCCCTCCTGGGCCGGCAGGAGAGAAGCAGCAGCAGCCCCCTGAGTGACAGATGCCTCCATCTGGAGAGTAAAGGACTGTAACAGCGTTCTTTGGAACACCAACTTTTCAAGTAGGGGCCATCCCTAGCAGTGCAGAGGGACCTGGGGCCACGCGGAGGACACCACCATTTAAGGAGCAGGGGACGACAGGAGACAGCAAGCAGAGCGAGGCATGGAGCGCAGCCAAAGCTCCAGTTGAAGGAATCAGAGGAACTTACTCCTCTATCAGCCCTCACAGTTTCTGACAGGCTCTGCTTCTTCTCTTTGCTAATAGAGATGAGAACCCGGAGGATAGCGGCCGCTGAATGGGACAGCCCTGGGGACACGGTGCAGAAAGCCCAGGATGGAAAAGAGCAAGGTAAGCCCCACTGTGTGACGCTGATCTCTGCGAAATCTTCCCCAGGCTGTCCCCCCTGTGCTCTGTGTCCTATGGGGAGGTTGGATCCTGTGAGACTCTTTGGAGTATAGACATTTTCAGAGGGACATTTGGCTTATAGTCTGAATAGTCACAAGTTAACCCAAGATGCAGGGGCTTGCATGGGTCTGTTGAATACACCTTCTCCTCGTGCCGTTTCTCCACTTGGTTCTGGGAAAGGAGCACTTGAGCCAGTTGGGCTTTCACAGGATCTTTCTACGAAGTGGACAGGGATTTTGAGTGACTTCATCAAGCACTGGGAAGCATGGGACAAACATGGTTAGTCAGAACCACAGGAACTAGTTTTTAGGGGAGCTTATTGCCCCCTGTGCCCTTGTCCTTTCCTTGTGACTGCCCTCCCTCCATAGGTTACTGTTTCAAATGAGACATTGTGCAAATGTGCAGTGAAGCATGTAAGGCCCCAGACCCAACAATGGAAATCCTGGCAGCGGCTATGATGACTACTTCTGTCTTAGGCCACTCAGTCCTCACGATAGCCATGTAAACTGCTGGGATTAGCACTGCGGAAACTAAGAAACCAGGTTTTAGACTAGCAAGAAGGCTTGATAAATGCAGGATAGGCCTGGAGGGTGGACTGTGGAGCCTGTGCAGGTAGTTCATTGTAATGTTGCTGCAGTAACATAAATAAAGATAGGACAAAAAGGAGGCCAATCACAAAACCCGGACAACCCCCAAACAACCAAGTCTGTCACTTTTTGATTATGCCCTTTTGGAGTGACAAAAGGGTATCTCCCCTGTTGAGATGTGTACTGGGACTCTCTCTGTCTTTGGAGTATCTCCACTATCTCCACTTGCTCTCTTGAATGTGTTTCTCTCTCTCTCTCTCTCTCACACACACACACACACACACACACACACACACACACACATGCTTTCTCTCCCTTCTTTTCCTTCCTAAAAGCCTCCAAATAAAATCTATTTTTTCTTCACCACTTGTCTCCTCCTGTAAGGCCTGGGTAAGGCCTGGAATTAACTCTCCTTTCCTGTGAAGAGCAATTCCTCACTCCAGCCTGAGGGAGGGTCTGAGGTTCCCTGAGAGATCAGGTGGTGGGGATTAACTCCTGTGCTGAGAAGACCAAGTGGACGTCAGGTGTGGCTTGACGGCCACCTAGTGGGACTGGCAGAACTTGAGGTCTGTGCCATGAGGGACTCATCACAGTGCTAGATCCCCTGAGTGACAAGATTGGGAGAAAGTGACCATGTCTCTCCTCCCCACTTCACATAAGCCACCTATGCGGCTCCACCAACTTCACCGGGACTTGCCCTAGTTGCTAACCTTTTGCAGCTAATATTCTAACCATGTGCTGCGTGTAGGCTGGTGTCAGTGATGCTGTAGGGTAGTTTGGAGGAAATCTTCAAAACCAGAGGGAAGTTTAAGGAAACTAAGAGGCAGAACATATGAAAAGAGGAAACCAAACAGTCTCTGCCTCACACAGGCTTTTTGTTGGGTTGAGAGACATTTTTGTTAAAAGATTCAGTTGCCGAATGTGCAAGCAAGAATTTATCACAATGAAAAAAAAAAGCCTTTTGGAAACTTAAATACCTGACAAAAGCATCTCAGCATTAAGTCATGCATACACCCACCTGCTGCCAACTATAACTGCTTTCTTTTATCATGATAATGCAGACTGTCTGATTCTCTGCTGAGTTTTTGGGGCAGCAGCGTAATCAACATCTGGAAAAATTTGCTTGTGATTCTGAGATTTCAAGTCATCTTGTCAGGGTAGAGACTCTGATTTCCCACTCATGAAGGTTTTTATCACTCACGAACACAATTTAAAATTTCAATCACACAAGCCGATGAGCTATTTCAAAAATTTGGCATCAACTTGCCTTGTATGGGGAAAATGCCTAATGTTTCATAAAGCACAGGGATATCAGGTGTCACATTGCCGGGAATGGGGTAGCAATAATTTTTTAAAATTAGATCCTGGTCTGGATGGAAAAGAACAAAATGTTTTCTGAAATGAGGCATTGAGAGTTTTGAGATAATGGAGATACCTAATTAAGAACTGTCATGGTCCTCCCGTTGTTCATCGATTTGCTCAAGCGGGCCCAGTAACGTCTCCATCATGTGACTTGTTATTGTGTTTGGCATATCGACTTGTTACTGTGTTTGGCATATCGAGTATGTCACGGGTAGCTTGCCAGGCTCTGCCGTGTGGGCGAGATGCTCTTGGTAGCTTGTCGGGCTCTCCGAGATGGGTGGAGGAATCGAACTCAAGTCGGCCATGTTGGATGCGTGCAAGGCAAGCGCCCTACCGCTGTGCTATCACTCCAGCCCTAATTAAGAAATTCACTGGAATCAAGGAATTCATCTGAGTCAGTGTACTGAGCTATGAAGATGGTCAGCGCATATTCATTGGAAGCAGTCTTACTAATTTTCATATTTCTCCTGAGAGCTGCTCATATGTTCTTTTTTTTTTTTGTAGGAGTACTACTATTTATTCAGCCATTGATTAGCCAATTGAATTGGGCATGAACTCCACCTTAATTTTTTTTCATTTTTTTTTCTTTTATATGTATTTATTGAATCACTGTGGGAAAAGTTACTAAGCTTTCAGGTTTAAGTCTTGGTCATACAATGATCAAACAACTTTCCCTTCACCAGTACTCATTCTTCACCACCAAGAACCCCAGTATACCCCCCTCCCACCCCTCCAAATGCCTATGAGGCAGATGATTTCTACTTAATTCTTCTCTACATTGGGCTAGAGTGATAGCACAGCCGTAGGGCGTTTGCCTTGCACGCAGCCAACATGGCCGACCCGAGTTCGATTCCTCCGCCCCTCTCGGAGAGCCTGGCAAGCTACCAAGTGTATCTCGCCCACACGGCAGAGCCTGGCAAGCCATCCGTGATGTATTCGATATGCCAAACACAGTAACAACAAAATCTCCAATGGAGACATTACTGGGCCCGCTCAAGCAAATTGACAAAAGATGCACCATTATTGTTTAGAATTTCCCCCTAAACAATCAGAATTGCTGAAAAGGCATTGTGAAATATTTTGTTTTCTATAGCTTGTTATGAGAATCATATAATGTCACGTGGCCACGATTTTAGATTTCTGCAAAGAGCCAGATAATTATGAGATTGGTTTTTGTGTGTCTGGTGTTATGGCTGTGCCGGAAAGCCGCACATGGGGGGCAACTCGTGACCTTGGTAGGGCGTGAAGGACTTTGTGCCTATGTCTGTACTGACAACCTACTTTAAAAATGTGTTTCTTTTTCATCTGAGTTATGGGTATAGTAGAGCATTTAAAAGATACACTTAAAAAAAGAAACTGGACTACATCAGTGTTTCTGAGTGAGGGTCCATGGGTGTTTAGCCAATCTCTCCATGTCCATAAAAACTATGGGAAATCTGAATTTGCTAGAGCTGGGAAACCATGTTATCAGTGATCATAGCACTGCAATCTAATGATTTTACTATTTCTCACCTGTTATTCCAGTGTAAATTTCACATAATTGTAAATATATTGCATTCTACCTGTAGTTTGCTTTTTCTGTCTTCAATATAATTGATTTTTTAATTTCATTAATTGTATTGTTCTTTAACACATTTTCTTCAAAGTACTAGCATAGAAAATGTGAAGTGTGTGTGTGTGTGTATGTGTGTGTGTGTGTGCGTGTGGGCGCGCATGCATATCTGTGTGGGTACCTGTTTGCTAGTGACAAGGAACATGTTTACTATGTTTGAAGTGAATCATTTTAAGCTGGAAAAAAGTTGTTGGTGAGTTAAGCAGCCATAAACAATTGATGGGAGAGATTTAGAAGTCACTTCAGCTAAAAGTTGGTTCTGTGTCAGAAATCCCTTTCCGTATGGCCTATTTGCTCTCTTTTATCCTAACATCCCTGGTGCTCTTAATAGTTCTCTTGCCAAGGTTGCCACAGAGAAGAGCTACTGTCTCAGGGGTTTTGGAAGTATAGTCAGAAAATCCAATTTCATGATGCCATTCTTTACCAGAGGGCTTGATAGAAGATCCCAGAGTCTGGTAAGTGGTGGCCCTGCACTGGGCAGGCCCCGGGAGAAATCATGCTCCTTTCCCCAAGTCCAAGTGCAGGTGTATGCTCTCTCTACTATAATGGGCTATTCACCCAGGACTTATCGCTGGGCAAGTTGTAACCTTGGATGCATTTTACTTATTTTAAACCCCTCCTCATCAGGCATTTTTGATGTAGCAAACTTTATTGGTGCCAAAAATCATTCAAAGGATTTTCAAGTTCATATTGCCTCTTCATATATTGATGTTTGTATTTCTATCTTCGTGTGTTCTAGTCACAGAAAGAAGAGAAAATCATTATTGTATGAGATGATGCAATTTTCAATCCTCAATGAGTGATATTTTTGGCATGCTTTCGAAAAGCAGAGTTATGGCACACTATCAAAATTATTTATACCCTTAAACTTTGTGTAAGTGATAATAGTAGACCATATTGAAAGGGATCTTCTTTCCGAGGCAAAGCTTGATTTATATAATAGTGGTAACAGTCCTAGATACTTTTATTGAGGGAACCTTTGATGAAGATTGAAAGGTTACATCTCACATGGGGGCAGATCTTAATTTGTAATTTATTGGCTCCAGGGTGATTTCAGTATGCTTTTGGAGCTGAGATCCTCAACATTATAGTATCTGTGACTTACATTACTGAGTAAGGAGTACTAGTGTGAAATGTCTTTGGCTTACCCCAAAGTAATCTATAGTATACACTAAATTAGTGTCACAGATGACTGTACAGGAAAGAATTATGTATGGTAAATATACTTTTCTCAAGATATGAGTGACTTCTTCTATGGAGAGATGGATGATCAGCTCACAGAATTTTCACTGTATCTCTGAGCAGTCTTCTTTGCTCTGGTTAGGGGTGAATTTTAAGGTTCTGGAGTTGAAAGTCCCTACTTGTCATAGCCATGTTCATATCCTCTGGGGAATCATGGACTTCACATGTAAGAGGCTGGTTTTGTGGAGACTTGAAACATCAGGGAGTTAGGGGCCATTGTATATAATGAGGCCAATAATAGTAATTTCTGGGAAATATTATGTCCTTCAGGGCCAGTGAATTTGAGTGGAAGATCAAATCTGAGCTTAAGTGGGGTGGGGCCACCACTTGCCAGACTCTGGGATCTTCTTTCAAGCCCTATAGTAAAGAATGGCATCATAAAATTGGATTTTCTGAGCTTAAGTAGGTCCCGTGATCTCAGAAAACCTGTTCAAACTTAAGTTACCTTATTAAAATTGCCACATGAATTAGTATAAAGAGGAAGGTGGCAGCCTGTGCTGAAAGCAGTGAAACCACTTGCTCTTGATTAGACCTTTCTTTTCAGAGAAGCATTTGTGCTGTTGGAGGACCACTCGCTACTGCACAGCAATTCAGCAGCTTCTAATGGGATTTACTTATTCAATGGCTTCTAATGGATTGGCTTACCAGACTGCTGAACGTGTGAATAAGACATGGTCCCCGGCTTCAAAGACCTTTTTGAAGGAATTCTTACTTGCAATATGTGCATTTCTAGCACATAAAAAGGAGCTAAATTTTCTTTCATTTCTCAGAAGAAAGTAAGACTTGGATTACATCTGACAGCACCTGTATAGTCACACAGAACTTCAGACTCAGCATTCGCAGACTTTCCTCAGTGGTCTTCCCAGGGAGAAGAGCTGATGCTTGTGGAAAGCTGGAGGGGCGAGAGGTGGTAACCAAGGGGGAAGTTCCCTTCCAGGGAGAAGTGTTCTGACATAGAGACATGTACATATATCCAAGACTATCCAAATGATGAAATAATCAGAGTCCATGCCTGTGTCTTTGATTCGGAGATCTCCTTACTGTAAGGGAGCAGGGAGGCAGAGATGGAGAGAGGAGGTAGAGTGTACCTGTGTCATAGGAAGTACAGTCAGACGGATGGAGAGAAATGACTTCAGGGGCCAAGAGAGATTTTTGTCACATTCAGTGTGTCGGGCTCTTCTCAAACTCATTTTGCCTTTCTGGAATGGTCCTTGGCTTCACACTTTCCTTGTGATGGCTAGAATGGCTAGAGTGTGTCGAGGTCCTGAGCTGTGTTCTCACACTTCCAAAGACTGCATCAACATTTCTTAGAGCTTTGAAGATCTGGTTCCCAGACAAAATCTTTGCAATATCAGAAATGCCAGGAATTATTGTCTTCTGGGAATTTCCTTTCCTTTTCCTCCCCAATTTTCTTTTTAAAAGGAGTCCCAGTCAATGGTGCTACTGAATCAAGTTCTAGTGATGCTTTGTTCTGGGATGCAGGCCTAATGGTACCAGTGCTCAGTATTGTTTGGAGGGCCCCAAAGACTGGATCTGGAGGTTCTCGAGATTGTGCATGTGCAGGTTGTGCATGTTAAACTCTACTGTGTGCGCTGTCTCCTTAACTCCTGTGTTTCTCTTGGCCCCTGAAATATATTATTATTATTTTTTTGCTACACAAGGCAGTGCTCAGGGGTTACTCCTGGCTCTGCACTCAGGAAATCACTCCTGGCAAGGCTCAGGGGACCATATAGGATGTCAGGGATCAAACCCCAGTTGGTTGCATGCAAGAAAAGTGCCTTGCCCCTGTACTATCTCTCTGGCTTCTCTCCTGGCAATCTTTAAACAATGATTACAGGGATTCCCAAGATTCTTCCTTAGGTTGATAACTATGGCATGAGCCCCTGGTGTCCACAGTGCAGAGTTTGCCTTTACCACTGATTTCTCTTTTTGGTGTTACCTCCCTACTCCTTTTCTGCTAATTCGCATCTTCTACTTAAAAGTAGGTCATGTTTCCACTCTCCAAAGGAAAAGCCCAACCTTCCTACCATAAAAACCAAGGGCCCTCATACTTAAACTCAAATAGACCTCGTTGAGTGTTACCTCTGCTCCCGGGACTCCTTCCAGTCTCCAAACTCCTTCCAGTCTCCAAGATTCTGGAGTCTTATCAATTTTTATATTATTAAGAGATTTGAGTCTGGAGTGATAGCACTGTGGGAACCTCAGAGCACCACTGGGTGTGACCCAAAAAGCCAACATATATATATATTTATGTATCTGTATATATGTTCTTATACGTATATAACTCATATATATGTGAGTTTTAATGTGCATTTAAGAGTTAATTTGGTTATTTTAGTTTAAAACTTTCATTGTGGAGCTTTACTAGAATGATTAGGATTTCAGTAGAGAAAGAATATGACTGCTTTTTTTTTTGGCAGGGGGCAGGGGAAAAGAGTATGTTTTTGGGACCACATCTGGCAGTGCTCAAATTTTGCTTTTGGCATTGTGCTCAGGAATACACTCTTTGCTGAGGGACCATATGTGGTGCTGGAGATCAAGGTGGGTTCAGCCATGTGTAAGGCAAGTGCCCTATCAACTGTGCTATCTCTCTGGCCCCAACATTTTTATTTATAGTGATCACTTGGGCTGCTGGATAGACAGTGGTTTGAATAAGAATACAAGTAGACTGGGAGTCAGCAGACTAGAGAGAGAGAGGAGAGAGAGGGGAGAGAGAGAAGAGAAAGAGAAGAGAGAGAGAGGAGAGAGGAGAGGTAGAGAGAGAGGGAGATAGAGACAGAGGGAGAGACGGAGAGAGGGAGAGAGAGACAGAGGGTGAGAGAGAGAGGAGAGAGAGAAAGAGGAGAAACTCCCAGACTACCTACCAGGAAGGGGGGTATGAAGAGGTATAGACAGACACCAGACACTTAGTACTTCTGCCACAATCCCAGCTGTTCAGATGAGACAGAGGTATAGGAGTGATTCAGGGGGTCTACAGCGATGGTAGAGAGGTTGAAACACAACTTTTAGCACTGGAACTATTGGAGCTTAAGAGTGGGCCTTTAATGATACTCTGGATATATAAGACAGGGAATCCCCAAGTGCCTGGGCTAAGGGGTAGGGCCAAAGCAACACTCAGCACATACTCCATTCATCAAACTCTGAGTACCTGATGCTTTCCCCTGGAGAAGGGGGCTCTTTTGGAATCCTCACAGAGGGGTAGTGGGCTGTGACAAGGAGAGAGCCTTGACCTAGAGAGCTTGGCCCAGAGCATGCTTGGAACGCCAAGTCAGAGACGGAATGTTTCTTCTGTGGAGCATGTGGAAAAATGCTGGTCAAGGTGGGGGCCTGCCTTAGGGAGGAGGGTGACACACAAGTCCTCCCCCTGCACGCCAGGGGAAGTGGAAGACGAGGGTTCGTGTTTGAATGACTGGATGTGAAGGTGCCTCTCAGAGATCTTCTGAGGAAACAGAAGCCACCCTGTGGCTTTTGAAAGTGATCTGGGCTGAAAATAGCTCCTGGAGTGTCATTAACAGAATTGCCTCCAGTGAAGAGGAAGCAAGGGGTGAGGAAATGGAGTGTGGAGCTAAGAGGTTCCTTGTTAACCCCTATGATGAAGGAACTGGCTGGAAAGCCCAAAGGAAGGCCAGGAACTAATGGGTCCCTGGACATCTGGGGCAGAGAAGCATCCAAGCTCACTGACCACAACCAATGCTGCTGAGAGGCCTAGAAAATGAGGGCCGTGGGCTGCGTGGCTATGTGATGGAGAGGGGCATGCAGGCTGGTGGCTGGGGAGTAAGTGTTTTCTGAGGTGTTTCTGAGCCAGGCCCTGTCCACACTCTGGGCACCAGCTCTCTGGACACAGAGACAGTGTTTATAGAACAGATATGTGATGGACTCGGCCATTTCTACAGCACTGGCCAGGGGTTAGGGGTTCTTTGACCTCTGAGTGTGGATTACCTCACACCCTGGATAAGAGCACAAAAGAGGCCTTGTGTCCTCGTGTTGTTGACATTATTGGAAGTTTACTGTGAATCACATTCAGGGTAAGTCTTTAATGTCGATGACCGAACCATGGCCCATGTATCCTCTCTCAGGTAGATATGGTATTTCCATTTTACAGAAGGAAAAAACCAGAGCCTCAGAGAGACTGAACTTGCCCAAGGTCATGCAACTGGCAAGTAGGGACTAAAAAAGTTCAAAATAAATTGTTCCTAGCTGATTTATGATGAAGCTATGTTTGAAGCTGGCACCAAAGCTTAACACAGAGGAAGACTGAAGGTACAGTGAGCAACGATGGCCCCACCCAAGCCCCCAGTGCCTGACCATGCTGTGTTGTTTTCATTTGCTCTTTAATTCACCAGCCATTTTAGTGAAGGCCAGTGTGGCTAGTCATTGTGCTGGGTCGAGGAGGGAGACCCATCCCTGTGACCAGCTGCCATATCACAAAGGCCAGAGAGCAAATAAACAGTGTGGACACAGCCTGTAGCTCCAGGGGGTAGATGCTGAGGAGAGTCCTAGGGGGAGATTTTAGATGGAGGGACCCCTCCCTCGAGGAGGGCCTGGCAGGAAGTGCTCTCTTGGGACCTGGGATAACTGTGGAGGGAGTACCTGGGCTACCAGCGGGGCTGAAAGGAGGAAGGTCGAACCTTGTTACTCAGGATTATGAAAAGAAATACAAGGCAGTCATTTTGGAGTCCTTAGCCCACCCACAGTGTCTCTTGTGAAAATCTCTTGCCAAATTCTTAGTCTCCAAAAAGGAAATTTAATTGGCTCTCCTTTGCTACCTAATGTTTTAGGGGTAATCATTAGTCTGAGGGTCCCTTAGGCAATAATATTTTTTTGAGCCACTAAAGAAAAATTTGACACAAAAAACAAAAAAACCATCACTTTCACAGGTGCACTATAATATATAAATAGAAAAAAAGTTGGAGAACATCGAGGAAGTCATTCCAAGCCCAAAGAAAAATGCTTTCATGGTGCGAACAGAATCCTGCCCTCCCCCTCAGCGTGTTCACGGCAATTCTCTGACACTTTCCGCAGGGCCTCAAGTGTTCTGGCTCTCTGCTTTCTTGGTTGCACTGTTTATTTAGATCATCTCTGCCATTCCTGGGCCTAATTATTTTGAGAAACAAAGAATGGGCTCTAGGGAAGCAATAAGGTAGAAAAGAAATGAGACGAAGAGGGGATAGAAGTGGCACCTGAAGAGAAATTGCTTCCAGACTTTCTGAGACTGCTCACTCACTCAGACCTTGGCTTCAGAGATTCTCCTGGGCTACCCTCTTTCTTGCAACGTCCTCTGTTTCTTGGTTATTATAGTGTCTAATGTAGTGTTGGCACTTAGTAGTGTTAGTTTAATTCCTCGTTTGCTCAGTTTATTCCTCCCTTATCTCCTCCTCTTGTTGAAGGGAGATGGTTTGATGGGTTAGTAGGGACCATGGATTTTACTAGCAGCAGAAACTCCTGATGCTGGTCCACTCACAAAGAGGGTCTTCAGAGGCCCAGAGAAGGTAGAGTGGTTTCAAGCACTTTCTCAGTAAGTGAAAGGCCTTGAGTTCAAACTCTGATTCCACCTTTACACTTATGAAGTGATCTTGACAGTTCTGCTCTTAGGGACCAGAGTCTGCCCTGTGAGAAAGGAAGTGGCCAGAAGATGGGTCAGAGGCTTAGCAAGAACCCTGGACAGGTGTGAAGTGCTGAGGAGCAAACTTTCAGCCAAGAAACTTCAGTAATCTTGTGATTGTGTGAAAGTGAGGGACTTTTTCCTAGAATTTGGAATGGCTGTCAGCCGGTGGCCATCCACCAGGATGTGCACAATGCTCTTAATGCAGCTATTTACACTTAGAGTTCTTAAACCATGAGCTGCTGGGAGAATCCCAAATGTAGTTGGCTTTCTACAGAAAATGGTTAAAATGTGTTAAGAAGATGCTAAGCTCCTGTTTTCTCTTTAGTATTAAGGAAATGACTACTTTCCTTTGTGTGTATGTGTGTGTGTGCGCACGCGTGTGTGTATGGTGTTTGGGATCACACCTGGCAATACTTAGGGATCATTCCTGATTGTGTTGTGGACTGGACTGGGGATGACTGAATGCAAGGCAAGTGCTTTAACCCCTGTAATATTTCTTCCTTCACCCCCAAATTTCTTGCCCATTATTTTTTTCATTGAATCACCGTAAGATACAGTTACAATGCTTTCATGTTTGAGTTTCAGTCATACAATGATTGAACACCCATCACTCCACCATTGTACGTTTTCCACCACCAATGTCTGCAGTACCCTTTCTGCCACCTTTGTCACCCCTTCCCTTGCATCTATGGCAGATAATTCTCTTCTTACTCTTTCTCTACTCTTGTTGCCCACAATTTTTATTGATGCACATGATTTACAACAGTTAATGATAGAGTTTCATGCATACAACATTTCAACATAACACCCTTCACCATGGTGTCTGCATCCCTCCAATATTGCCTCAGAATCTCACTGTTCTAACCTCCGCACATCCCCTCTTTGGTAAAGTTGGTTCAAGAGGCCAGCTCTCATTCTGTTTCCTTTGTCTATTTGTTGATCCCCTTTCCTAAAATATCCCAGTAAGAGAGATCATTCTGCATTTGTGCCTTTCCTTCTGACTGCCTTCCTTCAGCACGATACCCTCTGGTTCCATCCATGGGGCAAATAGCATGGTTCAATATTTCCTTATAGCTGAGGAGTATTCCATTGTACATATATACATATATGTATATATATATATTTATATGTATCACTGTCACTGTCCTCCCGTTGTTCATTGATTTGCTCGAGCAGGCCCAGTAACGTCTCTATTGTGACAATTATTACTGTGTTTTTGGCATATCAAATATGCCACGGGTAGCTTGCCAGGCTTTGCCATGCGGGCGAGATACTCTCGGTATCTTGCTGGGCTTTCTGAGAGGGGCAGAGGAATCGAACTCGGGTTAGCCATGTTGGCCGCTTGCAAGGCAAATGCCCTACACGCTGTGCTATTGCTCCAGCCCACACACACATATATATATATATATATATATATATATATAAAATTTGGACACTTGGGTTTTTTCCAGATATTATCTATTGTGTATAGAGTGACAATGAACATAAGAGCATAATTGCATTTTCAAAAGTGTGCTTGGGTTCTTGGGGGTAGATACTAAGATGTAGAATTGCTGGATAATATGGAAGCTCTATTCTTTTTTTTTTTTTGAGAAGTTTTCATACTTGTTTTCCATAGACATTGAACCAATTGACATTCCCACTGCAGTGAATGAGTATGACATTTTTATTTCTTTTCCCCCACATTTGCACTATTAGTTTTTTCTACTTTTCATGTGTTTTAATCCCTCTGGTGTGAGGTGATATTTCACTTTTGATTGATTTACATTTTTCCTGATAAGTAATGAAGAGCATTTCCCCCTCCCTCCCATATAACAATTGACCTTTTATACATTTTCTTTGAGGAACTGTCTGTTCGGTTCTTCTCCCAAGAATTATTTACTTTAAGAAGTCAATCTTCTGATAATATATGCTAAATATGGCACGTCGTTGGGATGGAGACGGAACCACTAAGTAAATGATGATTGGAGGGATTGCCCAGGATGGAAGATGTATGCTGAAAGTAGATCAAGGACCAAATGCGATGGCCTCTTAGTATCTGTATTGCAAATCATAATGCCCAAAATTAGAGATAGAGAGAGTAAGAAGCATTGTACCTGCCACAGAAGCAGGGAGTGGAGGGGTGGGGGTGGCTGGTGGGACACTGGGATCAATGGTGGTGGAAAATGTACACTGGTGGAGGGATGGGTGCTCAAGCATTGTTTGACTGAAACATAATCATGCAAGTTTGTAACTACCTCACGGTGATCCAATAAAACTTCTTAAAAAATAAATATGGTGCCTCATATTTTCCTAGAAAACCAACGAAAAACAAGTCCTGACTATTAGCACTATTTCTCTTATATAGATGCAATTATTTCCAATATACCTGCCAGTGTCAAAGGATGTAAGAACATCAGAATCAGAACCTTTAATAGTAATTAAAATATGAAATATTAATTGATAATATTTCCACATGTAATTGTGCTATTTTGGAGGACATTATTTGATCTATGAACTGATTCAATTTCTACTTGAATTTGGGATGAAGGGCATTCATTTCATGCACTAGTTTCTCTAGGAGAAATTAGTCTGAACATAATTAATCTTGCCTAATGATCGGAATAAACTATTAATATGTGCTCCTTTTTCTTCCTCAGACATTTGTTGCTCTGCCTGTTTTGTTAGATCAAATCTTCTCCAACTTCAAATTTAAAAATATGATAAAAACAGAAGTGATCCAAGTTTAGATAAGTATAAAAGATGAACTGTAATCTAGCATCTCTAAATATCTTCTGTAAATAGTCAGATAGTAACTGTTTTTAGCTTCACAGACCATACATCTTGGCACAGCTATTCTCTCTTTCGTTTATTTCTTATTGTTTGGTTTTTGGGCCAGACCTGGTGATGCTCAAGGGTTACTCCTGGCTCTATGCTCCGGAGTCACTCTTGGTGGTGCTCAGGGGACCATATGGGATGCTGAGGATTGAACCCAAGATGGCTAGAAGATATATACAAGGTGAGGGGCTTGCAAGTATTTGTTTCCTGATTGCTATATTTAGTAAGAGCGAAAGACCACGTATCTATTTGATTAGCATGCTTCAGTTCTTTCTATTTTAAAGGCATTTTAAGGGACATTTCTGAAGCAAAGCAAAGCAAAAGTTCCATTTCTGGAGCTGCCTGCAGGATGGTAAAGGGATTTACTGCATAGAAGCCTTCCTTGCCCGTGCTCATGCGCCAGTGATTCTTTGGTGACATCGAGGGCAGCTCCCATGTCCAAATGCTTTTGTTGTTGTTTTTGCCACACCCAGCAGTGTTCAGGACTTACTCCTGGCTCTGGGCTCAGAGCTCACTATTGGCAGGCTCGGGAGACCATATTGCGTGCTGAGGATCAAACCCATGTGGGCCTTATGCAAGGCAAGCTCCTTACCTGCTGGACTTTGGCTCCAGCTCACCAATGTCTCCTTTGATGTTAGTACTGAGCTCTTTTTTTTTATTGCTTATGTAATGTTAGCATTCATCTTCACTTGGTTTCCAGTAAGAGCCCCATACTGGGAAGGCTGTTTTAAGACTGTACTTGAAGCAAAGCATTTAGTGGTGCTGTAGGTGTGCAATCTCTAAATCCAAGGAGAGAGATAATGATTCTGGGGAGAAGTCGTTTAAAAACAGTTCTAATTGTTCAGGCAAGTTATTTTTACCAGTCTTTTGGGGGGGACAGAGAAGTGATCACGTTGTTATTATTTTTATAGATTTTATTTCAAGAAGCTTTTCTGCTGAGGATGATTAGACACCAAGTTTTCATCTCGTTCACTCAAGGAAAAATTTCTATCACAGGAGGATATCATTTTTTGATAATTTATTACAGTAGACTATAACTTAGGAATTTCAGGTTCCTCATTCCAGGACTTTGGTGATACAAACAAAAGAAGGCACACACTCCTTAAAACTTTGGGACAGGGGGAGATATACAGGCAAATGGGAGCTGCAAGAAACACTTGGTGGTTGCTACATATACTATATGCACCACATATATGATTTTTTTCTTTTACATTGGACAGTTCTCTTATAAAACTAACAGTGATAGTGGTAACCGAAATATGTTATTGCTGTGGAGAAGAATTTTGCGCAGTGTCTGCAGAAGGAGGTTTGAGTGATGAGAATGGTGATTGCAAGAACCAAAGCCCACCTATTTCCTCCCACTCAGTGCTCATTCTACGGGAAGGAAAGAAAAACTCAGGTAGTGCAGCACTGGGTACAATCGGATAGCAGGCAGCGACTTGCAGAGTTCACACCCAGGTGCGTTTGTTTTTAGAGTCCTCCAGGCTCTCAAGCTTCAAGAGTTCCCGTGCACCACAGGGAGGCTGTCATTGTTTGCACAATCTCTACCCTCCCTGACTACCAGGCTGAGATGCTATTCTGCGTGACCCTGAGACCCTGCCTTTTCAATGAAGAAATCTTGTTTTCGACCTAAGCACCAAGCATGTGGCTGTGCTTCCAGTCTTTCCCTGAGAGATTTTAGAACTAAACTTCTAAGACATCCTAATATATTAAACAATTTTTTTCTAAAAATAATCTGGAGAGTGGAAGAAGATTCAGCTCCAGGAACATGCATTTCGCTGGGTGTCAATAGGTTTGAAACTCTGCCGAAACTGTATATAGAATACTGCAGGTGTGTGCATATATGCCTTTTGGGGGGTTTCTACTTGTAATCAGATGCTGAGGACGGTGGTGAATCACTGCTCTCTAAACTCAATTGGACCCAATGAGGCACATGCCTAATGGGCTCTAATTATTGGCAAGTGCTTATTAATTGGATCAAATTCCTTCACAAAAATTAAGGTCAAATGGATTGCAGTCCTAGTAAGAACTGGAACACAACACTTGCCTTTCACCCGGGTGAGTCGGACTGGGTGAAACTGTTAAAACTGTTAGACAGGGTTTCATCTGCGGCTCTTCACAAGAGCTTTTCATCCCATAAAAATGTAGCGTGTAAAGTTGGAGCAGCCTGCGGGATGGTAAAGGGATTTACTGCATAGAAGCCTTCCTTGCTCTTGCTCAAGCGCCAGTGACTCTTTGGTGATATCGAGCGCAGCTCCCGTGTCCAAATCCTGCCACTTTCCGGCGGTAGGACTTTATTCCAGTCCCTCTCTGCTTCAACTTCTCTGTCTTTTTAGAAAGAGCGATCAGATTCATTAATAGATCCCCATAAATTCTAGCAGTCTAACGTGTGGGGCAATGGGGAATAACGCAAACCATCCATTTCCACGGGATGCTAAGGAGCTAAAGCTTGGCTGGAAAGGGCTCATCTTCGAGCGTCCGTTTGCGCTCTGGTCCACCGATGCGGGTCTCTCGGGCAGTGAGCTCGGGCCAAAACCCCGGGCGGGCAGGTTCAGGGGCCCTCCAGCCGCAGGGGCCGGCGGCCGGGAGGAAGTGGGCGTGGTGCTCCCCGACTTCCTTGTTTGGAGTAAACTTGGGGAGCACGTGACCCGCTCCGCTGTTTGCTTTTCCATCTGTTGATGTGCTCCTTGGGAGGGCTCGGGTCTGCGGGAGACAACAGCGGCCAGAAGCGGGACACCAGCCCTCCGCCGTCCCCGGGGCGCCCCCCGCGACCCCCAGCAGCTAGATCGAGCAGCAGGCAGGCAGGCGATGGACCCGCCGCGCCGCCCGCGCCCCGCGCCGCGCGCCTAGTGCAGCTGCTGACGGACGGGCGCTGCCTGCAGCAGTCGCGCATCCCAGAGCGCGCAGGGGTCGCAGAGGGGCGCAGGGGTCCCCCGCCTCCGGCTGAGCCATGACGGACGCCAACAACAGAAAGGAGGGCTTCAAGAAATGCCGGAGCGCCACGTTCAGCATCGACGGCTACAGCTTCACCATCGGTGAGCACCGCCGGCACCTGGTTCCCGCGCCCGCCCTGGGCGGCGGTGGCGGGGTCCTCGCCCGGGGCTCGCGCTGTCCCGGGGCGCCCACCCGCGGCTCGTCACCTCGCCCGAGCGAGCGAGCGCTGGAGGAGAGTTTAGGAAGGCGAGCTGGGCGGGATGGAGGCAGGCAGGGAGCTGCAGAGAAGGGGCTAGAAATAGGAAGGAAGAGGAGGGGAGAGGGAAAGGGACAGGCTGCAGGGCAGACGCGGGGACGAATAAGGGGGCTGGGGGGAAGGAATGAGAGAGAGGGAGGGAGAGGGAGGGAGAGAGAAAGAGAGAGAGAGACGCGCTAGGTAGACGTGGGGATGGACAAGGAGAGAAGGAGAAGAAGAAATTAGCGATAGTTTCTACAAAAGTTTCAACTTCGAGGAAAGGACACCCGGAGGAAGAAAGACAGGCAGAGAGGGGAGCTCAAAGAGAGGGAGAGGGAGAAGATGGTGCAGGAAAAATAGCCCCGCAGGAGTCTCCGAGACAGGCTGAGCATCATCAGGCAGGCGGGGAGTGATGTAGCCGGTTCCAGAAACATTTGAGAACAAGCTCTTTCTTGCCCTCGCAGCCCATGGTGGCTCTTGCTTTTCTCTTCCAAACCCCTCCCCACCGGGGTGCCCTGTGGTACTGGAGGTACTCTCACAGTTGTCAGAGGGAACAGGGCTGCAGGACTGACCAGCTGAAGAGGGGGGTCTCTGTGCCCTTTTTCTCCCGGTCCCTACTATGCGTGAAATACTGGTCCAGAGCGGTCCTGCCTTGTCGCGGGGAGCTGGGCAGTGCCCAAAGGTTTTGGTTCTGAAGTTTCAGCTGGAAGGATTCCATTCCGAAATTTCAGTTGTGAGAACAGCAGGGCAGAGCCAGGTGTGGAGCTGCTGCAGTCTTTCTCCTGAGTGAGCTCTGGTCTACTTGAAATATGAGCTGAACCCCAGAGGCTTTGAAAGGGAGATGAGAGGTATGCTAGTCCTGTGCCTAGTGTGCAGATTGGTGAGGTGCACCTGCTTGGAGGTGTAGACAGGAAATGTTGGGAGGAGAAGGGTTGCGTGAGAGGACATCCTCTCTATACCACTTGTGCTTCTGCCAAATGCTTCCAGAATTGAGTCTGAACAGCTCCTTCTGCCTTCCACCGCTCGCTCACTGGCCACTGGCTTGAGCTCACCTTCCCTGCCCCAGCTATCACTTCTAACCTGCTTCTTTCTTCTCACTTCTTCACTTTGTTCACCCTTGCCCGAACACATCCACTCACTCCATTTTGCTATGGATGCCATCCCCACCCCCACCCCGCGCTGAGAAATCTTGTCTCTGTTGCCCCCTGCTTTCCCCATTGGAAAGAATTTCTTCCTTTGCGCTCTCCTCATTCCTGTAATTCTGTTGGAGCTCATACCTGCCTCAGACCAATTATTTTGTCATCTGCTTGAATTACAGATTTCCTAAGGGTGGAACTGTCTGCTTTCTCCTTCAGCCTCAAAGGGTGCTGGTGGGCATTCAGGAGGCTTGAAATAAACCAAAGGTGGCCTAGGTCAAGTGTTTGGCTAAAAGACCACTGGGAGGCCTAGAGATGTGCTCAGTGGAAAAAACGCATTTCTTGCTTGGGCTCAACCTCTGGTACTACAATAACTAACCCCATGACTAATGAAAACTACATAGAAGCAAAAGGAAAGATTCTGACATGTTCACATTAGTTTTCTTGAGTCTGTTAAGAAAACTTCCCACAACGATCTTTTTAACCCTTTATCTTTTAGTCTCTGTGGCATCTTTCCCCAGAGGCGTGACTCCTAAAACTCAGGTTCATTCCGTGGTTCTACCCAAACCTTTCCCTTATGCTCTTGTCCTCATTAGTGGAAATGGGCTGTCAGACTGCTATTGTCTGCTGGTCAGAGGGACCTTGGACAGTGAGCTTGTCACTGCCAGCTAATTTCCCGTCTCTGAGCATTTATTTATTCTCTTCTTCCCTCCCTTCTTCAGCAGTAGCAGATTAAATTTCATTATATTAAAAGGTACAGTATAGCATGGTGTCTGCCACATTCAGACATTCAATAAATGATAATTGTTCTAATTATTCAGGGAACTAAGCAAATGTCTTGGGAAGTTTATGATGATAATTCAGACTTAGAACTTGGCATTCCAGGAATTTGTTCTCTTGGGGTGATGTAGTATGTTTACACATAATGCTTTACAAAATAGAGTCTACTAAGGACACATGAGACATTTTAGATGTTTTAGGCCCATAATCAACCATACAAATAATTATAAAGAATTGCTTGTAATTTTATAATTCAATTCTCAATATTCTTGTATGCACTGCCAATGTTTTTGCGGTAAACTTAATTTATTTTTATAAAATACAATCAATCTTTAATAATTTACTGTCTTTCTGGTTTTGTTTCATGACGCATATAAAGTATGCACTTAATCTTCTACTTTTGGCCCTGTAGTTACGCTTAATTTTTGCTGTAAAAGCATTGAGTATAGATGAAATCTTTAAGTATATTCAAGAATAGTTTTACAGAAGAAAATTTCTAAAAGCCCAATTGTTTCATCCAAAAGTATGTGTATTTTTAGGGACTTAAAAAAATTGCTCAGCTCCCCTCTGGAAATAGCAAATTACATCCTTAGAATTGTGGATGGCAGTGCTCACTCAATCTCGCGAGGACTGGCCACTTACCTGGTAAAGTACTGTTGGAGAGGAGGAAGGCAGAGTCTCAGATTGACAAGATTTTTCATTTCTTTTGTAAAATTGCCTTTATATGTCTGTTTCTTGTATGTTTTCCCTTTGGGCGCATTAAAATTTATTTTAATACATTTTTTGGGGGGAGGAGACTCCCAAGCAGTGCTCTGTGGGCCTCCTCCAGATAGGTGGGCTAGGCTGTTTAATGCTCAGCATCTAATCAGTGGACTGTCCTACCCTATGAGAGAAGAATCCTGACATGGGCCCAGGTCCCAGATTGCTCCTCCTTTTCTCTGGTGTGTCTAACTTTCCTTACGAATCACCTTTGCGTTTAGTCTGTTGATCATGTGAAATGTTGAGGTCAAAGATATTCCTCTGTGAGAGGGGTCCATCCTGTGCTCCTGGCAAAATGAGCTCTTGTCAGGAGACGCTTGTGGCAGTAGTCAGGGGCCATGGGAGCAGAGGTGTGACCGCCTCGAAGCAAATGCTTTTCTTGGTGAGCACCTGACATAGCCTCTCTCTGGGAGCCTGGGGCGAACTCTACGTTCTGGATAGGAGCAGAAGACAGAGGCTGAAGGAACCTGCTGGGTGAAGGCCAATTACAATGGTGAGGAACTTCCCTTAACCCGCTTTCCCCTCCAAGGGGAAAACCTGTGAGCGTCCCGACCTCTTGCATGGGAACTTGGGATTTTGTTTTAAACACAAATATAAATTTTAATTATTAATTTAGTGTTTCATGGAAGAATATTTATATTTTTATTTATTAATTTTCTATCATTTTATTTTCTTTCCACTTTTTAAAAAAAATTAAAGCACCGTGATTTACAAAGCTATTCATAGTTGAGTTTTAGATGTACTGTATCACAGCTTTGATTCTACCATCAGTGTCAACTTCCCTTCACCAGTGTTCCCAGGTTCCCTCCCAGCTGTCTCACCTACCCCCACCCCAGCCTGCCCTCTTGACATGCACCTCTCCAAGGCTGGTTGTTAAAGTTTGGGTCTCTTAACTTCAATGTTGTTGACTTGTTGGTCTGGATATTTGGCTCTGTCATTCCTTAATCCCACCCTTGTACTTTAATCCCATGACCTGGCCCCATTGTTTCTCATTTCTCTCTTCTCCCCCTCCCCTCTACTCTTTTTTTCCTTCTCCTCTGTAAACTCTTGGGTCAAGGTTGATCAGGGCATCCCCCTTTAAAACATTGCATCTCCTCATCCAGCTGTTCTCAGTGCCACATACTTTACGACATCCTGTGTTTATCCTTCTGGATGACTTCATTCAACATGATGTCTTTCAGCTCCATCTATGTTGCTGTGAATTGCGTAATTTCATCATTCCTAACAGCTGCATAGTATTCCATTTTTTATACATACCACATCTGCACAATCCACTTACTATCATTGGGCATCTAAATTGAGGGAATCTGGGATTTTTTAACTGTGTCGGCAACAGTACTGAGCGAGGTGCTTCGTTCCACTCCTATCACTGTTCACAGCAACTCTGATAGGTGCTGGTTGTGCTGCACAGTTTAGAAGGAGAAACTTTTGGGGGTTTTGTTTTGTTTTTGAGCCACAACCTGTGGTACTCAGGCCTTCCTCCTGGCTTTGCAGTCAGGAATCGCTCCTAGGGCTTGGGGGAACCGTGTGAAGTGCTGGGAATTGAACTGGGTAGATCACATACAAGGCAAGAACCCTGCTCACTATACTCTAGAGTCCCAGGAAGTCATTTTCGGAAAGTCTTGGGTTTAGGCAGTGATGGAGTTGGATTGAGGTCACAGCCGCTCGTCAGCTTGGGTTTGTCCCGCACCTTGTTGCCTCTCACAGAGAATCTGAGCCTCATTCTGGTGAAGAGAGAGCTGGGAGTTCGCCAGGGGTGCTGAGCCAGAGTAGGCTGGGGCAAAGCCAGAAAGAGATGGACCGCAGCTGCCAGGGAGCAGGGCTGCTCCCGGGAGCAAGATTGAGTCAGAGAAAAGAGGCTTGTTGGTCTGTCTCCCATGAGGACTTCCTGTTAGGTCCCAGGCGCCCAGTGTCCTCGGCCAAAATGTCCTGTGTCTTCTTTATATAATTTTCTCAGGGCAGGTCTCAGAAACCAGAAAGGAGGTGAAACTTGTGCCATGTCCAGCTGAAGGGCTGGGTGTCAGGGAGCTTTCCTTCCCTGGGAGATCTCCCATCCTCTGAATGCAGGAATGTCAGTTGAACGGTGACTGAAGTCAGGGCTGGGGTTCAAGTAGAACTGGACTCCCCACGGTACTGGTGAACCATCTGAATAGGAAATAAAGGGTTGTGATGGGGGAAGTTGCAGAATCACTGGCCTTCCAGAAGAATGTTCCTGGCCTTCTGGGATTTGGAGATCTGTTTGGGTTGGTATTAAGTGGATTCACACGTTCTTTCTTCCTCCAAGAAGCTGCCTGAAATGCAAACACACTCCCCTGGAGTGAGTCACAGCTGCAGAACCCCAAAGCAGTGCTTCTTACTTCCCTGGGGGCCTCACCATCTCTTTTGGGGTTTCCTCCCCTGTTCTTGATAGAGGAGAGAGTTGGGGCTCATGGAGGGGCCCTCATTTTCCCATCTCCCCATAGCAATGACCTCCAGGGTGCCAGAAGGAAATGGGCGAAGCTCAGACTGGGGGGATGTGAAGTGGGCGGAGAATAAGGCAAAGAAATGGCTTCCTTCGAAACCAAGCCTGGTGGTGTTATGGAAAATTCTAGGCTTGTTCTTAAAGGAGTGTTGCTAACAGAGGGATGTGTTTTCTATAGCAACTGCCACTGGCTCACTTGTCCCTGTGTCTCTCTCCATGGGTTTGTCCCAGAGGAGGAAAAACAAGGGGCCCCTTGAGAGCAGCTGGAGCACTCTGTGGCTGGGGGTGCCCTCCACGTCCCAGGACTGCTGGGATTTGGGAACCCATGCCGGGGGGGGGGGAAGACCAGCTTGCCAGTATTTTCAGGGTGCGCAAGGGGTTGGGGGGGTGGAGGGAAGGAAAGTCTCTGGGTGCAGCTGAGGCCTGGGGGTGTGGGTGCATACACAGGGGGTGTGTCCCCTTCCTGCCCTGGCACAGGGCTCCCAGCCCAGGTGCACATGGCGAGGACTTTCTCAGCCCAGACGTGTTCTTTCTGTCTAGTGCAGTGTTTCCTGAAGTGGGGTGCACCCTCCCCTCTCCCAGGCCAGCACGGGAATGGTCAGAGGGTGGTCGTGGCCTTGTGTGCCTTGGGGGGTCACTTTCTGCTTGTTCCCTTAGAGAAGGGGGCTCCTGAGCACCTGTGTTTTTTTCTGAAAAGGGGGTGGTAGAAGTTTGGGAACTTCTGGTCTAGTGTCTGACTGGGTGCAGAAGGAAAGGCTGTGGGCGGTGTATGCTGGCTGGGGACAATGGTGAGAAGCAGAGAAACAAATAAGGATCCAGGGTGAAATACTTTACAGTTGCATTGCCATCTCTATTCATCCCTGAGTCCTCCTCTTGCTCCACACTCCCCAGTCTGCATCTTGGCAAATCAGGCTGTGTCTGTGAGCCTCAGTTTCTCTACTTGTTAGTGGGGGAACATGGGGGAGTGTGGTCCTCAGATGAAAAGCTGTGGACAGGAACATGTGATGTTAGAGGTGGAAAATGGCCAGGTTAGCACAAAAACACCTTTCAAATGCTCTTTGTTTGTTTTGGAAACTTAATGCGAACCCTCTGTGTGTGATACTTGCACCTCAGTCGAAGGGAGCTGAGGAGTCAGGCTCTGACCAGGGGCTTGGCGTATCAGCCAGTTGTTGGAGGATGAGGTTTTGGAGAGCACGTCTGCTGAGTGGTCCCCTTTGGCCTTTGGAATTGCACTACTGTTTGGGCATGTCATCCGTGACCAGGGGGTGGAATGAGTCCCTAGCTGTCACATATTTGGCTGCTCATGTCCCTTCCCTTCCACTGAAATCGATGGTAGCAGACTGATTTGAGTTGGCTCTGACAAGATGCTTAAGATTTGTGGGTACACTCAAGGATAGTCCTGATGTGGTTGAATATTGGCTGCGATGGTGTGAGAGAGACTGCCAGGATACCCGCCACCAGTGTGATGGCTGTTGTCAGCAAGTAGGAAAAAGAGAGTGTGCAGTGGGTATTCTCTTAGTCTCCTGTATCTACCCAGCTTTTGAAGACCGGGTGGAGCAATGTGCAGAGAGTTCTCCAAGGACATGGGGAGAGAGAGGAGAGAGAGAGAAAGAGAGAGAGAGAGACAGAGACAGAGAGAGACAGAGAGAGATAGAGAGAGACAGAGAGACAGATAGAGACAGAGTTTGTGTGTGTGTGTGTGTGTGTGTGTGTGTGTGTGTGTGTAGAGGGGGAGGCATTGCAGAAATGACATTTAAGTCTAGCTTAACAGTTGGACCCTGGGGAACAGTAAGGGGAGGGGACAAGTCAGGATTGGATTTAGTAGAGGCCAGAATAGAAACATCTCTGCAGTTAGGCGCTGGAATTCAACACCAGAACTCTGTTATCTGTTGTTTTGCCTTTGGGAGTGATGCATCACAGGAATAGGTCCTTCACTGCATAATGGAATAATTAATATTATACTTAGTTGGGCTGGGGAATTTAAGTGAGACTAGTAAGCTCCTAGGTATTGTCTTATTTCATTTTATCTTTCTTGGTGCTGTTAACAATACCATTTGTTTCTTAGAAAGTCACTCCTGACAGTTCAGAGGACTCAGAAGTTCAGGATCAAGACCTTGGCAGACCAGTGTCTGGGGAAGGTGCTTCCTGGTGTGAAGGCAGCCTTGTCCTCACATGGTAGAATAGGAGGGAGCTCTTGAGTCCTCTACATAGGGGCACTGATCCCATTCACAAGAGCAACAGCCTTATGACCTAATCATCACTCCAAAATCCATACTTTGTCAATATATTGGGGTCACTGTCACCATCCTCCTGTTGTTCATAGATTTTCTTGAGCGGGCCCAGTAACGTCTCCAGTGTGAGACTTTGTTGTTACTGTGTTTGGCGTATCATACATCATGGGTAGCTTGCCAAGCTTTGCCGTGCGGGCAAGATACTCTCGGTAGCTTGCTGGGCTCTCCTAGAGGGGCAGAGGAATCGAACTCAGGTCGGTCATGTTGGCTGCGCGCAAGGCAAACGCCCTACCTGCTGTGCTATCACTCAGCCCAATATATTGGAGATTAGGTTTAAATATGAATTTGGGGCACAGTTTATAGCACAATTGTATTAGGAGATTACATATATTTCTTCAGTGTGGGGATGGACAGGGAAAAATGCAGAGGGCAGTGGCCAGTACATACTGGATCAACAACTGAGGATGGGGTAAGTTCACTCATTCACTTGCTCTTTAGTCTGGGGAAAGTTATTTATATATGGCCTCAGTTTCTCCTTCTAGAGTATACTGGTTGGGTAAGGAAATCTCTGTTCCTGCTATTTCAGGAAGGAGATGAGATTTGCATCTCAGAGCTTTCTAGATTTTCCAGCATGAGAAACTTCCAGGGAATGGGCCAATGACGTCCACTCTGAGGTGAATGATGCTTTGCAGAGCAAAGGGGAGGTCAGTTGGATTTAGAGTGGAAGTATGTAGAGTTCTTGTATCCTACTTTGTATAATAATTCTTCCTCTCAGTGAACTTTGATATTACTGAGCTCTGTTGCAGGAAGAATACAAAGGCAGGTTAATGCGGAGCAGCCTGGGTTTTCCAGTCACTTTGCCTTTATCATATCAAATGGGAAAGCTCCAGGAGTTAGTGTTTGCCTGCAGGGGGCAGGGGTTAACTTTACTCTCATCTGATAGGAAGCCTATGTAATTTCAGCCTGAACCACAGATTTTTTTTGGTAGGAGTAAGAAATGTGGCAATAGATAATAGTTGTGGAAGCTTCTGGTGTTTGGGTCCAGCTTAATTTGCTTGCTGGATTTGAGAAGCAGTATGTGGAGAGATACTAGAGCAAGGTCCTGGAATTTGACGGTGTTGGTTTGAATTTTGACTTCACGGCATATTAACAGCCTGATCTTAGACAAGTTACCTAGCCCCTCTGCATTTCACAGTGTTCACCTGTTAAATGAAGATTATATCACCAATCTTTTAGGGAGTTGGAGGATTAAATAAGTTAATGTACATGAAATGGGCAATGAAGCACTGGGTACATAGCAAGTCCTATATCAATGTTGTTATTTCTATGACAATCTTTTATACATATGTTATATATATGTTAATAATACAGTACTTAATTGATGGTATTTTAAATAATAGTTCAAATATGAACAAAAATTAATAATAAGAACAGTCAACTCTGAGTTCTGTTGGATGAAGCACCCAAGCACCCAAATATATGGTTCTTTTAAAATCTGTAAGGATGACCTTGGTTTTTTGCTTTTCTTTTGTCCAGAGTTGCTATTTCCTGCCGCAGGACATTCCCGTCTGTGCCCTGGGGTATATGCTGTACCATTTCCTGTGATGACTCCTCCATGAATTTCTGTTTTCTAAGCTTTTCATCTTTTAGGATTTGGTGTTTCACTTGTAATGGCTTTGCAAGGTGAGCCCCTCTGTGCTCAGATGTCTAGCCCTCCTCGGCCAGGATGCTCAGTGCAAGGGAGAGTGATGAGAAGATTGGGCTCCAGACACAGTTCTGGCCACTGCCTAACCCTGGGATTGAGGGAACAGCCAACAACTCTTTGAGCTTTGTGTCCCTCGTCCATCAAAAGGATGATGCCTCTCTCTCTGTCATGTTTCTGGGGAAGCTCAGTCGGACGAGGAACAGAAGATCCCAGCCCGCTGGAGGGGCCAGTAATTGGTAGCTGTCGGTTGTGATGATGGAGTTGCTCTGAAACCAGTGGGCAAATCTCCCAGACCCACAGCTGCTTTTCTGGATGGTGCTTGGCCAGCATGCCCGCTGGGTGCCCCCCATGGCTCCCGCCAGCCACGGCACAGAGGTCATGGCAGTAAAGCTATCGTTGTGTTCCTGGAGGCTTCCCCACCAGCCCGGGGATCTGGAGCACCTCAGGCCAGCTGAGTGCTTCCAGCTGGCTGTGGGTAATAGGTACCAGCTGCTCTGGGGAGGGCTGTTGGCACTTGCTGTACTGTGTAGCAGGCGTACTTCGGAGTGTGGTGGGAGCCTGGCCTGAGACCCAGCCCTTTAACAAAAGGGTTCTGGGAAGGCTTGGAGGCCAAGTTCCTGGAAATGACCATTTCGCTGGTCGGAGGGCAGTCAGTGGGCAGTGAGACTAGACCAGAGTAGCCGGGACTCCGCCCATGAGTGCTAGTCACTTAGGGTGCTGCCAACGGTGATTTCTTGGAGAGGAAACCGCAGATGAGGCTTTCTTTTAACTGGAAAAGCCTTAGAGTGCCCAGGTGTGATTCCATGAGCTTGGAGAAGAAAAAGAGAAGAGCAGCTACTTGGCTTTGATTGTCCGGTAACTGTCAGTGCTCATGGAGCCTCTCGGAAAGAGTTTTGATTCATTGGTTTAATTCCCATTTTGCTAATGAGGCTCTGGTTAGAGAAGCTATTGGGGAGTGTTGGTCAGTGCAAGCCTGCAGGATGCAGCCCCTGTTCTCGTTCCCTTTGACTCATTCTTAAATTTTTGGATGGTTGGAAATGTTCTTTGGGCCTGCTGGGCGATTTATTCATCAGGCATTTTGGCTTTTGAAAATTATATATATATACATATATATATATTTGCTTTTTGGTTCACACCTGGTGATGCACAGGTGTTACTCTTGGCTCTGCACTCAGGAATTACTCCTGGCAGTGCTCAGGAGACCATGTGGGATGCTGGGAATAGAACCCGGGTCGGCCGCCTGCAAGGCAAACACTCTACCTGCTGTGCTGTCGCTCAAGCCCCATGAAAATGATTTCTAAGAAGTATTTCTTGGTGTCTGTGAGAGAAAGAAATGTGGCATATAAAGAATCCTGTGGGTTCTGTGGTAGGTACACTGGAGATGAATTGCTGGGTGCTGATGTTCACCGCTATGACTCCGATGTCTACTGTTTCCGAATATTCTCTTTACTCTTATGAATCATAGAAGGTAGAAATAAAAGCTACATGTGGCATGCCATTCTGGCCCAGTAATGATACCGTTCTAGGTCCTTATAAGTCTTAATGCTTTTCCCATCTCCTTTCTCCTTAGTTAATGCCAAGACTGCAGGTATTTAATCTGGTTGAGACATTTGTCCTGAAATCACAAAGTCCTCCCCCGTGCCCACAGCCCGTTGGAATCTTTTCCCAGAGTGAGCATTTTTTAAAAAAAATTTAATTATTTTGTCATTGTTTTTGGTCATACCTTGTGATGCTCAGGGGTCACTCTTGGCTCTGCACTCAGAAATCACTCCTGGTGGTGCTCGGGGGACCATACGGGATGCTGAGGATCAAACCCAGGTCAGACACATGCAAGGCAAATGCTCTGCCTGCTGTACTATTGCTTTGAACTCCAGGATGGATTAGTTTTGAAGTCATTAGCTTTCCATTTGCAAGAAAGACTCATTTGGCTCTGTAGCACTGTAGTACTGTCCTCCCATTCATAAATTTTCTCGAGTGGGCACCACTAACGTCTCAGTTGTGAGACTTGTTAATGTTTTTGGCATATCGAATATGCCACGGTGAGCTTGCCAGGCTCTGCCACGTGGACAGGATACTCTTGGTAGCTTGCTGGGCTCTCCAAGAGGGACTGAGAAATCGAACATGGGTCAGCCGCATGCAAGGCAAACGCCCTACCCGCTGTGCTATCACTGGGCTGTTATTTGGCTTGGTGATTTATTTTTCTTTAACAACTGGAAGTTACTTTAGCTGTTCAAATTTTTGTCTAATCAGTATTGGAAGGAAGGAAATATCCTCCCTACCCCCTTTCTTTTCTGATTTTCTTTTGGGCCACACCCAGTGGTGGTTAGGTCTTCCTCTGCATTCAGGGATCACTGCTGTTGGGCCCTTATGGGGTGCTAGGAATCAAACCCGGATTGGGTGCATGCACGGCAGCTGTCCTACCCGCTGTACTATCACTACAACCTCCCATAATTCTTTTTGTTGTTGTTGTTACTCTCTTTTTTTATTGAATCACTATGAGATACAGTTACAAAGTTTTCATGTTTGCATTTCAGTCTGCAATGATCAAATACCCATCCCTCCACCAGAGCACATTTTCCACGTCCGATTCCCCAGTATCCCCCTCCCCTCCATCCCAATCCTCCCTCTACCCCTATGGCAGACAACTTCCCTCATACTCTCGCTCTACTTTTGGGCATTATGGTTTGCAATACAGATACTGAGAGGCTATCTTGTTTGGACCTTTATCTACTTTCAGTACACATCTCCCATCCCCAACTAATCCTCCAACCATCATTGACTTAGTGATCCCTTCTCTACTCCAGCTGCCTTCTCCCCCAGCTAATGAGGCAGGCTGCCAACCACAGAGCAATATTCCTGACCCTGTCTCTACTGTCCTTGGGTATCAGTCTCATATTATGTTATTTTATATTCCACAAATGAGTGCAGTCACTCTATGTCTGTCCCACTCTTTCTGACTCATTTCACTTAGCATGATACTCTCCATGACCATCCACGTATAAGCAAATTTCATGACTTCATCTTTCCTAACAGCTGCATAGTATTCCATCGTGTAGATGTACCAAAGTTTCTTTAACCAGTTGTGTGTTCTCGGGCACTAGGGTTATTTCCAGGTTCTGGCTTTTGTGAACATTGAACATACAGGTGCAGATGTCATTTCTACTGTGCTTTTTTGCACCCTCGGGATATATTCCCAGAAGTTGTATTGCAGGGCCACATGGAAGCTCAATTTCTAGTTTTTTTTTTTCTCTTTTGGGTCATATCTGGCGATGCACAGGGGTTTCTCCTGGCTCTGTACTCAGGAATTACCCCTGGCAGTGCTCAGGGGACCATTAAGGAATGCCCATGTTGTTTTCCAAAAGGGCTGGACCAGTTGGCATTCCCACCAACAATGAAAGAGAGTCCCTGTCTCGACCACATCCATGCCAGCACTGATTGTTCTCCTCCAATCATTCTTGAAGAGAACTTAATGGGAGCAAAAGAAGATCATGGCCATCTGCAGATCCTTCACTATTAATACCATACCTTCTCTTCCTTTTCATCTTCCTTCTCATCCCATTTTTCTCTTTCCTTCTTGATCATGAGGCCAGTTGCTGAGGACAATGAAGACAGTAAAGTTGTAGAGATCAGCTCAGTTGTTTAAGATTGTTTGGTCTTAGTGACCATTTCCAGAGGTTATTTTTCTTGTAATGTTCTTGGCAGCTGTTACATGGTAGTTTCCCATGCTGCCGATGGTGATGAGAAGGGTTTTACTGTTGGTGAAATGCTTTCCCACATTATCAACTCTTTAGATACTGCCAGTTGTCCTGCAAGATAACTGTGAGTAGGTTTATTTCGCAGCTGGAGAAAGTGGGGTTTCAGGAGTGCAAAGTGGCTTCTTCAAGAACAGGGATGGAGAAACAGTTTCTTTGCTTCAGAGAGTGTGGGCAATCCACATAGAAATCTGGGACTCACCTTCGATCGATCCCAAGTCCCTGTGCCCATCCCATATGCTTTGGCCCTGGATCTGCCTTTGGATTTTCTTCTCTTATTTCTCACTGAGATGGTTGCCGTATTTCCAAGTGACCTTCCTGTCTCTTAACTTGCCTCATCATTGCATCCTTCTCAGCAAGGCAGCCAGAATGTTCTTTTGGGACACAACTCTGTATTTAGTGTCTGCACAGTGAGATTGAAAGATTGAACTTAGTTTAGGGGTGGGCTTCCCTAGTGAGGGAGGTCCGCGGGGGAGGCAGGGGGCAGGAAAGCCTGCACAGAAGTCCTATGGATGGAGGGTATGGTTGGAGGGTGGGTAGAGGAGGAATATGGATCAAGTAGATACTAGAGGGTGGGAGCAGGGTCTTTGTAGACTGGCGGATGGATTTAGTCATTTCCCTAAGAACAGTATAAGACAGATGTTGGTTTTTAGGAGATGCAGCATCATATTTGTGTTCCCGAAAGCACACTCAAGGGCCTGAGTGATAGTACAGTGGATAAGGCACTTGATTCGTGTGCAGCCGACCAGGGTTTAATCTCCAGCATCCCATATGGTCCCCTAAGCTTATCAGAGTAATTCCTGAGTGCAGGAGTAACCCTTGAGCACTCCAGGTGTGGCTCTCTTAAAAAAATCTATATTTTATAAAAGCACTCTCTCCAGAAGTGGGGTGGGGAGAGAGAGAGAGAGAGAGAGAGAGAGAGAGAGAGAGAGAGAGAGAGAGAGAGAGAGAGAGAGAAGGAAAGTGCCTGCCATACAGCCATAGAGGCAGGCTGGTGGAGGGGGGATGATGGGAGGAAAACTGGGGTCATTGGTGGACACTGGGCGAGGGATGGGTTTTGGATCATTGTCTGAATGAAACCCGATTATGAGCAGCTTTGTAACTGTGTATCTCACAGTGACTCAATAGAAATAAATTAAAAAACAAACCAAAGCATGCACACAGAGGTAGGCAACATGTGAAGGCAAGCACCCTACCAGCTGGACTATCTCTCTGCCCAGATTTTGTATTACTTTCTGCTAAATAAATAAAATATGCTCTAAAAGAAAAAGCACACTCTATAGCATTCTGTGTTTGTTAGCTGGTTCTGCCCTGAGTCGTGACTATGGAATTCCTTCTCTCCTGAGCCTTCTTGTAGCCTTCTGAGCGTTCATTCTCTCTTCAGGACACATGGCACTGGGTTTCAAGCCACCAGAGGAGCAGGTGGCATGGGGACTTGCAGGTTCTCTTAATTTTCCTGATTATTGAACACGTTTTTTCACAGTACAAGGACAAGATTATTAACTTTACTTGCCTAAAGTGATCCATATTCGATTTAGAAATGCAGTTAAGATGACCTCTTTATCCAGAAATAACCTTTTAAAAATATTTTGGTGAATCAGCTTCTATATTTTTCACTATCTTAGATTTCTGTAATAATGATACTAAAGTTTTATATTTGAATGCAGCTGTCGTTTTAATACATTTTCTGTATTTAAAACTTAGTTCTATTAGGGTATTTAAAGCTACTTGGTGCTCACAGGCAATGCCTAGACCCTCTTGTGATCATCTGGGCTTCCCTAAATTTGGAATTTACCTTTAGCTAAGGGAAATGGCATTTCACATCATGCCTATTAGGGTTTAATGTTCTTCACTCCCCATTTTTATCTCCCTTTTTCTCCTACACATACACATATGTGCAGTGCTCCATGCCAGTCTCTCTCTCCTTCTCCCTCTCTCACCTCTCTCACTCTCCCTCTCTCCCCACACACAATGTAAGGTTCTCCCTCCCTCCCTCCCTCCCTCCCTCCCTCCCTCCCTCCCTCCCTTCCTTCCTTCCTTTCTTTTATTTTCTTTTTGGGTCATACCTGGCGATGCTCAGGGATTACTCCTGGCTCTGTACTCAGGAATCACTCCTGGCAGTGCTCGGGGGACCATATGGGATGCTGGGAATCGAACCCGGGTTGGCCACGTGCAAGGCAAATGCCCTACCTGCTGTGCTATCGCTCTAGCCCCAAGTTTATCCCTTTCATATAAAAGGAAAATATTCCTATAAAATACTTTTCAAGAGTTAAGCACTTAAAGCAATTACCATTCATTTATAGGGAAAATTTATTTTAGTGTTCCAGAATCCAAAAATAATCCACCAAATCATAAGAAATAACGCATAAAACTTAAAATACTGTTGTCATTTTCAGCAAAAGCAGAAGTGATCTGTTGTAAATCCAGAGCCTGTACGAAGTTCCCAGGGAAGGAACATGATGGTATCTCTTATGAGAGTGTTTGCCTGCATCAGGCTGTGTTTCTGTACCATGTGGGCCAGGAGGGCTGGGATCACCCCCCATACCCGCAGTATCGGACTCGGGGCCTCACACATGTGAAGCATGTGTTCCAGCCCTTTGAGCTACTCCCTGGCCCTGGAAGTGTTGCTTTTCCTCCTGGGGTTGGTGCTTCCTCCTTATAATGTTCACTTCAAACAAGTGCTGATAGTTCTTCCCTCTCTGCCTGCATTGGAGAAGGAAAAATCCTCCTACTATTTCTTTAGGTTGGTGAAAAGAGGTTCTACTATATAGGGTTTTCAGAAAAGCAAAGTGACCTACCTAATGCAAACTTCCGAAAAGCAGGGAACCTGAATACTTTATTCACTTTTTTGTTCTGGGAATATGCTTTGGGGCCCAAGAAATAGTACAGTGATAAAGGCACTTGCTTTGCATGGCTAAGCCAGGTCTGATCCCGGGCACTCCACATGGTCCCCTGAGCACTGCCAGGTGTGATTGATCCCTGTGTGCAGAGCCAGGAGTAAATCCAGAGCACTACTGGGTGTGGCCCAAAACCAAACCAAAGCAAAAACTCTGCAAACCCCACAAAAGGAGTATTGGGAGAGAGAGAGAGAGAGAGAGAGAGAGAGAGAGAGAGAGAGAGAGAGAGAGAGAGAGGAAAGAGAGGAGAGAGAATGCTGCATATGTTTCCATGTTTCTCAGGAAACAAAAACACATATTCAGGGACATAGACTGAGTTTTGAATCCAGTGCATCTAAAGCTAAAATATTTGTGCGGACTTTGATTATGCTTGAGGCTGTCACAGGAAGAGACCTCCTTATACCCGTGGGACATGCCTTGGATAAAAATTTGAAGCACTTTGAGGAACATCCACCATCTCCTCCTAGTTTCTAAGGAGGAAAGAGATTATAACCTTGTTTGTTGGAGGCAAATCACATATTAGATTCCCAGGACCAGAATATCTCTTGTAGTTTATTTCAACTGACAACTCCATCAGCCCCTCGTTCCTTCCTCCATTCTCTTACATTTGTCTGTTCAGTGCCTGCTGACTGTCCTGCCATAAGCTGTGTGCAGTTAATGATTTATAGTCAGATGACTACTTCATTCTGTTTTGTTTTGAATAGGGTTCCATTTTATGTTGACATATGCAAAAATGAACCCATTCACCAGTTGATGGACATGGGTTGTTTCTGGGTTTTTGTCTTATGAGTAATGTTACTGTAAACATTCATGGGCAAGCCTTTGTGTGGACACATGTCTTCATTCTCCTGGTTAGATTCCTAGGAAGGGAATAGATGACTGGCTTGTATGACAAATTAATACTTAACTTCGAAGAAATGCCAACTTGTTTTCTGCCATTTTAACAATTCTTCCAGCGAGATGTGAGGGTCTTCGAACCAAGATTTTCTCTTTTTTTGACCAAGAGTTTCCTTTTAGTATGGGAGAAACACAACCAAGAATTGAGGCATATTCTGAGATAGTCTTTATTTTTTTCTTCAAAATTTTATTTTATTAAAGCACTGTGAATTACAAAGTTATTCTTAGTTGAGTTTTTGACATGCAATGTTCCATCACCAATCTCGGCACCAGCGTCACCTTCCTTTCACCAGTGTTCCCCGGTGCCCTCTCATCTCCCCCCCGACCCCCTCAGCCCCAGCCTGCCATCTTGACAGGCACCTATTAAAGTTCAGGTCTCACAATTTCTGTGGGGGAAATGCAGTGGTTTAAGGGTGGGGGGTATTGCCTAGATCGTTGTTGGCTCCAGAGAATAGGGAGGAGAAAGAAAGAAACAGTGAAGGAGAAAGAGATGTAGAAACTGATGAGAAGCAATGGGGTTATGGTTCAAGGAGACCCAGGTAAACTTGTGATGCTGAGGAATGATTGAGTTAAATATCCAGATTACAGAGTCGACAGGTGAAATCGCGAGACTCAAACTTCCAACCAACTTTTAAAGGAGTAGGAATTAGTTAGATCAGTGGTTTTTGAATACTGCAGAGGCAGGCCGACTGCAAAAGAACTGGAGAGGAAGCTTGTTAATGGTTCTTGGGCATCATGCGTTGTAGATTCTGGTTTTATAGTTAGACACGAGGCCCAGCCTTGTCTGTATATTCTGAAAGCTTTCCAAGTGACTCTGATGTGGAACTTAGTTTGGAAATTCCTGAACTGCATGAACTCGAAGATGGGATGGACAGAGGAAAAGCATATTCTAAGCAGATAAAGATTTTTTTGGCACACGTGGCAGTGCTCTGGACACCTGTGCTCAGAGGGAGCTCTGGAGACCATACCGTGTGCCAAGACAAAACCCAAGTTGGCAGAATGCAGAGCAAGTGCCTTACCCGCTGTGTTGTCTCTCGGCTCTTTCTCTGCTTTTTCACGGTCCGCCCGTTGTTCATCGATTTGCTCCAGCGGGCCCAGTAACACTGTGAGACTTGTTACTGTGTTTGGCATATAGAATACATCACAGGGAGCTTGCCAGGCTTTGCTGTGCGGGCGAGATACTCTTGGTAGCTTGCCGGGCTCTCCGAGAGGGGCAGAGGAATCGAACTCGGGTCAGCCATGTTGGCTGCGTGTAAGGTGAACGCCTTACCCGCTGTGCTATCGCTCCAGCCCTCTCTGCTTTTTAAAAAAATAGCACAGCGGGTAGGGCATTTGCCTTGCACGCAGCCAACATGGCCGACCCGAGTTCGATTCCTCCACCCCTCTCGGAGAGCCCGGCAAGCTACCGAGAGTATCTCGCCCACACGGCAGAGCCTGGCAAGTCACCCGTGATGTATTCGATATGCCAAACACAGTAACAACAAAATCTCCAATGGAGATGTTACTGGGCCCGCTTGAGCAAATCGAGCTCGAGCAATATATTACAGAGTCTGGAGTGATAGTACTGCAAGTAGGGCATTTGCCTTGCATGCGCTCAACCTGGGTTCGATCCCAGGCACCCCATATGATTCCCCGAGCTTGCCAGGAGTGGTCCCTGAGTGCAGAGCCAAGAGTAAGCCCTGAGCATAGCTGGGCGTGGCCCCTTCTTTTTTTTTTTTTTTTTTAAAAAAAAGCCAGAAAGTTAAATCCATTACAGTGCCAGTGTGGGGGCAGGGTGCCTTGTTGTGCTCAGGGGGACCTACTCCTGGCTTTGTGCCCAGGAATCACATGTGGCAGTGCTTGGAGGACCATATGCAGTGCCAGAGATCAAAGTGGAGTTAATTGCTAACCAAGTGCCTTAACCCCAGTACTGTCTGTGTGATGCTCCTCCCACCTGGTGTTTGCCTTGGGGCTGCACTTGGGCTGCTCCTCAGGGCTTACTCCTGGTGCTTTGCTCAAGGCTCACTTCTGGTGGGGTTTGGGGACCATATGTGGTGTTGGAGTTCAAACCCCAGTCAGCTGCATGCAAGCCAAGCGTCTTACCTGCTGTACTATTTCTCTGGCTCTAGCTTCATTTAGTTTTCTGCAAGGAATTTTTTCCTTAGGAGAACTAAAGGTTTTGAGTACTAGGTGCTCAGTTCAAGCACCTATTTAACTTTCAAAACTTCTTTGAAAAACTTATTGTTGTTGTTATTATTTTGATTTTGAGGCTCACTTGGCAATACTCAGGAACCATTCCTGGCAGTATGTGGGGGGACCATGTGGGATGCCAGGGATCGAATCTGGGTTGACCACATGCAAGGCAAGTGCCCTCCCCTACTTAGCCTTATTCATTATTATTGGCAGGCGAGAAAACTCGGGAGATGGAGAGTGATAAAAGAAGATTTGAGGCACTCCAGTCTTTAAAACACAGCAGTTTGTCCCCATTCTGTGCAGAATAGAGTGAGAACAGGGACTCCGTTTATGCATTATTGAAGAACTCATTCTAATTCTGACATTGCAACTGATTCTCTGGTTTGCTCTGCAATCTTTGACTTTTTGGTTGGTTTGGTTTTTGTGTTTTGGGCCACACTCGGCAGTGGTCAGAGCTTATACCTGGTCCTGTGCTCTGGGATTCTGGTGGGTCCTGGGTATCTGATGGGGTGCCAGAAATCAAACCCAGGTCGACTGTGTACAAGGCAAACACCTTACCCACTATACTGTCTCTCCGGCTATGTTCTGCAGTCTTTGCTATTTGCCATTTCTCCAGTGGAAGTCACACATTCTTGGAAGAGGCAGTGAAAGATGAGTTGGACGCTTTGAGTCTTTAGTTGATAAGCAAATCTTTCCTGTATGTCCTCAGGCTCCTTCTGCCTGGTGCAAGCTGTTCCCACAGCATTTGTCCACTATGGCGACACCTGACCCCAGAGGTTTGGTGACTGTCAGTCTGAGTTCAACAGAAGTGGGGCAGTGAGGCCCTGTGTGAGTCAGAAGTCAGAGTTCTGGGCTAGAGCTGTTTTCAGAGTTGGACGCCTGATGAGGGGAAACTTGTAGTAATTACTGAACAGATGCCTTTAATGAGGTCTCTGCTGGATTTCCAGCTGGCAGGCAGAATTCTGCATTGGGACGGGAACATCACAGTCCCCGGATCATTATGTGACATCACATCCTCTCCTGGTTGTCATGGTAGCTGTAATCATCCCACTGGAAGTATCCCTCAGGGCAGGCCACATCTTTTTCCATTAATGGAGATTCATGGTGCTTTCTTCCATGCTAAGAAGAAAAAAAAAGTCTAGCTCTTGGAAAAAAGATAAAGCTGAATGATTTTTAAACATGGAATTGCTACCATTTTAAACAACTTTGCAAGTTGTACAAAGAAGTCATGGAAAGATAAAGATTTATAAAATAGAGTTTGGCACAGAGAACGCAAAATCTTATTGGTCACACCAACACATAAAGTCGCTTGGACATTTTGGTAAGTTAATTTATGCCACTAGAATTTTTACACATGTACACACATTATTTTTTCAAGTACAAGCCATTACTGGATTGTTTACTTTCCCTTCTATCTAAAAATGTATGGGGAACACAATTTCATATCATATCCATCTTCAGCAGAGCTTTCAGGTACTGTGATTGACTTAGCTGGTCTGACTTGTTGGGTTTTTAAATCCTTCTGCTTTCTTGTCACAGAATCTGGTATTGATCCTGCTTCTTTTTGAGTCCTCTTTGCCTTAGGGTAAATTTCTAGAAGGGCAATTGTTGCCTAGAAAGAGTTGAATTTTGGAGTGCTTGGAAGACATACTCCCAAAGGAAGATAAGGCACCCCACTGTAGGGTTACACCTGTTTATAATTTCACATGTAAAATACGAGTGTTTTTGGGGTCTGGAGAGATAGTACAGCAGGTAGGTATGTGACAGACATGGATTCGATCCTCATTTCCCATCTGATCCCCCAAACATAGCCAGGAATAACTCCTGAATGCAATGCCAGGAATTACACCTGAGCATTGGCAGGTGTGTCCCCAAAACAAAACAAACAAAAAAAGTTTACTTGTTGACCCTTATTTTACCATTACATTGATTGAAAACATAACTTATTTATGAGGTTGAACCTTTTATTTTAAATGTTTTATTTAATAAATAGCATCTGTATATTTTAGGTTGTAAGTTCATGTTTTTCATTTTTCATGTAGTATTTACTTCACTAATTTATATAATTTTTAATATTTAAGGTTATTAAACTTTGCTGTAATTTTCACTGTTGTGAATATTTATTGCTGTATTTATTTTGAGAAACCTAAGATAAGCAGTTATTTGGGTGTGGTTTATCATAAAAATCAGTCAATTTTGAGTGCACTGTTAAGTGATTTTTTAAATAAATTAATTTTTAAAATAAATTTTAGTAAATTAACAGAATTTTCCACTGTCACCACCCCCTGATTTAGAATGTTTTCATCATTCCAGAAAGAAACTGCCAGATTGATTTGTTTTATATTTATCCTTCATGAAAATTGTTTGCTTCTTAACTAATTTCATTTCTCAGTGCTGGTAAGTTTTGTACCCTTTCTCGAGCTCTTGTTGGAATCTTCAGATTGTTGGACTACACATTCAAGAAACGTTCTAGAAGCTCCTGTATATCTTGAAATTATCTGAAAATCCTACCCTAAACTGGCAGATAAATTGGTGGCACAAAATTTCTTTTTTTGTGGGGTACAAGGGTGTGTGCATCCCTGACTGTGCTTAGGGCTTACTCCTGGCTCTGCACTCAGGAATCACTTTTGGTGGCCTCAGGGACCATATGGGACTGAATCCAGGTTGGCCACATGCAAGGCAATACCTGCTGTACTTTCTTCTCACCATACCTGCTATACCTTCTCTCCACCTTCAGCCCCTTTTAAATTAATTTTTTTTAAATTATTGATTCACCATGAGATATAGTTACAAGCTTTAATGTTTGAGTTACAGTCACACAATGATCAGACATCCATCTCTCCACCAGTGCACATTCCCAACCACCAATATCCCCTATATATCCCCCTTTCCCACACTCCCACTGTCTCCATGGCAGACAATATTCCCCATATTCTCTCTCTACTTTGGGGCATTATGGTTTTTAAATTAATTTTTTTCCCTTTATTTTATTTTATTTTTTTTACAGTTGTAGATTTACAATTTTTTGTGCTTTGGTTTCAGTTATACAATGATCAGATACCCATCCCTCCACCAGTGCCCATTTTCCACCACCATGGATAATATCCCTCCCACCCCCATCTCCCCATCCCCCCTGTCTCTGTGGCAGGGCAATCCCCTGTGTTCTCTCTCTCCTTTTGGGTGTTGTGGTCTGCAAAAGAGGCATTGAATGGCAAACATAATTTTTAAGGAGAACTAAGAACCCATGTGCTCTTCTTAGGCAGTTCCTTCAGGTTGGGAATGAATTTTTCTATGATATTTTATTACTTTTTCCCTGTTCGTTCTAAATTCTCCAGGAATTGTCAACATTATTCAAAGCTGACTTTCCATTCTCTGATTTCCACAACCAGAATTACTTTATTTTCCATGGCATTTCATATACATATATATGTTTTTGGCCATATCCAGTGATGCTCAGGGATTACTTCTAGCAGGCAGGTTTGGTGGGGGGAACTGTATAGGGGATGCTGGGATTGAACTCAGATTGGCTGCTGCAAGGTAAACACCTTACCCACTGTATCATCACTCCAGCCTTATCTCTTTTAATTTTGCTTTTATTTGACCACCAAATCTATCTTTTACATCATTAAATCAGATCTCATAAGTATCTTCCATGTGTTCATTATTTACTATTGTTTTCTTTGACCTCATCCTTCTCTCGTTCATTTGTGTTATTTGCAGTGTATTTTACCTTAATACCTACCTGCATATTTCTAATGATTATTTCCCCATTTATTTTGCCCTTATCACACATGAGCATGTTGCTGTGCATTACTTCCAGTCTAGTTTTTAATTTCCGTTAGGGCTTCCCTGCTCTGTGGGGGTAGCGTCTTCTCTCTCCTTTCACTGTCCAATTCTCTGACCCTCTGAACACAGACACACAAGAGTTACCAGTCTGCATGCCGTCATGGTGCATTTGATGTCATACTGTCTTTATTGATAAGGATTCTAATCTGATACCATCATGTCTCGTCTCTTCCGCTCCCCTCTCCCATCTCTATTGCGGTTACTGTTTAGGTGTGGAAGAGGTGGAATTCAAGATGGACGTCTGGGAACAGAACTGGAGGCTGAGTGATGCAGGGGTTGTCTGAAGCATCTGTCTTTCTGTTTCTTTCTCTTTTTCTTTGTGTGGGCTCTGTGTTTTGCATCATTGTGTCAGAGCTGAAGTCTCAGCACCTGTTGTCATAATCCAGCCAAAAAAGGTAGTCTATAATAAAATTGTGTTATTTTTATAGCCTTTTGTACTTCTGCATTTTTACAGACTAGATTGGTCCTAGGCAAGGTTTGTCAACGTGATGAGCTGTCATCTACAAATTTAGAGTCTAATACAACGTGATGGTGTATTGTGTCATCACAGCAACAAATCTGCTAACTGCTGCTACCAATTACTTGTTTATGGGTAGGAGATACACTTGTTTTAGGCACTCTGTTAGGTTCTGAAACAGACAATATTTATGCTCTTCCAGGTCCTGGGTTTGGGAGTGCTTGTATAAATGAACCACTAGGGGCGCTCTGCCTATTTGCTTGACTTAATTGCCCTCCTTGTCCCATAACTCATTTCCAGGATTTATTTGCAGGAATATTCCAAGAAGGCTTGTGTTTTTGTTTTTTCTTTCCCCAAGTTTTTTTTCTGCCAATATGTAGGTATGGGAAGCCTTAGAATAAAGACTGAAATACAGATAAGGGAGTGTGGAGAATTTTCACACCAGAGTTGACTGTTGTCTAATTGATTGCTGCTATTTATTTGATACCAAATTTTCACCGTGAAACATCTTTGGGTTTACTACCCTTCTCACATTTTTATTCAGCAAGGTTCATTGTAGAGAGGTGTGCAAAGGCCATGCCTTCAGCAGCGACAAGTCATCAGGATGGGTGAATGTGGGCATTTGGCAGAGATGTGTGTGTTTAGAAGTTTTTTCCCCACTTCTTCTTGTTTTTAACTAATGAGTGTTTTGGTTCTTGGGCCACATCTGGTGATGCTCAGGGGTTACTCATGTTTCTGTACTTAGGTATCACTCCTGACAGTGCTCAGAAGACCATATAGGATGCTGTGCAAGGCAAATGCCCTACACACTATACTATTGCTCCAGCTCTCTTCTTGCTTTTAAACTTTGAAATACAGATCTGGGTATCCAAGTTCCCATATGATGAAATAAAATATATGCGCTTGCATTCTTATATGGAAAGGAAGAGTTTTTCTTAGAGTTGCAGCATGCTCAGTGGAAGTGAGGGATGGGGAGGGCAGGAGGGAAACCGGGGACATTGGTGGTGGGAAATGTGCACTGGTGAAGGAATGAGTGTTGGAACATCGTATGACTGAAACCCAATCATGAACAACTTTGTAACTGTGTACCTCATGGTGATTCAATTCAAAACATTTCTTTAAAGGTAACTAAAGGATCTGGGCAACTGGACTATTAGAAAACATAAATATAAAATAAATATATATTTAAATAAAAGAAATTCTAGATCTTAGGCCAGGATTAAGTACTGAGCACTTTTGGGTGTGGCCCTCCCAAACAAAAGTTCGCAGTCTCAGGTCTCCAGATGTACCTTGTCTGTAAGACTGAGCACTTTTCTCCCCAATCTGCTTCTAAACTCTTCATTTATAAAATCAGGGAAACTAATACTACCAGTGATTTTAAACAGCATTGTAGAGTCCTGAAGCCTGGCAGAGGTTATTTAGGAATTAAGCAACTGTTTGGCGCAAAAATCAGTTTTATTTATTTATTTATTTATTTATTTTTTATTTGTGAATCATTGTGGGATACAGTTACAAACTTATGAACTTTCATGTTTGCATTACAGTCATACAATGATCATTTACTCATCCCTTCACCAGTGCCCTTTCTCCCCCACCAATGTTCCTAGTATCCCTCCCACCCACGCCCCATTGCCCCCACCCCACCTCTGTGGCAGGCCATTCCCTTTTGTTCTCCTTTTGGGTGATGTGCAATAAAGGTATTGAGTGGCCTTCGTGTTTGGTCTATAGTCTACTTTTGGCATGCATCTTTCAACCCGAGTGGGTCCTCCCAGCATCTTTTACTTGGTGTTCCCTTCTCTATCTGAGCTGCCTTTTCCCCCAGCATGTGAGGCCGGTTTCCAAGCCATGGAGCAGATCTACTGGTCCTTACAAAAATCAGTTTTAAAATAGTATTTTTATTGTATATTTTTCTTTTTGGTTTTTGGGCCACCCCAGTAGTGTTTAAGGCTTTCCTTTGACTCTGTGTTCAGGGATCATTCCTGGTGATGCTCAGGAGACCATATGTGGTGCTGGGGATCAAATCTGGGTTGGCCACGTACACAGCAAGTGCCCTATTCACTGGACTGTTTCTCTGGCTTCTAACATAATATTTTTAACTTAATTTTTTTTTGCTTTTTTGGGTCACGCCCGGCAATGCACAGGGGTTACTCCTGGCTCATGCACTCAGGAATTACCCCTGGCGGTGCCCGGGCGATCATATGGGATGCTGGGAATCGAACCCAGATTGGCCACATGCAAAGCAAACGCCCTACTCGCTGTGCTATCACTCTAGCCCCTAACTTAAATTTTTTTTAACTTAAAAGGGTTCCTTTTTTTTCCATAAAATGTTCCAGTTTACAAAAGCAGAGCTATAGTTATAAATATGTTGATTTGTGTTGAAAGATTAGCTATTTTTCTACTGGATCTTGGAATAAGACTTCTGTTATTTCAGTTTATTTGAAAAGTATCTTGAGTTTGCAGAGTGACTAGCAAAACTTGTTCAGTTTATCCCAACTTGTAAGTACCAATCAGGACTTTCTTCATTCTGTTTTAACAGTATAGAGAAATACAGAGAAATACATGGGTGCTAGAGCTGATACAGTGCACAGCAGTTGTTCTGGACCTCCAATTTGAAATTTTTCACATACGGCAAAACAGAACTAATTGTACTATCACTCTTCTTTATAATGTATACAAAACTCACGTTGGAAATAAACGAAACTAATTACATACCATTATATAGTTATATCAATATGGGGTTCTGTGCAAAATTTCATTTGAATAAAATGTTCTGATGTTAGAACTGAAGTTCAGTACACAGTAACCCAATGTTTCTGTGTTTCCCCCAAGGTTTTAAAAACCCTCTCTGTGGTCAGGGATTTGACTCAGTGGGTAGAGCACGTGCCTTGCATATGACAGCCCTTGTTTGATCCTCGCTGTTGCAAAAACAGAATGGAAGTCACTTAAGACTAAACTTTTTGGCCAGGGAGATAGCTCAGGGGTCAGGAATGTATGCCTTGTATGTATCAGGCCCTGAGGTTGGTCCCCGCAGTCCACAGTGTCCTGTCCCCTGACATTGCTTGGAAACCACCTCCTGCACCCCTGTGCTCATCATGATTTAATTTTAAGGGATTGGAATAGCCCCCATCCCCAGCACCACTGTCTGTTTATGGCCCCACCAGAGCATCCACAGGAGTGGCTACCACATAACTGAAAAAGAAACAGATTTGTCTTTCTGCTGCCCTTTGGTATGCATGGATACCAGGCAACCCTCTCTCCTCTCTTCTACAGTGCAAGTTGAGCTCATGTTTTGAGAACTCCAGAAAAGAGGCAGCAGCATGAACTGGCTGCCTGTGTATATCACTGTCTCCGGGAACTCACCATATTGGTGATACCAGGAATCAGTGTTTTTTGATTTCGACACTTTCACATTTAATTTCTCTTAACTGGGCTGCTACTGCAATTACGATGTTGATACAGCTGATTTTGTTAATGACTCACTTGGCTTCATGTTGACTATAGACACAGTCAGGGCTGCAGCTACTTCCCACTCCCACCACGAATCTGTTGTACTGGTCACTGAGGACCTAATTCAGAGATCACCCTCTGGTTTTCAGGGATATTCTCCTCTCACCTTTATCAAGTTTGACGACCTGAGCCCTGAAATGGATACTGTCCTAGCAAACCAGCACCAAGGTCCACAAAAGACATGGATGGATTCCAGCTCCTCCTCCTCACTCAGATAACGCTGATTTCACTCAGGAAATAGTTGTGGGATGACTTTTGTCCTTTGCTGTAGCCTCAGCATGCTTTCAGAAGCATTGCACTTACAGGAAGTACTCAGTTTATGTTTATGCATTGGCTCAAAGCACAGACCCAAGAATTTTTTTTTCTTTTTGGGTCACACCCAGCGATGCTCAGGGGTTACTCCTGGCTCTGCACTCAGGAATCACTCCTGGTGGTGGTGGGGGGGACCATATGGGATCTTGGGAATCGAACCTGGGTTGGCCGCGTGCAAGGCAAACGCTCTACCCGCTGTGCTATCTCTCCAGCCCAGACCCAATACTTTTGCCAGTGAATTAATTTGAATTTCTTTTGGATTTTGGGTCACACTTGGTGCTGCCATGGGTTACTCTGGCCTTGCTGTGGGGCTTCCCTTTGGGGTGCTCTTGAGACCATTTGGGATTAGGTATCACAGCTGTGGCTCTCTCATGCAAAGCAAACACTGCACAGCCATTGAAGCGATCTCCCTGACGTTCACCAATCCATTTATATGAATAGATTTTTCTTTCCTCTAACACACTTTACCCAGTACTGATTGTCTACTTCCCTGGTTTGAAGAAATCTTTCCCAGGCTTCCTGTTCTCAGCATCAGAGTGGGCGTCCTTGGCCCTGATGTCTGTCTCTTACTACTGTCACAGCTCCTATTACTACTGTTTTTTTTTTTTGCAAATTATAGTATTTTCGTGTTGACTGAAGAGTCCCTTTCTGGGCATGACCCAAGCTGAGGCAGATTACTCGATTGTCAGGTGTTTTAAAAGAGGCACTTCCTGTTTAAAAGCCCCCTCAAAGACCCCTTCTCCAAGCAGGTGCTACAGACACACCCATTGATTATTTCAGACCTAATACCATAGTGTTAATAAGCATGTGATTGATGCTTAATAAATAATTTTGAAATTATAACGTGGGCTGTCTCATTTTGCTCAATGTACCTTTTTCTTTTAATACTGTTATATTACTGGACATGCATATCCAATAAAAATAGCTTTACACTTCTCAGTTTTTTCCTGGCTCATCATCATATGACGATTTAATAGTTGACTGCCTCAGCCGTTATTTACTTAATTCTGATTGGCCAGAACTGGGTCACATGCACACTTCTAGACCAATCACTAACTTAGTAGAAGGAGACCCTCTTTACTTAGATCCATCATAAGTCATTCCACGAGACCAGGTGTACTTCACCCAAACTAGTTTTTGCCAGGATTTGTTAGTCTTTGAAGAAAGTAAATCTGATGGTTAGACAGTTAAGAATTTGGCATAGGGGTGCCGGAGCAATAGTACTGTGGGTTGGGCATTTGCCTTGCTCAAGGCTGACCTAGATTTGATCTCCGTCATCCCATATGGTCCTCAAACATCTTCAGGAGTGATTTCTGAGTGCTGAACCAGGAGTAACCTCTGAGAATCGCTGGGTGTGATCCCAAATGTCAAAATAAATAAATAAAAGAAAAAAGAATTTAGCACAGGGGGCTGGGTTGTAGTACAGCAGGTGGGGCACTTGCCTTGCACACTTGATCCCTGGCAGTTCATATGGTATCCAGAGCCCACCAGGAGTGATCCCTGAGCACTGCCGGGTGTTCCCCCACTCCAGAAAAAAGTAGAATTTGGCATAGGTAACCTTAATGGAATATTTTGCTCACTGAAAGTCAGTTTTTGCTGTGTAATAAATCTCACTGTGGACAATGAACTTGAAGCTCTGTTAATTTGTGCTAGGAATTTTCAGAGTGTACTTAAATAGAAGTATTAAATCTTTGTTGGCTTAATGTAAATGAATGTATTCTCTGAATTTCCTTTTGAAGCAGGAGCTGTGTATATGACCTAGGTGTACATGTATCTGAACTGATCTAATGTCATGATTAACATGTTTGTCCCGGATGTTAGAATTCAGTCATTTCTCAGCCCCACCATATACCTTTGTGCTGCTGGATCAGGCTGGGTTTTGGGTTCTCAGACCTTCCCCCGCTGGCCAGGCAGCTCTTTTTTTCTGTCTGCCTAGTCTCTCTTCTCTGGACTGATCACAGAGGGCTACCTATTGCTCTGTCTCATGGCACTATTGTTGCATCCCTGAATCTGCTGAACCAAGTCAGTGGCATCTTTATTTCTCAGGCACTGTTCCTGCTGAGACGTCGTTGGGCTGAACAGGTGAGACCCTTCAAAGTGGAGATCATATCCCAGCCCTTGGAGCAGATGGTGGAGGAAGAAGTTCCCCAGTGTGCGAGATTCGCTCTAGTGAGGGCTGGTTTTTTCCCCTTAGAATCTGGTGCTCAAGGCCTCATTCAGGTCCATCCCATGGGAAAGAACTCTTGGGATGGGCCAGGTTCTCCAGAATAATTCATACTGATGGTCTGGTGCTGTGGGCTGGAGCAATAGCACAGTGGGTAGGGCATTTGCCTTGCACGCAGCCGACCTGGATTTGATTCCTCCGCCCCTCTTAGAGAGCCTGGCAAGCTACCGAGAGTATTTCACCTGCCCGGCAAAGCCTGGCAAGCTACCTGTGTCATATTTGATATGTCAAACACAGTAACAAGTCTCACAATGGAGATATTCCTCGGCCCGCTCGAGCAAATCGATGAACAACGGGAGGACAGTGCTACAGTGGTCTGGTGCTGCTGGTCCTGAGCACTTGTAGCCCCAGCTCAGGCCAGTATTCAGGATGCTTTTCTTACCCATACCTTTGCAGATGGGAGGGAGAGGCCTCGGTCAGTGCTGTCTGTGCCAAGCTGTCTACTATTTGCAGTGCTCTGTGCTTCAGAGAGCCTTTACTGAACCAACTCACCCCCCTCCCCCATAGTGAATCAATGCAGTTCAAATCATCGCTCTTAAAAACAATTTTAGAAATTCATTGTAGACACATTCCCCCTTATTTTTCTCTTTAGGTCTTTCTGAGGGAGGTCAAGCTCTTTGATCTCTATTTTACATGGACACAGCCAACAAATATTTATTGTGTACCAGCTGTTTAACTCTCTTTTGGAACAAGGCAAGGTACAAATAAATAATGTCTAAATAAATAGTAAATTTGGCACAGGTAACCTTAACTGAATATTTTGCTCATTGAAAGTTTGTTTTTGCTGTGTAATAAATCTCACTGTGGACAATTAACTTGGAGCTGTTAATTTGTGTTAGGAATTTTCAGAGTGTACTTAAATGGGAGAGTTATGTCTTTGTTGGCTTAATGCAAATGAATTTATTTCATATGGGGGCCTCTACTTTCTGGGCACCAAGTAAATTTAGCAAATGAAAGAGAGAGGAGGGAGGGATTGGAGATCGGAGGGAGGGCCCCAGACAATAAATGATGGACCCCACCAGCTGGACACAACTGAGTCCAGAGTGTAATGAACCTGGAGCCTTGATTTAGGCAGAGTTTCTCCCAGTTACAATTCTTGTGTCTTCCTTGTTCCCAGCTTTCTGTATCTTCGTTCTTCCTGTCAGTTCAGCCAAATTCCCCCCAACTTCCTACTGAAGGAACAGAGGCTGGAGGGATGAGTCTGAATCCAAACCCGCCCCAGGCCTGTTCTTGTGTTCATACCTTATGGTGAGCGAAGGCTAAGCCTTTGGGGGAAGTGCAGGGCTGGGGCTGGGCATGGTGGAGCTCTGGGGGGCCACCTGGGAATTTTGGCCACTGCGGAGGGCCCTGCTGCTCCCTCGTCTTGCTCTGAGGGCGCACATGTCCTGGTGGCCTGCAGCCAGCAGTTTCTTTATGGGGGTATCACCCCTTCCAGACTGTAGTCCTCACTAAGCGGCCACACGCTTGTTTCCACTCCTGGAGAGGGGGAAGAATAACCCCTAATTCTGTGACTGAAAAACACAGCTGGGGCCAGGGAGATAGCTCAAGTGCAGACCGGCAAGCCAGGCTTGGGAGCCTGTGCTCAGTCCCAGCACCCTGTGGCCCCTAAGTCCTGCTGGGTCCAGCCCTGGCCAAATGAGGCCACTATTAAAAAAATGCAAAACAAAGCACTAAGTTATGTCAGGGGCTTGAAAGCTTCCTAGATTGGAGGCCCTGATGTGCAGATTCGCACAGAGGCCAGCATAGCTCTCCCTGGGTGTGGAAATGAGGCATGACTAGGAGCCAGAAGGAATGATTGTGAGGCTCCTAACCCTTCCTTCTAGTGGCCAGGGGCGTCAGGGAGACCACTTAAGGTGGTTGAAATGGGGCTTCTGCCCTTTTAAAAAATTTTATATTTTAGTATTTTAGTGGGCTGGAGCGATAGCACAACGGTAGGGAGTTCGCCTTACAAGCAGCCAAGACGGCCGACCCGAGTTTGATTCCTCCGCCCCTCTCGGAGAGCCCGGCAAGCTACTGAGAGTATCTCGCCTGCACGGCAGAGCCTGGCAAGCTCCCCGTGACGTATTCGATATGCCAGACACAGTAACAACAAAGTCTCCAATGGAGACGTTACTGGGCCCACTCGAGCAAATCGACGATCAACGGGAGGGCCTTTTACCTTTTTTTACCTATTTTTTAGTAAAATTGTTTGTGATGATTTGTTATATTCAGTATTCCAACACCAATCCCACCGCCATTGTATCTTCCTACCACTATTATTTCCAGTATTTCCAACCACCCGAAGGGGCTTCAGTCTTTGGGACCAAGGTGGGGGTAGAGTGAGGTGGGCAGTGAAGTGGGAGGGGGGAGAGAGAGCGAGAGCAAGAGACAGAGAGAGAGGAGAGAGAGGACAGCCTTCCCTTTCTTCAGCACTTCATTCCCCTTTCTCCCCTTTCCATCTTCCCTTCCTTCCTCCCTTCCTTCTTCCCTCCCATCTTTCCTTCCTTCCTTTCTTTCCATTTTTGGGCCATACCTGACAGTGCTCAGGGCTTACTCCTGGCTTCTGGTGAGGCTTGGGGGACCAAGCATGCTGCTGGAGACTGAATCTGGGTCAGCTGTGTGCAAGACAATTGCTTCACCCGCTATACTCTCTCTAGCCCCTCTCCATGAATCTCGTACTGAGGTGCCCTCTGCTGGGAGTGGCCCCGCTTACTCCAAGGTGTTTGCTGGCCCCCTGTGGGCCAGACTCCAAAAGCCATGCTCCAAGTACAGACCCAGCTCCCCATCACTCATGGGCTCCTGGACATCTCCACTGAACATCCCTGGACAGCTGCTGAGTACACTCCGAGCTCAGTGTCCCCTTAGTACCCCCTTCCCTTAGATCAAAGTCCCCTTGTCTCCTTGTGCTTGTTGCTGTCCTTGGCATTCCTCTCCGACCTGACCTCCACCCCCAGCTATGCTCACAGTACTTAGGACCTCTCAGGAGGGAATGCAACTGACTCATGTAACTGACTGGGGGAGCTCCAGGCTCTGGGCACTGAGCATCCTCAGCCAACAGCTGGGTGGGCATGGGCAGACTCATGGGGGACTCTCTGAACCCCAGGTGTGTCTAACAGTGTCCATGTCCTGCACATCTCTTTAAAATTTTTTAAAAAGAAATTTACTTTTATAAAGTTGTTACAATAGTTAATTACATTCAATATTTCAACACCAATCCCACCACCGTTATTTCGAATTTTCCCACCACCATCCAAGCCTATGCTAAATAATTTATTTTGTATTGCTTGTTATGAATAGTTCCAGGCGCACTCCTGGACTTTTAAAATTTTAAATATTTGGGGTCCGGAGGCATCTCTGTGGTGTGCTGCTCTCCTCTGAGATTCATTCATGAGTCTCTGAATCATGACCATTAATGAGCTTAAATGGCGCCCAGAGGTGGTTTGTGGGAGTGATTGCCAGGAAACTGGAAGGACAGGGTGGGGGGGGGGAGATGGAAGGTTGCCTATCCCTGACTCCTTGAATCCTGGTTGGATTTATTTTTAGTGGAGTCACACTCGTGTGCCTGCATACCTCCTTGAGACTTGATGAAAGGGTGAGGGGTGAGGTGCCAGCCCCCGCCCCCTGCCCCTGCTCCCCCTCTGCTCAGTAGGGCCCACCCTTGCGTTGTGCTCTGCTCCTCTAGCCTCTGCGGCCCTGAACTCCCTGGCATCTTTTTCAGTGAAATTCTAACCCTTGTGTGGGAATTGAACCCAGGCTAGGCAGATGCACCTATCTGCTATATCATCTCCAGGACGGTTAACATTCTCTCTTAAATTCTCTGGGGGAGATTTCCCAGATTTTCTCACATTTCCATTAGGGACTTATTCAAATGAGACTTATTTCTTGGGGCTGGAGAGATTTTTCAGGGGTTAAAATGCTTGTCTTGCATATGGCCAACCCTGATTTGATCCTCAACACCTCATACAGTACTCTGAGCACTGCCAGGGGTCACCCCTGAGTATAGAGCCAAGAGTAAACCCAAGTTTCATTCCCTAAACAAAACTCAAGATTTCTATATAGTGTTCTTTGAGCTTGCCCCGCTGGAAGCAGTGACACCTGTAAACACAATACTGTAGGCTTTCCTTCCTGTGGTACCATTCGGACCCGTTTTAGTTATTTGGATAGGTATATCTACGAGTCCGGATTCCATTGATTGCCAGTGACAGAGATTCAGTTGAACTGACTTCAGTGAAGAAAAAAACTTTTATATTGGCTCCCAAAACAAGAGCAAGAGGAACCTAGTGGTAGGCATAGCCGGATGCACTGGCTCACCCCTGTCCTCCCCCTGTATCCATCTCTTGACTCCGACTTCCTGTCATGTTGGCTCCACACTCTGGCGAACTCTGCATGTTGGCTTGCAGCTGCATGAAGGGAAGGACATTCTATTCCTGTCCCACTGTCCCTCCATAAAGTCTTGTGATAGAGTCTGGACCTAGATTGGGTCCTGTGCCAATCCCCAAATGAATCACTCTGTCTGGGGACAGTTGGATGCACTGATTAGCCAGCCAGGCTTTAAGCCCCACGCCCACTCCTGCAGCTGATGAATGGTGCCAGTTTCACTGAAACCCCCTCCCCTCAGGCAGGGCCGAGTGTGTCCTGCATGGCCTGGACCACTCACAGTTAGTAACAAATGAATTATTAGAGCACCAAGGTTGTTAGGGCACACGAAATGCTGGGGAAACAGATTCTCTTATTTAATATTTATTTTTGTGTTTTTGGTCACACTCGGCATGCACAGGGGTTACTACTGGCTCTACAGGGGTTACTCCTGGCTCTAAATTACTCCTGGCGGTGCTCAGGGGACCATATGAGATGCTGGGAATCGAACCTGGGTTGGCTGCATGCAAGGCAAATGCCCTACCTGCTGTGCTGTCGCTCCAGACCCCTTACTTACTTTTTAAAAAAACTTCTTTCCTGCTAATCTTTTTTTAAAAAATTAGTGAGACACCATGAGGTACAGTTGTAGACTTACAAATTTTTATGCTTGGGTTTCAGTTATACAATGATCAAATACCCATCCCTCTACCAGTGCCCATTTCCCACCACCATGGATCCCAGTATCCCTCCCACCCCCATCCCCCCATCCCACCCTGCCTCTGTGGCAGGGCATTCCCTTTTGTCTTCTCTCTCCTATTGGGTGTTGTGGTTTGCAAAAGAGGCAGTGAGTGGCAATCATGTTTGGTCTATAGTCTACTTTCAGCATGCTTCTCCCATCCTGGGAGGATCCTCCCAACACCCTTTATTTGGTGCTCCCTTCTCTGTCTGAGCTCCCTTTACCCCTAACATGTGTGGCAGGCCTCCAAGCCATGGAGTAAAATTCCTGGTACTAATCTCGGCCATTCTTGGGTGTTAGTCTCCTATTTTGTTACTTTATGTTCCCCAGATGAATACAGCCCTTTTGGAAAACAGTATGGACGATTCTCAAAAAATTAGAAATCGAGCTCCCATTTGACCCAGCCATACCACTCCTGGGAATATATCCCAGAGAGGCAAAAAAGTATAGTCGAAGTGACATCTGCAATTGTCTGTTCATTGTAGCACTCTTTACAATAGCCAGAATCTGGAAAAAACCTGAGTGCCCGAGAACAGATGACAGGTTAAAGAAACTTTGGTACATTTACACAATGGATTACTATGTAGCTGTTAGAAAGGATGAAGTCATGAAATTTACATACAAGTGGTACTACATGGAAAGTATCATGTTAAGCTAAATGACTCAGAAAGAGAGGGATAGACATAGAAAGATTTCCTGCTAATCTTGATCTCTCAGGAGTGCTTCATCGTTTCTGTTAGTTGCTTAAAACTATCACTTCTCTTAATTATATGTCTGTGAGCGAGTTTCAGCACAAACTGGGTCATTCTCCCTGCACCTTGGCAAAGCTAACTCCAGATTCTACTGTAATTAGGATGAAAGAACCTTGGGGTTATTATCCCGTGAAAATAGAGGAGCAGGAGAGCATCTGTGTGAGGATTTGGGGAAAGCCTTTGCAAAGGAAGGAGGCTGTGCAGACTCAAGGCAGAGTCTCTGCTACTGCTCCGTGTTCTGGGTGTTTGCCAGGGGTGTGGAGCGTGTGGAGACTTTGTTTCCTCTGTCAGGACAGCTGGAAAAGGACTGTCATGAGTGGGCTCTGTTGTGCGCATGATCTTTGTGGCTCCTTTTGGCTGACCCCGACCATTGCTCATGGGCCCCACCAAGAGAGTTCTGGCTGGCCTGGGGGTGTTTCTGAGTGCTGTCTCTTGCTCAGGGACAGTCAGAGTGGGGAAACAATCGAGCTTGGACCTGTTACGGAGGGAAACCAAAGCATGTCATGGAAGGAGCAGAGCATAAAAGGCCTTTGAGTCAGCTGGAGCTGTGTTCGAATCTTAGTGCAGACATGGTAGTTCTTTGATCTGGTCCTGTTTACTCTTCCTCTGAGTGTCACTGTTAGGGTCTTTGAAAGAGTGAAAGTACCCACCCCAGGTGGTAATGATGAAGGATCACGAGATACTGTAGTGACAGGGCTCGGAATATAGTAGGTCCTTGTTAAATGTGGGCTCTGTTCCCTTTTTATTTTTATTTATTTATATTCTTTTTGCTTTTTGGGTCACACCCGGCGATGCACAGGGGCCACTTCCTGACTTTGCACTCAGGAATTAACCCTGGCAGTGCTCGGGGGACCATATGGGAATTGAACCCGGGTTGGCCGCGTGCAAGGCAAATGCCCTACCTGCTGTGCTATTGCTCCAGCCCCTCTGTTCCCTTTTTAATAAGCATTAAAAAAGGTAAAGGTAAAGGCCCTCCCGTTGTTCATCGATTTGCTCGAGCGGGCCCAGTAACGTCTCCATTGGAGATTTTGTTGTTACTGTGTTTGGCATATCGAATACATCACGGGTGGCTTGCCAGGCTCAGCTGTGTGGGCGAGATACTCTCGGTGGTTTGCCGGGCTCTCCGAGAGGGGCGGAGGAATCGAACTCGGGTCGGCCATGTTGGCTGCGTGCAAGGCAAACGCCCTACCGCTGTGCTATTATCAAAGGAAATTGTTACTACCTTAACAACTTTGGCAACAGCGTTTTTCAGGACACAGGTTTTTTGCACATTATTCCTCCAACAACTGTCAGTGTTGTTCGCCATTGTTTTCTACCCATTGTTTGCAGTATAGCAGTGCCCCAGTGCCCAGGTCCAGTAGAGCAGTGGCCTGGGATCTATAGCAGTCATCATTGAGTAGCCAGGACAGTGAGCACTGACTAAATACAGGTCATCAATAGGTACTAAATATAGGGTTCTGATGTAGAGTCGATATTTGCTAGACCGTCTTAGAAGAGAGGAAATAAAAGTGTTGGGCTGTTAAGGAAAAATATGGAACTATCTTGATGGATAAAAATGAATTCTGAGGGACAGTTAGACATTAAATTTCTCCAAATTTCAGACCTTGAGAAGAAGCAATATTGTCTGTGCAGTGTTCTGGTAGAGAATACAAACAAAATCACTATTCAGTCCCACAGTTGAATAGTGATTAAATATCAAACATGCAGGAACAGAATGAGGAACGTTCGTGTGTGTGTGTGTGTGTGTGTGTGTGTGTGTGTGTGTGTGTGTATTTCTCCAAAAATTCCCAAGTCATACAAGGCAAGGAAAGATGATTGGAAATGGTCAAAAGAGCCATGAGGCTTAATAGAAAGCTTGAGAGGCAGCGAATACATGCAGTGAGCCTGGATGGAGCCTTTTTGGGAGAGGCAGCGTCTGTACAGGAATCATTAGCAAAATTGGAACAGGGACTTGAAATGCATAAAATACTGTGCCAGGATAAATTTATGAAGTTGATGGCCATTGTGGTTATCACTATTCTCAAGAATTAGAGGGGAAGAGAACTGATTCTAGTGGCTCATGAGCACCCAGTTACATAGAGTTGTGCATGTGCGTATGGAAGGAGGAGGGATGGAGGGGGAGAGAAGGAGAGAGAGAGAACGAAAGAGAGAGTATAATGCTAACAAGATAAAATAATGTTTATGGTGGATAATTAGAGTAAAAGTGGTTCTGAGTTCTGTGTGCCATCTTTGCAACTTTTTAAAAGCTTGGCATTATTTTCCAAAAGTAAAACACAGTATATCATGCCTTCCCTGTTTCCCATACCCCCAGAAACCTGGGTTTCCAGGTGTTTGAGGTTTTGGTGATGATTACATGGGTACTGAAAAAAATGTTCAAGGTGACCTTCCTTGAGGTGGAGTGGGCAACCTGACTGCAGCCAGTAGCACACCTGGCATCTGAATTCTTTTTTTTTTTTATTAGTGAAACACCATGAGGTACAGTTATAGACTTACAAATTTTTGTGCTTGGGTTTCAGTTATACAGTGATCAAGTACCCATCCCTCCACAGGTCCCAGGATCCCTCCCATCCCCCATCCCCCCCATCCCACCTTGCCTCTGTAGCAGGGCATTCCCTTTTGTTCTCTCTCTCTCTCTCTCTCTCTCTCTCTCTCTCTCTCTCTCTCTCCTTTTGGGTTCTGTGGTTTGCAAGAGAGGCATTGAGTGGCAATCACGTTTGGTCTATAGTCTACTTTCAGCATACTTCTCCCATCCTGGGAGGATCCTCCCAACACCCTTTATTTGGTGCTCCCTCAGATAGAGAACGCATCTGAATTCTTTACTGACAGCTCAGAGGCGGTAAATCCATGAATCATAGTCTTGAATGAAATGATATGTGGGGCCGAGGACTCAAGGATTAAGCTAGGAAAGAGGGGAACGAGCCATTAGGAGGCAGAGGAAGGCCTTCAGGTAGCAATTTTTATCTACACACCTGTGCACAAAATGATCTTTCTTAATTTTCTAAAACTGAATGTAAGCTTCATATAACCTGCAACCCCAGTGGGTCGGTGGGAAGTTGAGAGAGTTATTACAGGGGTCTCCTGCAAATTTCCTGAAGCTGCTGGGAATGAGAGCAGGGACGGGGTCCCCAGTCACCACTCCATGGCCCAACCTGGGGCCTTGTTGCTGGCCCTCTGCCCGGCTCCCTGCAGGTCTGTGTGGTGTCCTGGCTATTCCTTCACCATGTTCAGCATTGGAATCCTTGGCCAGCCAATGAGCCTGTGCGTGGGTGTCAGCCCCCAAGGCCTTACGCCCTCCATTCTGAGGACCCCACCCACCTTCCTGTGTCTCCTCATCTAGGGGATTGATTTTCTGTCTTTCAGAGCCACTCAGCTTCTCCTGTGCCATCCTCTGGACCACCTCCACCCACTCCCCCACCTGCACAATCTGAGCGAGTTTATAGTGATAAGAAAGATATAGGGCCGCGAACTTAGCCACTTGCTTGGAACTGGATGAGGAAACCATAGAATATACAAGTCCATGGTAACAAATACAAATCAATGTCCAGTTCATTCTGTTGCATGGTTATCTGTTTCTGGTGCACAGTTTGATTTAGAAGTGAGAAAATGTAAAGAATATGCCCATATCTACTCAGCACAAATTGGAAATTCTCCCTGCTCCTTGAAAGCGGTTTAGTCACACCAGTAGGTGTCACATTTGAGAGTGTCAGAGCAGCCACCAGCTAGTCACCTGGGGTGGGGTGGAGGAAGCCAGTGACAGTGTTAGCTGTGGTTTCTATAACCATTTTTCTTTTCAAAATAGAAGGCACAGGATAATTAGACCTTCACTCCTCTCTCCCCCAACTTAAGGGCAATATAATACTTTAAAACAGGTGGCACATTCAAAGAAAAATTTACGAAGTTGTGAGAGTGAGCTGGTGTTGAGGGAATAATTGTTCTCAATATAGTGAGTGAATTCCACTCGCCAAAATGACAGTCTAGCTTCTGGCTGTCTCATTAATAGACACTTAAGGGCAGTTTCTGTGTGAAAATCAAAGTTAAGTTACTCTTCTGGCTTCTGGTCCAAGATGCCAGGGTGAGCTCCAAGAGGCCTGTGGTCGTGTGTCTTCCTCAGTACCTCAGAGGTGAGGGAGATGAGTTCTCACAAGAGAGAGCCCTGGGAGGGCTGCCCTTCAAACACAGCTGCTCTGCTCCCTAGAGAAGGGGGTGAAATCAGATGAAGGCAGGGGAGGGGTGGTAACTTCGTGTCTCCTCAGGGCCTGCCCCAGAGGTGCCAGGTTGTTTGAACATTCAGTGTCCCATAATGCACAGCGGCAGGCTGAGTGGAGAGGATTCACACATCTACCTCCCTTTGCAGGTGGGCATGCCGAGGACCAGAAAGGACTTTCCCAAGGTCATGCGGCTAATGTGGGGTGGAGCCATGCTGGTGTGCACTTGGCTTTTAATTGGACTGAGTTGAGTTACTGCTTTCCCCTTCAAGGCTTCCATGCCGCTGACCTTGACTCTGATTTTCTCCGACTTCCTGCTCTGAGTCAGAATTTGTAGGCAAAGGCCTAACTGCCTATGTCTCCTCTGGTAAGCTGGCCCTCGTCAGGAGGCCAGAACAGGAAATGCCGCTGAGCAACTCTGTGGAGACTGGCTTGATCCAGTCTTCAGGGTCTGGTCTGATGTTCCTTCTATGGGACAAGGCATTTCTGGGCACCCAGCCCTGGCTGGGTGAAGGAAGGCCTCTCTGGGTTTATGTTGAAAGTTTATCCAGTGACAGAGAGATGTGTGTGTCTAATTGTTTAAGAGGTGAGTCTGCAGAATAAATGAATAAACAGAATGAATTTCTAGAATAGAATGAATAAACAGAATAAAACACCTGCCCCTGCCTGAAGGCCCAGAGGCTTGTGGGGTGCCAGACAGCCTCTGTGGACACTTTTCTCTCTCTAACTAGTTCCATTTTGGCTTCTGTGGTGACACTACAAGGTGGCAAGGTGGTTTACAAACTCCAGAAGCTCATGGTGGGGCTTAAGTATAGCAGGTAGGACTTTGCCTTGCACGTGGCTGATCTGGGTTCGATCTGGGCAATCCATACAGTCCCCTGTGCCCCGCGAGGAGGGAATCTCTCTGTGCAGAGCCAGGATTAAGCTCTGAGCACCACCGGGTGTGGCCTCTAAAACAAAAACTAAAAACAGAAGCTCATGGCAAGGTGATTCAGTCCCAGTTTGTTGACCAGCTACTTACATAACCAGTGCAGAAATAAGGAAAAAGTGTGGTTGAGAAAACAAATAAAGTTCTTCTTTCAGAGAAGTGTTTTAATTTTGTTTTATGCCATCGTTCAGTTTCATTTCAGAATTTCAACCTAAACGCAGTTAGAAAACCATGTGATTTTGTCATCTCGTTCAGATTCTGAGAATCCTCCCTCATCCTGATGGGGACATAGATTAGAAATTGCCCAAAGTCCAGAGCGGAGCCCTGAATGAGACTGAATGAGTTGTACTGACCGGGCAGGCAGGGCAGAAGGGACCCAGCATAAGAGGCCTTTGTCCTGGACCCGTAGACTGGCCCTCTTGTGCTCATGCGTTGAAAAAGACTAATGAAGAGAGAAAGGGAAGAAGAACCGAATTGGGTCCACGCTCTTCTTCCTCCCTTTGGAGAATTTGGGCAAACAGGCAGACTTTCTGTTTGCTGGTGCTGAGAGCATCTCTGAGTCTGGAGAGAAAAAAACAAGCCGTGGTTGATGCATCAGTATTGTAAATCTGGTCTTTCCCACCTGATCCACCTTTACTGACTCCCCTTGAGGCTCTAGCTGTGGAGCGAGACACACAGGAGTCCCCTGAGGGACCCTTCCCCTAAAGAGACACAGCTATGCTATCACCTCTGAGTCTTCATGGTTGCTCCCACGATAAGCCTGTGTCCCTGGGAAGTCTGGAGAGGAGTCTTGGAGTCTTCAGATCCAGCCTCAAGTCAGAAGAAAAAGGCTCTTTGACCTTAGAAAAAGTCACAGAATTCAACTGGGGATGTAACTCAGTGACAGAGCAGCACTTTCTTTCTTTCTTTCTTTCTTTCTTTCTTTCTTTCTTTCTTTCTTTCTTTCTTTCTTTCTTTCTCCCTCCCTCCCTCCCTCCTTTCCTTTCTTTCTTTTCTTTGCTTTTGGGTCACACCCGGTGATACAGAGGGGTTACTCCTAGCTCCGCACTCAGGAATTACTCCTGGCGGTACTCAGGGGACCATATGGGATGCTGGGAATTGAATCTTGTCGGCTGTGTGCAAGGCAAATGCCCTACCCACTGTGCTATAACTCCAGCCCAGAGCAGCACTTTCTTGCATGGATGAGGGACTGACTTCAATCCTCACCACCAGAAAACCAAACCAGAGCAGAAAGGCGAAGTGTGTCCAAAATCCGGGGAGTCCCCTTATTCACTGGCTTTCCTGGTGCTTCCAGGCACGAGTCATCAGTCTCCAAATCAAGGCACTTGAATTCACTGTCTTGGCAATTATTTGAAAACCAAAACCACAACAAATAACCAGCAGCAACATGAACTCTGGTGATTCCTCTGAGACCCCAGAGCCTGGCATTCCCTTGGCTGGCACTGGGTGTGCTGGGCACATGCATAGCTTGTTAATTGAGAATTCACCAGGGCCAAACCTTTGCCCTTGTCCCAGTGTACACCAGCTACCCCCAGGTCATGCTTCCTGCAGGGCCTGGCCCTCAGGGGCCCTGCCTTCAGGGGCAAGAAAAGCACATGGAAAATGCATTGTTGAGTCATTGTCAGAGCAGGTTAATAGACAAAGGCTGATGTAACAACAGAGTCAGCAACTAGGAGGACCAGGAGGTAGTAAAATGGGTAAGGCACTTGCCTTGGAAGCAGCTGGCCTTAGTTTAAGCCCTGGCACTGTCAGGTGTGTCCCATTCCCCCCCCCCCCCCCCCATCAAAACAAAAGCTTTAGACAAGAGAAGGAGTGAATTGTTTCACCTCACAGGTTTGGAGAGCCTATGATGTGCAAAGATTGGATTTGATTTTCATTCTGTAGATGAGGACGTAGATGTTCATTCTGTAGATGGGCCAGAGTGATAGCACAGCGGGTAGGGCATTTGCCTTGCAAGTGGCCGACCTGGGTTCAATTCCTCCACCCCTCTTGGAGAGTCTGGCAAGCTACCAAGAGTATTCTGCCCGCATAGCAAAGCCTAGCAAGCTACCTGTGGCGTATTCGATATGCCAAAAATAGTAACAAGTCTCACAATGGGGATGTTACTGGTGCCTGCTTGAGAAAATCGATGAACAATGGGAGGACAGTGCTACAGTGCTACATATGAGGACATACAGATTCTAAGGGCAGGGATTCTCCTATGGGTAATGTAGAACCCCAATTCAAATCCAGAGACGTCAGCGTCATGTCTTTGCATGTTTCCCTGGAAGTTCTCGGATGGGTGGAATGAACCTGCCCTCCTACCCTATGGATATGATCTGATGTGTCTGGCGAGGCAGAATGGATGGATTTCATGTGAACCCAGTGCGTGTACCCTTGGCTATGGACGGCTGCCTCCACATCTCTGCTGGGGTGTCATCTGGAAGCTACAAGGGCATCTATTTCTGCTCTCAGTGGCAGAATGTGGCTGTGCACAGAATGTGGTCTGTTTGGCCAACATCCTTTTCTCTGCTGGGATCTCATCTCAATATGAGCCCACATTCATCAGGGGAAGTTGAGGGGATTGTGCACCTGAGTGTCTCGGTCTGTCCTGCTGCCTTAGAGAAATCCACCATCACTTCCCTTTTACCATTGCTCAGTAATCAATGATCATAGAACACCAATGCCAGTAACAATAGCCAGCACTCAGCGAATAATGACAACAGGCTCTGTTTTAAGCATGGGACAAATATTAATTCATAAGGAGGCATAATCAATGTCTTTGTTTGATAGAGGAGGGTGTTAACAGAGAAGTCATGTTATTTGTTCTTAGGTCACACAGTAAGGGAGGGCTTGGCATTTGAATGGATGTACACAGCTTTGGCACATCCCAGAAGTGCAGATAAGTCTCTATTGAACTTCCACTTGCATCCAGACATGGAGTTGGGCTGGGAATGGAGGGGAGGCAGACACCGGCAGTCTCGCACTTATGCACACTGACACCCCCAAGTTTCCATTCCCTTTTCTCATGATTTTATTTCTTTTCTTCATGTCTTTCTTTGATGTCTCTAAAATAATACAAGGGTTTTTAAATTTAATTAAAAAGTTTAAAATTTAATTTTATGGTTTGAATTTCGGGCTATACCTGGTGGGTATTCAGGACTTACCCTTGCAGCTCTGCACTCAGGAATCCTTCCTAGTGGGCTCAGGGGGCCAATATATGGTGTTGGAATTGGACTGAGGTAAGATGCATGCAAGATAAACACCTTACTTCCAGATCCATGAAGTCATTTTATTTGCCCTCATTTTGGCCTCATTTCTGCATGGGTGCACAATTAGCTGATCATTGCACTGAGGCTGAATCACCTTGCCATGAACTTCGATAATTTTTGTGGGGCCATACCCCGCGATGCTCAGGGATTAATCCTGGTTATGCACTCAGGGATCACCTCTGAGCTCAGGGCTATATCAGGTGCCTAGGATTGAACCCAGGTTGGCCACATGCAAGCCAAGCACCCTACCTCTGTACTATCACTCTGGCTCCCCATCAGTTTCTAGAGTTTGAAAGCCATGTTCCAGTCACCCCAGCTGGAGCACTATCACCCCGTATGTGAATTACGTGTAATACATGTTTGTGGAATGGAGGAACGGGTGGATGGACAGTTAGACTGAGGAATTTCAGCCCTGTCACCCAGTCAGCAACCTCAGAATGATCTTCCCTGGGTAAAGAAGAAGACTCGCAGTTTCTGCCTTCTTGGAGACGGACTCCAAGCAGGGAGAAATGAACCAGGAGGCTGAAAGTAGGAGACTGGGTTGCAAGTCGAAATGATGGTGCCGTATCAAGTGATTGCAGCTCTTAATACATATTTTAATGCTTTGCCTTATTTAATATTCATGGTGAATATGTTAGTGGTGGAGTGTTTCCATTTCACAGGTGAAGAAACAGGCCTGGAGGAGAAAGAAAATGATCTCCCCATGGTCATACTGCCTGTTCCTGTGGGTTTCCATGGGACTGAAAGACCCAGAGAAGGATGGGGAGCTAGGTGAGGTGCAGAGCAGCCGCTGAGGCCTGGTGGGGCTGGGTGGACAAAAGGCATCTCTTGACTAGCTGCTGGAGTGATTGGATACAAAGATACTGAACATCCAGGCCTTCTGCTGCTAGCCATTAGGATTAATCCCTTATTTTGCTTTTGGAGGAAGGAGAACCTGAATGCAGTTTTCCTGGGCTTTGTCAGCTGGCAAGTGGCACAGCAGCCCAATCATCTATGGGGCCTTGAACTTGTCACTAGAAGTCCAATGTGCTATCCATTGTGCCACAGAGCCACCTTCTTTGGGGCTGTCACCCAGGTGGGTGGTGGTGCGGGTGGATCCTCAATGGCAACCATTATCTGCAACTCCCAACAGCATGGCCAAGCTTTTGGAGAACGCTGTCAAATAAGCTGCATATATATGTATTTTTTTTTAAATTTTGGGGCCATACCTGGCAGTGCTCAGGGATCACTCCTGGTGGTGTTTAGGGACCAATATTTAGTGCCAGGGATCAAACCTTGGTTGGCTGCATGCAAGGCAAATGCCTTCCCCACTGTGCTGTCACTCCAGCCCTAGCTTCGTGCACCTTAGACCCACGACGAGCCTTCAGGTCTCTCAGGATGAAGCTTGTTTTCTGTGAAGTGACACCTCACTTTGGAACATCCTGGTGAGGTGTCTTTTGCTCTCTGTCTCTCATCTTCCCTGCATTGTTTCTCTGGTCAAACTCAGACCGTCTTTTCCTCGTGTGTCTTCCTGCACTTTTGACTCACCTCTGGAGTCGTCACAGCTCCTCTTGCAAACACAGCACAGTTGTGGCACTTGGCAGCTGCAGCTTTCAGTGTGTCCCCCCCCCCTCCACCAGGATTTCTCCTGCCACTCTAGCCCCTGCCTCTCTTTCCTGCAGAATCCATCCTCGCTCTGCCTCTTGGAGTTTTCTTCTGACTTCACTGTCTGTGGTACTCTCTCTGCTCTCATTTCTGCTGGACCGGGAGGGGGGATGTGTGTTGGGGGGGAGTCCTTTCTCCTCTTCCTATGTATCCTAGTGGCCCTTTGCAGTGGTATCATCTTTTGCTTCCTTAGAGGTGGTACAAATACCTTTCTTCTTGGCTCCTATAGAGTTTTATAATCTTTCCAGTGCCATATTATAAACTGGTTATTTTAATCATTTGCTTCTCTCTGACTCCCTAAGAGGGTTGGAAAAGGGATTCCTTTCATCAGGGGCCAGCAAACACAAACTGTGGCCCCTGCTGTTTCCTGATGAGGTCTTTGAACTGGTGTCTGGGGCTGCATTCTCTTTCTTCCTTCCCAAGAACTAGTAGAGTGCTGGGAAACCAGAAACCTGGTAATACTTTGTAAATGAAGGTGTGTGTATGTGTGTGTGTGTGTGTGTGTGTGTGTGTGTGTGTGTGTGTGCTCACATGTGCATGTGTAAAAACTTCTTGCTAAGATTTAGATTTCAGGACCCCAAGATTCTACTTGTATTATTGTCTTGGGAGCTCATGGCTCCTTTGGTGGAAAAGGATAGATTTTATCTGTCAGATGCCTCTAATGCGTTTGCTCCTGTGACCTCCAAGGTGGCAAACAGACACTGTTATGATCATCTAAAAGAGAAGGGAACTGAGGTGCAAAGCTGGTGTTCATAGGGCTGGTACACGATGGCCGAGGGCTGTGGGACACGTTCCCAGTCCAGTTTCATCAGTGTCTCTGGAGAGCTTGGGCAAAATGCATGGGTCTCACTCAGCTTCACTGAATCAGAAACTTTGGGGCTCAGCCCCAGGAATGTGTGTTTCAGCCAGTTGTCCAAGTAGTCCTGGTGCCTTCTTGATTTAATTCATTCGAGTATGGCCTTGCTGGGGGTGGTATGAACATCTCCAGAGCCGTGTCCGCTTTGGCCTGTGTCTGCTCTGTCAGCAGAGGGCGAAACCCCTCTGGTGTGGGCATAAATCTGTGTGGTTTATCTCGAGGCTTCAAACTGAGTGACCTTGACTCTTAGGACCTCATTAATGAGGACTCTGAACAACTTGGCACGGTGTCAACAGCCTCTCTGGGTTCATGTCCTGGTCTCGCGTGACCTCTGGGAACTCTTGTTATCAAAGTGGGTGTTTTCCAAAACAGACAGACTCGGCTTGTAAAGATCTTTGGGGAGTAGATTGGCAAAGGGAAAAAGGTCAGTGTTTCAGCTCCTTTATTTATTGTTTTTAGGACCACACCTGGTGGCTTTGCCCTGGCTCCACACTCCGGGATCATTCCTGGCAGGCTCAGGGGACATATGGGATACCTGGGACTGAACCCAGGTTGGCTTTGTGCAAGGCAAATGCCCTACCTGCTGTACTATCACTCTGGCCCCCATTGGCTGCTTTAGATCGGATGTGCTTTTTGATAAGGAAGAAAAGATGTTTTCTTTGATTTTTTTCCCCCCTAGTCAGATACAGTGCCTACAGATTTGTATTTGGAGGGGGCATATCCAGAGGTGCTCTGGGCTTACCACCGCCCCCCCCGGCTCTGCACTTGGGATCACTCCTGGTGGTGCTTAGGGGTCGATGTTGGAAGCTAGGGATTGAACTCAGGTTAGCCCCGTGCAAGGCAAGCGCCCTACCTGTTGTACTGTTGCTTTGGCCCCAGAGTACAGATTTTATTTTTCCTTTTTGGGTCACACCCAGCAATGCACAGGGGTTACTCCTGGCTCTGCGCTCAGGAATCACCCCTGGTGGTGCTCAGGGGACCATATGGGATGCTGGGAATTGAACCCGGGTTGGCCATGTGCAAGGTAAACGCCCTACCTGATGTGCTGTTGCTCCAGCCTCTACAGATTTTTTTAAACAGGGCTGCGATGTGGCTTAAGCGGTAGAAAACACACATAGCATATTCCAGGCCCTGAGTTCCAGCCCAGCACCTCCTGTCCCCCTTGGGCTCTGGGCTCCCTGAGCACACTATAAGAAAAGATTTAAGAGTCTGTATCTGACTTTCTGGGCCAGCAGTTCTTTCTTGAGGCAGTTTTGTTGGCAGCTGATAGTTCATTGTAGTAGCCCAGAAAAGTCTTCTTGATGGTGGATAGCGCCTTCAGCAGGGGACTTGGAGATCCCTCCTGCTTTTCTTTCACTGGTCTGCACACACACGGCACACCACACCACACTCACTTTCACCCACTCTGCATGCATTTCCCAAAGACGGTTTTCTATCTAGAAACAGAGCAATACAGTCAGGCTCTTGTCTCTGATCCTCGTGTGCCTAAAATAGCATGTATTGATCACTTCTGGGAACATGGTAGTGCTGAAGAAAGAAGGCATGGGCTTTATGGTTCCATATTAAAGTTGGGGATGGGATGTGTGTAGAGAGGGCTTTCCCTTGCTTTCTCGAAATCTTTCCCACCCAGGACCAGGGCTCAAAGAGTGGCAGCTTCTCATGGATATGCAGAGATGCTGAGTTTCCTGGATCTACCAGTCCAAGAGAGTCATAACATTTAATCAAATAACACTTGCTATTATCCCCACCTGCTAAAGTCAGACTTGCAGTCCTCTCTCAGCATCGTTGTGTGTGTGTGTGTGTGTGTGTGTGTGTGTGTGTGTGTGTGTTTTGGCTTTTTAAAAGGTCACACCCAGTGATGCACAGGGGTTACTCCTGGCTCATGCACTCAGAAATTACTCCTGGCGGTGCTTGGGGGACTGTATGGGATGCTGGGAATCAAACCTGGGTTGGCCACGTGCAAGGCAAATGCCCTACCCGCTGTGCTATCGCTCCAGCCCCAGCATCACTGTTTTTTAAAGAAGACCCAGGAAGGACTGTTGAGTACCTTTAATAACCTTTTCATTATTGCTATGACGATAAGCAGTTAGCTGCACTCAGATATGCCCAGATTCTCAGTGTGCCCTGCAGTGTCTGACGGGTGCACGTGACCCTTTCTTCCTGCCTTTCCCCATCCCTTCACTGCTGTGCGTCCTCTCCTTCACTGTGTTTCCAGACACTCCAGCAGACGCCTCTCTCTGGGATGCTGTTCTTAGCTTTTCTGCTTGATGTTTCCCGCCCCCCAGGGAACATTTCCTGCTGCAGGCACTTTTTGTGTATGTCTGAGTTGTATCCAGGGAGCAAGATGCCTCATTTATTTAGACCATGCTCCCTAAGTCTACAACCTCAGGGTCCAGTCCCCCTGCCTGCACATTCAAAGTCAACCTTACATAGGTCCTGCGAGAAACAGAGCAGACATTGGCTCCATGATGGTGATGAGGAAAAAGTTCTGGGGTTTGGGGTCGTGATGCAGAGGCAGTGAGTGTCTCTGACAGGAGGGTGATGGGGCAGCTCACACGTGTGTACAGTCTCTAAAAGGCAAAGGCCTCTTCTCTTTCTCCAGAGCTGGGTGGTCCCCTGTTTGCCCCATCTGCATAAACTCAATTCTCTCTCTCTTTTTTAACTTCCTATTGAATCACTGAGATAGACCCTTACAAAGCTGTTCATGATTGGGCTTCAGTCATACAGTAACAGTATTTCAACACCCATCTTTCCACCAGTGTGCATTTTCCAGCACCAGTGTCCCCAGGTTCCCTCCCATCACCCCAACCTCTATCCCCTGTTTGCCTCTATGGCAGGTGCTTTTCTTCTCTCTCTCTCTCTCTCTCTCTCTCTCTCTCTCGCTCACTCCCTCACTCACTCCCCCTCTTTCTTGCTCCTCTCTCCTTTTGGACACTGAAACTCAGTTGTCTTTGAAAGTCGTCTGGACCCTTGGAAATTCATCAGCTTAAGAGAGCTGAGAAAAGGGTGAGAAGAACAGCCTAAAGCAGATCCTCTCTACCTCTGGGGCTTAATTCATCACAGGGCATTTGCATGAAGGATGGCAGCTGTGTTCTCTGGAAGGCTGGGAAGCATTGATGGATCCTTGTGGGGTTTTGGTAAAGGCCATTGCAGCTTGGCATGGAAAGGTTATTTACAGAAGCAGCAGGAAGGATCTTGTAGAAGGTCACCAAGAAGGTGACCCCTAAGGACTGTATTTAAAAACAGCTTTGGAGAGTGTGCATTGACTCACTCTTTGGAATTGTGTGATTTTTTTTTTCTAAAAAATGACTTTGAATGTCACTTAAGAATGGATGTTGATGACTCTGTTCACAGGTTGGAAAGCAATAAATACCATTCTCTCTTGGGTATATCACAAGCCCATTCCTCAGCCACCTGCCAGAATAATCTTTGGAGCACGTAGTTCTGACTGCCTGCACCTTTGGAGGGCCTGGGTCCTCTCCGCTGCTGCACAGTGCTCAGTGCTGGAGCTTGTTACCAGGAATCACAATGCAGGTCTAGAGTTATAAGCATTTAGAAATGCTTTCATCACTGGCGGAATGAATTTATATCTACTAAATCTAGTAGTATATTGTTTTGATTTGTTTTTGTTGTCTTTTTAAAAATTTTTATTTTCTGGGAATCCCTGTTCAATGTAGTTTACGGAAGTGTCAACCCATGAAGCTGTGAGAAGTTGTGAACAGTTGGAGCAGAAATGACATGCAAGATCTGAGGACTCTTTTTTGATTTTTTATTTTTGTTTTGCTCCCACACCTGTTGTTGCTCGGGGTTTAGTCCCAGTTCTGCACTCAGGGATCACTCCTGGTTGTGCTCTGGGGGTCATGAGGTTCTGGGGGTCAAACCTGGGCTGGTTACATGCAAGGCGAGCACCTTATGCACTGTACTATGGCTCTAAACCCCAGATCTGAGGATCCTGGCCCTGTGCATTTCCCCAGATCTGGTTTTACTACTCTCCCTTTCCTTTGTGCTGCAGCCACTTTGACCTCTTTAACATCCATTCTCTAGCCATGCGGGGTTTTGCAAAACACAGTCCCCCATTATTCCGCACTTCCTCCCACCTGTCCTCACTACAGATTGACTTCTTGCTTATTCTTTGAGTCTCAGTTCTCACATTAGGTTCCTAAAGCAGTTTTTTTTCTCACTGCATAATAGCTATATGTTTGCTTTGCATCTTGTTCTCGCCTTAGTACTTAACAAAATCATCAACAGATAACCTATTGTCTAATTTGTTGCTAACATTCACTTTCCTACTAGACTATGTATGTGTTTAATGAGGGAAAGGCCTTAAATGTCTTGTAGTGGGCTGGAGCCATAATCCAGCTGGGTAGGGCACCTTGCATGTGGCTGATCCAGGTTCAATCCCCAGCACCACCACGTGTGGTCTCCTGAGCCTGCAGAAGTGATTCCTGAGTGCAGAGTGGGGAGTAAGCCTGGTGAACCTCCAAGTGTGGCCCCGAAACAAAACAACAACAACAAAAGCCTCGTAGCTTCTCTTCCAGTCTGGGAATCAAGCACAGAGCAGGTAGATATTCAGTAATGAAGTCTGTTTTTGTTGGCCACACCCAGTGGTGCTCAGGGATCATTCTTCCTGGGGTCGGGACCATATGGAATATGCCAGGGATTGAACTCAAGTCAGCTGGTGCAAGGCAAACTTCTTATCTGCTGTACTGTCACTCTGACCCTTCAGTAAAGATTTTTTGATTGAATTGAACATCAACTAGAAAAGTTGCCTGATACATTGTTATATAATTATATTAATTATAACTTAAAAGTGAGAGCACTAATGCTTAAAAGAGGAGATAGGTGATCTGTATAGTTAGGTCTCTACAGAACTAATGTAAATCTAGCCTTGTTGCAATTTGCCTATGTTTATAGTCCCTCAGTATTTTAGCTTTACAGGGAAAGACAATCCTCTATGGAGACATTAGCCATCACTGGGCTTTCTTTACAGTCATGGCACTGAGATAATTGATGCATCAGATGGGACCTCAACTCAAAGAACTTTACTTTGGAATGCAGACCGAGAATGAGGTGGGAAGTAGCAAATAACCTGCCTGGAGAGAGCATTATGGTCAACTTTCGTAGGCATTTACAAGGGGTTTGAACCTTAATTTTAATCTGCAGAGAGAACTGCCAAGATGTAAAGGTTGACAGGATAGAGTATGGAGAAAAAATGAGAAGTTTGAAGTACTTTCATTAGAGCCTATACTTCAGGTGGTGGCAGTTGAGCATGCAGCGTGCCCACTGCCTCTTGCAGGAACTGGGAGCAAGCAGCCCCAAGAAGCACTTCGAGGTAGGACATCAGCTGAGAGGAAGCCTGATGCCTGGGGCAGGAAATTGGGATCTCCTTGGCAGTGGTAGGGAGAAGAGAGGCAGACAGATGTGTGGCAGAATGGACAGTGGGTGGTGAAGATTCTGATGTGGAAGGTAGGGAAAGGGGAGAAGGATGTTTGATGCCCAGGTGTCTGGTTTGGAAATTTGGGTGCATGATGGTGCCTTTACTGGGCTGTAGTTTTGCACTGCTCTTGATGTATTGTGCTAGTTGAGCTTCAGGTGTACAGGCAGAGGTGGGCGGGAGGGTTATATGGGCTTAGTCCATAACTCAGGCCTAGATCTGCGTGAGCTGTGGACTTGGCAGTAGTGGGAAAAGACAGAAGTCCGTCTAGCTAGTAGGGGCTGGGGGCCACAAAGGACAGACAACGGGAATAGATTTGTGAGGAATCATACAGCCAGAGCATAAAGAATTTTAGCATTAATGCATGTCCGAGCATGTCACGTGTGTTTTGCTAATCCCTCTTTTTATTTATCTGCATCATGCTTCGCTAAAGCTCTTGACTTAATCCAGCTTGACTTGTACAAATGTCGCCATCTGGCACTAGATTACACACATGCCTTTTCAATCAAAAGTAGAGGATTGATTCCATTCAGAAATGCAAGTCCACGACTAGGTAAGTTTGTGGTATGTGACAGCCAAACCCCAGTTTATTGTCCGTGAAGGTGTTTCTTCTTAAGCATAAAACCGACTTGGATTAGCTCTGAAACATTTTACGCAGGAAAGGTCTCGGTTCCAGGGCTTTACTGAATATTTGAAATAAACCCCAGGTGGCTGAGTGTATTTATGGAGGGACTTGGAGCATGTTGCTTCTGAGCTGAGTAGTAAGCGGATGTGGCTCTGGTATTATCAGGCAGCTTCATCAAGCATTTTATTAATAGCCCTCACGGCACTGGGCAGACAGCCCGACACTGGTCAACTCAGAAGGGCATTAAGCTGCGAACCAGCCTAGCAGGGTGTCTCAGTGCAATGTACGGGCCACTCCATTGGAGTTAGGGCCTGAGATGGACCTTGGAAAAATTCATTAAATTTTTTAAAAAATTTATTTTGTATTGATTCACCACGAATTATAACGTTACAAAGTCACTGCTGATTGAGCTTCAGGTGCACAGTGTCCCAACACCAGTCCCTTCACCAGTGTCCACTTCCCTCTACCAGTATCCCCTGAGTCCCTCCCGCCCTGCAGCCTGCCTCTGTGGCAGGTCCGTTCTGTCTGCCACTTCCCTCCACCATCATCTAGTGTTTTCTCCCTGACCTGGTCCTCCTCCTCCAGTGCCACGCTTCCTACTGAGGACCGGTTCTGCTCCTTATCTCTAATGCCTTTGGGCATTTGTTCTTCCTCTATCTTGCTTCTTTTTTTTTTTTTTTATTTTAATTTTTTTTTCTTTATTTTATTTTATTTTTTTTTAAAGTTGTAGATTTACAATTTTTTGTGCTTTGGTTTCAATTATACAATGATCAGATACCCATCCCTCCACCAGTGCCCATTATTTTTGCTTTTTTTGGGTCACACCCGGCGACGCACAGGGGTCACTCCTGGCTCTGCACTCAGGAACTAACCCTGGCGGTGCTCAGGGGACCATATGGGATGCTGGGAATCGAACCCGGGTCGGCCGCGTGCAAGGCAAACGCCCTACCTGCTGTGCTATCGCTCCAGCCCCTCTATCTTGCTTCTTTATGTCCCACAGATGAGAGAGATCATTCCATGTCTGACCCTCTTCCTCCCACTAACTTCACTTAGCATGATACTCTCCGGCTCTAGCCACATAGCAACAAATTGCATGATTCCATCTTTTATTTCTTTTTCCTTTTTGGGTCAGACCCAGTGATGTGCAGGGGTTACTTCTGGCTCTTCACTCAGGAATTACTCCTGGCGGTGCTCAGGGGATCATATGGGATGCCAAGAATTGAACTCGGGTCAGGCACATGCAAGGCAAACGTCCTACCCGCTGTGCTATCGCTCCGGCCTAGCATGATTCCATCTTAGAACCGAGTAGTAGTATATGGTGTAGATCCAGATGCACCATAGTGTTCTGGTGTGAGCCACAAATGAACAGCTCAGGATAAGATAGTGAGTTTATTAGAAGCTCAGCACTGAGGACCTCAAGTCAAAAGAGAGAGACACTTGGAGCCCTGTTTGCTGAGAGGGTCTCTCTTTTATCCTTTAAAGGTGGGCTACAATCTACATACATTCTTACCAGTGAAACAGAGGATACAGAGGAAATAAGAAAGAGAAAAATAATCAGTGCATTGTTCCCACATGGTACTGTCTTCAGGTGCTCAAAGAAAAAACAGTGTCAGTGTATTTTGGCAATTTTTGGTGCAGCTGTCAGGTGCCATCTCCCATGCATTCCCATCAATCTGTGGGGCCCAGTGAGCTCCCATCAATCTGGTGGGCTGGTGGGCCCTTAATTGGGTCCTTAATTGGGTTAATTGGGGTCATAAAGGGAATGCTACTCCCTTCTCGTTTAACTTCAGGAGGTCAATTTCAGTTTCTCAGTCCCCATCACATTTTCTTAATTTTCATTAGTTTCATAATTCTCATTTGCTCAAGTGGACCCAGTAACGTCTCCATTTTGAGACTTGTTCTTACTGTGTTTGCTCCAGCCCAGCACGGCACAGTAATAGAACAGCAGTAGGGCATTTGCCTTGCACGCGACTGACCAGTGCAGGCCAGGGTTCGATTCTTCTGTCCCTCTTGGAGAGCCCGGCAAGCTACCGAGAGTATCTTACCTACACGGCAAAGCCTGGCAAGCTGCCCATGACGTATTCGATATACCAAACACAGTAACAACAAGTCTCACAATGGAGACATTACTGGGCCTGCTCGAGCAAATCGATGAACAACAGGAGGACAGTGCTACAGTGCTACATAATTCTCATTAATCTAGCTTCTTATTTGTCATTACACATAGCTTCTTTATCCAGTCACCTGTTCTTGAGCATTCGGGTAGATTCTAGATTTTGGCTATTGTGAATAGTGCTGCAGTGAACGCAAGAGTGCAGTGTCTTTTCTGCCTTGTTTTTTGGGTCCTTGGAGCACATTCCAAGGAGTATAATTGCCGGGTCATATGGAAGCTCGATTCCCAGGGAAACTCCCCTTTTAATGGGTTCTCTCCCTTTACTCTGCTGCTCTCTAGCTTGTGACTTGCTCTTGGAACATACTTTACAGTCAGGCAGCCCTCTGGCTCCAGTTCACGCTCTCACTAGCTGCCTGCGTGGCCCAGGGCTGCTGCTTCCTCTCGGTCTCAGACAAGCCAGGTACAAAGTACGGAGAGTCGTAGAGTCAACCCCATAGATTGGTGGTTGAGAAGATTTAATAATATACTCAGGGCAGAGTTTGGCCTGCAGTTAAGTGCCCAGTAACCGGTAGCTATCATAATTTTCCAGTTTCTGGCAGCCCAACTGACCTAGGCAGCCCATCCACCTGTCTTGCTGGAGAGCCGAAGGGTTTCACAATGCTGTGTGTATGATAGAGTGGGGATATCCACATTCCCGACTTAAAAAAAGTTAACAGTACTGGACTGGAGAGGTAGCACAGAGGGTAAGACATTTGCCTCGCATGTGGTCCACCTGGGTTCAATCCCTGGTACCGCATATGATCCCCTAAGCCCCACCAGAATTCATCCCTAACACAGAGCCAGGGCTAAGTCCTAAGCATGGTGTGGCACCCGCAAAAAAAAAGCAAAGAAAAAAAAATGCCTTAACAGTACACCCTCATTTTGGAACAGGCATGCCTCAAAAAAGCAAAGCAAAAAACAAAACCAAAAACCAATCCCCCCCACCCCCAATAGTATACCCTCATTTTTATTTACTGCTACAGTTTTTGCAAGTTTAATAGGTATGTTTAGCGGTATATTGTCTGTTAAACATACTTCCTCACTGTATGCCTATCTGTACTTATCTTATATGCTACAGAAAAACATATGTAAAGCACATAGTACGGTTAGTTGATTTAAGTGGATTTTCGAAGGCTGTCCTTCAGCACGTGCAATTTTTTTTAGCTAATTTAAGAACCTTACCCGCACAGAAGGTATGACTCCACAATACTCATATCATGATGATTGACTTATTTTTGTGCCTGCATTGGTTTTTTATCTGCAAAGTTGAAATCTCATGGGCGACTGGGTAGCTCCATGAGAGAGCAGTTGTGAAACATATTTAGTTCTTAAAAAGAAAATGTTTTTAAATGAGTTCAGAGTCAAGTTCCCAGAAGCAGTAATCACTGCCTCTAGTTGTCCTGCTGGAGCTGTCCTCCCTGGATCCGGCGTGCACTGTCTTCTGTCTCTTTTTCCCAGCTGTGAATTCTATTAGACTGATTTTTTAAAAAATTTTTATTAGTGAGACATCATGAGGTACAGTTGTAGACTAACAAATGTTTGTGCTTGGGTTTCAATTATACAGTGATCAAATACCCATCCCTCCACCAGTGCCCATTTCTCACCACCACAGATCCCAGTATCCCTCCCACCCCCCATCCCACCCTGCCTTTGTGGCAGGGCATTCCCTTTTGTTCTCTCTCTTTTATTGGGTGTTGTGGTTTGCAAAAGAGGCAATGGGTGACAATCATGTTTGGTCTATAGTCTACTTTCAGCATGCTTCTCCCATCCTGGGAGGATCCTCCCAACACCCTTTATTTGGTGTTCCCTTCTCTATCTGAGCTCCCTTTTCCCCTAGCATATGTGGTTGGCCTCCAAGCCATGGAGTAAAATTCCTGGTACTAATCTCGGCCATTCTTGGGTGTTAGTCTCCTATTTTGTTACTTTATGTTCCCCAGATGAATGCAATCTTTCTATGTCTATCCCTTTCTTTCTGAGTCATTTCGCTTAACATGATACTTTCCGTGTAGTACCACTTGTATGTAAATTTCATGACTTCATCTTTTCTAACAGCTACATAGTACTCCATTGTGTAAATGTACCAAAGTTTCTTTAACCAGTCATCTGTTCTCGGGCACTTAGGTTTTTTCCAGATTCTGGCTATTGTAAAGAGTGCTGCAATAAACAGGCAATTGCAGATGTCACTTCGATTATACTTTTTTGCCTCTCTGGGATATATTCCCAGGAGTGGTATTGCTGGATCAAATGGGAGCTCAATTTCTAATTTTTTGAGAATCGTCCATACTGTTTCCAAAAGGGCTGAACCAGTCGGCATTTCCACCAGCAGTGAAGAAGAGTCCCTCTCTCACCACATCCGCGCCAGCACCAGTTGCTTTTGTTCTTGTGGATATGGGCCACTCTGTGGTGTGAAATGATATCTCATTGTGGTTTTGATCTGCATCTCCCTGATGATTAATGATGTGGAACATTTCTCATGTGCCTTTTAGCTCTGTGAAATTTTCTATTCATTTCATCTCCCCATTTTTTGATGGGGTTGGGTGTTTTCTTCTTGTGGAGTTCAACCAGTCCTTTGCATATCCTTGATATCAACCCCTTGTCGGATGTGTATTTGGCGAATATCCTTTCCCATTCTGTAGACTGTCTTTGTATTTTGGTCACTGTTTCTTTTGAGGTGCAGAAGCTTCTTAGTTTAAGATAATCCCATTTGTCTATCTCTGTTTTCACTTGCTTGGCCAGTGGCGTGACATCTTTGAAGATACCATTAGCTTCAACGTCATGGAACTTTTCCCTCAATGTACCTTATGGATTCCGGTCTGATGTTGAGGTCTTTAATCCATTTTGATCTTACTTTTGTACATGGCATTAGGCAGAGATCTGAGCCCACTTTTTTGCCTGTAGCCGTCCAGTTTTGCCAGCACAATTTGTTAAAGAGGCTTCCCTTGCTCCACTTCACTTTTCTTGCCCCCTTATCGAAGATTAGATGGTCGTATGTATTAGGCTGATTTTAAGGGTGTTTTTCTCAGGGCTTCCATTGTCCCTTGTAACCACTGAAGTGACAGTCTTCTTTCTGCACTGGAATTATTTCCCACAGTTACATACAAGGCTTATACTTAATTTCCTAAAAAGTTCCACATCATGTATTGACCGGCTCCTGCAGGCTTGCATGGAACCACCCCGATGTAGGAGAACTCCACCAATGGTTCTGCTTGCGAATCCTGCAGCATCTAGAAGCCACCTATATTTAATTTTAATTGAATCATGGTGAGACACATAGTTGCAAAGTTGTTCATAATTGGGTTTCAGTCACAGTGTTCTAATAACCATCCCTTCAGCATGGTACATTTCCCACCACCAATGCCCCCAGTTTCCCTCCCACCAACCTCTCCCTCCCCCCACAAGCGTGTCTCTGTGACACATACACACACACATACACACACACACACACTCTCTGTCTCTCTGTTTCTCTCATAATCCCTTTTGGGGATTATGGTTTGCAGTACTGTTACTGAAAGGTTATTGTGTATATCCCTTTACCTCTGAGTGATCATTTCCAACTATTATTGTCATACTGAACCCTTCTCTGTTCTAACCAACCCCTTCTCCCAACTCTACTTGTGGCAAGTTAGACACTACCTCTTCAGTGAAATGATCTATGTTGTTTCCCTAAGAATGGTAGACATTTAGAATCTTAGAAGGTTCTTTCTACTCCATATCTGAGTCTGCATCAGAACATTCTGGAAAAGAGGTTGTCCAGCCTTTGCATGGACAACACCAGTAAAAGGCAGCTTGCTGTCCCGGAGGCGGCCACTTTCTTTCCCTTATCTTTGACTACTGGCCATCTTCTTTCTTATGTACACGTTGATTCACGAGTTTCCAGCCATTGTACCATACAATACATACTCAATCCCTCTACTCTGTGAAAGTCTTTCTTACTTTTGATGACCATTGATACTTCTTTCTTTCCAGAGACAGTTCTGCTGATAGGTCTATCCTACGTGTTTTATGTCTGTTCTTCATATTTGGAACAGAATTTATGTCTATGCTTCAAAAAAAAAAGGAATCTTTTCACCAACTCCGTTCTCTCCCAAGTGTTGGTGACATTTTGCCCATCAGTGTGATTAAAAGTTAATTATGGTGCAACATCTGGTTCAGAGAGTATTTACAACAGCAGAGGGTCCTGGCTTGTCTCTTTGAGCCCTCTAGAGATGGTTATTTGTGGACCTGTGCTTTTCCTTCGGCAAATCTTCCTTGTCCTTCTAGGCCCCTGCAGAGCTCGCTCAGCCCTCCCGGAGGCCTCTGCAGCCTGTCACTTCCTCTGGCTTTTATAAGAGTAATTCACTGAGAGGATTTCTTCCAGACTCTGATCCTTTGTGGAGTCAAATCAAGCTATCTGTTGATTCAGATTTACACACTGCTTTTATTCTCCATTTTATTTCCTCTGCTAAGTGACAAAATTATAGATTAGTAAACAGTTTGAGGCTAGGACTCGTGTACGTGCAAGGGTTTATGGTCCAAGGATTTTCACACTCTTAGTGTTCAATAAGAATAGTACTGATCTGATTAGGATTTGATCTTCCCTTCCACTTTAAATTAATCTCCTTGCACTGGTTTCTTTATGGAGTTCACTGTTGTCTTTATTATTAGTCTCTACACCCCCATGTCTTGTTGCCAACTGGATCTCTTTACATGAACAGCCCCTGTAGACCTCAGATACAATATGTGCAGTAATAAGAAATTCCCTTTTACACCTCTACCAGCACCATCCAAATATGTTTTGAATGACAGTGTATCATACTTAACTGATATCCCACAACTAATATGACTAGAACACATGGTATATTCAGTTATTGAATCAAGTCAGTTCAACTTTGCCCATAAAGCTCATTCCCCTCCTTCCATCTGCATTGTCATGCCTGTTTTTTTTTTTTTTTGTTTTATTTTTTTGCTTTTTGGGTCACAACCAGCGATGCACAGAATTACTCCTGGCTCTGTATTCAGGAATTACTCCTGGCGGTGCTCAGGGGACCATATGGGATGCTGAGAATTGAACCGGGTTGGCTTCGTGCAAGGCAAATGCCCTTCCTGCTATGCTATCGCTCCAGTCCCTGTCACGCCTGTTTAGAGGCCTCATTGTTAGCATGTTTTCTTACTATCAGTGTCACTTTGTCTTCTCCCATTCCAACTTCATCCCGTGGCCTGAGTAAGCTTCTCTGCTGTCTTCTCTAGCTATCACCAGTGGGTAAATAAAGTTAATCGAATGTCATTCTTGAATCGAATGTAGTTCTTGAGACCTTGCTTTGGGTGAGTTCCTGTTCTGAGCACTGGAGCACAGGACAAAACATCTCCTCTCCAAGAGCAGGTATTTGGTTGTAGCAATAGTCAATAGATCAAGAACGCTGCTTGGCCAGCCAAGCCCTGGGTTCTTAGGGCTGGCTACGTGCTCCATTTCATACCCTCTGCCATACCACTTGCAATCCCCTCCTGACCTTTCAGAAGCTAATCCCTTGTTTTGCTGTTAAACTCCTTATCCTTTATTTCTTTATTTGTTTTTTGGTCTACACTCACAGTACTCAGGGAACCTGACTCTGCATTCAGGAATCACTCTTGGTGGTGCTTGGGGTGCTGGGGATCAAAACCGGGTCATCTGCATGCAAGACAGATGCCCTACCTGCTGCACTATCGCTCCAGCTCCTGCTCATCCTTTGTGAACTCAAAAGTCTTTGCTGTTATCCTTGACTCTCCCAGGGATGTTTGTTACTCCTGGACCTCCTGGTGCCAATTTCTGTCCATCTGTTCTTGAATCTAGAAGATTATGATGATCTGTTTGCATGACTTTTGTTTTCATAATAAGAGGTAGATACTCTTATTAAATCCGGTTAATGGGATTCTAGCCTTTCTGCCTTCCTATCTATCACAATAGTAATTTCTTGCAAGTATCAATGAAGGAGCCTCCTAGAGATGAGGAATTTCTACTTCCACCTGCTTCTTTGTCTGGGTTTTTTTTGCATTACCTAGTTGACTATGGGAGCGGGGACAGGTACCTGCACTGCCTCCTTCCCTTGCTTCTGACCTGCCTCTAAGAAGGGGAGGTGCTTCTTCAAGAGCATAAGGGCCAGTACTGACATTGTGGGGTGCAGTAAACTTATTATGCTGTGATGAGCTGTAATTGGGAGCATGTGGTGGCCAAAGTGGGAGAAAGTTAGGGTGGCTTGCAAAGGGGCAAGAAATGGAACTGGAGAGGTCAGCTTGCAGAAATGCATTCTATTCTTCATTGTAATTTGAAAGAGCAAATTACAATGCAAATGATTTCACAATGTAAGCCATTCAGGGTCTGCGGGCATCTCAGAGGTCTTGTTATTTTATCTAAAGATATGCAAAGCGTGAAGCTGTCTGCTTGAACTGTATGGATGGCAGTGCCAGGGTAGGGTTACAGCAGCTTCTCCCAGTGTATTTATTGGCAGTGAAAACTTCCACATTCAATGCAGGTACTACTACATTTGGGTTGTGGCTGATACATCTTTCTTTTTTGGTTTTGGGGCCACACCCAGTGATGCTCAGGGTTTGCTCCTGGCTCTGCTCTCAGGAATCATTCCTGGTAGTGCTAAGAGACTATGGGGTGCCTGGGATCAAACATAGGTTGATCATGTGCAAGGCAAGTGCCCTCTCCACTGTACTATCTATCCAGCCACTGATGCATTTTTCTTTCTTGGGAAACAAAACTTGCCAAAGGAAAGTTTCCTTAGACCCTTGCCATATACAACCCCACCTGCCACACACTGATTGTACATGCTTTACCCAGAGACATAGTATCAGGACAGAGGTGCCTGCTTTGCAGGGTTTCCCTGTGGACTTGGTGAGACACTCCAGTGGGAGATTGTGCTCATGAAGGATTATTTTTTCAGTGGAACAATTGATGGGAAAAGCTCCATTACCCTCCCAGTGAGCCTGGCTTGACTTGAGCTTGAGCTGAAGTCTGTGTGCAACTGATGTCTGTGTGCTGCTGAAGTCTGTGCTGCTGCTCCGGCACAGTTGTGACCAACAGAGACAGCTCACTTACTCTCCACTTTGAGCATCCCTTCCTGTTGGATGTTTGGACAGGCAACCGATAGACACAGAGTACTCAACACCTAAAGCCTGTGAAATCCCTAACTCTAACCCTACCCCAATCCTAACTTAACCCTAACTCATACTAAGCTTGAATTTTAATGATGCCAAAAACTTAACCAATTTTCCAAAATGTAATGATCTCTCTATCCTTCACTTTTATTTTTAAGCATGAACACACAAAAACTAAAACCTAAAACCACCACAAACCTATCCCTAGCCCATGGCACATGCAAGGACTATCGCTTTGATTTTTCTAAGCCTCACCCAAGCATAGGTATAAGTTTACCAAGTAGCCCAAATTCAACAGTCTCCCAAGACTTCCCTTCCCTCTTTATCTTTTAACATTGTACTTAACAACTAAATCTTACACAACCCTAACCCTAACCCTAATCTGAATCCTGACCCTAACCCATAGTAAGCCTGTCTATATTGATAAATACTACCTATTTTCCTAAACTTAACGACATTCCGGTACTTAACTTTCTTTTATAAGAATGAACATAGAAAACCTAACACCTAAAAACTTCAAACTCCAAACACTCACCCTAGCCCTTAGCTAATCCTTATGGTACTCCTATCATTATACTAACTTTGATCCAAGCATAGCTATAATTTTAATCATCTTTCTATAGTTAGCTTTCATTTTTAGAATGAACACAAAATTCTAACACCTAAAACCTCCAACAAACCTGATATTAATTCTAGCCCTAGGCTAATCAAAATGCTAATCCTATCATTATACTAACCATGACCCAATATAGAGGCAAACCTATCAATTAGCCCAAATTTAGCAATCACCCAATTCTTCAATTCCCTTTTTATCTTTGAGCACAGCAGTACTTAACATATAAATCTTACCCAAGCCCTAACCATAACCCTAGATCTAAACCTAATCTTAGCCCATAGTAAAGCTGACTTTCTGATGTCCCAAAAGATCTGCTTAATTTAATGATCTCTGTGCACTGACATCCATTTTTAAGAATGAGCAAAGAAGGCTCACACATTTTCTCATAGAGCCCATTCTCAGTTCATTGTAGTGTTGCTCAGGTTGGTGCCAGCCGATTCTGAAATATGGAAAGTGTGAGGCATGACAAAGTGGGGTTCTGATTTATGGCATGAATTTGCCTGCATGGGTTTTGGGTATTCTGTGAGCTTTGGGGGCGATCTGGACCCTTATGTTTGTTCTTGTTATCTGCATCTTGTTTTCATTGTGTTCCAGACCTGGGTGCCTGATCTGCGGCTGCCAGCGTCTCCTCCTTGGACCTCCTGTGGCTACTTTTCTAGGCCCTTCTCCTTGCTCGCCTCCCTCACCTAATTTCTGCAGGGATGAGAGCAGAATTCATTCATTCTTTCTACAAATCATTGGGGATGTGGGGATCTGCTCCCTTTGTATCTTGCTTTCAGGCCTCTTCCTCCTACATTCCTATCACCTGTCAGGATGTAGAAGGATCCGGCTGAGAACAGGAGCTTGCTGTTACTGTGTCTTTGTGGAAGGAGTGGCTCTCATCATAACTTTTGTAAAAATCTGTCTCCATGGAAACCTTTCACTGACATATCTTGAAAGGGTTTTGAGACATGCTTCATTTGACGGCTGTTGGTGCAACAACTGTGGTGTCCGAGCATCCTTGCATGTGTGTGTGTGTGTGTGTGTGTGTGTGTGTGCACATGTGTGTATGTGTATGGCTGTTTTCTTGTGTCCTGACTCAGCTCTGCGTGCTCTGGGTTTCAGGGTTTCTCTCCAAGAGGCAAGGAACAGAGCAAGCAAACACTGATTTCCTATCCATGGCTCCATAGACTGTACTCTGCATGACCATACTCAGAAAAGCAAATTTCATGATCTGGCATGGTCTCATACAGAGAAACTCAAATTGGGAGTGTTGCTTCCCCTGGTAAGAGGTCATGGGGTTCGAACCCAGGCATGTCGTTTCAGATCTGCATGGTAGAGGGAGTTCGTGGGGCTCTTTTTGGGGCCAGTTTGCACTGTTTACATCCACCCTGTGCCAGTTCTCATGACAAGGGGGTGAAGGCAAGTGTGAATCATTGCAAACCACAGATAGCATCCTCTTCCTTCTGGAGCCAGTGTCTCCTGCTCCCCTGGCCTGCAGGTACCCTCCCTCAGCTGCTGCAGATCTTGGAAGGCATCGGGGCTTTCCTCCTGTGTTCCCCACTTCCCTGCCTTCCAAACAGTATTTGGACCCAGGAAGGCAGTCACAGCCGCTGCCTCTGAGCACAGCCACCTCTTACAGTGCCCATTTGTGACCTGCTATTTATGCGCTTACACAAAGGACATCATGTTTCCCGGGGAAGTGCATCAAGCCTGGGTTCATAGAGCTGGAGAGGGCAGCTCCTGCTTGGGCTTCTCTCCTCGTGTCCTTCCTTCCCATGCAGATGGTCTCTCCCTTCTTGGTGCCAGCCACCCCTGGGAGCTTGCCATTCATTCCCCATCCATCCATCCATCCATCCATCCATCCATCCATCCATCCATCCAGCTCCCTTACTGTCTTCTCTCTCTAACTCCTTAATCGGACTCAGTTTCTCCCTTCTTCTTCCCCCCCCTAAGGCCCTACGGGATCTTTTTTTTTTATAATTTTATTTATTGAATCACCGTGAGAGCAGTTACAAAGCTTTTGGGTTTAAGTCTCGGTCATACAATGAAACACCCGTACCTTCACCAGTGCCCATTCTCCACCACCAAAACTCCAGTATACATACCCCCATCCCACATCCTCCCCCTACCTGTGGGGCAGATGATTTCCACATCACTCTCTCTCTACTTTGATTACATTCAATATTTCGACACCAGACCCACCATTATTATTTGAGATTTTACCCTAACACTCAGGTCTGCTGAAAAGGCAACAGTAGACAATTTGTTTTCTATTCATGGTTATGAATAACATATGATGTCGCGTGACTGCAGTAATGGCCACGCGATTTTGAAATTCCAAAATTTTAACAATTAAATCTGGAGGGATTTCTGCCAAAACTTGCTGGGTTCTGAGATTTGCTCCTGAGTCTCTTGGATCATGGCCATTAAGCAGCTTGATCAGGAGCCAGAAAGGCCATTAGTGGGCGGTGACTTGGGGTCTCGTTGGGACAAGGAGGAAAGGGCCAGCTCCACCCCCATCCTGTGAGGCCCCATGTGTCTCATCACTGAGGACCCAGACCTGACTGTTCAATGGCCTCTGGAGGATGGCGGCCACCAAGCCGCCTAAGGGGAGCAGATGGAGGGACCTTTCCCCCCTGGAATGGCCCGGCAACAGTAACTTACTGCGGTGTCCGGACACATTTCTGCCAAAAGCCGCTGGGTTTTGTGATTTGTTTCTGAGTCTCTGGGATCATGGCCGATAAGCAGCTTGATCAGGAGTCAGAGAGGCTGTTTGTGGGCGGCGACTCAGGGTTTCATTGGGGTGGGGAGGAAAGGGCCGACTCCAGCCTCATCCTGTGAGGCCCCGCGTGTCTCTTCACTGCAGGCTCAAACTTGACTGTCTAGTGGCCTCTGGAGGATGGTGGTCACCGGGCCACCAGGGGGAACAGGCCAAGGCATAAAACCTATTCCCACCTGGGGTGGTCCAGCGCCAGTAACCTACTGCAGGGACTGGATGCATTTCTGCCAAAAGCTGCTGGGTTTCGTGATTTGTTTCTGAGTCTCTGGGATCATGGCCATTAAACGGCTTGATCAGGAGCCAGAGAGGCTGTTTGTTGGTGGTTACTCGGGGTCTCATTGGAGTGGGGGGAAAGGGCCCTATGGGATCTCGATTCTCTTACCACTAGGAACTCCTATGTCTGTTCATCTTTCTCGTTATTTTGGGGCCACACCCAGCAATGCTCTTGGCTCTGCACTCAGGAATTGCTCCTGGCATGCTTGGGGGGACCATATGGGATGCCCGGGATCAAACCCAGGTGGGCCTCACACAAGGCAATTGCCCTCCCTGCTGTACTGTCTATCATTCCAGCCCAGTATTTCTTCGTCTTACCTCTTCCCTCTGGTCGGCACTGTGCTGCCCCAGCTGTTACTGCTCCCTGGAGTGTGGGTGTGCATCCCTCCCACTGCTTCAGGCCTTTGCTCTTGCCTGCTGAGACGCGCCCTGGTCTTTTGAAGCTCCTGCCTCAGTGTCCCACCCACCACTCCTCCTTCCAGGCAGCTCGAAACCCTCCAATCATTCTTGGAATATTTTGCCTCCTGGTCTACTACTCCTGTTATAACTTTGGTGGTTTTGCTATACAAAGGGCTGATTTCAACATCCTGCTCTTTCTAGTCCTTAGTGACCATGCCTTTCCATAGCTAGTCACCCCACAGGCACAGTCTTACTGCCCCCCTGACCCCTGTGGTCCCATGAACAACATCCATTCTCTGGTGGCTCCAGATCATTCCTTCAACTACAATAATTAATTACACCCCCCTGCCCCCCACCTCGGGTACTCTGTACTATTGAACCTCCCTTCTTTCTGGATACACACACCCTTTCTTCTCAGCCTCCACCCTTCAGTCAGAGATATCAGGGAAATCAGTCGGGGAAATCACCAGCTCTCTGCCCACTTCCCATCAGCTGAGAATGGCTGAGGGAAGCATCCAGCCATGCCAGGTGTTTTAGTCCAAGATACCTGCTTGCAAACCTCCTCATGGGCCCTGTGCTGCCTGTGGGAATCACCGTTTATATTTACCTCTCTCCTCAACGTCTTCACCCCTGTTTCCCTCTCCTCATTCTCAGCTTGCATGTTCATTCCCCAAGGAGCTAGACTTGGGAGGGAACTGTTGCATTGCTGCCTACCCACTGTCCCTACATCCTTGGCGTCCATACTTCATTCTTCCTGTTTGTACAGTGACTTGACTGTGACCAAGATCAACACTGCCACTTTTGCAGTGGCCCCTGTATCCTCTCCCGGGACTTCTTAAGAACTTTTACTTCAGGGACTAGAGCCATAGTTCGTTAAGCAGGGTGCTTGTCTTGCTCACAGCTGACTGGGGTTTGATCCCAGGCATACCATAGAGTTTCCTTAACCCTGCCAAGAGTCATTGCTGAGTGCAGAGCCCAGAGTGAGTGCTAAGCAGAGTCTCAGGGTCCTTGGATTCCAGACTTAGTATTTAAAAGCCTATTTGCTTATAAAACTTAGTTTTCTGATGACAATGCACATGGAACAAAACCGAAGCCAGTCTTTTTTTTTTTAAATTTTTATTAGTGAAACACCATGAGGTACAGTTGTAGATTTACAAATTTTTGTGCTTGGGTTTTGATTATACAATGATAAAATACCCATCCCTCCACCAGTGCCCATTTTCCACCACCATGGATCCCAGTATCCCTCCCACACCCATCCCCCCCTTCCCACCCTGCCTCTGTGGCAGGGCATTCCCTTTTGTTCTCTCTCTCCTTTTGGGTGTTGTGGTCTGCAAAAGAGGCATTGAGTGGCAGTCATGTTCAGTTCGTAGTCTACTTTCAACATGCATCTCCCCTCCTGGGAGGATCCTCCAAACACCCTTTATTTGGTGCTCCCTTCTCTATCTGAGCTGCCTTTTCCCCTAGAATGCCCGGCTGGCCTCTAAGCCATGGAGTAATCCTCGTGGTACTCATCTTGGCCATTCTTGGGTATTAATCTCCTATTTTGTTACTTTATGTTCCCCAGATGAATGGAATCTTTTTATGTCTGTCCCTCTCTTTCTGACTCATTTCGCTTAGCATGATACTTTCCATGTAGTACCACTTGTATGTAAATTTCATGACTTCATCTTTTCTAACAGCTACACAGTACTCCATTGTGTAGATGAACCAAAGTTTCTTTAACCAGTCATCTGTTCTCGGGCACTCAGGTTTTTTCCAGATTCTGGCTATTGTAAAGAGTGCTGCAATGAACAAACAAGTGCAGATGTCACTTCTACTATACATTTTTGCCTCTCTGGGATATATTCCCAGGAGTGGTATCGCTGGGTCAACTGGGAGCTCGATTTCCAATTTTTTGAGAATCGTCCATACTGTTTTCCAAAAGGGCTGAACCAGTCGGCATTCCCACCAACAGTGAAGGAGTGTCCCGTTCTCCCACATTCGCGCCAGCATCGGTTGCTTTTGTTCTTTTGGATGTGGGCCAGTCTCTGCGGTGTGAGATGGTATCTCATCGTGGTTTTGATCTGCATCTCCTGATGATTAATGATGTAGAGCATTTTCTCATGTGCTTTTTTGCCATTCAGATTTCTTCTTTGAAAAAGTTTCTGTTCATTTCATTTCCCCATTTTTTGATGGGGTTGGATGTTTTCTTCTTGTGGAGTTCAACCAGTCCTTTGCATATCCTTGATATCAACCCCTTGTCAGATGTGTATTCGGCGAATATCCTTTCCCATTCTGTAGACTGTCTTTGTATTTTGGTCACTGTTTCTTTTGAGGTGCAGAAGCTTCTTAGTTTAAGATAGTTCCATTTGTCTATCTCTGTTTTCACTTGCTTGGCCAGTGGCATGACATCTTTGAAGATACCATTAGCTTCAACGTCATGGAGGATTTTGCCAACTTTGTCTTCAATGTACCTTATGGTTTCCAGTCTCATGTTGAGGTCTTTAATCCAGTTTGATCTTACTTTTGTACATGGTGTTAGGCAGAGTTCTGAGTCCATTTTTTTTGCATGTAGCTGTCCAGTTTTGCCAGCACCATTTGTTAAAGAGGCTTTCCTTACTCCACTTCACATTTCTTGCACCTTATCAAAGATTAGATGATCATATGATTGAGGGGAGATGTCAGTATATTCAACCCTGTTCCATTGGTCTGCAACTCTGCCTTTGTTCCAGTACCATGCTGTTTTAATTATTACTGCAAAGCCAGTCTTGATCTAATCCCTGCCCCTTAGTCTGTTCTCCCTTCATTCTTTACTACTCGGTTACTAAGGTAAAGGTAAAGGTAAAGGCCCTCCCGTTGATCGTCAATTTGCTCGAGCGGGCCCAGTAACGTCTCCATTGGAGACTTTGTTGTTACTGTGTCTGGCATATCGAATACTCTAGGTAGCTTGCCGGGCTCTCCGAGAGGGGCGGAGGAATCGAACTCGGGTCGGCCATGTTGGCCGCTTGTAAGGTGAACGCCCTACCGCTGTGCTATAGCTCCAGCCCATCGGTTACTAGCATCTTCATTTGTGTTGTTGCTTGAACTGATGCGTTTTAGACCTCCCGGCCCATCTTTCCCTCTTATATGACATGTACATCAGCAAATTCTCTCCCAGCCACAGCTGATCACTGCTCACCTTCAACCCTAGCCTTTGGCCAAGCACCATTTTCTCCTGACCCAGCCATTGTAGCGCCCTCTGCTGGTCTCTCTGTTTCCATCCAGTTACTTTTTGGTGGGTAGTTTCTCAAGCAGTGCTTGAGGAACCCCAGGGCCACTCCAGGTGGTTCTCAGTCTCACAGTGCTCAGCTGGTGATGTGGTGTGTCTGGTGATGGTTGGGGGTGGGGGGGTCATATGTGATTAAAAACACATGTAAAATCACACTTCTCTTTCTCAGGTGAAGCAGGCCCCATATGGTCGCATTCCTAGCTTTCTCATTTAACTGTGGGTCCAAGGATTTCCCTGTTGTTTTACAGTTTTTTTGTTCTTTCTTCACATCCATCTCTTCCTATCAGAGACCTTCTCGAGCACACTCTTTTTAAATTGTAGTTTTTACTCTCTATCTCTTTAACCCCTTTTACCTATTTTTAAGTCAGAGTAAATCATGTCCCCTGACATTTTAAGTATTTATGTTGGTTTTCCCTCCTTTCCTGAGGTCCCCCAAAGCTGACAGTCTTTTTTTGTTTGCTCTTGAATCTTCAGTACCTCAGCAGTATCTGCACATAGTAAGTGCTCAGTTAGCATTGCAGAATGAAGGCATACCTAACCCATATTTAACTGGGAAATAATTTATTGTCATCTTTACCACAGAGCATTCTTTGAAAAATTAGGAAAGTGCTTAGGTCCCCAAGGCATCTGGTGAGTTTCCAAGAAAAGGTTCGTGGGCACTTGAGGGACGTGAACATTTGATGGCCGAGAGCTATCTTTCCAGGCCAGTTGACAGCGATGAATGGATGGACGAAGGAGTGGGGGATTGGAAAAACTGAGCCCAGGCCCCAGACTGGTCCACAGATTATTTATTTCTCTCTCCTCCCAGTGTAGTATCTCTCCCCTCATGGTTAGTCCTAACATAATTTTGGTCAGAGTCCCAGTCATCAGCGTTCCATCATCCTAGTCTCCTCGTAGACCTCAAAGTTCTCTATTTCCAGTCATCGTCATCATCTAGTCATCTAGTTCTTCTTCTAGTCCTAAAGTCCCAGAGTCTCAGTTCTTGTCCTCGTTTTAATTGTCAACTTTCTAGTCTTCAACATCTCCACTTTCTAGTCTTTAACATCTCGTCCCCTCTTACCCCTTACAGCATAGTTATATAGAAACCGTGAAGGATAGGATACACAAAGGTGGGGTTGAACAGTTGAACGTTATCATAACAACAAACAGATAAAGCTTCTTTTTCAGGAGATTAATTCAAGGAAACAATCTCATCTGAGGGTTCTTCACTCCAGATTACTAGGAGATCTGCCCAAGGGCAGGATTCTATCCAGGGTGTATTGCTTTCTCCTTTCCTCAGCTAGTAATCCATTTAAACAGTCATAGTAAATTTACTTCTTATAGTATTTCTAGTCATTTTGTATGAACACAGTAAGAGATATATTAAGCTTAAAATTTGGCTCTTCCTGGGTCATCTTGCTATATATTCCAGACCACAATCCTCAGGCCAGGTTAGTCGTTCTTAACCCTAGCAGGGATCTCATTCAATTACTTGTTTTTTTGGTCATGACAGAGTTTGTCCATGACTATGCTCATAACTTATAGTTAACACTTTGGCCTGGCCCATTTCAATGCCAGGGTAGCCCACAGCTTGCCCTGGATCCATTCAGTCCCTTGTCGAGACCCTGCTTTTGGGGTGGTAGGAACCAAAGGCAACTCAGGCTTAAGTCAAATAAATATGGATGCCCAGGAGTAAATATTATTTTGAAGTCAATTAACTCCCATGTTACAAAGCACAGCATGAACTGTCCTCCTGTGTCTATATAAAAAGGACATTGTGAAATAAATCATGCAAATGACATAAAGGAAAGAGTAAAGCAGTAGAAGATTATTAGTGCCTGATGGAATTGGGTGTGCCTCAGGGGCACTGTTGTGGGAGTGGCTCAATAAATCTAACCCTGCGGGAAGAACAAGGACAACCCAGTGTTATCCAACACATGTGATCAATAGAATGCCCACTGGCGTGCCCAGCCACCAGCCAGTTAGGATGAGCTGCCACTTGCTGTGAGATGGCTAGTTGATTGCTGCTGTCCGACAGTTCTTAAATCCATGTGGCTAGCCTGTGCAAGCAGGCCCGCAAGTCTGCCTCCCTTTTAGCCTGCGTATCCTCCCGCAGGGGAGCAGAGATTAAGAGGGTCCAAGCTGAGAACATCATTGTCAGCTGCTGACAGTGGCAAAGGGAGAGATGACAAATGGCAAATTGGCTCTCAGAGGTTTTCTCTCTGTTTCTCGCTCTCTTTTTTGGGGGGTCATATCCAGCGATGTACAGGGGTTACTCCTGGCTCTGCACTCAGGAATTACCCCTGGCGGTGCTCAAGGATATGGGATGCTGGGAATTGAACGCAGGTTGGCCTCGTGCAGGTTGGCCTCGTGCAAGGCAAACACCCTACCCACTGTGCTATTGCTCCAGCGCCTCTCAAAGGTTTTCACCTACAAATAACGCTTCTGCATCTATTTGCTTGGCAGAAGCAAATCGCACATACTTGCCTAGCACAAAGGGGTGGGCAGTGCCTTTGTGCTAGGCACAAAGTTCACTAACTTCCCTTCCTCCACCTACCTGGAGGAAGGGAACTCAAGTGTTTGTGAAGAGTTCTAGGCCCGACCATACACATTGTCGTATCACCGACTCTTCCGTAGCTCTCCCTCAGCTCTCCAAGGTCCCATTTCTTTCCCTTTTCCTGTTCTCTAGAGCCTGACTTCTTCTGTGTGACCTCAGATGGGGCTCTGTGGCTTAAGATGGGGATGATTTATTGATTTTTTTTTGATGAAGCTATACCCGAAAGTGCTCAGCATTTACTCCTGGCTCTGTGCTCAGGGATCACTCCTGGTGGGGCTTGGCGGAATACATGGGGTGCTTTGGATTGAACCCAGGTCAGCCCTGTGTGAGGCAAATGCCCCTCCTGCTCTACTATCCTGTCCAGCCCAAGGTGCGGATTATTATTATTATTATTATTTTGCCTTTTTGGGTCACACCTGGTGATGCTCAGGGGTTACTCCTGGCTCTGCACTCAGGAATTACCCCTGGCAGTGCTGGCAACCGAACCTGGTTCGGCCATGTACAAGGCAAACGCACTACTCACTGTGCTATAACTCCAGCCCCGGTGCGGATTATTTTAAAATAAATTTCTCTATGATTTATTCAGTAAACTTTAAGTGGCATACATACTTAATATACTTCTGTGCCCCAGTTTTGTAAAAATCTTGTGGCAGAGGGGTTATGAGTTACAGGAATTGAAGCACCCCCACTCTGGAGGACAACACTGTTTCACCTGCTGTTCACTCTCACCACCCTGAGTATTACTTTGCCTCAGTAATATTCAGTAATACTGAAGATCTTTTCGTGTTTATTAACCATTTTAGTTTCTCTTTTGGTGAGTTGCACACTTATATTCTCCATCAAATTTTGAAATTATTTGGTGATTCATTGTGTTTGTATTGATTTATAGTTTTAAAAATGTATTTTGGACACTTGTACTTTTTTGCTTATAAGTGTTATAACTACTGTTTGGCTTGGTGGCCTATATCGTTATTTTTGGGATCCTTTGAATAAACGCTTTTAGACATTTGTTTTCTTTCAGAATCTCCTGTGATGGACCGGAGAGACAGTTTCGGTGTTCAGGCACTTGCCTTGCACCTGGTCAACCCTGGTTCAAAGCCCAGTATTGAATATGATACTCTGAGCACTGTCAGGATTGATCCCTGAGCACAGAGCCAGGAATAATTCCTGGGTAACATGAAGTGTGACCAAAACTTCTGATTCTGTGCTTAGGGGTCACATCTGGAAGTGTTTAAAGGACCATATATTGGTTCTGAAGATTGAATCAAGGTTGGTTATGTGCAAGATAAGGACCTTACCATGTATACTATCTCTTGGCCGGTTTATAGTTTTTGTATCATGGTTAAGAAATCATTTTCTAGGGCTAGAGAGATACCTCAGTGGGTATGACACTTGCCTTGCATGTGGCTGACCTGGGTTTTATCCCTGGCATCACTTAAGGCCCCCTGAGCACTGCCAGGAGTAATCACTGAGTGCAGAGCCAGGAGTAAGCCCTGAGCATTGTAGGGTATGACCCCCAAACAAACAAAATCATTTTCTATCTAAAGGAAATCATGTTTTCTTTCTTTCTTTTAATTTTTTTGTTTGGGGCCACTGAGGTGCTTAGGGTTCATGGCTCGGTCCTGGGCTCACTTCTTGAAGGGCTTGGGAACCCAGGCTTCTCGCATGCAGAACATGAGCCCACTGAACTCTCTCAGGCTTAAGAAACAGATTTTTCTTTGGAACGTTCTACTTTTCATGTTTGGGTCTTTATTCTGCCTAAAGGTGAAAGGTGTGAGTTAGGATTTTATTTTCATTCAGAATGGAAAAGAAATCATTTCAACATCTACTGGTTTCTAATGCCTTCTCTCTATATAGGTCAGTTTTCCACACAGCAAATATTTCAGAATTCCTTGTTCTATTCTATTAGCTGTATCTACCTCTACATCGGTTGAAAACATTATTTTGTTTTTGTGTTTTGGGGTCACACCTGTAGTTGCTCAGGGGATATTTGTGAGTTGGTACTCATGAGTGACCCTTGGTAGTGCTTGGGGGATTTGAATTGGTGTTGGCCACATACAAGGCCTTACTAACTGAACCCTCTCTCTGACCCTAAAAACATCTCTTAATGATTTCATAGTTAAGAGCTAGTTACTGATAGAATGAGAATTACCTGCTTCCCACCTATGTTCTTTCAGATTGCTTCGGCTATTTTTGGACTATTTTGCCTTCAAATTTTGAAACTAGTTTGTCAAGTTCCATGAAGAACCTTTGGGAGTTTTGATTTATTTGTTCAACAGTTATATATCACTTACTGTATGCCAGGTGCTATTCTAAATGCTTTGCAAATACATGGTTAAAGGGTATACTTACATTTGGAGAGAACTTACTTTTTTTTTTTTTCAAGAAGGGGCGCATGTGTTACCATACCTGGCGATATTCAGGGGTTACTGCTGCTCTCGTACTCAGAAATTACTCCTGATGGTGCTCGGGGGACCATATGAAGTATTGGAGATTGAATTTGGTGGGCAAGTGCCCACATGTCAAGGCTAGTATTCTACCCGATGTACTGTAATTTTTCTGACCCCAGAACTGACAGCTTTATGCTGTTGAGTCGTCCCATTCATGAACATAGTAAAGAATTGGCTTTTAAAAATATCTCTTAGTGTGAGGAAGGGGGAGAGGGCAGGTAGGACAAAGAAGAGTACTTTCTCTGATGCACTTAGTATGATGACAATGACAGTTGGAAATGATCACTCTGGACAAGAATTGAGTGCTAAAAGTGGGTAAAGGGATATATATATATATATATATATATATATATATATATTAGCCTTACAGTAGCTGTACCACAAACCTTAATGACCAGAAGAAGGGACGGGGGGAGGAAAAGAAGAAAAAACGTGTCTGCTGTTGAAACTGACTGGGGATGGTGGTGGGGTGGAAGGAGGGAAATTGGGGACGTTGGTGGTAGGATTTGTATACTGGTGAAGGATGGTTGTATGAGTGAAACCCAATCATGCACAGCTTTACAACTGTTTATCTCATGGTGATATAATAAAAACAAATGGAACAAAAAACAAAAACAAAGGTTAAAAAAGAAAATTCTCTTAGACCTGGGAATGAGCCCAGTGGTGGAGCACTGGCCTTGCCTGTAAGACCCTGCCTGGGCTCTGTCCATGACTCCGCTCCTGCCCCTACCCGCCTTCCCACTGTTTTTCCCCCTCCACCCCAATTTAATACTGTTTGAAAAAATTTCTTTGTAATAGTCTTGATGTTTTAGCTAGATTTATTCTTTGGTACGTTGTGAATTTTTACTGCCGTTGTAGAAGATGTCATTTGAAAAAATTATATTTCCCAATTCTACATCTTGTGGAAAGGAATCTAATCCAGATTTTTTTTATTGTTCACCTTAAACCTAGCAACACTGCTGAGCCCTTTTTTCCTAAATCTAGTTAATTGTAAGTTATCAATTCTCTTGATAAAATTTATAAACCACTGTCTGGTTCGACTCCTAGTTGAACAGAAATAGTTCAGTGGTATCCTGCTTTCTTTCTGACTTTATAAGGAATCTGATTTTTCACTGCTGAGAGGAATACTTCTGCAGGATTTTTTGGTTGACTTTCTTCATTTGGTTAATTGAGGATGTTTTCTTTGGGGCCAGAGCGATAGTAAAGCAGAGCGGGGTGATGGTGCTTGCCATCCACATGACTGATTTGGGTTCGATCCCCAGTATCCCATAAAGTCCCTTGAGCCCCCACCAGGAGTGATCCCTGAGTGCAGAGCCAAGAGTAAGCCCTGAGTAGTGTTGGGTGAGGCCTAAAACAAAACAAAAGTTTTCCTTCTGATTTTAAATTTGCTAAGAGATTTGTTTGTTTTGAATTTTATTTTATTTTAAAAATGAACATAGGTGTTTTTTTTTTTCCCTTGGAACTCAGATGTCAGCTTCCTGAATTGGGTTGATGAATCAGAAGTCGGACTATGTTGCGTGTGTGTGTGTGTGTGTGTGTGTGTGTGTGTGTGTGTATGTGTGTGTGTTAAACAATCTTAAGGAAACTCTTTGTTGCTTTTCCACAGCTGGCACCAGGAAGTCACATTCTAGCAAGTCACTGAAAAAGGGATTATTCCTGGTGGAGCTCTGGAAACTAAAGCAGCACTGGGCATTGAACCTGGGTTGCCTGTGTGCAAGGCAAACACCTTACCTTCTGTACTATCTCTCTGCTCCTATCTTTTATTTTTTTTATAATAGCCATCAGTTGCAGTGTGAGGCAGGCTTTTATTGTGGATTTAGTTAGCTTTTTCTTGATAGTTAATAATCTGTTTGAGTTCTCTTTTGCTCAAGTTTGAATTGGTTTTTGTTTCGTTTTCTTTTGCCACAAATGGCAGGGCTCAGGGCTTAAAAAGCTGTTGTATCATTGCTCTGTCCGGGATTGAGTGTGCTTTGTTGTTACTAAACTGCATGAATTCCTTATATATTTTCACGATAAATCCTTTATCTGTTTTGCAAATCTTTCCTTCTATTTGCTGCTCAGAATTCTTGTCTAGTCCCTTCTCTGACTCCTACTATTTGCTTTTGGCATTCTCAAGTAGGTGTTCCGTGCATTCTTGCCAGGTTTAGTAAGCGACCTTCAAGTTAAGGGGCATGCATTTATTCCATCCTGCCTGGAACCATATCACACCCTTTTTCTTATGTTTTTGCTTGTTTTCTTTTATTCATAATTAAATCTTGAAACTCTTTCCAGTCTATGGAGATATTTTTCTTTTGCTCTACAGTCACTTGTAGTGTGCTAAAATTTAAGAATAATAGGACCTGGAGAGATAGTACAGCACTGGGGGCTTTTGCCTTGTGTAAAACCAACCTAGGTTCAATCTCCAGCATCCCATATAGTCCCTGGAGAACCGCCTGAAGTAATTTCTGAGTGTAGAGCCATTACTCTGAGCATTGCTGGGTATTGCCCCCCCAAAAAAAAACAAAAAGAAAAAAAATGAATGATAGAAATAGATTCCTTATGTAATTCCTTTATGATAAGCACATTTGAAGTCATATAGTAATAATAAAGCACACTTTAACATTCAGTTTGCACATGTATAATTTATGATTCTCTGATATTCATGCTTATGTAAAATCACCTTGAAAGTATGAAAGATTTCTCTGTGATTTCTTCAATGTGTTTCTCTTGTAAATAATTATCCCTATTCTGCGGGCTTTAAGATTAACTTCAGTGAGGTGGTAAACTGGTCTTCTGACTGTTGTCAAAAATTGAACTCAGTGTACAAATATAACTTTGCTGTACAGAGAGATTGCTGGTGGTCTTCTTCGAGGCATTACCCACGGCTTCTCCTAGCATCAATTTGTAGGTAACGTGGTGGCCTGTTCTCTCCTGGGTGGTGCCCACTGTGGAACCCTGTGCGCAGAGCTCTGGATCTTCCTGGTTCCTGTTCCTAAGCCAGACAGGAAACATGAAGTGAGAGATGCAGGAAGGGGCATGGAAAGGCGGCTGGCCGTTGGAAGTGACCCTCGCCGTGATGCTGTCTCTCATGTGTTGTGGAGCTACAGGGGACAGAGCCAGGTAGGTGTGCCGGCCTGAGCCTGCGGTCTGAGGTCTTCAGGGCCATTGTGCCTTTTAGCACAGCCTGAGCATGCTGGGGCTCCACTGTCCTTAAAGGAGGAGGGTCCATAAAGAGCCATTCATGCAGTAGTCCAGCAAACAGGGGGAATGAGCAGCTTTGGAAGAATGAAGCATTAAATTTTTTTGTTTTGGGGGTCATGTCTGGCAGTTCTCAGGGGTTTCTCTTGCTCTGCACTCAGGAATTACTCCTGGTGGTGCTCGGGGGGCCATACAGGGTGCCGGGGATCAGGTGAGTTCAAGGCAAGGGCCCTACCCATTGTACTGTCACTCCAAATGAAGCATTTTAATTGGCTCCTTCCACCGAATAGCAAATCAAGTGCACGGATTTCCTCCCTGTGCTCTTTTTCCCTTGGCTCCTGTCACCGTGGTTAGAGCCCAGACGGAGTCCAGTTACTGTGGTTTTCAGGGACTCCCGGGGAGGCCGTCACAGATCCTGAGTCTTCCCTTGCAGCTGGAGGCCGACTGCCGGGAGCCTTTTGGGAGGGCTTGGAGGCCTCTGTGTAGCAACACTGTCCCTCCAGGACCTACAGACCTGCAGAGGAATGTGCGCTCTCTAGTTCAGGGACACTTCTGAGCTGCAGCTCTCTCTGGTAGTTGTCCATTGCGGACTGTGTGTGTGTGTGTGTGTGTGTGTGTGTGTGTGTGTGCGCGCGCGCACTTGCATGCATATATGTACGTTTGTGTAACTATGCCTAGAGACCCTTCCATCACAACTTGCATCTAGAGTTGAGAAAGTGATTCTGATCTAAAAGAAAATGGAGACGTTCTCTTTGTAGGCTTTTCGTTTTTGGGGGTCACACCCAGTGATACTCAGGGGTCACTCCTGGCTCTGTGCTCAGGAATTACTCCTGGGAGGGCTGGTGCCAGGGATCGAATTTAGGTTAGCCACCCACAGGGCAAACTCCCTACCTTCTGGACTGTCACTGCCTCCATAATCTAGCTCCGATCACCTGTGTTTCCATGGACAGCCTTGTTTGGGGCTGGGACCTGCCTCCTCCTTTGCTCAGAATGTAAATCCTGGCTCTGCTGCGCCACTGTGTGATCTTGGAAGCTCAAGTGCCATCTCTGGGCTTTGCTTTTTCCCAGTGCTGGTGGAAGGTGTGCAGTGGATTATTGATCGTCAGTGTCTTTTCCAGCTGAGGTGGTCTAGAGGCCAGTGTCTGTCTCTGTCAGTTGAACTGTAAAGGGCTTGATGTGGAAGATCTAGAGGTCAGCTGGGCTTTGCAATTTAGACACAGATCAACCAGAAGAGTAGGCTTCTTGACTCGAATGATTGCTGGCCTCAGGAGAACAGGATTCCTCTTCAGAAGTCACTTTCTACGGGGATGTTTTCCTGACATGTATGTCTACAGACTGACTCATGCACTCTTTTTTTTTTTCTTTTTGGGTCACACCCGGCAATGCACAGGGGTTACTCCTGGCTCTTCACTCAGGAATTACTCCTGGCAGTGCTCAGGGGACCATGTGGGATGCTGGGAATCGAACCCGGGCAGGCTGCATGCAAGGCAAAGGCCCTACCTGCTGTGCGATAGCTCCAGCCCTGACTCATGCACTCTTGAGTTGTGCAGTGCACAATATTTCCATCTGGATACAGCCATCTGTGCCCTTGGACAAGTTATTCACCCTTTAGGACCTTTATTTATTTATGCAGAAAAACCTGGCTGGCAATGTCCTTCTCCCAGCATGTGGCACAGAAAGAAATATGTATGAGGAGTCGAGGTCACCTACAGAGGACTTGCTTTTTTTTTTTTTCCTCCCAGAAGTACTTTCTATGATGTGGTCTTTGGGGCCCCAAACACCTCCCCTGTCGTTGAGAGCCTCAAGGGCAGTGGTCTTGAATTTCCATTGAGGTGCGTGTGTGTGTGTGTGTGTGTGTGTGCACGCGCGCACGTGTGTGAGCGTGC